>NC_066585.1:450992856-451675981 GCF_024323335.1 Lathyrus oleraceus | reverse complement strand
GTTATGTGTGATGGATGTCCTAACGAATGTTAGAACATTTTGTGAAGTGGCCGTCTGTTCTGGTTAGAAGAGAGATTGACACTGGGTGTGGATGTGTTCAACCAAGAGGGTTGATCAGAGGGTGCGCTCTTGAAGACATGAAGATGAGTCTTATGTTTTCCATTCATCAAGTGGGTTGAGTTCTTTTTGAATCAGGAAGAAGGTGAAGGTCCAACCAAGTTGGATATGTGTGACCTCCAAGAGAGTAGGTGGTCCATGACAGGGGGAGTTGTGCCTTTGTGCTGCAAGCAATCACCAAGCTTGTGGTCTATGTGTTCTCAGATGACTAGGTAGTTATCAGGATGCTGTGATGTATGTCAAGGCTGAGTGAGCAGAAGAATGTCTGACCGGATGTCATGACATTGCCCTGGACATTGCTGTTAATTCCTTCTGAATTTTAAAGTCATTAGGAATTATAAGGGTGATGTGGCTAAGTCTGATAAACCAGAATAAGCCTGTTGGCTACAGCTGTGTGGTACAGGGGGAGTAACCATCAACTGAAGTATGAAAAGTTGGCTGTAGCAGTGCTAGGTGTCAAGTATCTACTGGAGGTATGACAAAGGTCTTGTTGAATACTGGCTGAATGCAGGAATGTTAAGACATCGCGTGCAACGTGTCTGACTGCATATATGGAATGGTCTCCATGCACTGGAACAACTGTTTTGGAAAAGAAACAGTCAAGAGCTATAAAAGGTATTCAAAGATAGTCTGAGATTTTGTTGGTGATTCTCTGACTGTTTCTCAGCAAAAATAAATGCATCTTGACCAAGCATTTATTTCTACCGGAAATTCCTAGGCACGGGCTGGACTATTTAAAGGATGCAATAGCCCTCTTCCTCTCACAAGAAAAACACTCCATTCTCAGAATCATGGGGTATGTTAAGGTTTGGGCAAGCTGCGCCTGGATCTGGTTTTGTGAAGGGTGCCTTTACAAATGTTTAGCTAAAAAGGGGGAGAGAAATATAGTCCTGGGGTTGAGAATGTACCAGAAGCAAGCCAACTGTGGATGTGGCAGCAAACAGACGTTGGCATCAGGCACAAAATTCACCAACTGGGGTTTCCACTTGTGTCTTGTGATCTGAGTTAAGAAGACAGTTGTGCCTTGTGATCTGAGTTACATTGTCTATGTACTCAGCATTACATATTCTTCTGGAAGCTCTCCGGTTGAGGGGAAGGGTTCTGGTACAACTGAGTATTGTCCCTCTTCTTCCCCATGTACACCAACTTTGGTGTTTGTGGTGGTGGAGCCAATGACGGAGATGAAGAGCATTCCCAACTTGGGATGTTTTGTCCAGTGTATTGTTTATTTGTTTTAGCTAAAATTTGCCAAAGGGGGAGATTGTTGATTCCTTAGGATTGGCATTAATTTTAGAAAACAAATAATGTAATCATCTCTGTTGTTTTAATATGTTGGGTTGAAGAAATTCAACATCTGGACCAACATGTCATGGACGATGTCACGACATCAGGTCTGTGACATCGCACATGTGTAGGAAACTGAATTAATTAATTTAGTATATGTCATGGGATCAGCAAGGATATCTGGTGAATATCCTAACTCCCATGTGGAGGTCTTGAAGACTAAATCATAATATATATAGGCTCTAAACATGGAGATATATATGGAGAGAGTTTAGGAACTTGAAGACCTTGTTTGTAGCAGAATTTTTCTGCTGAAGTTGCAACAGCAAAGAACAAGTCTGCTGCAATTTTCTGAAGGCCCAAATCCAGTTGGGTGATTAGGTTATAAATAGCTGATTGTAATCTAGTTTTTGTAAGCCTCCTAGAATGAAAATTTAGGGGTGTGTGTGAGGTAAACCTCCCAATCTGTGGGTAGGTTACCATATGTTTCTCAGTGGTAAAAGCTGAGAATTTTGTAACTCGAAGCCTGTAGGCAAGAGTGATTTTGTTCTTGAATGAAGCTGTGAAGCAAGTTCAAGGTGTGGTAACATTACATTGTATTTGTAGTGATAGGAATGGAAACTGGAGGTTTCTATCTAGGAGTTCCTAGGTATAGATTGCATTGGGTAGGGATTAAGTGATGAGTTGTAAACGGGTGAGTTTAACTCTGAATTGATACTACTAATAGTGGATCTTCTTCCTGGCTTGGTAGCCCCCAGATGTAGGTCATGTTGGACTGAACTGGGTTAACAATTTCCTGTGTTTGTTTTCCTTCTGTATGATATAATCATGTCTGCCATAACTAAGCATGTATTCCAGTCTGTTCAACAAGATAATAGCAGACCTGATACATAGCCTTCTGTTGGAATGTCAATCAGAATGTTTTGACATTCATCAACAACAGCACATACTGTTTAATAAGCTGATGATTTCAGTTAAGTATGTAGTGAAGTCTGGAGTTCAAAAGCACAACAGACCTGGCCAAAAGATCATTGTGAAACTGTCAAACTGGATGTCTTGACAGTTCTTCCAGTAAGCTGATACTGATGCAGAGACTGGTTGGTCTTTTACAGTACAGCAAATTCAGCACAGTCTGTTTTCAGGAACCAAGCAGACTTAGCATATGGTTCTGGACTTGGGTGTCAAACGGAATGTCGTGACATTCACTCCTGACTGCATATGCTAAATTGTTGGATGGTTAGTTTTCTGTTTCAGGATTTTTCTCAGGCTATTCTTCAGGGATCCACCAGCTGATCTAAAATCCAGGAAACTAACAACTAAGCTACAATTAATGAACCTGGCAAATAATCTATTTGTTAGCTTCTTAACAAGTGGAGATTAGTTTAACTTGTTACAACCTTTAATTTAGGAAATACAAGTACATGACCAACAAACTGGAACAATGTAACAGATAATGTCCAAAACAGGATTGAGACATCTTGCTGATATCTGTGTAGGAAAACAACAGAAGTGAATGATAAGGTGCACATAACTAGGTGTTCCTCCATTCTAGGATGACATAGAAGGAGAGGTCGTGACACTGTGAAAAGGTGCACATTAGTACAGAGTGTAATAACTGTCTTGTTGTAATAGGTACAATGTTAGATCAGATGTCATGACTTGACGTAGAACATCTGAATACTGACTACACCAGAATTTCACAAAGCACATCAAGTTTTCTCGAGCAATGAATATCTTGTTTCACAGTCGGTAAACTTTTTGCTAAGGTAGTATATGGCATGCTCTTTTCGACCAGACTCGTCATGCTGCCCCAGTACACACCCCATAGACCCCTCGAGGACCGTCAAGTACAGGATTAACGGTCGTCCCTCCACAGGAGGCATCCGAATCGGAGGCTCCTGCAAATATTCTTTTATCTTTTCAAATGCCGCTTGGCAATCATTATTCCACCTGACCGTTTGATCTTTTCTTAACAACTTGAAAATTGGTTCACACGTGGCTGTTAGATGAGATATGAACCGTGAAATGTAGTTCAATCTACCTAAGAAACCATGAACCTCCTTCTCTGTTCTCGGTTCAGGCATTTCTCTTATCGCTTTTACTTTAGCAGGATCAACCTCGATTCCTCTTTCACTTACAACGAACCCCAACAATTTACCGGACCGCACTCCGAAAGTGCACTTATTCGGATTCAACCTCAATCTGAACTGTTTCAGCCGGTCGAACAACTTGGCCAGATCTACCAAATGCCCCTCTTCTGTTTGGGACTTTGCTATCATGTCATCAACATAGCATTCGATTTCATGATGAATCATATCATGAAACAAAGTCACCATGGCCCTCTGATAAGTAGCACCGGCGTTCTTGAGACCAAATGGCATCACCTTGTAACAAAAAGTGCCCCATGGTGTAATGAACGTTGTTTTCTCCATATCATCTGGCGACATTTTGATTTGATTATAGCCAGAAAAGCCATCCATGAAGGAAAACACCGAGAACTGAGCTGTATTATCTACCAACACATCAATGTGAGGTAATGGAAAATCATCCTTCGGACTAGCTCTGTTCAGATCCCGGTAGTCCACACACATTCTCACCTTCCCATCTTTCTTCGGGACTGGCACAATATTTGCGACCCAAGGCGGATAATTAGTGACAGCAAGGAAACCAGCATCCCACTGCTTCTGCACTTCCTCTTTGATTTTCATTGCCATCTCGGGTCGAGTTCTACGCAACTTCTGCTTCACTGGAGGACAATCTGCTCTTAACGGTAGCTTGTACACAACGATATCGGTATCCAACCCTGGCATATCTTGATAAGACCAGGCAAAGATGTCAACATACTCTTTCAACAATGCTACCATTCTGCTCTTGACACTTCTCTCCAAAGCAGCCCCGATTTTCACCTCTTTCTTGACCTCGTCGGTACCCAGATTCACAATTTCAACCTGCTCTTCATGTGGCTGAATCACCTTCTCCTCTTGTTTCAACAACCTGGCTAATTCCCCTGGCAGTTCACAATCTTCTTCGCCTTCTTCTTCGGCATGATAGATTGGATTGTCGAAGTCATATGAGGGTGTAACAGGATTGTTATCAATGAGATCCGGCGAATGATCGCATCTGCATGAATGTTGATTCATGCATTGCTTTAGAACCGGAGCGAGACAAATTGAGAAGAAAAATGAAAACATTGCCATTTTTATTTTGTTTGTTTTTAAACTGCAAAAATAAATGAAAAACAGGGAACACCGCTTTTAACTGAAAAACATCCGTTTATTTATGATGCAAATTTGCAAAATGAAACATGAGGTGGCCCTTACAATGAACCATTACATTTCGGGCAAAATGTATGGCTTCCATGCAAATAAAATCGAAAACATAAATTATTACTCTTCTAGCAGAGTGACAGTGATGATCTTTTCAGCCTTCCAGTTCTGGATTTCCATCCCTGGTGCGCACGACTTTATCCACCGATCCAGCTCGCAGTCACTGTCAACTTCTCCATCCACCATACAGATGTGATCTGGATCCAGCATTCCAGCACTGGTGAATGTGACTGACGGACAACTTCCTCTGCCTTGTCCTGACGAGCCTCGGCCCGGCTGATAACCCACTCCGAAGCGGTCTTTCTTGGCGGAGATATCCATCATCCTACCCCAACCAGGAGCCTCTCCATTCTTCACCACCTCAGCGGCCTGCTTATACGAAGATATGGACGGTTTCTCCTCTTCTTTTGCAAAAAGAGCATTCTCCACCTTAACGGTTTCGAATGCTTGACTCGGGGTCTGCCATATTTCACCGTCCATTTCCACGTATTTGAAAGATGAAAGGTGGCTGACAAAGATGTCCTCCTCTCCACAGACGGTGACGACCTGTCCATCCCAGATATATTTCAATTTCTGGTGCAAAGTCGAAGTTACTGCCCCGACAGCATGGATCCATGGGCGACCCAACAGGCAACTGTATGCAGGCTGAATATCCATGACATAGAAAACAAACTTGAACACCTCAGGTCCAATCTTCACCGGGAGCTCAACCTCTCTGAACACCGCCCGCTTTGAACCGTCGAAGGCCCTCACTATCAAGTCCGTGGGCGTCAGGATTAACCCTTCACAATTCAACTTCGCCAGGGCTTTCTTTGGCAACACATTCAATGAGGAGCCGGTATCAACCAGCACGTGTGAAAGCACGGCCCCTTTACATTCCATTGCGATGTGTAAAGCCCGGTTATGATTTATTCCATCCACAGTCAAATCCATATCGGTGAAACCCAACCCATGGTTGGCATGAACATTAGACACCGCCGTCTCCAACTGATTGATCGTTATCTCTTGAGGAACATAGGCCTTCTTCAGGATCTTCATCAAAGCCTCTCTATGCCCCTCGGAGCTCAGCAATAACGACAAGATCGAGATTTTGGATGGAGTCTGCTGCAGATGGTCAACAAGTTTGTACTCTGACTTCTAGATGATTCTGAGGAACTCTTCTGCTTCGTCATCAAGCTCTCTCTCCGACCCAGGCGCCGGTGTCACCACAGGAGTACCTTCATTCACCACTGCTTGTTTTCCTTTTGCCCTGGCTAAAGCCTCGGCCTTTTCTTTCTTTTCTTTTTCTCCTTCTCCTCCCCACAACGCATCAGGAGCAAACAGTCTTCCACTGCGAGTGAAACCACTGGGACCGGCATTATCCACCTTTGAAATGGTGGTTTCACCTGCAGCTTGATCCTCCACTTTCTCTCCATTATAGTAAACTTCCCCACCATAATGCCACGGCACGGCATCATCTTTGTCATAAGGAATCGACCCAGGTACCGTGATAGTAACTGGAGTCGCTTCAGCCAGAGTTGACAAATCAACCGGGTCGAAGTAAATCGTTATGGTGGAGACATCCTCCTTTCCCATATCCACCTTCTCAAACTTAATACTTCCTTCGTCCATCAGCCTCTGGACAACCTCTCTCAATAATATACATCCCTCAGGAGTAACAGTGCACGCAGCACAAGAATTGTCACAGCCCGGAAATACCCCATTCTTCAACAACCGCCGTTTGACCTCAACCAACGGAGTCCTCAACTGATCAACCCTCAAGAGCCCGATTCTGTTCTCTTCCGAAACCGCATTCACCCCCATTTGACCATGCACGGGCATGGGATTATCATTCACATTGGGAGACGGAGCAAAGTTGATTGCTTTTGAATCCACCAGGTCTTGGACTACATGCTTAAAAGCTTTGCAGTTTTCTACGTTATGCCCAGGAGCACCTGAGTGGAATTCACATTTCGCATTCTCATCAAAACTGGCTGGCCTCTGATCAGGTTTCAACGGAGTCAACATCCTTGGCCGCACCAATCCAAGATCCTTCAACCTCTTCAACAGAAGAGCATACGTCATGGGTGGCCTATCAAATTGACGATCAACCCCCTTTCCTCTCACTTGGTATCCAGCTTTCTGTGCTCTCTGTTGAGGTGGTTGATGTTGCTGTTGTACCGATTGATTAACAGCAGGCATTGTTACCGCAGCAGTGTACGGGTGATAACGATCCTTACCCCTCTTGGCATGCACATCACTTGATCCACCCTCCTTAAGCTGACTATTGCCAGAGGCCTTCTTTACTCCAGAGGACAGAGCATTTCCCTGGATTTCCCCTATTCTCAGCCAGTTTTCAATCCTCTCCACCTTCTCAGAGATTGCCTTCTGCCCCACGGCGTTTTGGTGTAAGCCCTAGAGGCCAATACATTTTGGTACTTGTATCGAATAATAAAAGGCATTCTCTTTATTATGGTTGATTAATAAAGTCCCTGGAATAGATAGTCCGTTTAATGTATTAAGTGTGACTTAATCATGAGAACACATTAAACATAAGGACACTATTCCTAAAGTATCCGTAGTCGAGCTTTAGTGTGAAGTGGGATAACATTAAAGCATTAAGACTATTATGTTTGTAGACTGATGATCACATCTCATGGATCATGGATAAAGAGTTATCAAGTCTTAAACATAGGTATGAATATTAGGAGTAATATTTATACCGGATTGACCCGCTATGAGAATACTATATAGAAAGTTATGCAAGGTGTCATAAGTTATTCTCATGGTGATAATAGTGTATTCCACTCTTCGACCTGAAACCACTATGGATCCTAGATGTAGAGTCGAGTGCTTTATTGCTGATCCAACGTTGTCCGTAACTGGATAACCATAAAGACAGTTGATGGGTACTCCACAAAGCATGCTGAGGGACATGAGTGACCTAGATGGAATTTGCCCATCCTGCATAACAGGATAAATGTCTATGGGCCCAATATTGAACTGGACAAGGATGACACGGTCTATGCCTTGTGTTCAATATAGACATAAGGGCAAAAGGGTAATTATACACATAAGTATTATCACAGAAGGAATTGTCAGATCACATGACATTTTCGTGTCTTGGGTAGCAGTGATGTGTTGCTAGATACCGCTCACTGTTTATTATGTTAAATGTGTGATTTAATATAATTGCCAACGTCACGAAAACCTACAGGGTCACACACACAAAGGACGGATTGATGAGAGATAGAGTAACTAAGGAATACCGTAAGGTACGGTGCCCTTAAGTGAGTTATAGAGCATCGTAAGGTACGATGTACTTGAGTAGAATACAAAATATGGTAAGGTACCATGAGCTTAAGTGATTTTGGGCATATTATAAGATATGGGCCAAAATACACTTAAGTGGGCTTTTAGCTTGAAGCCCACACAAGTGGTTCTATAAATAGAACCCTTGTGCAGAAGCAAAAATTTGCGGTTGCATTATTTTCGTTTTCTATCACTCTCTCTCTCTCTCTCACTCAAAGCCTTCATTCGTACCAGCTAGCACTGAGATTGAAGGAACCCGTTCGTGTGGACTGAGTAGAGACGTTGTCATCGTTCAACGTTCGTGATCGCTTCGTGGATTTGCATCAAAGGTTTTGATCGTCACAAGAGATCTGCACCAAAGGTTTCAACCGTCACAAGAGGTAAATATTCTATCACTGATCATGACCATTCGTAAGGATCTCTAAAGGAGAAAATTTTTATTTCCGCTGCGTTTTGGACCGCAATTCTCCTTCAGTGGTATCAGAGCCACTTACGAAACCATGAATCGGATAGGTGTTTAATTTCTGTATTAATATGATTAAAAGACAGAATGAATCAATTAATTAAACGTGCAATTAAATTTGGCATCATGAGTGTACGAGTTGGATGATTGATGTTGACTATGCTTCGGAATCCGACATTAGTATGGTGAAGTAGCAATACATCGATCGTCCATAGGTTACGCAATTGAGACCGATCAACTTATATATGATATAAGTAATCCTAATGCAAAATACGGTATATGTGATATACTGTTTCTGTTTCGTTCATTCGAACACTAAGTGACTATTTTCCTTTGAGCGATCAATGGTCATTTGCTTCGGAATCCGACATTAGTATGGTGAAGCAATGACCCGTTGATCAATCATACTGAATCAACAATCGAGGTGTGTTTGACGGTCTGAAATTGGCGCATTAGGGTTGGTGACGGCGCAAGGGTTGTGCCGTCAAAGAGTTGTGAATTTAGGGCTTTTGGAACACGTCTGTTGACTGTTTCAAAGTTTGTTATTTTGGCTGCGTGAAGCTCGTGTGACGAGCGTAACAAGCGTAACAAACTGGATGCGTGACGGTCGTAACACGCCCATGATGGTCGTAACAAGGATATGACGGTCGTCACATGCCCTGTGACGGTCGTCACACTCACATTGCCTGTGACGGTCGTCACACGCCTGTGACGGTCGTCACACTCCCAGAGTCGAAATTTTGGGGTTTCTGTTTTGTGACTACGGAACCCCCGGCTAACTCTGCGTAGAGTGATCGGTCGCCGAAATTTAATTTGGTTTTAATTAATTAAAGGAATTAAAATTTAATAATAACAATGTGTTTATTATTATTGCCTTGTGGTGATCAGTTATGGCCTTAGTTGTCCTTTATTTTGTTTTGGGTTTTTAAAATACGACCTGCGTGTCGTGCCTCTCCTTTGATCTCTTAATGTAACTTCTTTTCTCATCTCAATCCCTCGTATGTAAAACGAGTTTCTTCTGGAATGTAATGTTATGAAGAAAGAGAAGAAGACAAAGTTATGAAGAAAGAGAAGATTTCAATATCAAAGGAGGACAACCTTGAAGATCTTGCTTGGAGAAGCTTAAAGAAGAATTCAATATTAAAGGAGGACAACCTTGAAGATCTTGCTTGGAGAAGCTTAGATCGTTATTAGGTTAGCTTAGGTTCTCTCATTGGCTTGGGAGAACAATTGCGCTAGGGGCCATAACTGTTTCATTGTGTATGTATGTTGATGCATGTGAGAGACGATTTATATGATAAACAAGCCGGTGAGATCAGTATAATTGCAATTCCCTCAAAATTAAATATTAAGTTTATGCTTTCCAAGTTTTAACACTCATCAAGACTAGTAATGGATAATGTAGGTTTCGCCTACGCGAGGTGCATGATCTATATATTAGTAAGGTGCGATGGGATAATTGTAATATCCAACTGTTAAAACAATGGGTCAAACTTAACTAAACAAATTATAATAATATTATATGTGTTTGCTTTCCAAGTTTTAGCACTCATCAAGACTGGTATCGGATATGTAGGTTTCGCCTACGCGAGGTGCATGTTTTGTATTAGTTAAGGTGCGATTGGATAATTGTAATATCCAACTGCTAAAACGATGAGTCAAACTTGATTATAATTTTCTTATATATGTTTAGAAGCAAGAGTTGGGAATAATCCATATGATGGATTGGAATAAGGAGTTATTCACCCAATTGAAATTTTCGAGAGTTGTATGAGATACAATTGGAAGGAGTTCCTACCTAAATAACCTAGTTTTGTGTAATCCGCCTACGCGGACTTAGAACGAAGTGAAATATGGATCTCGACCCACTAGAAAATCTTCCAACGGGGTTTTCCGAATCAAATGATGAGGGTCATTTGTTTTGAGTAAAATAATGGGAGCATATTTGATTAAAGGCCTAATTAAATATGTCAATGATACTTATATTTTCTTAATCCTTATGTAGATAACCATGACAGCAAACACCTCTAACAACATCTTGAGATCAATCCTTGACAAGGAAAAATTGTCTGGGACAAATTTTCTGGATTGGCACCGAAACCTGAGGATTGTCCTCAAACATGATAAAAAGCTGTATGTCTTGGAGACACCTGTTCCTGAAGAGGAACCTCCTAGTTCTGCACCTAAGGCAGAAAGAGATGCTTATAAGAAGCATGTCGATGATGCCAATGAAACTGCTTGTCTCATGCTAGCTACCATGAACTCAGAATTGCAAAAGCAACATGAGAACATGTCAGCGTTCGATATGATCGAACACCTGAAGCTGCTCTATCAAGAGCAAGCAAGGCATGAGAGGTTTGAAGTTTCAAAAACCCTTTTCCAAAGCAAGTTAGCTGAGGGAGCCCCTGTAGGTCCCCATGTACTCAAGATGATTGGGTATGTGGAAAACCTTGAGAGATTGGGTTTTCCCCTCGAAAAGGAACTTGCGACTGATTTGATCTTGCAATCGTTGCCAGATAGTTTCAGTCAATTTGTCCTAAATTTCAATATGATTGATATGGACAAATCTCTTCCTGAACTGCTCGCTATGTTAAGAACTGCCGAGCAGAATCTGAAGTCAAAAGGGAAGTCCATTCTGATGATCGGAAATGGAAAGAGACAGAACAAAAGGCCCACTAAGCAGGGTGATAAAGGGAAGGGCAAGGAAGTTGCCAAACCCAAACCCACCGTTGCTGCTTTAAAGCCTAGTGGAGGCATAGGAAAAGAAGGCACCTGCTTCCATTGCGGTAAGACCGGACACTGGAAGAGGAACTGCCCAAAGTACCTGGAAGATAAGAAGAATGGAGTAGAGACTTCAACTTCAGGTATTTTTGTTCATCTACTTCTGCATCATGAGTATTAGATACTGGATGCGGTTCTCACACTTGTACAAATGTGCAGGGGCTGAAATGGAGTAGAGATTTGGCAAAAGGTGAAGTTGACCTACGAGTTGGCAATGGAGCAAAGGTTGCTACTTTAGCCGTAGGATCTTATTAACTTTACCTAGTGGTTTTACAATTCAGTTAGAGAACTGTTATTATGTATCTGCAATCAGCAGGAATATTAATTCCATTTCTTGTTTGGACAAGTTTGGTTTTTCATTTATAATAAAGAACAATTGTTGCTCAATTTATTTGAATGATATATTCTATGCTACTGCACAAGTGAGCAATGGACTATATGTCCTTGATCTCATAATGCCAACTTATAACATTAATACTAAAAGGATGAAACCTAATGAGTTAAATCCATGATGAGTCACGTTGATCTTCCAAACTCCATTTGCGGACATGCACTATTGACAACAACTTACACACTTAACCATGTTCCATCCAAAAGGTTGAGAAGACACCATATGAGATATGGAGTGGTAAGAAACCACATATGTCTTACATAAAGATTTGGGGTTGCGAGGTTTATGTGAAACGACAAATTTCAACTAAGCTTGAGCCCAAATCTGACAAATGCTTATTTGTGGGGTATCCTAAATAAACAAGAGGGTATTACTTCTACAATCCTTCTGAGGGCAAAGTGTTTGTCGCTCGAACTGGAGTTTTCCTAGAAAAGGATTTTATTTCCAAAGGAACCAGTGGGAGGAAAGTAGAGCTTGAAGAAATTCAAGAGTCACAAAGCATCGACACACCTATGGAGGAATTGGAGTAGGAAACACAAGCAGTTGTGTAAGAGCAACCTACTCAAGTAGAACAAGACCAGCGTAGGTCAGGCAGGATACGTCACCTACCTTAGATATATGGATATCTGATCAAGGTGATGTATTACTCATGGAATCTTCGTTTTGATGAAACAATAAAACAATATGGATACATCAAGAACGAAGATGAGCCTTGTGTCTACAAGAAGGTTAGTGGGAGCATGATCGTATTCCTGGTATTATATGTGGATGACATATTACTTATTGGAAACGATATCCCTACCCTGCAACAAGTAAACTCTTGGGTGGGGAAATGTTTTTCTATGAAGGACCTAGGTGAAGCAGCCTATATATATTAGGAATCAGAATCTATATAGATAGATCATAAAATGCTTGGCCTAAGTCAGAGTACATAGACAAGGTGCTGAGACGCTTTAATATGAATGATTCCAATGGTTATGTGTTTTGCTGAAATGGTGGCACTGTGAGTTTGAAAATTTCAAAGCAAGATACAGTTGCTGATTCTACAACCGAGGCCGAGTATATTGCTGCCTCAAATGCAGAAAAGGGAGTTGTTTGGATCAAAAAGTTCATTAGTGAACTTGGCATAGTCCCTAGCATTGTGGATCCCATTGGTCTCTATTTTGATAACAATGGTGCTATCGCACAAGCTAAGGAGCCTAGATCTCACCGACGATCCAAACACATACTCAGGCGTTATCATCTCATTCAAGAGATAATAGATAAAGGAGATGTGAAAATATGTAAAGTACCTACACTTGACAATATAGTTGACCCACTGACAAAGCCTCTTGCGCAGTAGAAGCATGATGGCCATACTAGATCAATGGGCATACGGGGTATGCCTGATTGGCTCTAGTGCTAGTGGGAGATTGTTGGTGTAAGCCCTAGAGGCCAATACATTTTGGTACTTGTATCGAATAATAAAAGGCATTCTCTTTATTATGGTTGATTAATAAAGTCCCTGGAATAGATAGTCCGTTTAATGTATTAAGTGTGACTTAATCATGAGAACACATTAAACATAAGGACACTATTCCTAAAGTATCCGTAGTCGAGCTTTAGTGTGAAGTGGGATAACATTAAAGCATTAAGACTATTATGTTTGTAGACTGATGATCACATCTCATGGATCATGGATAAAGAGTTATCAAGTCTTAAACATAGGTATGAATATTAGGAGTAATATTTATACCGGATTGACCCGCTATGAGAATACTATATAGAAAGTTATGCAAGGTGTCATAAGTTATTCTCATGGTGATAATAGTGTATTCCACTCTTCGACCTGAAACCACTATGGATCCTAGATGTAGAGTCGAGTGCTTTATTGCTGATCCAACGTTGTCCGTAACTGGATAACCATAAAGACAGTTGATGGGTACTCCACAAAGCATGCTGAGGGACATGAGTGACCTAGATGGAATTTGCCCATCCTGCATAACAGGATAAATGTCTATGGGCCCAATATTGAACTGGACAAGGATGACACGGTCTATGCCTTGTGTTCAATATAGACATAAGGGCAAAAGGGTAATTATACACATAAGTATTATCACAGAAGGAATTGTCAGATCACATGACATTTTCGTGTCTTGGGTAGCAGTGATGTGTTGCTAGATACCGCTCACTGTTTATTATGTTAAATGTGTGATTTAATATAATTGCCAACGTCACGAAAACCTACAGGGTCACACACACAAAGGACGGATTGATGAGAGATAGAGTAACTAAGGAATACCGTAAGGTACAGTGCCCTTAAGTGAGTTATAGAGCATCGTAAGGTACGATGTACTTGAGTAGAATACAAAATATGGTAAGGTACCATGAGCTTAAGTGATTTTGGGCATATTATAAGATATGGGCCAAAATACACTTAAGTGGGCTTTTAGCTTGAAGCCCACACAAGTGGTTCTATAAATAGAACCCTTGTGCAGAAGCAAAAATTTGCGGTTGCATTATTTTCGTTTTCTATCACTCTCTCTCTCTCTCTCACTCAAAGCCTTCATTCGTACCAGCTAGCACTGAGATTGAAGGAACCCGTTCGTGTGGACTGAGTAGAGACGTTGTCATCGTTCAACGTTCGTGATCGCTTCGTGGATTTGCATCAAAGGTTTTGATCGTCACAAGAGATCTGCACCAAAGGTTTCAACCGTCACAAGAGGTAAATATTCTATCACTGATCATGACCATTCGTAAGGATCTCTAAAGGAGAAAATTTTTATTTCCGTTGCGTTTTGGACCGCAATTCTCCTTCACGGCGAGCCCTCGCACAACATTGACTAACTCTCTCATCATCTCTTTCAATTCGAGAATGTCGGCATTGGGTGGATTCATCATTCCTGTGTCAATCAAACATGTTAGAAACTGACACCTGCAAAACAGAAGACAAGTTATTATGACTATGCATGAATGCAATGTCTATCCATATGAGGAACACTCTGTCTTTCGATCCTGGTTTCATCGAGACAGATAATAATCCGGCAGCAATATCCTGACATTCATCTGGTTTCATCATACAAATCAGAGATATATGATTTAGCATAATACCACCCAACCATGTGTGTACTGTGTGAGTGCATACAGGAAAGCAAATAAAGCTTGAAGATCAATTACTGAGTGAAAACAACCATCGCATATCAAAATGCACAATAAGTGCGAGAGTCATACATCCAAGCTGATACAAATCGAGTACAATTCTTCAGAATCAAAAAGGAAATACAAACAAGTGAATTCCGTCAACAGGCCTGACGGTAATCCACACAAATAAGAAAGGTCTAGCCTGACGAAGGTCCCACCGAAGGCCCTATATCATCAACCATCTTCGCAAACCCTGCGGCGAACTTGAGCTCGGTGTTCTCTTGCTGTAATCTCCCCACCTCCTTCTGGTGAATTTTCATCTGCCTGAAGTAATGATCTCTCTCAGCAATGTAGTGATCTCTCTCGGCGATATAATGATCTCTCTCAGCAATAGTCTTCACATTCTCTGTTTCCTTAATCTTCAGCTTTGCCTCCCACTCAGCGATAAGGACTCTGACTCTGTCTTCCCTCTGATCCCTCACAAGGATTTGCCTCCTCTTCTCATCTTCAATGACCCTTGAAGCTCTGACTAGCTTCTCCTTGGTAATGTCGTGCTCCTTTGTGGACGACGCTAACGCTTGGCTGATCTTCCCATAGTAGGCAGTATCCATCTCAAAGCGCTTCACTTCCAGGGCATGTCGCTTATCCTGATCCTCCATTCTCCCTTTGATCTCCTGATTAGCCATCTGAATACGAGCAACACTCATCTCCAATTCCGTTTTCTCTGCAAGCAACTGATCTCTCTCCCGCTTCATCCCTAGGAACTATTTCATACTAACAGAAGAAGGAGATTCCTCAATCAACGGATACCAAGGATCAACCATAGGAAATGGTAGACAAGTAAGCTCCACTCTCTTGCTGAGCCAGTCATCAAACGGAGGAAAAGACCTGTTATTAGCTCTACCCCAAGAAAACTTGCCTTTCCTTTGAATGTTGCGCCATGCATCAGATACCTGCCTCAACTTGGCCTGATTGCCCTCAACCGGGAAGTACAAAGTTTCCTGAATCTCACTCTTGAGAGGAGGAACCTTCATAGCGAATCCCATTTGTCTCTTAAGAAGCGTAGGGTTATAATTAATGCAACCCTGAACTCCTATGAGAGGCACATTGGGAAAACTTCCACAACTGCAAATGAAGTCCTGTCCAACCCCGCTACTGTGAGTCCAAGCTATGTCTTTGGCCCGCAAACCCATCAGCTTGGTCGTCCAATTGACAGTATGGTCAAGAAGAACAAAAGCACCCCTGGAAGGCAAATATCCCATAAACCACTTGTATAGCAGCTGAGTGCAACATCGAATCAATCCCCCACGCCTCTTCTCGTTCCGATTGTGGACCGAGTAATAGACATCTCCGATCAAGGTAGGGATAGGATTCCTCTGAACAAACAAGCGGATGGCATTAATATCCACGAAGCTCTTCTGATTAGGAAACAGAATGGTCCCATATATGCTCACAGCAGTCAAGGCACAAACAGCTTTCCAGTTACCCAACTCAGCATGCTCCTTGGCCTTAGCTTCTAGGAAACTCAGATGAAAACCAGGCAACTTCCCCTTCTCTTTCAGACTCCCCTTAAACATCTCCGGACTCAAATAAAGAGCACGGGAAATCCCTCCAATATCAGGTTCTTCCTTAGTAGCATAGAAAGGAACCTGATTTCTAATCTGAATGCCCAAGATACCAGCATAATCCTCCATCAAAGGCCCCAATAAGTAATCTGGGAACACGAAACATATCAAACCCGGGTCATAGAACTGGAGAAGTGTATGAATGGCGCTCCTATCTCTGTCAGTGAGTCTGAAAACCATCTTCAGAATACCCCCATAGGTCTCACGAAACACCCCCACATGGTCGGGCGTAATCAATGCTATCATATCTCTCAGCACACTGATCTCTGGGTCAAAGAAGCTGTAGACAACATCATCCTTCAAACCGGTCCTCATATCTGAGCAAGAAGTCTCTCGACCAGGATCTCGATCAAAAATGTCCCTGCATATGGATAAACATGTGTTAGATGCAGGTGAATGCAAAATGTGATGATGCTGATGAATGAATGCAATGCATAGTCATCCTCCAAGTCATCTGAACATCTGTTGCTCTGAAACCCTGATCTCTGAACTGATCATAACCATCTGAAGGAATATGTAACCACAAATCCAACTCGGGAGTTCCGAAATAAACGGAACTGAAAGATACATCACCATCATCATCAGACAATCTCTGAGCAGATAACCATAAGATCTCTGAATCGGCCCGGGGAATCCTGAAATAAACGGATCCCCACTGATAAATAACACGGACAGCACTCCGGCGTCTCATAAATAAATGCCCATAAATCCGACTTATAAATAGGACTCTGATCAGCGGAACCAATAGTCACCATCAAAGTCACCATCTGAACATGCATCTGTAAGAATCACCCTCCCCTCACAGGTAAATTCTAATCAGATCATCCTAAGGCGGATAATGGTCTCGACAATCGGGCAAAGATACTCAATGGGTTTGCCCTTTCGGGTGTGCCGTTGTAGCTCCCTTAAGATCGTCTAAACCAAAGATCCGGGAAAGAACGGTCACTGAAGTCAATAGCTCAAAAGAGGTAACCCAACCAAAGTGGAAAACCCCACAAAGGAAGAGCTCTCTCAGATGAACCTCGTCCGACTTGTGGTATGCCACGTCGCAACAACATGCCCAACCAGCATTGAGGAACGTGAGACCACACTAATCCTAGGTGTATACTCGGGCCTGGGTTTTAGCCCCTCTCAGAACACCCACCCCAAAACAGAGGAACCACCTGTACAGAGGACAACAACATGATAGTATGATGCAGGCAAATATTTATGCAAATATATACACATCAGAATAATGATAAATGCAATAAATAGAGCAACACAAGCAACCTAAATTATCCTAGAACGCTAGGAGAGACTCGCTTAGGGAAGATGGACCAGCAATAGGTCAACTTCTATGTCCCCAGCAGAGTCGCCAGCTGTCGCATCCGTGAAAAACAACCGGCGGGCTAAAACAAAACAACACAGAGCCGCCACCGTGCGTTATTTATCCCAAAAGAGGGAAAGGAAACGCTCGAAGTAAACCTGGAAAAGACATGGTCTCGCGACCAAAGAGAGATGGGATCGGGAGTCGGTTATGCGAAGGGAAGGTATTAGCACCCCTACGCATCCGTCATACTCGACGGGATCCACGCTCAAAAGATAGAACAAGGTTGCTAAAACAAACATCACACACACACTGAAGATAACACAGGTGGAGGAAGAGGGGAGAGGGCTCGCTAGGACATCGCATCCTATGCCTACGTATCTCATCTGGAATGAGAATCAGAGCTATCATAGTTCGGCTCACGCACGCCGAAACAAAACACACACAAGCAGGCAAACATGGAAACCAAATGCCAATCGCTGGACTTACATCAGACTCCGAACCAAACAAACCCACACTGGAAACCAAAGGCCAATTGCTGGACTTATATCGGACTCCAAGCACACAACAATAGGATATGGAATGCCAATCGCTGGGCTTACATCCATCTCCTAACACACACAAGAAAGATCCACAAACAACAGACAACAAGTTACTAAGGAGTCGGGAACTCGAGCCTAGCAACTGTCAAGCAGACACACACCAAAAGAAAAAAGGGTGCCCGGAGAGATCTCGTGCGACCTCCTGCCTACGTACCTCATCTGGCATGAGGATCAGGGCAACGTAGTTCCCCTGAACAGGGGAGAAACTTTCTCCTAACCAGAGACTGGGAAATGACAAACTAGAAGGGAGACTGACTCGAGCCTAATAGTTATCATGTATTCCACAATGGTCCTAGGTTGAGTTTTCTATCTAACTTGCACCGGCTGCAAGGTATCCTAAACAGGCAAAGCAAAGCCTGCAAGCATAATCAAAACCAAGCAAACATACACACAATTAGCACACACTATATACAGACAAAGTGGGCTCACACAAGGGTTAGGCTGCAAAACAAGCCAACTGTATCAGGTGATGTTAGCTCTTAACCCTAACATTGAGAGTTAGGGTGAAGCAGATGAAATAGGAAGTGAGGGGTGTGCCTCACAGCTCTTATCCCTGGCCTGGTAGAGCTTTAGACAAATGAAAGTGTGGGTTCAGAAAGTGGGAACCCTTCTACACTTATGACTGAATCAACATAGATCTTGGGTTAATATCCACAATGCATCAACACCACTTGTGTGAGCAAAGGGATGAATCAACTGAATAGCAGGAGATGGATTGCATATCTCTTGTATCTGCCAATTGCCTTATCAAAGGTCTTTTCCTGCGTGGCACAAAGATAAACATTCACAAGCATTGCCTCTTAAGGAGGACTTCAGACAGGTGCCTGACCAAATAACAGGCCAGGTCTTCCAGACTACATGGAGTCAGTGGGTTATACCTCAATTGGTTAAGCAACCAAGCAACACCACAAACAAGTTCACAATGAACTATAGCAACTAATGTACCTGAAAACAATCTAACTCAGTCAATACACAACTCAAAAAGTCAAACAGACAGACTAAAAGTCAACAGTTAACTGAACAAACAGACAACAAGCAATGCATCAAGCAAAGCACAAACTCAACTCAAAGGAGATAATCCACCTACAAAACAACTTAATGTTAATCAACATCAACCAAATAGCAATCCAAATGAGCAAATGAATCAAACTCCTCAAGGCCATATGCTTCTTGTCCTGAAAACACAACTCAAACATAAGCACTAACCACTAGGACAAGGCCTAGGGTCAAAGAGGGAGAAATAATTCAAAACAGAACATGAAAATTGACATAAATCAAGTTCAATCAAATTAGAACAAAATCCAAGTGGTCTCATGTCCATATCATCAACCAATTTCATTTCACAAAGCATCTAAGGCAAAGCATGCAATTTCAAAGCTCATTGAACCAAACAGAATGAATCAATCCAAACTAAGTCAAAAATAATTCAATAAATCTCCAGAAAAATCATGGCTAAACAGAATTCATCACATGATCATCATACCAAAATTCAAGTCATTTGGACAATTGGAAGCATGGAAATTAAATTCCATAAGGCAAGGTAAGGCAAAACAAGCTCAATTAGGGCACAATTTCGTACATCAACTTCACACAAGCCTAAAACAGAATCTACACAAGCTAAATGCATCAAACCAAAGCCACAATTAACTTCAAAGATTCTAGAATCAATTTGCAAAATTTCAAACTCATAGGATAAACATCAAGAATTTCACAAATCATCTAAGTTCAACACTCTCAAAAAGTCCACAAATGACCAATCAGAAGAGAAATTCTCAAACAAATTGGAAATGCACTCAAAAATTCTACAAAATTTCATGAGTCATCCTTACATGCAGAAGTATCATCATGCAAAAAATCACATCAATTGGAATTGAATTGGCATGGCAAATAAAATCAGCAAGTCAAGCAAGCAAAGGTGTGACACAAATTGTCACACCTACATTCATCACATCATATCTCATCAACCAGGAATGGGAAAAATGAAAACTATATACCAAAATGTTCATTGAGATATCTATTTTGAGCATGCAAAATTTCAAGAATGTTGGATAAAATCTCATCATTTCATGAAGGATATGGCAAAGTAGGTCGTGAAAACATACACATACACAATCCCTAAGCAAAATAAAAATCCAACAGTGCAAAATTTCTGGAAAAATATTCATTAAACTCTAGAGATCATGAGGATCATCATGCAAAAAACCTCATGTGATTTGGATTAATAATCATGGAGTTATGGTTTTTAGAATGAAGGAGAAAAATAAAAAAAATCATGGATGAACTAGCATGAAATGGCATAGAGTAATGAAATGAAAATACAAAAGCCAAATGGGAAATGTCCTTGCCAAGGATCGAAGGGAGGGAGGTTTTAAAATTGAGCGCGCTACAGTTAAATGAATGGACACGTGGTCCAATACATGAGCGAATAACACATGAGCGCATGCAGGCAAGGCAAATATGGATCAAAACGCGTTTCTGGAAAAAAAACCTAAGTTCTTCATGCGTTCATCATCATTCATCAGCTCAAGAACAAATTGTTTCAGAAATTCATGAAATGCATATTACTAGAACCGTCCTTCACCATACATCACGAATCTAAACTTATTTTAACCTAAATTGTCCTAGGTTCAAAGCTTCGAGCCAAAACAATTTCACTCATCAAACTTAAAATCAACATAACTTGTTCATTTCTCCATGAAATTCAATGATTCAAATTGCAGTGTACTCTACATTCAAGGATCTACCAAAAGCACCTAATTATTTCATGAATCATCAAAGTCGAAAACTGACCTCAATTGAATGGCAGAAGTGAATTAGGTTGTTCCAGGCTTGGTAAGGTCAAAACAGCAATTCCTCAGCTCTCATATGCATGAACGAAAAAGGATTTGGAAGTTGATCGTGCTTGACATGTCCAGAAAATCAAGCTGCCATGGATGAGCTTCACTTGCAACAGTCCTCGAATTAGCTTGAGAATCAATGGATCTTGCTTCAAATAGCTTCAATTGTGCTCGTGGATGAAGATTGGATCAAGAGTGATGCAAGGTTTATGCAGAAAAATGGAGAAAAGTTGAGAGAAAAAGTTGAAGAGTTTTTGATCTAGATCTCAATTTCACAATTCTGTTATGCTTAGCAAGAAAACAGTTATGATTAGCCTTTTATATGTGTTGTTAATGATGTTGCTAATCACAATTAGCCAAAATGCACATGAATTAGTGAAATGCAAGTTTTATGCCAAATTGGGAATTCACCCCTCATGCATGCAATTCAATGTAACAGTGCAATTTTCTGTCTCAATTCACCTCAAAATGCTGTGTAGAGCCAAATTCAAGTGGTAGCAAGTGAATGTAATGAATAATTTTCAAATTAGTATTTTCCCTCCAAAATTCCAATGGAAATTCAAATATTTTTGTGAGCAAAATGCATGGCCTATGATGTGTAATTTGGATAGTACATGACAAGAGAAGAATGTGGCAAAAAATCCCACTCCATTTGGCCTTTTGGTTCAAAAGTTATGCACTTTTGAAATTCAAATTTTCTTGACCAAGATTGATCCATAACTTGCCAACCACACATGAGAAATGGATGTTCTTGGACCTTTTGGAAAGGTGAGAAAAAGATCTATAACTTTCATGTTGGACAAAATTTCATTTGAAGCATTCTTGGACATGTAATCTTGAGGAGAAAACCTTTCCATTTTTGGCAGTTTTGAATTACAAGTCACTTTCTATTTTTGGAAAGTTTTCATCTGACTTTATTTTCTTCAATGTTGATCTTTAAAATGTCAAATGAAACTTGTTTGGACATGAATGAAGTGTTTCTAACCCTCTCCCACCTCCAAATCCATCAATTGACCTTTGGTTGACTTTTGTTGACTGATAGATGAATTGGCCATGCACAGATGAAATTGAGCCTCAAACTCCTGATGAAATGGCTCCAAAGTGAAACCCTAGCTTGCATAAGCTCAATAAAACCATAGAATGATCCCTCATCTCAATGAAGGCCTCATCTCCTTGACAAGCCCTGACTGGCACAATGTAGATGATTAGGGTTGACCAGAGGTCAAAACCCTAATCCCAAGGAATCTGATCAAGCACAATGAACCTCTTGGTGATGATAAAACCATGATGATGATGATGTACCATTCCAACCAAGATGATGATCAACCTCCTTGAGGAACCAAGAAACCCTAATTTGAAGCACAAACCCTCAGATGGCTAGTGATCAATCCATGAAACCCTCAGGCTTGAATCTTTTAACCTCTTTATCTTCTGAGAAAATTCCTAGGAGGATGACTTGCTCAATGTCTCCACATGATATGCAAAGATGCAATGACTAATGACCTACAAAATGAAATGCAATATGCTAAGCTAGTCCCAAGAGAGGAGGGCAAATTTTGAGGTGTTACAATTAACATTTAACCGTTGACTTGTATTTCTTTTCGCTTTTTTTGATGGCTTGATTGATAAATCTTCCGTACTTCAAATCATTGATAGATGGACATTTTGGTTGATTTAATCTTCTTTGATTCACACTTGATGACAAATGATCATTGGATCATTTTCGATGATTTAAATCCTTGATATGTTGTCCCTTGGTACTCCATATTTTGAGTCATTTGATTTGTGGATATATAATCTCACGTAATCGGTTCCTTTTTAAATTTACTTCTAACATCTAACTTCTAGCATTTAAATTACGCTTCTAACCTTTACATTACGCAACTAAAGTCTAACATTTAAATCCTTGCAATTTAATTCTTGTCTATTAGCATTCATTCACTTTTTTTGTATCATTTCATTGATCATTTTCTTTATTTTCTTATTCAATCTAAAATGAACAAAAGCATGATACAATGGAAAAGATTAAAAAGATTTAATTTGAGGACCATTGGACTATGGACTTGATGTTTGACCTTAGCATTAGACATGGAGTATTATGGACCATATGGACTTTTGTGTATGACCTAAGCTGGGAGACTTAGAGGACTTGTTAGTACCCTTGCATTTGGACTTTGACTTTTGTGATTGACCTGTGCAATTTGGAGTTTCCGAAGACTTGTAATCTTTTATTGCAAGAATGTTTTTCATTCATGGCACTACCTTAGAGAGACATGATTTGTAATTCCATTATCCAATTGTTAGCTTAGGACACAATGCACACACAAGGTTTTCTCTTGGGCTACCTTACATGAGATCTTTTATTTCTAGCATGAATCCCTTGTATTTGTCAAGTATCCCTCTCCCCACTTTGATGTACTCTTTTACTCTCTTTCCTTTATTTTGTTGTTGCTTGTTAGCCAACCTTAGGATTTAGGATCCTCACTATTTCATAAATAATAAACAATCTCTTGATCCAACGTCAAGTGGTATTTTCTCAAATTAAATTCAAAACATAATAATATGATTATGATTGTATGTCACGAGCCTTAAGTGGTAGAGAAGGGATGAGAATGGAGCTTTCATACATTCATTCTGAGTATTTTGAACACAAGATGTTTGGCTTGGTAGTTTGAAATATTCACCTTTACCCATAGTCTTTCGTGAATCCTAAGTTAAAAACACCATCTTTACAAAATCTAAAAACAACATCAACTCGTCAAACCTATTGTTTGAGCCTTAGGGCTTCATTTCAAAAACCCTTTTCAAGGTATAAAATCAACAAAACAAACAAACATTTTGTACCACGAACTATGGGGCTCTGATTTCTCACTTCGACAAGTGAGCATACGTATACAACGAGGACCCAAATCCTTGGCGAGTACACTAATAAAAAATGCATTTCCATTCCGTGAACCTTTAGCAAGTAAGCATTAATATAACAACACACATTCAAGCATAGACATCTTAGATGGTTCCCATCAAGTACGATGCATGTGAGGAGTGCTATTACCTTCCCCTTGCAAAACCGACTTACGAACCTGTTTGTGGTTGCAACGACCATTGTTTGGGGTTTTATCGCTATTTTCCCTTTCCTTTGGAATAAATAAAATTTGATTGAGACTTTGTAATTTTTGCATAGAGACAATGTTCCTTGGGTTGTATTTCATTTCATCTCTATTTGTAGGGTGGTGTTTGATAGAGTTAAAGCTGAGCTTATTGTATCCCGCTGGGCAGGTTCTTGATTTGTACTTGTACTCCATTTTCTGATATTGAATAAAAGAGTTTGGGCTTCATATATTGTCTCTCTCTCTCTTTATGTTTTATGATTACTCGTATTAATAAACGAAACTCAAGGATTACCTGGAAATTTTTCTTTATAAAAATGAGTGATAAAAAATGAATAAACATGAAGGAGAAGGACGATCCAAAACGCAACGGAATTTAAAACTTTCTCCTTTAGTGATCCTTATGAATGGGGATGATCAGTGATAGAATTGTTACCTCTTGTGACGATTGAAACCTTTGATGAAAATTTACGGAGCGATCACGAACGTTGAATGATGACAACGCCTCTACTCAGTCCACACGAACGAATTCCTTCAATCTCAGTGCTAGCTGCTACGAATGAAGGCTTTGAGTGAGAGAGAGAGAGAGAAACGAAATTGCAACTACACAAATGCTTTTGCACAAGGGTTCTATTTATAGAACCACTTGTGTGGGATGCAAGCTAAAAAGCCCACTTAAGTGTATGTGACCCATATCTTATAATATGCCAAAATCACTTAAGCGCGTGGTACCTTACCATATTTCGTATTCTACTTAAGTACACCGTACCTTATGATGTTCTACAATTCACTTAATTGCACCGTACCTTACGGTGTTCCTTAGTTACTCTATCTCTTATCAATTTGTCATTTTGTATGAGATCCTGTAGGTTTTCGCGGCATTGGCAATTATATTAAATCACGTATTTAACATAATAAACAGTGAGCGGTATCTAGTAACACATCACTGCTACCCAAGACACGAAAATGTCATGTGATCTGACAAATCCTTTTGTGATAATACTTATGTGTACAATTACCCTTTTACCCTTATGTCTATATTGAACACAAGGCATAGACCGTGTCATCCTTGTCCAGTTCAATATTGGGCCCATAGACATTTATCCTGTTATGCAGGATGGGAATATTCCATCTAGGTCACTCATGTCCCTTAGCATGCTTCGTGGAGTACCCATCAACTGTCTTTATGGTCATCCAGTTACGGACAATGTTTGATCAACAATAAGGCACTTGACTCTACATCTAGGTTCCATAGTGGTTTCAGGTCGAAGGGTGGTATACACCATTATCACCATGAGAATAAATTATGACACTTTGCATAACATTCTATATAGTATTCTTATAGTGGGTCAATCTAGTATAAATATTACTCTTAATATTCATACCCATGTTTAAGACTTGATAACTCCTTATCCATGATCTATGAGATGTGATCATCAATCTATATACATAATAGTCTTAATTCTTTAATGTTATCCCACTTCATAATAAATCTCGACTACAGATACTTTAAGAATAGTGTCCTTATGTTTAATGTGATCTCAAGATTAAGTCACACTTGATACATTAAACGGACTAGCAATTCTATGGACTTTATTAAACAAACATAATAAAGAAAAAGCCTTTTATTATTAATAAATAATTCGATAAAAGTACCAAAAGTATTGGCCTCTAGGGCTTACACCAACAATCTCCCACTAGCACTAGAGCCAATCAGGCATACCCCTAATTCCCATAGATCTAGTATGACCATCATGCTTCTGCTGCGCAAGAGGCTTTGTCAGTGGGTCATCAATATTGTCAAGTGTAGGTACTCTGCATATTTTCACATCTCCTCTATCTATTATCTCTCGAATGAGGTGATAACACCTAAGTATGTGTTTGGATCGTTGGTGAGATCTAGGCTCCTTAGCTTGTGTGACAGCACCATTGTTATCACAATAGAGACCAATGGGATCCACAATGCTAGGAACTATGCCAAGTTCACTAATGACCTTTTTGATCCAAACAGCTTCCTTTGCTGCACTTGAGGCAACAATATACTCGGCCTCAGTTATAGAATCAACAACTGTATCTTGCTTTGAACTTTTCCAACTCACAACGCCACCGTTTAAGCAAAACACATAACCAGATTGTGATCTAAAGTCATCCTTATCTGTCTAGTAGCTAGCATTGATGTATCCAATTACATCAAGCTCTTCCTGACCTCCATATATCAAAAATGAGTCCTAAGTCCTTCTCAAATACTTAAGGGTATTCTTGACAGCTACCCAATGAGCATCACTGGGATCAGATTGGTACCTACTTGTTGCACTTAAAGCATACGAGACATCTGGTCGAGTGCATAACATGGCATACATGATAGATCCTATTGATGATGCATATGGAATCTTATTCATGCGATCCCTTTCTTCCTTAGTTGAAGGGGATTATGTTTTTGATCGACACCGGCCATGTTGCATAGGTATGAATCCTTTCTTGGAATCATGCATATTAAAGCGTCTCAGCACTTTGTCTATGTATGTACTCTAACTTAGGCCAATCAATTTTTATGATCTATCTTTATAGATCCTGATTCCTAATATATAGGCTGCTTCACCAAGGTCCTTCATAGAAAAGCATTTCCCCAACCAAGACTTTACTTGTTGTAGGGTAGGGACATCGTTTCCAATGAGTAATATGTCATCTACATATAATACCAGGAAAGTGATCATGCTCCCACTAACCTTGTAGACACAAGGCTCACCTTCGTTCTTGATGAACCCATATTATTTTACTGTTTCATCAAAATGAAGATTCCAGCTTCTGGAAGCTTGCTTCGATCCATAGATTGATCTTTGTAACTTACATATCTTTTGGGCTTCTTCTGGTATGTCAAATCCTTCAGGATGTGTCATGTACACATCCTCAAGAAGATTCCCATTAAGGAAAGCAGTTTTGACATCCATCTTCCATATTTCATAATCATGATATGCAACGATAGCAAGTAAAATCCGAACAGATTTAAGCATTGCAACTGGTGAAAAGGTTTCATCATAGGCAACCCCATGAATTTGTTTATATCCTTTTGCAACCAGTCTTGCCTTATAGGTATGTACCTTACCATCCATGTCAGTCTTCTTTTTGAAGACCCACTTGCATCCTATAAGGTTAACTCCTACAAGAGGTTCTACCAAGGTCCAAACTTGGTTTGCGTACATGGAATCCATTTCAGATTTCATGGCTTCTAGCCACTTCTCAGACTCGGGACCAGTTATTGACTCTAGGTAGGTCACAGGCTCATCTTGATCCATGAGTAATACATCACCTTGATCAATTATGATATATCCATATCTCTCAGGTAGGTGAGTATCCTGCTTGACCTACACTGGTCTTGTTCTACTTGAGCAGGTTGCTCTTCTACAACTAATTGTGTTTCCTGCTCTAATTCCTCCATAGGTGTATCAATGCTTTGTGATTCTTGAATTTCTTCAAGCTTTACTTTCCTCCCACTGATTCCTTTGGAAATAAAATCCTTTTCTAGGAAAACTCTAGTTCGAGAGACAAACACTTTGCCCTCAGAAGGACTGTAGAAGTAATACCCTCTTGTTTCTTTAGGATACCCCACAAATAAGCATTTGTCAGATTTGGGCTCAAGCTTAGTTGAAATTTGTCGTTTCACATAAACTTCGCAACCCCAAATCTTCATGTAAGACATATGTGGTTTCTTACCACTCCATATCTCATATGGCGTCTTCTCAACCTTTTTGGATGGAACACGGTTAAGTGTGTAAGCTGTTGTCAATAGTGCATGTCCCCAAAAGGAGTTTGGAAGATCAGCGTGACTCATCATGGATCGGACCATGTCTAACAAGGTTCGATTTCTTCTCTCAGATACACCGTTCCATTGGGGTGTTCCAGGGGGAGTAAGTTGGGACAGGATCCCACACTCTTTCAGATGGTCATCAAACTCTAGGCTTAAATACTCACCACCTCGATCTGATCGAAGAGTTTTAATATTCTTACCTAGTTAGTTTTGTACTTCATTCTTGAATTCCTTGAACTTTTCAAAGGACTCTGATTTGTGTTTCATTAAATACACATAACCATATCTACTAAAATCATCAGTAAATATGATGAAATACTGAAAACCTCCTTTGGCTGGTATGTTCAGTGGTCCACATACATCAGTATGTATGAGGGCCAAAAGATCATTAGCTCTTTCACTTTTTCCTGTGAATGAAGACTTTGTCATCTTTTCAATCAAACAAGATCTGCATGTCTCATATGATTCATAATCAAAAGAGTCCAATAGTCTATCTTTATGGATTTTGGAAATGCATTTCTCATTTATGTGGCCTAATCGACAATGCCAAAGGTAAGTTGGATTTAACTCATTATGTTTCATCCTTTTAGTATTAATGTTATAAATAGGCATTTCAAGATCAAGGACATATAGTCCATTATTCATTTGTGCAGTAGCATAGAATATATCATTCAAATAAATTGAGCAACAATTGTTCTTTATTATAAATGAAAAACCAAACTTGTCCAAACAAGAAATAAAAATAATATTCCTGCTAATTGCAGGTACATAATAACAGTTCTCTAACTGAATTATTAAACCACTAGGTAAAGTCAATACATAAGTTCCTACGGCTAAAGCAACAACCTTTGCTCCATTGCCAACTCGTAGGTCAACTTTACCTTTTGCCAAATCTCTACTCCTTTTTAGCCCCTGCACATTGGTACAAATGTGAGAACCGCATCCAGTATCTAATACCCATGATACAGAAGTAGATAAATTAATTTCAATAACAAAAATACCTGAAGTTGAAGTCTCTACTCCATTCTTCTTATCTTCCAAGTACTTTGGGAAGTTTCTCTTCCAGTGTTCGGTCCTACCGCAATGGAGGCAAGTGCCTTCCTTTGCTATGCCTCCACTAGGCTTTAAAGCAGCAACAATGGGTTTGGGTTTGGCAACTTCCTTGCCTTTCCCTTTATCACCCTGCTTGATGGGTCTTTTGTTCTGCCTCTTTCCGTTTCCGATCATCAGAATGGACTTCCCTTTTGACTTCAGATTCTGCTCAGCAGTTCTTAACATGGCTAGCAGTTCAGGAAGAGATTTGTCCATATCATTCATATTGAAATTAAGGACAAATTGACTGAATCTATCTGGCAACGATTGCAAGATCAAATAAGTCGCAAGTTCCTTTCCGAGGGGAAAACCCAACCTCTCAAGGTTTTCCACATACCCAATCATCTTGAGCACATGGGGACCTACAGGGGCTCCCTCAGCTAACTTGCCTTGAAAAAGGGCTTTTGAAACTTCAAACCTTTCATGCCTTGCTTGCTCTTGATAGAGCATCTTCAGGTGTTCTGATCGGTCACCATTTCCATTGAATTCCCACCGTTAATACGACATATTTTCATCACTTTGGTAAGATTTATGTTTGTTTTTAGTTGCTTCGAAGTCATTTATCATGTTTTGTTGGTTTGGTATCGCATTGCATTCGATTACAAGTTTATGTCAAAAAGATCTCGTTTATGCTTCGTTTGGTAATGTCATTGTTACAGGCCATTGCACAAGTTTAAAAGCAATAATGGTGAAGTTATGGATACTCAGAAAGGCAAAACTATGAAGAAACAGCAGGTCAACACGGGCACCCGTGTGCCACAACACTGCACGTGTTGTTGATCAGGCAAAGCAAAATGGGAGAAGAAAAACAGAGATCAACACGGGCACCCGTGTGGTGACACACGGCCATGTTGTTTAAAATAGTGCATTAACACGGGCACCCGTGTGGAGGAACACGGCCCGTGTTGTTGCCTCTGTAGCTTGTGTTGAAGATAATTATCATGGAGAGCAACACGGTCACCCGTGTGGTGACACACAGCCGTGTTGTTAGGCGCAGCTTGGAAACCCTAACTTTTGCTTTGTGAAGCGATTCTGCTCATTAAGGGTAGTTTGGACCTTTTGCTTGGAAGAGATTGATCTGAAGCTATAAGAAGGATTGGAAGAGAAAGGAGAAGGCACTTTTTGACGGACGAAAGAAAATATTGCATTGGAGAAGATAGCTACTACGAAGGATTTGAAGGCGGCGAGATTCAAGGGCATCAACCATTGAAGATCAAAATCTCCTAATTCTTTGTAATGTCTAATCTTTACATTATGAATTCTTTGAGTACTATGAGAGGCTAAACCCCCTTATGCTAGGGGGGTGGTCCTGATTTAATCGTATGTTATGAATTTGAACAAATGATTTCTTGATTACCATGTTACTTATTTCAATTCAATTGTGTGATGTTATTATGCTTTTGTATCGGACAAATACAAATTGATCTATGACTTTCAGTAACAGGATTGTGATTGTTAGGGTTTTCACACAATTGGGTTTATGAATGCATCATCTAGGACTAGTAACTTTTGTAAATCACCGTAAACCTTGATATTGTTTATGATTAAAACCAATGATTAATTGAATGGACATTTGAGTAAGAATTGGTAGTTTAATAGTTTCTTCCTTAAGGACTTAAGGAAGAACATTCTGAGGTTAGGTGATTGAATGTTTCATATGTATGAAGGAAATCTTGACTGAATTCATAACTGGTTAAATCAACCACTCACCCTAGCATATTTTATCTTAATCAATTATTTCTACTATTTTTGTGTTTACTATTATAAATTCCAAAACAACCAAACCATTATCTTTTTGTTCTGATAGAATCAAATTAAAATAAGTATTTCCTACGCAATCCCTGAGATCGATACTTGGAAATAAAACTCCTTATTACTACATCGGTAAAAACAGTACACTTGCTATTTTTCCGATCAAGTTTTTGGCGCCGTTGCCGGGGATTGCCAAACTACATATTTTAATTTCTATTATATCGAAATTTTGTTGCTCGCCAACCAAAATTTCATCTGTGACAATTTTGTTATTCAATTCTAATCTTTGTCTAACTTGTTTATGCGAGGTAAGGCCTCAGCGGATTTTTCTTTTGACGCAGATCCAGAAAGAACTCTTCGCGCTAGACTAAGACAAGCTAAGAGAAAGAAACTGGAATTAGCAGAGAAATCAGAGGGAGAAGTTGTTTCAGTGCACTCAGAGAATTCAGATTCAGACGCGGAAACAGTTCCTGAATTCATGGCTGCTAATCCACCACCACCACCACCAGAGAGACTCCTCGGTGACTATGGTGGAACCAACACCCCGGGTGGTCGTATGACAATTGTCAACCAACCGGTTAATGTGGAACAATTTCATCTGCATCCCAGCACCATTAATAAACTCGAAAGACGGTTCTTCTCTGGAAGAGTGAATGAAGATGCCAACAAGCATTTGCAAAGATTTTTAACCATGAGCACAACACTAAAAATGCTTGGACATAGCGAAGAAGCAATCCGACTTCGTATGTTCCCATTCACTTTAGCAGATGAGGCTGAATAGTGGTTCTATTTCTTACCTGCTGGTAGTATCACTACATGGGAGCACATGGAAACAACATTCTTGCAGGAGTATTTTCCCGCATCTGTGTCATTGCGGAAAAGATATGAGATCCTAAACTTCAAACAGAAGGAGGGTGAGTCATTAGGAGATGCCTACAAACGATTCAAGAGAATTCTAGTGGCTTGTCCTACTCACAACATGGATGAAACTGAACAAATGCAAATGTTTGTCAATGGTCTTCGAATTCAAACGAGACAAATCCTTGATTCAGCAGCTGGTGGCTCAGCCAACTTTGCAACAACCACCGGTATGAAGAAGATAATTGAAGCTATTGCCTCGAACGAGCATTTAGAGTTATATGACAGGGTATCAAGCAAATCTGCAGTTATTGACTTGAAGCTTGAAACAAACAAACAGGTGAAAATTGAAGAAGCTGTTGCTGCGGAGGTAGAGAAAAGGTTGAAAGCACTAAACATAGGTGCTCAGAAAGTGGCTCAAGTGCAACAGGCACCGAGTGAAGTGTGTGACATTTGCAATGGACCACACAATACTGTTCATTGCTTTGCAACACCGCAACATATCGAAGATATAAAAATTTTAAAGCAAAACAATCCCTACTCCAACACATACAATCCGGGGTGGAAAAATCATCTCAACTTTGCATGGAAAGATCAAAGAGGGAACGTACAACAACAGGCACAGGGCCAATATCAAAATCAATATCAGCAGCAGCAACAACAGGTACCTAAGAAGGCAGATTAGGAGATCGCAATTGAAAAGATGGCAGCTCACAACATCCAATTCCAAGAGGAGACTCGAAATAATCAGAAGAACACTACAGCATCCATAAAAAATCTTGAAATTCAGATGGGTCAAATCGCCCAACAGTTAGCCTCAAACTCCCATGCACCTGGCACGCTTCCTAGTGGGACAATTGTTAATCCTCGTGATCAAAGTCACATTAAAGCTGTGGTCACCAGAAAAGGAAAAGCTAAGGAACCACAAGTTGACGAACATGTTGAAGAAGATGGATTGTTGGAAGTTGACTTGGAGATTATAGAAGAGCCAAAACAAACTGAAGAAGTGGTGGTCAAGCCGACAAGCCAGCAAGAGAAACAAAAACCAAAGATCATTCTTCCTTTTCCGACAAGAACAAAGAAGAAAGATCTCCATGATTTATTTTTTTGAGAAATTCTTAGAATTATTCAAGAAACTCGAGATCAACATACCTTTTGCTGAAGCTCTGGAACAGATGCCGATCTATGCCAAATTCATGAAAGACATCATATCAAAGAAAAGGTCGATCGACAGCGAGCCAGTCATGCTAACTGAAACTTGTAGTGCTATTTTGCAGGGCCTAAAAATTCCGATGAAGAAAAAAGATAGAGGTGCAGTCACTATTCCTTGTACCATTGGAGACAGATCATTCAAAAAGGCACTGATCGATTTGGGAGCAAGTGTTAGTCTAATGCCCCTCTCGATTTACAAAAAACTTGAGTTAGGGGAGGTGCAGGATACTCGCATGACACTGCAGTTTGCGGATCATTCTATGAAGAGACCCTATGGTATAGCAACAGATGTTCTGGTGAAGATTGATAAATTTGTATTCCCGGTGGATTTTGTGATACTCGAGATGCCGGAAGATGAGGAGATTCCTCTCATATTGGGAAGACCTTTCCTGGAAACTGGAAGATGCATGATAGATATTGAGGAAGGAACCATGACCCTCAAAGTTTATGATGAAAAGCTCAAAATTGATGTGAGGGATACTATGAAATTCAAGGATGACGAAGGGGCGAGTAAAAATATTGAAGTGTTAGATACAGTTTTTGCTCAATCTATGCAGATCACAACACCCAAGCTTCCTTTGGAGAGAGTTTTGAGTTTATCTATCGTTGAGGATACTGAAGGAATTGATGAGAAAGAATCCGAAGTGGTAGCGATGTTAAAGGAACAACCGCCTTGGGTTCGTTCCCGACCGCAACGGTGGGAGGAGCTTCGACCTAAAACATCTTCAGAATCGAAACAGGATATAAAAAAGGGGATAGAGTTGAAACAATTACCATAATATCTCAAATATGTCTTTCTTGACAATGAGGAAAAATGTCCAGCAATCATCAATTCAGGTTTGAGAGAGACCCAAGAAGGAGAGCTAATCAAAGTCCTAAAGAAATACAAGGGTGCTATTGGGTGGGCGGTGGACGATTTGAAAGGAATTAGCTCGACAATGTGTATGCACAAGATTTTGATGGAGGATAATCAGAAACCGGTCGTCCAACCTTAAAGAAGACTGAATCCAGCTATGAAAGAAGTTGTTCGCAAGGAGGTTGTGAAACTTTTAGATGCGGGGTTAATTTACCCAATATCTGACAGTTCTTGGGTGAGCCCAGTTCATGTGGTACCAAAGAAGGGAGGGACAACTGTGATAAAAAATGAGAAAAATGAGTTGATCCCCACCCGTACTGTTACAGGTTGGAGAGTTTTCATAGACTATAGAAGACTTAACACTGCTACAAGGAAGGATCATTTTCCTTTACCTTTTATCGATCAGATGTTGGAAAGATTGGCAGGTCATGATTTCTACTGTTTTCTGGATGGGTACTCAGGGTACAACCAAATTGATGTGGCACCTGAGGATCAAGAAAAAACAGCATTCACTTGCCCGTATGGAATCTTTGCTTATAGAAGAATGCCATTTGGTTTATGCAACGCACCTGCGACATTTCAGAGGTGCATGACATCCATATTTTCCGATATGCTTGAGAAGCATATGGAGGTGTTTATGGATGATTTTTCGGTTTTTGGATCTTCTTTCGAAAATTGTTTGTATAATCTGTCACTTGTGCTGGAAAGATGTCAACAAACCAATCTAATTCTAAATTGGGAAAAGTGTCACTTCATGGTGAGAGAAGGGATAATACTAGGTCATAAAATTTCCCATCAAGGGATAGAAGTTGACAAGGCAAAAGTGGAAGTGATCGCCAATCTCCCTCATCCTGTGAATGAGAAAGGTATACGGAGTTTCTTGGGACATGCAGGATTCTATCGTAGGTTCATCAAAGATTTCTCCAAGATCGCAAAACCTTTGACTAGCCTGCTTGTGAAGGATACTCCGTTTCTGTTTGACAAAAAGTGCAACGAAGCCTTCGAGACTCTGAAAAATAAATTGGTGTATGCTCCTATAGTGATTTCGCCTGATTAGTCTCTACCCTTTGAGATAATGTGCGATGCGAGCGATATAGCAGTAGGGGCAGTCTTGGGGCAAAGAAAAGACAAACACCTCCACATCATCTACTATGCTAGCCATGTGTTGAATCCAGCCCAGATGAATTATGCAACCACAGAGGAGTTACTGGATGTGGTTTATGCCTTTGACAAATTTCGGCAATACTTGTTGGGAACAAAGGTAATTGTTTATACTGACCATGCTGCGTTGAAATATCTTTTTTCTAAATAGGACTCGAAGCTAAGGCTGCTCAGATGGATCTTGCTGTTGCAAGAATTTGACCTTGAAATTCGAGACAAAAAGGGGTGTGAAAACACCGTTGCTGACCACCTATCTCGAATGTCTCTGATTGAAGAGACGGAAGAGGAACATCCCATAAAGGACGAGTTTATAGATGAAAGAATCCTCGCGGTGGTGGGTGTTCCTTGGTTTGTTGACTACGCAAACTACCTGGTGGGTGGTATAATTCCTGACGACTTTGATTATAACAAAAAGAAAAAGTTTCTTCATGATTGCAGGTTTTATTTGTGGGACGAACCATTCTTGTATAAGAAAGGGGTAGAGGGACTAATTCGTCGATGTGTCCCTGAGGAAGAACAAAATGAAGTCTTAAAGGCATGTCATGACTCAGATTATGGGGGACACTTTAGTGGAGACAGGACAGTCACAAAAGTCCTCCAATCAGGGTTGTACTGGCCCACGCTGTTTAAGGATGCCCAAGTCGTTGTGAAGGAGTGTGACAGATGCCAACGGACAGGAAATATTTCTACGAGGAATCAGATGCCTTAAAAGGGCATGCTTGAAGTGGAATTATTTGATGTTTGGAGGATAGACTTTATGGGGCCATTTCCATCCTCATTTGGAAAAAAATATATTCTGGTGGCTGTGGACTATGTCTCCAAATGGGTGGAAGCCGTAGCCCTCCCTTCTAATGATGCGAGAGTAGTGGTAAACTTTCTCAAACAAAACATCTTCTCAAGGTTTGGTGTGCCTAGAGCACTTATCAGTGATGAAGGAACACATTTCTTGAATAAGCTCATGGAGAACTTATTGAAGAAATATAATGTGAAGCACAAGATTGCCACACCATATCATCCCCAAACGAGTGGGCAAGTTGAAGTGTCTAATCGGCAAATTAAACAGATTTTGGAAAAGACAGTGAGTGCTTCAAGAAAAGATTGGGCAATCAAATTAGATGACGCGTTATGGGCGTACCGAACCGCTTTCAAAACCCCAATTGGCATGTCTCCGTATCAACTGATTTATGGTAAGGCGTGTAATCTTCCTCTGGAATTAGAGCACAAAGCCTTTTGGGCATCCAAGTTCTTAAATTGTGATCTTGCAAAAGCCGGTGAATCCCGAGTTCTTCAACTTCACGAGTTAGAAGAATTTCGTAATCAGGCATATGAGAATGCAAAGATGTACAAGGAGCAAAAACGGAAGTGGCATGATCAGAGAATCATCAGGAAAGATTTCTGGGAAGGACAATTGGTATTGTTGTTCAATTCAAGGCTCAAGTTGTTTCCTGGGAAATTGAAGTCAAGATGGTCCGGGCCATTTGTCGTGCATAAGGTTTTTCCCCACTGAGCAATAGAGATTAAGAACCAAAACAATGGAGATATATTCAAGGTGAATGGCCAGAGGCTGAAGCCCTATTACAGAGGCCAACAACCTGGATTGATTGACCATATGCGCCTCGCCTAATGAGGTGGACAACAATCGAGCCATGCGACGTTAAACGAAGCGCTTCGTGGGAGGCAACCCACGTGTTCGATTGTTAACTTATTTTGTTTTTTTTCCTTCTTTTCTGTGTGGGTATGACACGTTGTTACAGGTAAGGAGTGGAACTTGGAGAGTATAGTCATAATCACTTCTCAGTGAAAGGATGCCAGACCTAAGAAGCATTGCAGAATTCAGAAATTGAGGAAAACAGGGCATCCACACGGCAACCCGTGTGGTGACACACGGCCGTGTTAATCAAAACAGTGGATTAACACGGGCGCCCGTGTGGTGACACACGGCCGTGTTAATTAAAACAGTGGATTAACACGAGTGCCCGTGTGGTGACACACGGCCGTGTTAATTAAAACAGTGGATTAACACGGGCACCCGTGTGCAGGAACACGACCGTGTTGTTCGTAACGGGTAAATTTTTGAAATTTTATGATTTTGGGTACTTTTAATGTTGGGCCCCACTTGCTATTACATCTCTTCCCCACCACTTATTCTCACTTTTTCTGATTTTTGAAAACCTCTCTCTCCCTCTTCCTCCATTGTTAACCTAGCCTCCATCAAATTAAGCTTCACTTTTCTCATAGCTCCACTCACTTTAACCTCATCTCACCTTCACAAAAATCGTTCCTCTCCCCGTCCTCTACACAGTGACGGTGGCAGTTTTCACTAACCTGTTCTTTGGATTTTGAGAAATTTTCGCAGGTACCATTATGCCCCCAAAGCGTATAAGCAAGGAGAAGGATGTAGCCACGTCTTCTCGACCGAAGCAACGGGTTAGACGCTCTACGGATCCTCATGGCATTTTGTTTGACCAACCGAATCATCAAGAGAGGTATGTGATTCTCGCTAAACATAAGCTCATTCCGACCCGATATATGTGTGATGCTACACTAGATGAGTTAGGTTTAAAGGAAGAGGTGCACCGCATGTTTCACAACATCGGTATGTTAGAATTCATGCAATTCGAAGCACCGACCTTCGCTCGTATCACACTTGAATTCTTAAGTACGGTTGAGTCCAAGATGAGGAGAAGGTGGACAGGTTCGGAGATGGAATTTTATGGTCAAATTACTTTCCGCTTGTTTGATGAAGATCACGAGTTATCCGTTGAGGAACTTGGGAGTATTCTGAGACTCCCGGTATCTGGACCCGGAACCCCTCCGGACACTTTTTCTGCAATTGATTTTTGGAGGGCTATTACAGGTAAAACTGGCTATAACCCTAGCTCGAGAAAAGCTTCTGGAATTCATAACCCGTGCTTCAGATATGCACAAAAAGGGTTAGCCTACACCTTGTTCGGACGGGGTGATAGTACCAGGGTCGCTGCTAAGAGAGAGTTATTTTTTCTTCATTGCATGGCCCACAATGAGCGAATCAATGCAGCGGCTTTCGCCGCCAATCATTTGAAGCAGGTTGGCCACGCAACTACCGGTGATATTTCTGTGGGTGGTATGATCACGCAAATTGCGGGCCACTTTGGGTATGATCAACTCTTGCTGGAAGAGACTGCAGTGATGGGCAAGACTAAGATCGACATGCACACTCTAGTCAATCAGCAAATGATTGCCATCAGGCCGACACATTACGCTCTGGTGATTCACAATGTGGAAGTGCTCGCACTACCAGCACCTGGGTCCATTAGCATTGCCAATGTTGCTAACTGGTTGTACACAGGTTCAACCCAAGCTGTAGGGGAAGATGCTCAGTTTTACCTTGACCTTTCAGGTGAGGACATGGAAGAAGATGAGAGGCCAGCTACTCACGGTATGCCACCCCCACATGATTCGAGCCTACATGGTGAAGGATCCTATTTTATGTCTCAGGACCAGTGGGGTTGGATCCAGACTGAGATGGGAACTCTCCGCACCGAGCAAACCAGACAAGGTGCGAAATTAGATAGACAGAGTGTGGAACTGTTCCGGCAAGGGACAGTCATGGATGACATGCAAGCCATGATGCAACGTCTGATGTTGCATTTCCCGCACGATCCTCCGCCTCCTCCACAATAGTGATCACTGTAAGTCCCCTTTGTGTTTGAATTTAAACATTGAGGTCAATGTTTAGTTCAAGTGTGGGGGGGTTTTTCTCCTTTCATGTTTTTATTCTCTTTCAATTTGTTTTGTTTTTGTTATGTTATCGTTATATTAGTATGTTTGTTTGTTTTGTTTGTTTTCCTTTCTTTTGGACCTACTGTGTGTACAGAGTGATGAGAAACGGTTGGACGAGCCTGGGATCAATGGTAGTGGATGAATGACACCCCTCAAACTTAGGCTGATAAGGCACCCCGGAAGTTGACGCAACCTTGAGAAAATAAGTCGGACACAATTTGGGGACACCGGACCAAGAGAGCGGTAGGGAAAAACCAAGTCAGAAAAGAACCACATAACACGAGGAGGCTTCAGAGCTTGCAAGCTAACCAACATGGTGAGATCACAAAAAGCAAAACACTAAATATCAGCATGAGAGTTCAACCAGGTATGACTTTATCACTCTGATTTTGCGTATGTTCTATTGACACGTCACAACATGACAACACACACTGAGGCAAGTTGTTTGTTTAGCCAGGGCATTTCTAACCATCCCTATCTGTATGTTTCCCTTCGTGAACCCCGTTGAGCCTTAGCCATTTTATTCATCATAAACCCCCTGTTAACTATTAAGCATTATTCATCATAAACCCCCTGTTAACTTTTAATCATTCATTTTTTCCATAACTCGGTATGATTGTGTGAATTGCAAGATGTGTAATAAAACTAAGTTTGGGGTGAAAATCTTGAAAGAGAAGGAAAGTGCATAATAAGAGATCATACAAAAAGAAAAATAGTATGTATGTTCTTTAAAAGAAAAAAAAAAGAGAAAAGAAAAAAAAAAGAGAAAAGAAAAACAAAAGAGAAAAATGCACTTGCCGAGACTTAAGACTCTAACACATATAAAATGCTCAAAAAATTTGAGTAGAAAAAGAGTCAAAAGAGTGAAATTAACCCCCAGAGTATACGTGATGCACGAGAAAAAGAGAAAGAAAAATCACACAACATGACTACCGAGTTCAAAACCCTTTGTTATCCATTTTTTTTGTTTATCCCACCGTACCCAAGCCCCGTTACAACCCAAAAAGACCTCGAAAAGTGTGTGGAATCTGCTGTGGTAGTGACATTAGAATGTATTCAAATTTAAGAGTTTGGTATTGCATACCGTGCTGTGAGTGTACACACCTAACCCTGAATGATGTTGTGAGTGTGTGAAAAGCTTGCAGGTGAAGAGGTTTCTGATGTGGAAATGTGGTAAACTGCCTGAATTGGAGAGACCTGAAACTCGATTGGAAAGGAAGAACACAAATGGTGAAAGACTAGGTTGCATTGTGGAAAATGAATTCGGGGGTGACCTTTGTTTGGACTCAATACATCACTTGAGGACAAGCAATGAGACAAGTTTGGGGTTGTGATCGGTCACCATTTCCATTGAATTCCCACCGTTAATCCGACATATTTTCATCACTTTGGTAAGATTTATGTTTGTTTTTAGTTGCTTCGGAGTCATTTATCATGTTTTGTTGGTTTGGTATCGCATTGCATTCGATTACAAGTTTATGTCAAAAAGATCTCGTTTATGCTTCGTTTGGTAGTGTCATTGTTACAGGCCATTGCACAGGTTTAAAAGCAATAATGGTGAAGTTATGGATACTCAGAAAGGAAAAAATATGAAGAAACAGCAGGTCAACACGGGCACCCGTGTGCCACAACACTGCCCGTGTTGTTGATCAGGCAAAGTAAAATGGGAGAAGAAAAACAGAGATCAACACGGGCACCCGTGTGGTGACACACGGCCGTGTTGTTTAAAACAGTGCATTAACACGGGCACCCGTGTGGAGGAACACGGCCCGTGTTGTTGCCTTTGTAGCTTGTGTTGAAGATAATTATCATGGAGAGCAACACGGGCACCCGTGTGGTGACACACGGCCGTGTTGTTGGGCGCAGCTTGTAAACCCTAACATTTTGCTTTGTGAAGCGATTCTGCTCATTAAGGGTAGTTTGGACCTTTTGCTTGGAAGAGATTGATCTGAAGCTATAAGAAGGCTTGGAAGAGAAAGGATACGACACTTTTTGACGGACGAAAGAAAACATTGCATTGGAGAAGATAGCTACTACGAAGGATTTGAAGGCGGCGAGATTCAAGGGCATCAACCATTGAAGATCAAAATCTCCTAATTTTTTGTAATGTCTAATCTTTACATTATGAATTCTTTGAGTACTATGAGAGGCTAAACCCCCTTATGCTAGGGGGTGGTCCTGATTTAATCGTATGTTATGAATTTGAACAAATGATTTCTTGATTACCATGTTACTTATTTCAATTCAATTGTGTGATGTTATTATGCTTTTGTATCGGACAAATACAAATTGATCTATGACTTTCAATAACAGGATTGTGATTGTTAGGGTTTTCACACAATTGGGTTTATGAATGCATCATCTAGGACTAGTAACTTTTGTAAATCACCGTAAACCTTGATATTGTTTATGATTAAAACCAATGATTAATTGAATGGACATTTGAGTAAGAATTGGTAGTTTAATAGTTTCTTCCTTAAGGACTTAAGGAAGAACATTCTGAGGTTAGGTGATTGAATGTTTCATATGTATGAAGGAAATCTTGACTGAATTCATAACTGGTTAAATCAACCACTCACCCTAGCATATTTTATCTTAATCAATTATTTCTACTATTTATATGTTTACTATTATAAATTCCAAAACAACCAAACCATTATCTTTTTGTTCTGATAGAATCAAATTAAAATAAGTATTTCCTACGCAATCCCTAAGATCGATACTTGGAAATAAAACTCCTTATTACTACATCGGTAAAAATAGTACACTTGCTATTTTTCCGATCATGTTCGATCATATTGAATGCTGCCATATTCTCATGTTGCTTTTGCAACTCTGAGTTCATGGTAGCTAGCATGAGGCAAGCAGTTTCATTGGCATCATCGACATGCTTCTTATAAGCATCTCTTTCTGCCTTAGGTGCAGAACTAGGAGGTTCCTCTTCAGGAACAGGTTTCTCCAAGACATACAGCTTCTATCATGTTTGAGGACAATCCTCAGATTTCGGTGCCAATCCAGAAAATTTGTCACAGACAATTTTTCCTTGTCAAGGATTGATCGCAAAATGTTGTTAGAGGTGTTTGTTGTCATGGTAATCTACATGAAAATAATGAAAATATAAGTATCAATAACATATTTAATTAGGCCTTTACTTAAATATGCTCCCACTATTTTACTCAAAACAAATGACCCTCACCATTTGATTCAGAAAATCCCGTTGGAAGATTTTCTAGTGGGTTGAGATCCACATTTCACTTTGTTCTAAATCCGCGTAGGCGGATTACACAAAACTAGGTTATTTAGGTATGAACTCCTTCCAATTGTATCTAATACAACTCTCGAATATTTTAGTTGGGTGAATAACTCCTTATTCCAATCCATCACATGGATCATTTCTGACTCTTGCTTCTAAACATATATAATTTTATTATAATTTGTTTAGTTAAGTTTGACCCATTGTTTTAGCAATTGGATATTACAATTATCCCATCGCACCTTACTAATATAGAACATGCACCTCGCGTAGGCGAAACCTACATTATTCGATACTAGTCTTGATGAGTGCTAAAACTTGGAAAGCATAAACTTAATATTTAATTTGAGGGAATTTGCAATTATTCTGATCTCACCGGCTTATTTATCATATAAATCGTCTCTCACATGCATCAACATACATTCACATGCATCAACATACATTCACATGCATCAACATACATAATGAAACAGTTATGGCCCCTAGGGCAATTGTTCTCCCAAGCCAATGAGAGAACCTAAGCTAACCTAATAACGATCTAAGCTTCTCCAAGCAAGATCTTTAAGGTTGCCCTCCTTTGATATTGAATTCTTCTCTTTCTTCATAACATTACATTACATAAAAGAAACTCGTTTTACATACGAGGGAGTGAGATGAGAAAATAAGTTACATTAATAGATTAAAAGAGAGGCACGACACGCAGGTCGTATTTTAAAATCCCAAAACAAAATAAAGGAAAACTAAGGCCATAACCGATCACCACAAGACAATAATAATAAACACATTATTATTATTAATTTAAATTCTGTTAATTAATTAAAACCAAATTAAATTTCGGTGACCCATCACACTACGCAGATTTTTAATGAACAATTCATTTGAAATCAATGTTGTTTTTCGCATCAACACTTGATACTTTAAAGCACAACTCATGCGCAGTCACAACCCTAATCGCATAACTCTTTGACAACACAACCCTTGTGCCGTCATTAACCCTAATGCACCAATTTCAGACCGTCAAACACACATCGATTGTTAATTCAGTATGATTGATCAACATGTCATTGCTTCACCATACTAATGTCGGATCAAGAAGCAAATGACCATTGATCGCTTAAAGGAAAACAACCATTAAGTGTTTGAATGAACGAAACAGAAACAATATATCATATATACCATATTTTGCATAAGGATTACTTATATCATATATATAACTTGATCGATCTCAATTGCGTAACCTATGGACGATCGATGTATTACTGCTTCACCATACAAACGTCAGATTTCGAAGCATAGTCAACTTCAATCATCCAAATCGTACACACATGATGGCAAATTTAATTACTCGTTTATTCTTTGATTTATTCTGTCTTTTAATCGTATTAATACAGAAAATACAGAAAATAAACAGCTATCAGATGCATGGTTTCGTAAGTGGCTCTGATACCACTGAAGGAGAAGGGCGATCCAAAATGCAGCAGAATTTAAAATTTTCTCCTTTAGTGATCCTTACGAATGGGCATGATCAGTGATAGAATCGTTACCTCTTGTGGCGATTGAAACCTTTGATGCAGATCTACGGAGCGATCACGAACGTTGAACGATGACAACGCCTCTACTCAGTCCATACGAACGGATTCCTTCAATCTCAGTGCTAGCTGCTACGAATGAAGGCTTTGAGTTAGAGAGAGAGAGAAAAACGAAATTGCAACTTCACAAATGCTTCTGCACAAAGGTTCTATTTATATAACCACTTGCGTGGGCTGCAAGCTAAAAAGCTCACTTAAGTGTATGTGGCCATATCTTATAATATGCCAAAATCACTTAAGCATGTGGTACCTTACCATATTTCGTATTCTACTTAAGTACACCGTACCTTACGATGTTCTACAATTCACTTAAGTGCACCGTACCTTACGGTGTTCCTTAGTTACTCTATCTCTCATCAATCCGTCCTTTTGCGTGTGACCTTGTAGGTTTTCGTGGCTTTGATAATTATATTAAATCACGTATTTAACATAATATACAGTGAGCGGTATCTAGTAACACATCACTGCTACCCAAGACACGAAAATGTCATGTGATATGACAAATCCTTTTGTGATAATACTTATGTGTACAATTACCCTTTTGCCCTTATGTCTATATTGAACACAAGGCATAGACCGTGTTATCCTTGTCCAGTTCAATATTGGGCCCATAGACATTTATCCTGTTATGCAGGACGGGCAAATTCCATTTGGGTCACTCATGTCCCTCAACATGCTTCGTGGAGTACCCATCAAGTGTCTTTATGGTCATCCAGTTACGGATAATGTTTGATCAACAATAAGGCACTCGACTCTATATCTAGGGTCCATAGTGGTTTCAGGTCGAAGGGTGGTATACACCATTATCACCGTGAGAATAACTTATGACACTTTGCATAACATTTTATATAATATTCTCATAGCGGGTCAATCCAGTATAAATATTACTCTTAATATTCATACATATGTTTAAGACCTGATAACTCCTTATCCATGATCCATGAGATGTGATCATCAGTCTATATACATAATAGTCTTAATGCTTTAATGTTATCCCACTTCACAATAAAGCTCGACTACGGATACTTTAAGAATAATGTCCTTATGTTTAATGTGATCTCATGATTAAGTCACACTTGATACATTAAACGGACTAGCTATTCTAGGGACTTTATTAAACAAACATAATAAAGAAAAAGTATTTTATTATTAATAAATAATTCGATACAAGTACCAAAAGTATTAGCCTCTAGGGCTTACACCAACAAAATATGCATATGTCAAAACTCTTTTGCATGCATTCATGCATCCACGCATTCACTTGCTCTGGCCTCTGGAAAACAAAATGCTTACCTTCTCGTCTTTCTGTAGCATCTACGGCGACTCGTCACCGCTACTTTACCAGGGCTAACAAGTCCAAACTCATGGCTGATTTTGAATCCGATAATGCTACTGTTAAGGAAACTTTGGCCCAGGTCCAAGGCGAGATGAACCTCTTATGAGGTAACATGGAGACCATTATGGAATATCTCCAAACTCATAGGGCTGCTACCTCTACAAATCCTGCTACTGCTATTGTCACCAATGTTGTTGTGGTGACTACTACTACTGCTGATAATGTTGCCATTGTTGTGACTCTCGTCGAAACTGTGGTACCAACTGCTGTGAATCAACCAATTTTCCCATCTGCTTCCAACAGGCTCGTTGCTTCCTACCTATGGGGGATGCACTCGAATTTTGCTTTAAAATTTGCTAATGGGGGTGCTTTCATCCCTCATTAAGCTCTTGTTACCCTTACTGCTGCTGGGAATTCTACTTTCCCGTCAGGTGTGCCCATGGTTCAAACTCCTCAGACGATTGATGTTGCCAACCCTGAGAACATCCAAGGTCAGGTTCAAGATGAAACTCATGAAGACAACATTAAATACCGAGGCACACACCTCCATTTCCAGATTCCTTCCCGGGAAGGTCAGCCTGTAAACCTGAATCAATACCAAGCTGCTCAGTTTGCTTATCTTGGGGCAACTTCTGTTCCTATCCTGCAGTATGCACCTGTCAACCCTGCACTTCAGTATGTGCAGTCTGAGGCACCTCAGGCCCCTAATACTCAAACTGGAAGGCATTTCCCTCACATGATGAATGTTCCTCCTTAGATAGTGCCTCTTGGTTTTTCTTACCCGCTGCAAATGTTATTTGCTCCCCAATTTGTGCCTGCTCAGGCGTTTTCTCAAGATACTTCTCGACCAGCCAGTCAAATCATCATTCCTAATGCTAGTCCGGCTAGGCCATCAGACTACCAGCTGTTAGATGGCAGAATAAGGGCTATAGAAGGTTTCTCAACCTTCAACATGGACGCCATAGACCTATGTTTGGTTCCGAATGTGGTGCTTCCTCATAAGTTCAAAGTACCATATTTGCCAAAGTACAAGGGATTAAGTTGTCCTCGAAGTCACCTTACGATGTATTGCAGAAAGATGGCATCGTATATTGATAATGATGACTTGCTAATTCACTGTTTCCAAGACAATCTTTCTGGGGCTTCCTTGGATTGCTAATTCATTGTTTCCCAAGGAACGTCTGTATGCCATGGTCAATTGTACCAAAGACGCCTCAAACGAGCTTTTGATAAGAAAGTTCTTCCTCGTGAATACCGCGTGGAAGAACTCGTGCTCAAAAGATATTATTCCATTCACTCGGACCCTTGGGGAAAATGGACTCCCAACTATGAAGGACCTTTTTTCATTAAGAAGGCCTTCTCAGGTGGAGCCCTAATCCTCACAATAATGGATGGGGAAGATTTGTCATCGTCGGTGCATGCTGACATAGTCAAAAAATATTATGCCTAAAAAGAAATGATATTAAATGCCCACTATATTGACCTCCCACAAGATCAATCTAGGCAAAACTGTTTATCCCGGTGGACCAAAAAATGAGTTGTCCATGCAAAAGTTAGGGATCAAATAAAAATATAAAGCTCACTAAGTCGAAAACCCGAAAGAGAGATTTATGCAAAAAAATGAGCATCCCGGTGGATGAAAAAATAGAAAATGTCCAGGTAAAGGTTAGGGATAAATGCATTTGACTATGTTCCTTGAGACTACCTTTCTACAAGCAAGATCTCAGACGGTCAAAGGTCGGTCCAATCATTGTCAATCGAAGCGAAGTATTGGGATTCAGATCCTATAGTGGATGACAACCTATGTTGTAATCAATGGAAAAATACAAAATATTTCCCATTTCCATTTCTTTCATTTTTTCAATTTTTGCAATATCCTCTTTAAGGATTTTTGCATCCTTGTACACATCGTATGTACAAATTTGTTTACAATCAATAAAATTCAATTCTTTTATCAATCACTTTTCATTTCTCTTGCATTTTGTTTGCAAAATAACTGACTTATTTTATTCACATAATGCTATAAAACTCGGGGAATAATAAAAGCTACACTAAAAGAAAACCTGATGCATTGTTGTAACCTCCTGAAGAATCCTAAAAGATAATCAGTAGTTTGAATGTTTCGCTTGAAAATTTGCAATTGTCTTAATGATTGCCCGGTTAGATCACATATCCTTATGCTCCTCAACAAGACCAGGCGGATCCCTAGCATCAGTGTTAACACACCATGTTCTCACAATAACAGCTTCTTTGGTATAATTGGTGACGAGTCAAAGTTTCCTCCATGCCAGAAACCATTACCCTATGAATGGCATCCATCTGACCATATGAAACATTCATGCATCATGAAAATAAATCATACATCATGCATCATGCATATCATGTTCCTCATTTGTAATCTCCCCACAAAATATCTCTAATATATATATATATATATATATATATATATATATATATATATATATATATATATATATATATATATATATATATATATATATATATATATATATATATATATATATATATATATATATATATATTATATATATATATATATATATATATATATATATATATATATATATATATATATATATACACACACATCAGCAGATGAACTTGTAAGAATCAAATTGCTACTCCATACCCCATATATATATATATATATATATATATATATATATATACACATCAGCAGATGAACTTGTAAGAATCAAATTGCTACTCCATACCCCATACGACCATTCTCGACGGGAAAATTTTTGGATACGTTAGTATTTAAGCCTCTTCTACCTCAAATACCTGAAAAGCTTCTGCAATTCTCGTATTCAGGTTCAAGAAGATTAAATAGGGGCAGCTGTTGTACCCCAAAATTTCCCCTCCCCTTTTTATCTTTTTCATTCAACCCTTAACTTGAGAATCATTTGCATACACACATGTTTCATTTAGGTGCATCAATCATTCATTCATACTTAGAGGCTGATTATTATAGATTCAAAGTTCTTTACTTGCAAAGCTAGGGTTTGTATGTGGATAAAACCCTAGAAGTATGACTTGGGTATTCATCTGATCATAGGGGATGTGAAACCCTAATGGCTTAATCTTTGAAGCATGAATTCAACAAGGTTCCATCATGGTGATCCTCAGAGGTCCCAAACCCGAATTTCTTGAGGATTTGGTTGTGAGGCTTGATAAAGGTTCTTTGGGCCTTATCTGGACTTCTAAACCCTAGTTAGGGATCATATATGTTGAAGACTTGATTGGGAAGCATCCTAATCCATTCAAAGGCATTGATTGAAGGATATGTGTTATTGAAACCCTAATTTCAGATGTTTGAAGGCTTATGCTACTAGGGATTGACTTGGAATCACCTTGGTTTGACTAAAACCCTAGTCAATTTGGGGAAGGCTCTTACCCAACATATTGTTAACTATACCCACACATCTTCCTGTCCCTTTCAAGATCATGCCCTCTATTCATATGGTGTGGATCATTGGTCATTGGTTCTTTGAGTCATGCTTGCATCAACACATTGATCTTTTGGGGCTTTGGTTTGCTTTTGATCCATCAAGGCTTTTAAACCATTTCTACTTCATCATTATGGGTCCATCCATGTTTAATCAGGATTCATGTCCACCTACACAAGTCCATACAAGAAAACCTTAGTTTGATATCTACGATTGACTTTGGTTAACTATTGACTTTTTGGTCAACTAGTTGACCAAAGTCAACCACTTTCCATAAGTCATTTTCAAACCATTCATCTTTAATCTATGTCCATTTCAAAGGCTATGATTCATTCTAAATCTTGATCATATTTGACTATGATTCATTTTATTTGCCATTCAACATCCAACTTTCATTTCTATTTTCAAACTAAAGTCCTTTTCTTTCACACAATTTCATCATAGGTCATAAACCAACCAATTTCCAAATGTTGAAAGTGTCATACCAATCACCAAATTCAATACAACTATCCTACAAATGTCATGCCATAAAATCATTCATTTCATTCACAAACCAATCCTAACTTTCATATTACCATCTTTACTTCCATTTAAAAATTGAAACCATGAACAAAATTTAAACTACATTTCATTACAACCTAGACAATTCTAAACAATTCACCATTTGTTTATTATTTGAACTTAGCATAACATTGCCATCATCATGACCAACCAAATACATCTATACATAATCCAAACTTTCAAAACCTAATATTCATTCATTAAGCTTCTTTACAGTCCATTTTAAGTACAAATCCAAACATTCATTACTTTCCAAGACAAGTTCCAATGGTATCCCACACATGGTTTCCACCCATAAACATTCAAGCTTCATAACCTTTCATACAAAACCAAGGTTCCATAAACCATTCAAGTTCCCATTTACAGGTCAATATACTTTACATCTCATTATGAATCAATACACAATCCATTTACATTTTCTAACATCCAATACACAATTCAATGGTTCCATACAATTTCAAAACAATAAGAATTCAATTCATAACCAAACTTTTCATTACATTCATACAAGAATATTCACACAAACCAATGAGTTTATACACCATTCACTTACACCAAAATCAAACTTCATGTGCTTTCATCACATCTCATTGCAATTTCATAAAGAAAAACAATAAACAAGTACTAAGTCCTACTCATCTAATCTCATCCACAAGTTAACACACTCTAACTAATGTGTCCTACTTCCATAGCCTTATCTCCACATCTAAATAAGCTCAAGCAGTTGAACAACTTGCAAATAATACAAGCAGACCAAATGACCAATAACATGCTCTGTTCAGACCTTGTGAACTGCATAATGAGCACACATTGTTCATACTATGTGACCTGCATAATAGCATATTATGTCCTTCACTTAGAAGAAATGTTATGGACCCGCAAGATGCACATACCACACAAATTTAGGACTCACAAAGTAGAGCATACATTTGTAGTTTTCTGTCCAAATAAAACGCATGACCCTGAGAAAAATCCAAAGCACACACGCACCTTTATGTGCACAACAAACCTTGTGTTCTTCAACAAGCAGGGTCCTTCCCTTAAAACCTGCAGGTGCATAACATAAGGTCCAAAAACAAATTAGCACAAGCTTCTACCTGACTGATAATAACTTCTCAAAAGAGGATCAAACTAACTTAACATGCTAACGGAAAATAACAGAATGATCCTAACAAAGCTAACAACTTTCTAACAGAATCACCAAACTCCTAACTAACTTGGCATTGCACTTGTTAACAGAAGAAAACTCTAACAGAATAGATAAAGATGGAGAGAGTAACAGAATCACGAGGATCATAATAGTATAAAAAGAACTCACCCTGCATCAAAACCAAGAGGTTCATTCTTTACCAAGTTCATCAAGCTCGAACTCTACAACTCCAAGCTTCACTCCGCAACTTCCATCTTCACTCTGAAACTCCAAGCTTCACTCTGCAACTTCAAGCTTCACTCTGCAACTTCAAGCTTCACTCTGCAAATTTGATCTTCACTCTGTGCACGATCTCTCTCAGAATTTTCTCTCATCACATAAATAACCACGAGTGCAACCTCATTGTAGAAGCAGTGAAGGTGAAAGCATTGACATGAAGAAGAAGAAAGAATCCAAAGTGGGGAGAAGTAGAAGAAGTGAAGGTGAAGGAACTGACACGAAGAAGAAGATAAGAGATCAATGAATACATGTTTTGATCGGGTAAGTTGTTTCCCGTTTTCTTTCATTTTCGTCTCAAATCCACATTCTGTTTCAACACCAATGAAGGATGAGACTGGAGTTCGTCGCATTTGCCGCCGGTTTACCGAAATCGTCATTGTTCTGTGTCGATCTCGTGTGAGGAAGATGATGCTTGAAGTTGGCGTGACGGAGGTGGAACTACATAATTTCAAAAGGACGAAGCGCCTTAAGTCTTGTAGAGGTCGGGTCGTTGCTACCTGGACCGGGCATTTGGATCTGAGGCCCAAAGGATTTTGCTTCCCGCACCACCTATATTATCCATATCATTGGACCATTTTTTGGCTGTTTGCAGAGAAGAGGGTTTTGGGCCTAAGGCCCCACTTCTAATTGAACATCCATTACCAAGTTTTGCACCCCCAATAGTTAGTTTAATCAAGTTTAGTTTTATTTTTTAGCTTAATTAAGGTTAATCTTGGTTAACTCTTGTGAATCAGTTTTTTATTTTAATCAAAGTTTAGGATTTAATTAGAACTTTAGTGATTAATTAGGATCTTTAGTTAATTAGATTAAAGATTTTAATTAGAATAAAATTTAGGTTTAATTAGAATATTAATTGTTTTTTAGGATTTAGTTAGATTTCTAAACAATTAGGTTTATTTAAATGGTTAGAATAGATTTTAGAGCTCGATTAATTTTTAGATTTCAGTTAGGATATTAATTAGGATTTAATTTTTATCTTAATTGAATATTCATGTAAATTGACATTTTTACCCTTAGGGGTTATTTTTGTTATTTTTGTCTTAGAAATGCATTAGGATTGACTTAGAATATTTAGCTAGTTTAATCAAGTTGATTTTTCATGAAATATCTGATTCACATGACTTTAATCATGGAATGCTCCCTTAGGAATAGTTTGTGAATAATCTTAACCCTTAGATTAGGTTAACCATACATTTTCAAGCTAATTCAAACCCTCGATTCAAGTTGATCAAAAGCAATTTTTATTAACTAAATCATTTGATCTTGTATAATCCCACAGTTTATTTATGTGATCAAAAGTCCCTTGATCACTTGATGAGACTCTTTCTGTAAGCTGTGGATCTCAAGGTCTCAAGTTTAGACTCTCAACCAAGGCAACTCAGTCATATCAAGCAGTAGATTATACAAGGCATTTCAAAGGTATTTCTTCAAGAGCTTGTCAATCAAGATTAAAATTGTGTGGCACGAGCCTTAAGCAATAGGGAAGGAATGAGATTTGAGAATTCCATTAACTCATTCTGAATATCTTTGGGTACGGGACAAATGACCCAATTGCTTATCGTATACACCTCTATTCATAGACTTTAGCACAATTCAAATCATATGATTGTCAAGTCTCTCTCCAACAAGAAACAGTGCAACAGTCAAAGGTCTCCACCAACAACCTATCAATCAGGATCCAGGTTGTATGCCATGAGCCTTAAGTAACAAAGAATGGCGAGAGTGGAGAGTTCATATCCTTGTCTAAGGTATCCTTGGGTACGGGACAAATGACCCAGTTTCTTAAGGTATTCACCTTTGTTCATAGACTTTAATGCAATTTGAATTGAATGATTGATAAGGTCTTCATCATCACGAGTAACAACAAAGATTCTTCTTCAACAACTTGAAAGTTATGATGAGAATCACATGCCATGACCCTTAATCAGTAAATAATGAATGAGAGTGGAGAATTCCATTAACTCATTATGAATATCTTTGGGTACGGAACAAATGACCCAGTTGCTCATTGTATTCACCTTTACTCATAGACTTTAGTATGGTTCATATCCAATGACTGCCAAGTCTTCTTCATCTTTCATTATCATAATATCTCTTACCTTATCAATCATCTTGCTGTCAGCCCTAGTGGGTTGAACTACAAAAGCTCTGACTTTCTCATTGCATAGTGAGAATACGTAGGCAGGAGAATTCAGATTCCCCACGAGCTACCCTATTTATTAATCCTTCATCCTTCTATCAATCAATACAATCTTTTGAGATCAAATATAATTTATCCTTGGATTCCATGCACATACTTTTAGGCCAATAACCAATTCCTTCCTTGTGGACCAAGAGATGTTTGCCTTGATGTCAAACACTTTATCCTTCTTTTTTGGCCAATATGCCTTTATTCTTTGGTTAATAGTTTATTCCTTCATGGATACAATATACCATTCTTCTTTGATCTCAAATTGTTTGTCCCCTACGGTGATATACTGTCCTTTATACCCAATAACACTTTCTTATGGGCCCCATATATGTACTTTTAGGCCAATGATTGATGCATTCCGTATGAACCAAGAGTTGTTTGTGCTATAAAACCAAACACTTTATTCCTTCTTTTTTGTCCAATATGCCTTTACTCTTCAATTCAAAGTTCATCTACCTTTATGGATTTCCCATGTTAGCATTATGTTGGTACAAGTTACATTGTTCATCGCTACAATCATATCCTTGGAGTTGTTTGTTTTGTTAGTCCTAGTTGTTTAGAAAAACACTTCCTTATCTCTCAGTTGTTTGCGTAGTTCCATGAACTACGAATGCTCTGACTTTCTCATTGCACAATAAGAATACATAGGCACGAGGATGTGAATCATTGGCGAGTACATTCCCAATTATTCCTTCTGCCTTAGGGCACAATTCATATCTTTCATGAACCATCATCTACCTTTAATCATTGAACCATTCACTTCATGTGATATACCATTATCTTTGAGCCAAATACATTATTTCTTTGAGCTCCAACTTATGTCAGCTTGTGAATCAAGAGATATTTGTGTTGTGAAATCAAACACTTAATTCATTCTTTTAGATTATGACAATACAGTGGGTATGCCTAGTTTCCTCCACGTCTTAGTCTATACCAATTTTACTCTTGGGTTCTGATTTCATCCCTTTTTTGGAGTTAAACCATATTATCATTTGGTTCAAACCACATTTGTTATCACAACTTATTTTCACCTCCCACGATTAGTTTTATGAACTACGAAGCTCTGAATTCGTTACCACACTATAAGGATACGTAGGTGTCGCGGTAAGAATCGGAGAGCAAGCTATTGGATTAACTTGACTCGCAAAACATTGATATCACCACCTAACTTTTATTTTTCCAAGGGAAGTGGAAAAGATTCAAAATAAACCCAAAAAATAAACATGCATAGAAAATAGTAAAACTAGAAGCAAAGCAAGTAAAGATCAAAGGTACGGGGGTTGATTATGCAAAGGGAAGGTATTAGCCCCATAAGCATCTGTAGTATTCTACAGGAACCTTTTGAATTTATCTATGTTTTGGTTTAATATTTGCATTTTTTAATGGGCAATAAAAGGGGTAAACAAATGTTTTGGAAAGTGTTACTTGACTAAAGGTAAGTCAGAGTTCGAGTTTGAGATGCTTCATGTGTACTAAAGCATTTTGAAAGTGTAATTGAAAAATTCATTTGACTAAAAGTAAGTCAAGGTTTGTGTTTGAAATGTCTCATGTTTACTAAAGCATTTTTGAAAGTGTAATTGAAAGTCCATTGACTAAAAGTAAGTTAAGGTTGTGTGGGTGTTTTAACTTGAAAAAGGGGTAGGGTTTGGTTTAGGGTAAATGCACGAATGGACAAACAAAGTCAACAAACAAACAAACAGTATATGACTAGGAAGTCAACATAATATCCTTTCCCTTGGATTTTGATACATAAAGATACATAAATTGACAAGACATGAATAAGCTACTTACATGTTTGACGCATGGTGAACATAAACAAGATATGACAAGGGTTTACATAACACCACAAGAGATAACACATGAACAAGTATGAGATACATATTCAACATTATGGAAGTTTATGAAGGAAATACTTGAATGAAATAATAAACAATTATAGGACATGGATATAACATCACAAATTGAGATAGAATACAAGTGAAGTACCACAATACATGATTAAACAAGTGTATATTCAAGGTGACTTTATGAGTAAAGTGCATATTACATGTACAAAGCAAAACCCTAGATGGGGAGGAAACTCAAATGACCAATCATATCATATCATTAAAGGATAATCTATCATACCATGATCAATACAAAGATAAAATATGATTCAAGTTTCAGCAAGGGTATCAAACCACATTAAGCAAACAAGACAAGTATCATAATCATGATATATAGTTATCAAGTAAAGTTGTGATAAAAGAAAGATATTAAAAACATGGATCATATGAACATGGTATGGAAAAAGTAAAACCATAAGTGGATCACTATGCATACAAGTGTTAGGGACCAATTAGTACTACTTTTTATGTCATTTTATTGGTCCCTTTTACCAAGTTTTGATGTAATTACACACTTTTATTCTCACTATTTTGTATAAATGCAATTAGGTTTAATTTATTTTGTTTTGAATAGTTATTTCACATATTTGTTAGTTTTGTAGAATTTTTGGATGAGAAAGCTTTGGATTGCAGCATCATAATATGGAAGATTTTGGATGAAGCTTGCAAAGCAAGGAAACTGAGGCAGCTTCAGTTCGCCCCGCGAACAAAGTTCGCCCCGCAAACTGAATGACAGTGTCAGTTCGCGCCGCGAACATAGTTCGCCCCGCGAACCCTGCGAATCCAGCAAACTGATTTTTGGGTCAAAAGTGCTGTTTTGAAGGCCAACTGTTGTTGCCATTTTGGTGTCTACCTTGGAATTGCTTTTCTGCTTTAGATGACAATGACCATTTAGGGAAATGTCAACTTATTTTGTTAGAAACAAATACATTATTCTAGGGCATTAAAAAATCATTATCATTCACACATTGATTTTGAGAGATTTTGCAAGAGAGAAAAACAGAGTTTTTCTTCTTCTCCATTTCTGCTTTGTAAAATGATGATGAGGAGCTAAACTCCCTTTTGTCAAGATTGGAGGTAGTAGCTATTCTCATTTGTCTATGTATTCACTTTGATTTATATATATGATAAAGATTGTTGATGTATTGAATATTGTTTTTGCTCTAAGTTGAAAACCAGATTTGAGTAGTTGTCGAGAGAGATTACTTGAGTTTAGACTTAAAACAGATTTTCAAGTAGTGGATAAGTTGTAGAGATAGATTTATTCATTACTCTTCTTTAATATTAAACATTAAAGATTGCTATATTGATAGTTAGGTGGAGAGATCGTCTAAGGATCAATATAGTGATTATCACGAAGTCATTTAGACATAAATGACTTTGAGAGGATATTTGAACATCATCAATAATCTTGAATCTATGTATTTATCATAAGGAACCATAAACATTTGAAATAGTGAACTCCAATCTTGCCAAGCTTTTATATTTGACTAAAACCATTTCATAGTTTTTGTTAACATTCACTCACAAAATATTTTTCCAAACAAAACAACCCTGTTACTTTCTAAACTTATAACATTTGAATTATAGAACGGCGGTAATATTACCCAATCTCTGTGGATATGATATAAAAATATTTGCCGAAGATATACTTTTCAACAAATTGGCGCCGTTGCCGGGGATTGGTGTCGATATTACAAGCATTGCAATAATTCATTGTTTTAAGTTTTGTTACTTTTATTATTATCCCTCTTGTGTTTCACTTGGTTTGTGAGTTTTGTAGATTCTAGTGCATGCGAGAAAAAGCTACCGAGGAGCATTTTCAATTCGATCCCGAAATTGAAAGAACACTTCGGAAGCTCAATAGCAAAACACGAAGAAGAAGGAAACTAGCCGAAGAGAGGAACCGGAGAGAAGAAGCATCTACTTCCGCACTTGTTCCAATCGAAGAAGTGGTTGTAGAGGCTTGTAAAGGAAACATGGCGGATGACAACCGTACCGAAATGTCCGCTAATAGTCCGAGAAGAAATGCTCAATTTGCCCGTGGAGGAAGAAATACGGAGATGAAGACCGGGATCCTCCAACTTCTCTATGCAAATCCATTCACCGGAATGGACCATGAAGATCCGTATACCCATCTCATCAAATTCTATGAGATTGCGGGTTCTACGGGAATTGATGAAGCGGGTGAAGAGGCACTATTCAAGAGGATGTTCCCACACTCCTTAGTGGGAAAGGCAAAAGAGTGGTACCTTGATCAAGCAGCAAGAGTGATGACGGATTGGAATTTGTTAGAAGAAAAGTTCTTAGAAAGATATTTCCCTCAATCCCGATTCATGGAAGCCAAAACGGCTATTGCGGTATTCACTCAAGGAAGCAACGAGTCTTTAAATGAGGCTTGGGAAAGATTCAAGTCAATGTTGAGAAAATGCAAGGGTCATGGTTTTGATGAGCTCACTCAAATCCATATTTTTCTAAATGGGCTCCAATCAACTCACAAAACACTTTTGGATGCTACCGCGGGTGGCTCTCTTATGTCAAAGACTGCGGAAGAAGCTAACGTTATTATTGACCGGATGGCACTCAATGATCGTCAAAGTCAACATGACCGTAGTCCTTCACAACGTAAACCGGGAGTTCTTGAGTTAAATACCAATGACGCCATTCTTGCTCAAAACAAGCTACTCTCTCAACAAGTGGAGTTGCTTACTCAACAAATGGCCAAGCTTCCACAGCAAATGAAGGAGATTCAAAGTTCTCAAGTTCGACATCAAGTAGCATGTTGCGAGTTATGTCAAGGAGATCACCCTACTGGTTTTTGTCCTCCACTAGAAGAAGTAAGCTATGTGAACAATCAAAATCAAGGCTATCAAAGGAACAATCAAGGTTATCAACCATCAAGGTTCAACAATCAAAATTTTCAGCAGCAAAGTCCTTACCAACATCCAAATTCTCAAGGCCAACAATCGCAAGGAGGAAGTTCCAAGCTAGAGGACACTCTTCAACAATTCATGCAAGCTTCCATGGCAGATCAGAAGAGTAATGAAGCAGCAATTAAGAATCTGGAAAATCAAATAGGTCAACTTGCGAAACAACTGTCGGAACAAACTGCAGGATCTTCTTTCTCCGCTAACACTCAAACCAATCCAAAGGAGCACTGTAAAGCAATATTTACTAGAAGTGGTAGAGAGTTGACAGGTGGAAAAAGTGAGGAAATTACAGTTGAGAATGATATGGATGTTGTGCTGGAAAATGAGGATGTAGCTTGTGGGAAGGAGAAAGTGGCAGAAACTGTTCAGTTCGCGCCGCGATCGCCCTTCGCGCCGCGAAGACAGCAGAACCAGCAATTGATGGAGGAACAGCAGTGTGAAGCGGAAATGAATAAGGAAATCGAACCAAGGAAGAAGAAAAAAGGAGACAAAGGAGTGAATGTCATCCCAGTTCAACATCTACCATATCCGCACGCACCGTCAAAGAAGGATAATGCTAGACACTATGCACGGTTCATGGACATCTTCAAACAACTCCAAATCAACATTCCATTTGCTGATGCATTAGAACAAATGCCACGGTATGCTAAATTTATGAAGGACATTCTTACCAAGAAAAGGCGACACGTGGAAGATGAGACCATATTTCTTGATGCACGGTGTAGCGCCATCATCCAGAAGACTCTACCAAGGAAGGAGTCCGATCCGGGCCGGGTTGTTCTACCGGTAACCATTGGAAGCACATACGTTGGAAATGGGTTGATTGACTTGGGCTCTAGTATAAATTTAATCCCCCTCTCCATTGTGAAAAGATTGGGAAATGTGGAGATCAAATCGACAAGGATGACTCTGCAACTAGCCGACAAGTCCACCACCTCACCATACGGAATTGCTAAAGACATGTTAGTGAAAGTGGACAAATTCTTATTTCCGGTAGACTTCGTAATAGTAGAGATGGATGAGGACCGTGATGTGCCCCTAATTCTTGGAAGACCTTTTATGAAAACAGCCCGGATGATGATTGACGTAGATGATGGACTGATGAAGGTGAGAGTGCAAGACGAAGAGGTGACCTTTAATCTTTTTGAAGCTATGAAGCATCCAAATGACAAGCATGATTCTCTCCGAAATGATGCAATTGAAGAGAAATTCCATGATGGAAAGGGTCGTCACAAGGAGTTTCATGTCGGACAAATGGTATTGCTTTTCAAATCAAGGTTGAAGTTATTCCCTGGTAAATTGAAGTCAAAATGGTCAGGACCGTTCGTTGTCAAAGAGGTGCGCAATTATGGAGCCATTGTGATCGAGGATCCAAAGTCACAAGAAAGCTGGACTGTTAATGGTAAAAGACTCAAAGTCTACCATAGTGGCGACGTAAATCGTGATGTGGGTGTCGTGTCTCTATTTAAACCGGGCTAATCAGTGGACCGTCGAGCTCTAAACGACGTTAAACAAAGCGCTTGTTGGGAGGCAACCCAACGTTGTAAGTCTACATTTTCATTTTTTCCTGCTGTGTGAGTTTCTGTTGTGTTAAATTTTGAAAAAATTGGGTTCTGTTTTTTTCCGTTCGCCTCGCGAACACAGTTCGCCCCGCGAACTGAATTCACAGCTTCAGTTCGCGCCGCGAACAAAGTTCGCCCCGCGAACAGTGAATGGCAGAACCAATTTTTTTTGAAATTTCCTTCAGTTCGCCCCGCGAACAAAGTTCGCCCCGCGAACAAAGTTCGCCCCGCGAACTGAAAAAAAAAAAAAAAAAAAAAAACTTTTGTTTTATGTCATTTTCGTTTCATTCCTATTTTCACGAACTTAAGAGATTCTTTCAACAACCTCGCTACTCCACGTCCAAACCTCCAAATTTCAAAACTTCCCCTCTCCATTCCCTTCCTAAGAGGATTTTGTTGATTATGCTAAGTGGCCTGAGGGCAAGCCAATTTTTTTTTGGGGGTGCAGGAGGTGGTGTAACCCATGGCGATGAGTTGAAGGAAGATTGAGGAGTTTGTTGAATTTTAGAGTTTGTCTTGATAATTGCATGAATACTATTTGAGATTTAAGTGTATTTTTTTTAATCAACTTGGTTTACCAACATTTCTGTTAAATTGTTCTTACTCTTAAGTCAAGCTTAAAGCAACCGAGAAATGATCGCAAAGAAAGAAGCATAGGACACTTCGAGTGGTGATGATAAGAAGTAGTGTCGGTATGTCAAGGTACACTTTATCGCTTTCTAGACTTAACATGAGTAGTTTGATGGTTTGTGCAAATTTCATATCATAAACTCATTGAAATGTATGTCATCTTTGAATCAAAATAGGACTTAACCATTTGTGAGGAAGCTTTCCATTGTACACTAAAAAGCGGGAAACCGAGCATTATTTTAACTCATTCTTATCATGCTAAATCATGCATCAATCTATTTTTGTGTGTAAAATTTTTTGAAAATGATAGAGGCATTGTTGTGAGAAAAACCACTTGACCAAAAAGTTTGAATCAACTAACCTTGTGAGGAATAATCCTTAGTTAAACCCCTTTGAGCTTAATTTAGGATTCATTTTGTTGATCATTAAAAAAATCAATTGAAAATTGTGGAATAAATGAATCCTAATTTCTTTCGTGTCAATTTAAACCTTAAATCGAGTTGTTGAAAATTTTGCCTTTTGCTTATGTCTAAGTAGGGAGCATTATTGAATAGATTTGGTTTTGGAAGCTAAAGTTGGGGAGAGTAAAGTGAAAAGTTGATTAGAAACTTGGAAAAGTGAATTTTTATGAAAGGGTAAAAATTTGAAAAGAAAAAAAGAAAAAGAAAATACCCTTGAAACCATAGAGCATAAAAAAAAAGATTAGAAAAAGAAAAGCAAAGAAAATGCTCATGGTTGTGTGGAGTTGAAAAGAAAAAGAAAAAGAAAAAGATAGGGACCAAGGAAAAGGAAATTGTGTAGAGTTGAATGTTTGGGAATGCTCCCTTAGGATAGGCAACTTTGTAAAGTCTCTTAATCATATCCTTTCTTGTAACCTAAGCCACATTACAACCTTTGAAAGACCTCTTGATTCTCAATTTTCACATGATTTGGTATTTGTTGTGATAACCGCTTGATTTGAGTTGTTGTTGATTTAATTGCTTGGATGAGTGAAAGTAACCCTTCATGTTATTCATCATTATTATGATGTGTGTGTAAGTTTGATTCAATTTTGACATATATGGTTTTGAATTCCATTGGAATGATTTTTGCACTCAACCATTTTCCTTATTCATGTTTTGTCTAGAATTAAGATAGGTGGACTGAGAAAAATTGCCAAACACTTTTGAACCATTTGAATGTCCTTGGTAAATCCTTGTTCCAATCTTTTGTGTTATTGTCTTGGTTGTGAGGGTGGAAACTTTTGTTTAGGGACAAACAAAATGCTAAGTTGGGGAGAGTTGTTAGGGACCAATTAGTACTACTTTTTATGTCATTTTATTGGTCCCTTTTACCAAGTTTTGATGTAATTACACACTTTTATTCTCACTATTTTGTATAAATGCAATTAGGTTTAATTTATTTTGTTTTGAATAGTTATTTCACATATTTGTTAGTTTTGTAGAATTTTTGGATGAGAAAGCTTTGGATTGCAGCATCATAATATGGAAGATTTTGGATGAAGCTTGCAAAGCAAGGAAACTGAGGCAGCTTCAGTTCGCCCCGCGAACAAAGTTCGCCCCGCAAACTGAATGACAGTGTCAGTTCGCGCCGCGAACATAGTTCGCCCCGGGAACCCTGCGAATCCAGCAAACTGATTTTTTGGTCAAAAGTGTTGTTTTGAAGGCCAACTGTTGTTGCCATTTTGGTGTCTACCTTGGAATTGCTTTTCTGCTTTAGATGACAATGACCATTTAGGGAAATGTCAACTTATTTTGTTAGAAACAAATACATTATTCTAGGGCATTAAAAAATCATTATCATTCACACATTGATTTTGAGAGATTTTGCAAGAGAGAAAAACAGAGTTTTTCTTCTTCTCCATTTCTGCTTTGTAAAATGATGATGAGGAGCTAAACTCCCTTTTGTCAAGATTGGAGGTAGTAGCTATTCTCATTTGTCTATGTATTCACTTTGATTTATATATATGATAAAGATTGTTGATGTATTGAATATTGTTTTTGCTCTAAGTTGAAAACCAGATTTGAGTAGTTGTCGAGAGAGATTACTTGAGTTTAGACTTAAAACAGATTTTCAAGTAGTGGATAAGTTGTAGAGATAGATTTATTCATTACTCTTCTTTAATATTAAACATTAAAGATTGCTATATTGATAGTTAGGTGGAGAGATCGTCTAAGGATCAATATAGTGATTATCACGAAGTCATTTAGACATAAATGACTTTGAGAGGATATTTGAACATCATCAATAATCTTGAATCTATGTATTTATCATAAGGAACCATAAACATTTGAAATAGTGAACTCCAATCTTGCCAAGCTTTTATATTTGACTAAAACCATTTCATAGTTTTTGTTAACATTCACTCACAAAATATTTTTCCAAACAAAACAACCCTGTTACTTTCTAAACTTATAACATTTGAATTATAGAACGGCGGTAATATTACCCAATCTCTGTGGATACGATATAAAAATATTTGCCGAAGATATACTTTTCAACAACAAGTCAAACAAGAGGCAAGAACATGTTAGGGACAAATTTAGACCTAAACCCTAATCATGGAATGAATAAGAAACAAGCAAGTGGACACCCTAATCGCCTCCTAACCATTCATTCAAACATGTTTTCAAGGTGAATCAATTTAGACATAGTATGAAAATAATCAAGTTTAAAAATGTTAAGGGTAACAATCAACACTTAAAAGAGTGTGCTATGATCATACAAGCTTTCAACATTAAGAACAACCAAGAAATAAACCAAAGGAATCAATTAGGAGCCTTAAAAACACTTTTAAAAAGTACATGTTTTCCATCAAACAAAAAGTGGTGAAATAAATAATATTATTGGGATTTTTTGTGTCGTCATAAAATAGACATTCTCATGAACACATGGAAAAAGGAAGGGGTCAAAAATGTTTAGGGGTCATAAAGTTATGGTTTTTGTAAGTTGTGAAGAAAATTAAAGTTAACAAGTGATAAAAAATATACATATTGCCTTGGCCAAATTCGAACCCACGCCCTTGGGGTTCTGGTGAATAAAAATACAAAAAGGTTGGGATAAAGGGATTCGAACCCCAGACCCTTTGGTTGCAAGTGATACATTGGCGCGCGCTTCTACCACTGGGTTGGTGATACATCAGTGAATTAAAACACAAACCATGAAATAAATTATAAAACATGTTTTATTTTGAATTTTCAACGCCACCTCAGCATCATCATCAACCTCACGCTTCTCTCTCTATATATCTCTCTTATTCTTTGTCTTTCATTTTTTCCATATTTTCTATCAATCATATCTCTCTCGTTTCTCAATCATTTTTCACGAATTAAAGACCAAAGTTGCTCAAAAAATGCAAGGAACACAATGATACAATTGGTTTCAACTAACACTCAAAGATGAGGACGCACGAAGGCCAAAACCAGACCTGAAAGCCTAGTTTTCGTGAAACATAAACAACAAGATAAATGACATGTAAGCTAATGATCATTCTTAACATAAAAAATGCTACATGCTTGCTTCAAAAATCAAAATGAAATGATGTATGTATGATGAGTTTCAAAGTGCAAGAATCCTTACCTATTAGGGAAAGGTCCAATTCCTCTTCTCAAACTTCTAGAAGTAAGATAATGCTTCTCCTAATGCTTATGAGTTCCCAGAAGATGATTAGAACCCTTAGTTTACAAAACGCATGAGCAAAATGAGAGAATGAAGGTTAAGGTTGAAAAGCTCTCAATAATGAAGTTTTTTTTGGAAAGATTGGTGTGTGAATAGTTAAGGCCTTGCCCTCTATTTATAGTTATCCTTGAGGGTTTAAGAATTCTCACATATCATAAAATAATTGTGTACTTTGCTGGCTTGCTTACTTGGTTGGGTTTTCCACAAAACACCAAGTGTGAAGCATGGCAAAAGTGTGAAGTGAATTAAGTGTTTCGCATTGCTTTTTCTGAAGTATAAGGGTTGAGTTGAAGTTTAGAGTTGGTGTGTATCTTAACCAAAACCATTTGGGAGTTCAATGGTACTAATTGTTGGATTAAAGTCACTTTTCATAAGTGAACATCGACCTTTATGCCAAAAATTGAATGATTCAATGTGTAATGACTTAATTGCTTGGATAATGGCTCAAAAGTTTGTGTAATATTATGATTAGAGTGAGGTTTAGAAGAAATAAGGATATGTACTTAGAGATCTTGCAGATTTGCTTGGATTTGCAATGTAACTTTGGCTTGTAACTTGACTTATGAACCACTTCATGATGTTATCTTCCAAAATTCTATTCTCATCTCAAGCATGGAAAATTCTTGTTCTTGGACATTTCGGAAATATGAAATCATGATCTACAACTTTCATGTTTTAAGTTTTCCTTGAATCAATTGGGATCTTGGTGAAACATTGGCATAAAGTTATTCATTTGACTAGGTCAGCATGCTGAAAATTTCACTAAGTGTTGTCACTTTAAAAGCAAATAAATCCTCCACTTTATGGCCCCATATCTCCTCATCCATGCATTTCTTGGGGTTTCATCACCTAGGACAAAGTTTAATTATTAACCAAGACCTTTAATTTGATCATTGGAGCGAATAAAATGGTGGCTTGGATCACAAGTTATGACCTTGGAAAGTTGGGTACTTGGACATGATTTTTAGGGACTTGGTAAAAATTCCAAATTCTCCATCTTTGCCCCTTTTGCAAATAATCTTGATTTCCTTGATTAAACTTGATCAAATTACTTTATTGATCATATTTTCATGATCCTTGACTTGAAAAGTCCATAGTTGACCAAAAATCTTAAAAGTCAAACTTTGACTTTAGGCATCTGTTGACTTTTCATAAGTTATGTTCAAAACTTTCATCTGCTCGTGAACCTAACTTCTTGAGCCATTTGAATCATATGAGTTGGTTATGAGGACACATTTAAGGACCTTGGATCATGCCTCGAGCTATAGGATCATGCTTTGGTCAAAGAGTCAACATTAAGCTGACTTTCACCATAAACCCTAATTTGGAGTGCTAGATGAATTGTGGCTTGATGAACTTGAATTGAGGTGAGTACAAACTTTGATTATTGATGGAGGGAGACTATTGATCATGTTGAGATATTTATGATCACACTAAGCCTTGATTGATCCATCCCTTGAACTTCTTGATGCCAAAACCCAAACTTGTAAACAAAGCAAAGCAAAACATATATATTTTTTGTATTTTTGTGGGGTTAGTAAAGCATAAAGATATACACGAGAGTATTTGATGAACTTGATGTTATGAAAATGATACAAATGATAACGGGTCTTAGGGGCTAAAATTAGGGTATTATAGTAGGCATGAAGGCCCCAATCTCACCGAGCACTCTATCTATTCTTTTCTTTTCCCTTATTCTTTCGCGAGTAATCTTTAGATATCACACCTATTAGAGCAAGAACAAACAAAACGGTTCCCATTGAGTACAATGGATGTTAGGGGTGCTAATACCTTCCCCTTGCATAACCTACTTCCTTACCCATTTATCTCTTTCCTTGGGTTTTATCGATGTTTCCCTTTCCTTCGAGAATAAATAAAGTTCGATGGCGACTCTGTTGTATGTTCGAGTGTGCGATACATTCAGGTATATTTTTGCTAGCTTCAGTGGGCCACACTAAGAAACTTTATTAGGGAATATCTATAGGCTCCAGAGCACAACATTAATGAGAGGCCAGAGATCTTGGATTTTTGGTTGAGCTGGTCAACCACTTTGTAGTCACTTCATTTGATAATACGGAGGGACTCCTCCATATAATTTGAAGTGGTCTTACCTTGAGTGAGCGATTTTCCATGCTCCGGGTTGGCAGGTTGTTTACCCTTATTCTTGGCATTATCTCCATTATCTTCTTTTTTAGGTGGTGGTGGTGTTGATGCAAATATGCGACCGCTTCGGGTCATACCACTAGTCCCTATAATGTTCACAGTTGGCTCTTGAATTTCAACAGGTTTATGAATTTCAACAGGCTTTTGCACTTCAATAAACTTTTGATTTTCCACAGGTTTGAAAATTTCAACAGGTTTTTGAATTATCAAAGGCCTTTGAGCTTCAGTGGGCTTTTCTTCCAGTCTTTTCCCATAGAGATAAGCTATGGAGTTGTAATTCCAGGGGACAACCTTAGCACTTTCATAAGGGAAATGGGTTGGCACTGTAATTACCAATGGAGTTGTGGGAGCATTTGTAATAGGTATTTGTATAGGATAGTAAGGTATCTCCAGAGTAGACACATCCTCTGTTGCTGGGGTGTGTTCTACCAAGAAGATGCCTTGGTCTATTAGTAGCTGGATACCTCTTTTGAGCTCTCCAAAACCTTATGGATTGTTTAAATAGTGTGCACAATCAGAAGTGCATCCAAGGAACACGTTCTTTTTAGTAGCAACTGTTACTTTACCATAAGTAGAAGAGTCTTTATCATGTCAACCTTCAAGATACGTTTAAACTCAACAGACTCTTGGATCATATTAACAGGATGGCTGGCGTGGGGCGACATCAGATTATTATTAATGTTGGGACCTGCAAGCGCGAATGAGATGACCTTGGAGTCAATGAGATCTTGAACTTTGTACCTGAAGGCCTTACAGTTATAAATAGTATGACCAGGTGCCCTGGTATGGAACTCACATCATGAATTAATATCATAGCCAGGTAGAAGTGGCGTTGGCGGAGGCCTGTCTTCCCTCATCTTGATTAGAGAACCATTTAGTAGGTTGTTTAATAGTTGACTGCAAGTCACTGTAAGAGGGTCGATCTTTCTCTCCTGTTTTTTAGGGTGTTGTTAGCCCGACTGATATTGTTGATAGTTGTTCTATCTAGGAATGTATGGTTGTTGGTACTAAACATGCAGTTGATATTGAACTTGTTATTGAATAGCATGAATAACATACGTCTGATGTTGATAATTGTTGGGAGTCACCTCGACAACTTGATAATATGGGGTCTGGTAAGCCTTACCTTTCCCCTTGGAATTAGATGCAGCGTTGGTCTCCCCCTCTGTCTTTTTAGGGAAACCACTATAAGGTTTCTTTGCCCCATTTGAGGCAACAGCAGGACCTTGAATCTTCCCAGTCTTCAAACCATTCTTTATCTATTCTCCAGCAACAACAAGATCAAAGAAACAGGCAGAAGCACTTCCTATCATCCTATCAAGATATGGTCCTTGGAGTGTACTCATAAACATATCAACAAGTTCCTTTTCAAGAAGTGAAGGTTGGACCCTGGCAGCTACATCCCTCCAGCATTGTGCGTATTCCTTAAAGGATTCTTCAGATTTCTAGGTCAAGCTCTAAAGTTGCATCCTATTATCTGCCATGTCAGTATTTTATTGATATTGTCTCAAGAAATCCTCAACTAGCTCTCTCTAAGAACGCACATGCGCATGTTCAAGTTGCATATACCATTCCAAAGATGCTCCGCTGAGACTATCCTGGAAAAAGTACATCTGTAACTTCTCGTCATCGGAGTAAGCTACCATATTACTACAATAAGATCTGATATGGGTCTTAGGACAAGTAGCCCCCTATACTTCTCAAAGGCAGGGACCTTAAACCTGGCTGGGATTTTCACCCCCGGAACTAAGCACATATCAGCATCGTCCAAACCGAAGGTACTAGTACCTTCAATAGCTTTGAACCTCTCGTCTATCATACGAAGTCTTCTGTTAATATCAGCAGGGGATGGCCCATAGGGCTCATACATTGACTCATCTCTAGGTACAAAGAAAGTGTCATGTTTGAAATTCTGGTATCAAATATGAGATGTCGAAGGTAATGTCACGACACTAATATCTGAACAATATAAACAGGATAAAAGATAAAGAACAATAGTACAAGTGACATAAGCAATTGTTAACCCAGTTCGGTGCAAACTCACCTACGTCTGGGGGCTACCAAGCCAGGAAGGAAATCCACTAAACAAAATTAGTTCAAAGACTCTCAGTAAACAACTTCAAGTTACAGTCTTTTCACCTAATCTCTACCCGTGTGATTTCTATCTAAGAACTCTTAGATAAGAGATCCTGCTCACTCCCCCTCAATCACATCAGTGATGTAAAAACAAATATTACAAAGAACAAAGACACTCTTCAAGAACACATACTTGATCTTGCTTATAAGCTTCAACCAAGTAAACACACACTCATGCTTCAAAGCTTAGAGTGGACAAATTACAACACAAAAGTCAGTCCAATTCAATCATCAATAGGATGAATGAATGGCTCGCAATACACAAGCTCACACAAGACTAAAACCCTTATTCTCTCTTACTATTTTGTTCGTTTTCTTGTGTGTTAAAACCAGGTTTTCCATGCCCTTTATATAGAAGCTTTTGAATGGGCTTGGACATCATAAAACCCTAAATCTATTTTCCTTTCGTATCTTCTTAACAACTGGTCATATCTTATTGGAAAATAAATCAATCTGGTTTTAATTACTGCTTGAATGGCGTATTCAATCTCCACATCAATCACACACAAATTAGCATGAAAAGCGCAATCACAAAATACATAACATTCAGACTCAATGTTCTGTATACACATGTCTTGACATCGGGTCTGACATCTCAGCTAAATCCTACATAACCATATTTAAACACCCTGCAGGAAACTGATATCTCATGTCAAGACAACACTTGTGACAACTTGTGAAAACTCTAGGTTTTACCAAAATTGATGCCAACACATAGAACCAACAAACTCCCCCTTTGGCAAATTTTGGCTAAAACATACATCAGATCATTTGTTTCACAAGAGAATAATCACAGTATCAGTTCAGTAGCAGAAGTAATAAAACATACATTACTAGCTAAAATAGCAACTAGTAAACACATATTAAACACACTTCTCCCTCTAACAACACCTTCAACATCACCTGTAATAAACAGATTATCTCTAACATACATCTGTAACATCATCTGTATCATATAGATTATCTCCAACATCATCTGTAACATCATCTTCAACATCATCTGTATATAGCATAACATAGCTACTTTAGCTACTTCTCCCCCTTTTTAGCCAAAAGAGACAAAATAAATGTCTATTTAGTCAAACAAATAGAATGTCAAAGCAGAATGTTAAGTGTTAGAGATCCAAGAACATACACAGCTTTATACAAGCTGAGATAAAATCCAGAAAATCCAGAAAAATACATATCAAAGAAGAATAACATAACTGCCAACAAAAACATCCATCACGAAAAAGAGAAAAAGGTCTAATCAGAGGAGCTAGAGCTTGCATCTTCATCAACATCAAAACCAGAATTGCCACTTGTTTCATCTTTAGTTGCAGACCTCTCACTAGAGGTTTGGGCTTCTTATTCCTTGGCCTGTCCAATATTCTCTCTTTCAGCTTGCTCTAAGCTTGCAATCAGAACCTCCAAAGCTTCTTTCCTGGATGTTGCTACCCTTATCCCTATATCCAATTCTTTACAAGTTTCTTTTAGCTCAGCAATAAGACCACCTTTTGAGGTTGGCTTTTTCACCGCAGATGTCATGACAATGTCTTCGACATGACTTCCTTCAAACAATTTGTAGTGAATTGATAAAGGAGGTTTTCTTTTACTAGGAAAGTCATTTGTACTCAAAATTCCAGGGTGTTGGCTCAGGATAATCCCACAAATCATTGAGGGAAAAGCTATGGGCAGCTTTACTACATTTGTAGAAGCATGTCTGACAATTTGTTCAAACATAAATCTACCATAATCAAATTTCAGCTTGGTTTCAACAGCAAAGATGAATCTTCCAAGGGCATTTGAAATTTGGAAATGTGGTTGCTAGGCACCCAATTTGCAGACCCTATCTTATGCAATATGGCATACTTCACAGTCAGCTTCCCAGCAGGGAGATGCTTCTTACTAGGCCACTCCTTCACCTGTCTTGCTGTAATTTCCCTACATACCTCATTGTCTGTGGCTTCCAGTTCATATGCACCTTCTGTACCTCTTCCTAGAAACTTGTTAATCATAGTGGGAGAAAATGTGATACACTTCCCTCTTACAAACACTTTACAAAATTCCTTGTTGTTTTTATCAGCAATATCTTCAGGAATGTTGACAACGAATTCCTTCACCAATCCTTCATAGCACTGAGATAACCCAACCACAGTCTTAATTAATCCAGCATTTTTAATTAGGTCCATGACCTCTTTGACCTCAACAGCATCCTTGCCTAACTCTCTCTCTACCGCCACCCTTCTTTGGATCACACACTTCCATTTTACTGCTCAATTTCAAGATGGAAAGAGATATTGTCCAAGTGTACAGCAACAACTTTCACAGGGGACTTCCTAACAGTTGTCCTCTTCACATGGGAGATGTCAGGGACATCTTCTTCAACATCTTCATCAGACTCAGAAATTTCTCTCACTTTCCTCTTCTTCACATCAACTTTGCTCCAAGATTTTGAGGGACCTACACCAGTAGTCTTCTTAGCAGTTTTGGCTGACATCATTTCAGCCACAGACCTACCTTTTCTAGTCTTCATCCTCTTAGCCACACTAGGCTTTAAGTGATGAAGCAAGCTATCATCTTGATCATCCGAACTATCATCCTCTAGGTCAATCACCTTGTTTGCAGAATCATGCTTCTTAGACTGTGAAGCATTGGCAGTAGTAGATGCCACAGATTTCTTACCAGACACAGTTTTCCCTAAAGAGCACAAACCTTCAGCAACCATATCCTTTTCAGATTTAGAGGAATCATCATCCTTCTCATTATGAGGTCCAACCTTAGGAGAGGGGTCCCTTCTTGATAGAGGAGTATAAACTCCCTTTATAGAATGTCCTTCATTGAGGATTCTAGTGACTAGGTTTCTTATGACACGATCAGTGTGATGCATGTCGTCCTTAGAACTAGTGGCATGAGTAGAGCTAGAAGGGATACTAGAGTTGTTACCTTGAGTAGGGCATGCAGTGGCAGATGCATCCATGGGATGGTTTGAGTCAGGAGCTTCGCTTGGAATAACAGACAGGGGAATCACGTCTAAAATATCTTCATCAAGAAAGTCCATTGAAGGCGTTCTATCCTTGTGAGTAGGCTTAGGAGTTTTTGAACCAGATGGTGTTTGATGTTGTGACATCTTGTTGTTTTTGTGGAAAGGTTTCAGTTGCCCTAACAGAGAAGTTTGAGGAAGTCGTAGGGAGTTGGAAATGTTTGAGAAGAGGTTGTGTGTGAAAAGGTAATAGATGGAATTTCCAATACTAGGTGATGATTTACCATAAATGGGGCGCTTTATTTTAAGTAATCAGACAATAATTTTATTACCTTTTCCACTCCAAATTAATTTCTACAAATTCTCATAAATACAAATCCCTAATTTCCCTCTTAGAAATTCAAATTGATTTGCAGCCAAGGCCTTTGCAAAAATATCAGCTAACTGCATTTCAGTAGCAACATGCTCTAGGGCTATAATTTTATCTTCCATTAGTTCTCTAATGAAATGATGACGAATATCAATATGTTTTGTCCTGCTGTGCTGAATAGGATTCTTAGAAATATTTATAGCACTCAGTTTGTCATAGTACAATGTCATGACATCTTGCGTGACATTGTATTCAGTCAGCATCTGTTTCATCCATACCAGTTGAGAACAACTACTTCCAGTTGCTATGTATTCAGCTTCAGCAGTGGACAGAGACACACAATTTTGTTTCTTACTAAACCATGATATTAAGTTGTTCCCCAAGAAGAAGCATCCTCCTGATGTGCTTTTCCTATCATCAACACTTCCAGCCCAATCAACATCACAGTATCCAGTAAGCACAGATCCAGATCCATGAGTGTACAACATCCCATAGTCACTAGTGCCGTTGACATATTTCAGGATCCTTTTCACTTGGTTTATGTGACTCACTTTTGGTTCAACTTGATATCTAGCACATACACCTACAACAAAAGCAATGTCAGGTCTGCTTGCTGTGAGATATAGCAGACTCCCTATCATGCTTCTGTAGAGACTTTGATCTATACTAACACCATTTTCATCTTTAGAGACTTTCAGATGAGTAGGAACAGGTGTCCTTTTGTGACTTGCATTCTCCATGCCAAACTTCTTGACAATATTTTTGGCATATTTACTTTGAGATAGAAAGATAGAATCTTCCATCTGCTTGACTTGTAGCCCAAGAAAATAGGTTAGTTCTCCAACAAGGCTCATTTCAAAATCAGACTGCATTTGTTTAACAAAATGTACCACCATCTTATTTGACATCCCACCAAACACAATATCATCCACATATATCTGAGCCACCAGGAGTTTTCCTCCTTCATTTTTGACAAATAAGGTCTTATCAATGCCTCCCTTCCTGTATCCATTGTTAATGAGAAACACTGTGAGTCTATCATACCAAGCCCTAGGAGCTTGTTTCAAACCATAGAGGGCTTTCCTCAGCTTATACACATGCTTTGGAAGATTTGGATCTGTAAACCCTTTAGGTTGTTCAACATACACTTCCTCATTTAAGTAACCATTCAAGAAGGCACTTTTTACATCCATTTGGAACAGTTTAAACTTCAGATTACATGCTACTCCGAGCAGTAGTCTAATGGACTCCAGGCGAGCTACAGGGGCAAATGTTTCATCAAAGTCAACTCCCTCAACTTGATTATATCCTTGTGCTACCAATCTTGCTTTATTTTTAGTAACCACCCCTTGTTCATCAGATTTATTCTTGTAAACCCACTTTGTTCCAATAACATTTACTCCTTCAGGTCTTGGAACCAATTCCCATACTTCATTTCTCTTGAATTGGCCTAACTCTTCCTGCATGGCATTGATCCAGAATTCATTAGTTAAGGCTTCTTTCACATTTTTGGGCTCAATCTTGGACACAAAACAACCATGTGAGATCACTTCCCTTGATCTAGTGGTGACCCCTTTATCTGGGTCTCCTATAATGAGATCTTTCGGATGATCCTTCTGAATTCTGATGGAGGGTCCCTTATTAAGTTTATCAGCTTCAGGTTCAGCTTGAGTGGGCTAACTCTCATTACTTTTGTCTAGGAGATCAGCCAGGGCATCATTTAGAGATGTCTCAAAATCGTCTATGACATCAGTCTGTTGATCATCAACAACAACATTGATAGATTCCATCATTACTTTTGTTCTGGAATTAAAGACCCTAAATGCTCTGCTGTTTGTTGAGTAACCCAGAAATATTCCTTCATCACTCTTGGGATCCATCTTCCTTCTTTGTTCACGATCAGTTAGGATATAACATTTACTATCAAACACATGGAAGTATTTGACAGTAGGTCTTCTTCCTTTCCAGACTTCATATAAAGTAGTTGGAGTCCCTTTCTTCAAGGTTACTCTGTTGTGAACATAGCATGCTGTATTCATAGCTTCAGCCCAGAAGTGATAGGGAAACTTCTTAGCATGAATCATAGCTCTGGTAGATTCTTGGAGAGTTCTATTTTTCCTTTCTACCACACCATTTTTCTGAGTGGTAATGGGAGATGAGAACTCATGACTAATTCCTTCAGATGAACAAAATCTAGAATATTTACTGTTCTCAAATTCTTTCCCATGATCACTTCTGATTCTAATAATCTGACTTTCTTTTTCTCTTTGAAGTCTTAGGCAAAGATCTTTGAATACTTCAAATACATCAGATTTTTCCCTTATAAAATTTACCCAGGTGTATATGGAGAAGTCATCCACCACCACATAAGCATACTTTTTCCTACCAAGACTTTCCACCTGCATAGGTCCCATCAAGTCCATGTGGAGAAGTTCCAGCACTCTGGATGTGGTGTCATGCTTGATCTTCTGATGTTACATCTTTGTCTGCTTTCCAATCTGACACTCCCCACAAACTCTTCCTTCATCAATCTTTAATTTTGGGATTCCTCTAACAACTTCAACAGATATAATCCTCTTCATTCCTTTAAGATGCAGATGGCCTAGTTTTTGATGCCATAATTTCACTTCTTCACTTCTGTAACACAACTTTCTGTAGGTAGTGGCTAACTCATCAAAGGTTACTTCATCATCACTTGAGTCTTCGTCAGAACCCCATCTTCCAGTCAAGGCAGTCACAAGATTGGCAGATTCTCCTTCTGTTTCACTTTCATCAGACCAAGTAGTAGCAAGACTCTTCTTCTGTTTCTTGAGCTAGGTCCCACATTCAGCTCTAATGTGCCCATACCCATCACATTCATGGCACTGAACTCCTTTTCCTTGTTTGGACTTTCATCAGATTTTGTTCTTCTTCCAGCATCATTGGACCTACTGATGTCAAATGAGTTGTTCTTGACATTAGATTTTGACCTTACATCCATCTTTTTTAGGAGTTTGTTAAACTGTCTCCCCAGTAATGCTACATCATTTGCCAGATCTTCATCAGTATCTTGACCACTTTCTTCCTCTTTCTCTTCAGTGTTTGACATGAAGGCTATGCTTTTGACTTTCTTTTCAGATCAATCACTCATTCCCAACTCAAATGTTTGGAGGAATCCAATTAGCTCATCCACTCTCATATTGCAGATGTCTTGAGATTCTTCTATGGCTGTCACTTTCATGGCAAATCTTTTGGGAAGTGACCTGAGAATTTTCCTCACTAGTTTTTCATTTGACATCTTCTCACCCAGGGCTCCTGAGGCATTAGCAATTTCAAGGATATTCATATGAAAGTCATGAATATTTTCATCTTCTTTCATCCTCAAATTTTCAAACTTGGTAGTAAGCAGCTGCAATCTAGACATCTTTACTCTAGAGGTACCTTCATGAGTGGTTTTGAGAATATTCCAAGCATCTTTAGCCACCTCACAGTTGTTCACCAATCTGAAGATGTTTTTATCAACCCCATTGAATATAACATTCAATGCTTTAGAGTTTCCAAGGGCTAGTTCATCCTCCTCCTTGGTCCATTGTTCCTCAACCTTCTTATCAGTTGTAACTTCTCCTTCCTTAGTAATAACGGGATGTTCCCAGCCTGTTAGAACAACCTTCCAAGCCTTATTATCCAAAGATTTCAAGAAGGCTACCATTCGAGGTTTCCAGTAGTCATAGTTAGATCCATCCAGAATTGGTGGTCTGTGAACAGATCCTCCGTCTCTATCCATAGTACCAGAAAGTAACGTCCCAAGATCTCACCCAGAACCAGAGCAGGATGCCTGCTCTGATACCAATTGAAATTCTGGTATCAGATATGAGATGTCGAAGGTAATGTCACGACACTAATATCTTAACAATATAAACAGGATAAAAGATAAAGAACAATGGTACAAGTGACACAAGTAATTATTAACCCAGTTCAGTGCAAACTCACCTACGTCTGGGGGCTACCAAGCTAGGAAGGAAATCCACTAAACAGAATTAGTTCAAAGACTCTCAGTAAACAACTTCAAGTTACAGTCTTTTCACCTAATCTCTATCTGTGTGATTTCTATCTAAGAACTCTTAGATAAGAGATCCTACTTACTCCCCCTCAATCACATCAGTGATGTAAAAACAAATATTACAAAGAACGAAGACACTCTTCAAGAACACATACTTGATCTTGCTTATAAGCTTCAACCAAGTAAACACACACTCATGCTTCAAATCTTAGAGTGGACAAATTACAACACAAAAGTCAGTCCAATTCAATCATCAATAGGATGAATGAATGGCTCACAATACACAAGATCACACAAGACTAAAACCCTTATTCTCTCTCACTATTTCGTTCGTTTTCTTGTGTGTTAAAACCAGGTTTTCCATGACCTTTATATAGAAGATTTTGAATGGGCTTGGACATCATAAAACCCTAAATCTATTTTCCTTTCGTATCTTCTTAGTAGCTGATCATATCTTATTGGAAAATAAATAAATCTGGTTTTAATTACTGCTTGAATGGCGCGTTCAATCTCCACATCAATCACACATAAATTAGCATGAAAAGCGCAATCACAAAATACATAACATTCAAACTGAATGTTCTGTATACACATGTCTTGATATCGGGTCTGACATCTCAGCTAAATCCTGCACAACCATATTTAAACACCCTGCATGAAACTGATATCTCATGTCAAGACAACACTTGTGATAACTTGTGAAAACTCTAGGTTTTACCAAAATTGATGCCAAAACATAGAACCAACTGGTAATCATCCACATCAGCTTGAGAACCTCCATGAACAGGAACATTGAAGGTGTTGGCAGCATTCAAGTTGGTAGGTACTCCCTCATGAGGAACTTGAGTAACAACAAGGACCGCGTTCCCTACAACAGGATTAATAATGGGCAGAATAGCAGCAACCCTCTGATTGGCTTGGCGATCTTCTTCTTGTCCACGGACAAAATTCTGCATGACATCCATGAGTTTCCCCAACTAGGCTCTCATTTGAGTCAACTCTTCTTGGAAGGCAACCTAGTTCTGTTCTAGCTTGTGCATAACGATCTTTTGCTTAGCTTGAGTGTTATAAGAGTGCCAAGAAGTCAGCTTGACGACGAGAATTACTGAACAAAAGGCCAAGACAACTGTAAGATCATCTAGGTGTAATATGAGATGCATGAATATGATTGATGCATGATGTGTGCTTATTTTTGTTTTTATTCTCGGGAAAACCTTATATGATTCATAATGCAACAATAAACATTATAAAATGGCAGATAAAATAAGAATACCGAATTCAAAACAAGTCAAGCATTTTACTCATGAATTTGATATTACAATTACAAAGAGGTATAGTAAAGTAATTCAAATCTTGAAAAAGGAAAATAACAAAGTTGTGGTCAGATAACACACTTTACATTCCGTTCTTTCAACTCCTTCAATTCAACTTTGAACCTCTTCATCATGCAATCACATAGGTAGATGAATCAGAGTATAGAGTATGGAGTAGTATTCCCATCAGCATCTTCCAGAGCATCCTCTAGCTTCCAAAAACTCCTTGGTTAACTCAAATTGTAGAACCTCACTAAGCAATCACACTTGGCTCGGTACATAGCGACAGTGGGTTGCAACAAGTTGATAGATCCAACTTAAGTATCAAGAAGACCATTCATACGAGCCTTCTCATTGAGCTAGCCCAAGCTCTCATTCTTCAAAGTAGAAAAATGATCTCTCCAATGTTGGCACTCAAAGTGGCAAGTTCATCTTTGTGACATTTCTCTCTCCATACTTTAGGTGTGACGTAGGAAACTCTGATTTCCTCCTCTTTGAGACGAAGTTCCACCTTTACATTAGCATTGGCCATGGAGAAAAATCTTGAGTTTCTGAATCTCCAAGTCAAATTCATCTATCAATACCTTCTTTTCTTTAACAACCAACTCGAACCAACAGTGGTTGTGCTCCTTTTCTGTCTGCTTCAACTGCTTTCTAAGAGAAGTTAACCTCATATCAGCCTGAGCTAAACCATCTTGGTATTTCTCTTTTAGGTTTTCCTCAATTTTAGCCTTCTTTCTGCTTTCTGACAAGATCTCAATATCTTATTCACTCTTTATTTTCAACTTAGCATGATTTCTATCCAATGCATTGAGCTTCGGTCGCAAGTCTTCATTTTCTTTAGTTAACTGCGTGATAGTTGCTTTCAATGCATCGACTTCTTCTTTGGAAGCATATACTGGTTATGGTTCTGGCGGAGGAACTTGAACATCAATAGTGTAAGGTAGATTGACTTCCTTCTCCCTTTTTATCACCCACTGGCGATATGGTTCTTTAGCTCGACAATCACGTTTACCCAACTCTTTACCTTTACGATGAATTTGAGTCCAAGCTTGTTTAATCTTATATAACAGATTTGGGTTCTCTGCTCCCAAATTGGGTAAGAGGAAATCCTTCAGTAATTCAGCCTTAGGTTCATTCTCCATCAAGTATCCCAACTTTCTCATGGTCAACAGAGGGTTGTAATTTATGCAACCTCGAGGACCCATGAGTGGCACATTCGAGAAGTCTCCATAACTCATGATAAGTTGCTCTATCTTGGAAGTAGGAAGATACTAAACCAAATCTTCAGTAGTAAGGGAGGCAAACTTTTGAGACCATCTCAAGTCCTTCAAGAAGTCTACCCAAGGCCCTTTTTTAGGCATATGGGATAAGAGCCATGTGTACAACAGTGGAGCACAACTCAATACCACGCCTTTCCTATTTTTGTGCCTAGTGTGTAAGAAGTAATACACATCAGACACCAATAGAAGGGTTTATGTAGTCATCGTCATTTGAAAATAGGATGACTCCATAAATCAAGAGGGTTAGAGTAGCACTGAACGGTAGCCATTTCCCTTCTTTCTCTAAGGACCATGCCTTCTCTTCCAAGAACTTCCTAGAAAATACCCTAGGTCCTAGACCAAGGTTTACCTCTTCAACATGTAAGTGCAATGCTTCAGTAACTGATTCAGGCATTAACAGTTCACCCAACTTTGTGAAGGGATGGTGATCTTTCACATACCAACCTAGAAGCCTCTCGTATTCTTCAATTGTCATGACCAATTGAAAGTCTTTGAAGGTAAAGCATCTGAGTGGTGGATCATAATTGAAAGAAGGGAAAGCAATTGTCATGACCAATTGAAAGTCTTTTTATCACCCACCAAGGCTGAGACGTCTACAGAGGTGGTAAGAAGATCCAGGATTTATCCATATCTACAAATGAAGTTTTTCCTTTTGCATGGAGTAATTTTTCTGCTGAGAGCCAAGAGAGTACCCTCTCTTGGGAGCTTGAACTTGAGTGGAAGGGTATTCTGCTTATCTGATCCCATATCGGAATGTTCACTATGTGTAAGACCCCAATTTTGACCCTAGGATCCCTCATGCTATCTCATCATATGCATTGGCTTTGGGATCACACCTTGGCATCCTCCTTACCTCTCATTCATTGGGTTTGCATTGGGAAAGATCACCAAGCATATTTGATTGTATCATACTTTTTTTTATTACTTACTAACCAAAATACCAAAAATATGTCAATGTATAGTTTGTTGCTTTTGTAGGTTGTGTGTGTCCACCCATGCTTCATCAAGCTCATATCTAGGGTTTAAGACCCTCAATGCAAGGAGACTAATCAAGAGATGGTTCACAATGACTTTAGGCATCATATATGGGTCCCCATGATCTTCACATATCATTTTGATCAATAAATCATCAAGAGTTTGAAGCTTGTTTGCCTTGGAAACCCTAATTCATCTGGGTATCTTGTGTGGCTTCTTTAACAAGTTTCCTCATCAATTGATCAAATATTTAAAGGGATGCTTCATATTACATCATCTTATACATATATGATCCTCCATGAGTCCCAAAAATCAAGAGAATGTCAAGCTAGCAAGATGGTTCATGGTGGTTGACCAGAGAAAGTCAACTAGTCAAAACTGGGGTTCCTAGACCTATCTCCTACAATGTTTGTCATATGAAAATGATTCCAAGATAAACGTTACTCATAATGACATTCTAAACAACTTTCATGTTGAAGTCTAGAGCTAGTTTTGCTTGGAAAGTCATTTTTTATGGTGAAAGATTATAGGTCATTTTGTCTAAATTCTAGTTAGGAGGTCAACTTCACAAGACCATAACTTGCTCAATTTTTATGATATGAAAGTCATTCAAATTCCATAATCAAATTCAAGATGTATAATTCAACTTTGATGTTTGGAAAGAGTTCAAATTTAACTTGCAGATGCATGTGCCAAATTGAATAGGTTTGGAAGAGCTACAACTTTGATGAAGGAACTTTTTCCATTTCAAGTCCATAGCAAAAGTTATTCAAAGTTGAAGAAGTGAACATTTGACTTGATACTTATAAAATTTTCAAACATGTTTGATTTTCCAAACTTCCACCTCAAAATTCATCATGATCCAAGCTTCAAATGGAAAAGTGTTCAACATGAAAGTTGTTCCCCTTGATCCCACCTTTCCAAAAAGTCTAAGATCATCTCATTTGGCCAAAGAATAAAGGACTTGTGCATGGGTTATTTTCAAAGGATCAATTGGATGATTTTCACCTTCATATTTCAAACACAAATGCATGGCCACATGACATGATTTCAGCATGATTCTCAAGCAATTTTTGACCTGGTAGCATCACTTGATGGGCCTATCACACGCCCATGCAAGCATGCATTGAAAATTGCAAAAAATGGCAAAATTTGGAAGTGTATGGAAATGAATCTCATGACCTATAAATACAACCCCTCATGCTCAAAATTGAGGACCTCATGACCAAGCTTTGAACCTGCAATCCAAACCCTCACCATTAAAGGATAATCTTGAAGGTTTTCATTTGAAAATCGAGCTTCAAATCTCATTCTATTTTGAGATTGAAACTCCAAGAGTCCAAGCCATTTTCTGATCTTAATCACTTCCTTCAGGCTTCTGAAACAAAGCCAAGCACAATTGGAATCAAGATCAAGCAAGGTTGAAGCTCCCTGAAGTCCTACCAATGTAGGCAAGAAGATTGAGTTCCTTTGAGGTCAAATCGAAGCAACTCAGTTCATGATCCTCAAAATTCAAATCCTTGTATCTTTCAATATACTTGGAATTGGAAGAAATTGAGGCCAGATTCGAGCTCCTGAGCATTTTTTCTTTAAATCCATGTCCTTGTTTTTCATTTTGGTGGTGGTTGGTGGTGGACCAGTCCGGTGAGGTCCACCGGAGAAGAATTATGTTGAAGTCTAGAGCTAGTTTTGCTTGGAAAGTCATTTTTTATGGTGAAAGATTATAGGTCATTTTGTCTAAATTCTAGTTAGGAGCTCAACTTCACAAGACCATAACTTGCTCAATTTTTATGATATGAAAGTCATTCAAATTCCATAATCAAATTCAAGATGTATAATTCAACTTTGATGTTGAGCCATCTTCCTCCTATCTTCTAATCTTAGCCATCTGTTTTAATTACCACGCGTGTACACGCGTTGACTGAAGCGTTGGTGGACTGCACGCTTTTGGCCATCAGATCTGCCACCTGAATTAATGAGGGAGATCTGATGGCCCTTGTTTTTTTTTGTATTTTCTGATTTTTCATTTAATTGCTTTATTTTGTTTAATTCATAATAATTTCATTTTTAATCCAAAAAATATGGGACTTTCACCAAAAATCTTTAAATATTTTTCTCTTTCATTTTCTGAATTAAAACCATTTTTTGGATTAATTTTGATATTTTCCATGAATTAAATGTTTTTGTGCATATTTTTAATTGTTTAAAAATACTTCTGACTTTTCAAAAATAATGAACTTTTTTTGTCTAAGGTCCTTTGACCTAATTTAACCTAGGATAAATCTCTTGGCCATTTATTTGGTGTTTTGAAGAGGTTGAAGGTTTTGACCAAACTAATTTGTATTTTAATGCATTTTTAAATTGACTAATTGTGTAAAAAATATGTTGAGCCATTTTTATGGTCTTGTGATGTTTGACTATTTGTTTGGGCCTTGGTCAATGTTGATTTGACTTTTGTTGGATTAAAATCATTGGATTTAGGGGATTGATGAAATGTACATTTCATCTCCCAAAATGAATGAATGATTTTAATTTGATAAAATTCCTCCCATGACCAATTTGTGTTTCTCTTATTCCCCTCCCCTTTCATATTCATTCTCATTCTTTCCCATCCCTTTCATTGACCAATGAAATCTCAATATCCTAAGGCTAATTGGTTCATCAATAACCCTGTGTTAGATGAACCAATACAAGTATGGATGAGATAGGTTCATCCTTTTGATCTTTTCTTTTAGTGTGTGGTATGTTTTAGGAATTTGGTTCATTATACCAAATCTCTAACATGCATTAGCACCTAAATTTTTATTGCCCGACCTCAGATAGTTGTGACTTCTACATAAGTCCAATTACAATTGCTTAACATGGAGCTAAATTTGACCCTAAAGGCATAGTGTAAGACCCCAATTTTGTCCCTAAGATCCCTCATGGCATCATATCATTGCATTGCATAGCCTCAAGGATCTTTGAGCATCTTGCTTCCTTTCCCTTTGGGTGGGATCTCCTTGTGAGTGGTTTGAGATCACCAGGCATTGTTTGCATTGTATATCATTGCTTTTCTTGTTTTAATCACTAACCAAAAGCACCAAAAATATGTCATCTAACATTTGTTTTGCAGTTTAAGCACAGGTCAAGTCATTCATGAGCATCCTTTGTACAAGAGCAGATGGTATTTTCTTGAGATATGGACCCTATGATTGTTATGTTGAGCTTATATGAGCATTGGTTCTATTTTGAAGCAAAATTCCCAAGTGGCAAAGGCCCAAGTTCATCAAACATTTTCAGGTCATCTGAGGCCCAATACAATCAACTGTACAGTCAATTGAAGGCTTTGAGGTTGGGGAATTGATCTTAACATCCTCATTCATGTTCAAACAAGGCCTATTCATCATGTCATACATCTATCTTGAAGATTTTGAGGTCATATCAAAAGTTTCCCAAAATGGAAAGTGACCTATAATTTCAAGTTTCCAAAAATAGCAAGTTTTTGGTTCACATTCAACCAAACTTTCCAACATCAAGGAAGCTTCAAATGAAATTTTGTTGAACATGAAAGTTGAGGATCTCTCTCTCCCATTTCCAAAAAGTCTAAGATCATGAGCATCTGATGAATGGTTGAAGAATTATGATCAAATGATTGCCAAGGGTGCATAGAAGTTCAACATGCCATAACTTTTGATCCCAAGCTCCAAAATGAGTCACTCTTTTTGAATATTTCTTCTCATGACCTATAATTTCCAAATCCATCATGACATTGCATGAAATTTAATCACATGATCATTTGCCCATGCATGTTCATTTTGGAGGGAAAATGCCAGATTCAAATTTGGTGCATCATATGAACTTAATTCCAATCCAATTATGTGCATGAGATGATTTTAAGTGAAAATGCACCTCCACATAGCACTGTTCACGTGCTCATTCACCATGCATAGGTGTTTTGGCTAAATTGATCATGCACCTCATTCTCATTATCTTTTCATTAACCATTGTCTAATTACATTTTCAGCATGATTAACACATAGTATAAAGCCTTAATCCTAACAGAAATTTCACAACACACACATTCTAGATCTAGATTTGAGATTTCCCTCCATTTTTGCTCTCATCTCAAATCTCAAATTCTTTCACATAACACCTCAATTTGACTGCATAATCGTGTTCATGGATCATCATTGAGTGGAGATCAAGCTGTGGATTGAAGGTTTTGGTGAAGAAACAAGCACATCAAGCTCAAGAACATGAAGATGGAAGTGGCAAATTAATCAAGATCCAGGTCGTGTCAAGCCTCAATTTCTACATCAAGCTTCATAACAAGAGTAAGGGAGAAGATTTGGACACTTTTGATAGCTTGGATCCACGATTTCATCATTCTGCTCTTCAAGAGGTTAGAATTTGAACCTCATGATTCTCCATTCTATTGCCATGATTGTGTAGAGTTTTTCATGCTGATTATCTTGATATAAGTAGAATTTAATTTGGTGAAGAATTGCATGAGTTATGTTGAGTGGAAGTTTTGTGTGCAATTATGTTTCTCTTCGATTTGCACTGGTTAGGAAGAATTAATGTTAATTGAGCCTGGATTTGGAATGTGCATGAGATAAGCTTCCGATTAGTATAATTTTCATGTGATTCTGGAATTTATTTTGGATGAAGTTATTGTAGCGTTGCCGGATCCAACGAGGAAGACGGTGGAAACCACCGTCCTCCACCGCGTGTGAATAGTACCTTGGCCTCTCTGGTTCGTGCGCTAGGTTTTACTGTAGAAGCGCCATTCACTTTCATGTTGCCAGTTCGATTCTTGCTGAGCGTTTGTTTTCTATTTTATTTTCCAAACCAAAACGCAGCGTTTCCGTATTAAACGCGTTTGCAACCTTGAACACGGTTCGATTCCCATCGTTGGCAATTTGGAATTTATTTTGTTCAGCGCTTGTGTTTTTTTGTATACCTGGTTCGATTCCCTCCTGCTGCATTGTTCCAATTTTCTCTTCATATCATTTTCCATATGACTTGCAATATTATCACATTATTTCATATTATTTTCATCAAATTCAAAAAATCATAAAAAATAGAAAATGATCCAAATCACTTCCAATTTTTTGCTACATGTTCATATGGATGTCTACTATTTTGTGGTTGTGATTTCAAGATTTTATCATTTCTGGATTTTTAATTGTGGACTGTTATTTGAACATGTATACAAATGTGACATGTTGTACCAATTCTATTGTGAAATGCTCATACATTGGCCAATTGATTTGAAATTTGGTATGCTGATTCCCAACATGTTGCATGATTTTTGAGGCTTGGTTGTGCATTTTTAGCATTTTTCATCTCTGTTTTAGGCACATGAATGTATGGTGTGACAATGTGTGTCACACAATTTGATGTCATACTTGTTCATTTTCATATACATGTCAATTGAGCTTTTCTGATTACAATTTTTTGCATGATGCTTATGTTTGACATGTTGTGTGCACATAAAAATTTCCATGATTGTTTGATTCATTTCTGTTTTAATATGGAATTTTCATTCTTGATGACCAATTGTGTGCTTTGTAATTGCCTTTGCCATATCTTGCTCATATGATGACTTTGCTTGATGCTTTAGACTTGGTCCTTTTTAGGACATGTTCTTGCTTGATTAAATGAGCTTCATGTTGAATATTGGTTGCTGTTTTGACTTTTTGCTTTGCCTTTGACCCTAGTGTTTGGACTAGTGGTTTATACTCACCTTTTGAGCTTTGCCTTTCAGGTTCAAGCAATTAGTTCTAATGGATGATGTGATCTCATGGCTTGAGATGCAATTTACTTTGTTTAACTAATTTTGATTGTATTGTAGGTCTTTTGGTGGTGGACTCACTTGAATGATTGCCATTTATGACTTGCATGTTGTACATATTGGAAGTTGTAACACTGTTGTTTGTTAGTTGTTTGTCTGAATGTGAATACTGATTGTTTAGCTTTTCATACAGGTACATTAGCCGCTTAAGCTCATTATTTGAGCTTTGCTTTGCTTGTGGTTGGTATACCACTTAGGTAACCTCTCTAACTCCATGTAGTCTGGAAGCCCTGTCGTTTCTTTTGGCAGGCATTTGGCTGAAGTCCTCCTTAAGAGGCAATGTCTTTGATTGTTTAATTTTGTGCTAAAGACCTCATTGTTGAGGCATGTGACTTAAGTCCTCCTAAGTGAAGAGGCAATTGGCAGATAAAAGGGATTTGCAATCAATCCCCTGCTAATCGTTTGAGTCGTTCATTATGCTCGCACTATGTGCTGAAGCTCTTGAACCTAACCCAAAATCTTGTATATAGAGTCAGTCATGTGGAGTAGAGTTCCCCTTTCTGGACTCCCACACCTTCTTTGATTCAAGCTCACCCAGGCCAGGGTTAAGAGCTATGAGGTCTAACCCTCATTACCTTTCATCTGCTCACCCTGACGGTCAATGTCAGTGGTTAAGAGCCTCAGTACCCATACATTTGGCTTGTTTGTCGAGGTTGATATGACCCCTTGACTAAAGCCCGGCTTGTTTGTCAAGGTTGATATGACCCCTTGACTAAAGCCCGACTTTGTTTGAGCCTCTTGCTTGTGTATAGAGTGTGTTAATTGATTGATGTGATTGCTTGTGTTTACTTTTTGCATATTGCTTTTGCATATTGTGTTTGCATATTGTTTTTGCATTTATTATTTGCTTTGTTTGAGGAGTCAGATGTAAGACCATTGATTGGCTATCTGTTTCCTGTTCCTTTTGGGGAGCTGGATATAAGACCATTTATTGGCACTCCATTTCCTTTCCTATTTTGTTTTGTGGAGTCAGATATAAGACCATTGATTGACTATCTGTTTCCTATTTGTTTTGTTTTGTGGAGTTAGATGTAAGACCATTGATTGGCTATCTGTTTCCCGTTTGCTTTTGGAGTTGGATGTAAGACCATTGATTGGCATTCCATTTCCTAGGAGTCGAGTGTAAGACCAGCTATTGGCATCTTGTTTCCTCTTGCTGTTGTTATTTCTGATACATGCTTATCTTGCTTTTGCCCTGTGTTGACTATTCCAAAGGAACTTACTTGGATCATTTCTATGATTTTGAGAAAGCAATCCTGCCTGTGGCTTTGTCCCTTAACCCTCACCCTCTTTTGCATGCTTAATCTTGATCCATAACCCAAACTAGAAAACTTTTGTGCAAACATTTTCACTTATTTTCAAAACTAGAAACCTAGGCCTTATGCCTTTGATTTTCAGACTTCATTTTCACTAATACTCATTGTAATTGAACTTTAATTCATACTTTGACTTCATTTTGTGAAATACTTCTAATTGGTTATTCCACTCACTCAATTGCTTTTGTGGCCCTTGTCCACTTCTTAATCAAATTTTCATGCATTAGCCATAAATCTGAATTATCTTAGTGGTTGATGTAAATCTCACCGCATCCTTAGTGATCGAATTGTAAGCCTTCCATGCTTATTATAGGGTTAACCCCTCACTAGCATGTTGAAGCTATTCTCACATGGTGGATTGTTGGTTTAGGTCGAGTTTTCTCCCTTTGATAATGAAAGACCTTAAGGCTCTTGTTTAAAATCAGTCCACTCACTGTTTTGAAATCTCTTAGCCGAACTACGGCGTTTTGATCCTTATCTTTCATGAAAGGTACGTAGGCAATGGGTTTCATCCATCCAAACACAAAAATGTAAATAAACTTGTATATTCTTTTCTCATCTCTTCAATCATGTTTGCACATAAATAATTTCATAAACAATAACCTTTGCAACAAGTTGTGAAAAGGGCTCCCTAGGAGTACCTAGGATGTTGTGGGTGCCTAACACCTTCCCATGACATAACCAACCCCCTTACCCAGATCTCTGACCTTCTTTTACTAGTTTTGTTTGTAAAACTTTATAGGTTTTTGTTCGCTTTCTAACCATTCCTTTGGATAAATAGAAGTGCGGTGGCGACTCGACTTTGTATGATTTACCTTGGATCTAATTAATATTTCCAATGGTGACGAATACACCGCTACAGAAAAGTGGCGACTCTGCTGGGGAGGCAATCTTCCTGGTGGGTTTGCCTACTTTTCACAATTGTTGTATTATATTGTTTATGACATATTTTTGGTGCTATTTGGGATTACTGTATTGATTGTAATGCTTGAATTGCTTGATATATCAATTGCTTGCTTGTTTGGTGATCTCTGTGAGATGAGTTCTATACCCGAACTCGAGTGCACCCTATGATAGGAGAATTGCGTAGTCTTGTCGACTTGTGTGGAGTTATTCCTTAGCAAGTTGACTTGCGAGTCCATTCACTTGGTGGAGGTCATGTTGGATTAATAATGTCACACAAGTTATTTGTGGTTAGGCATTATCTTTCCAATATGTGCCTTAGAAGCCAAGGACCTTAGTTTACCAAACCCATCTTGGCCTATTTTTAGGACGTAGTGCGGAAGTCGTTCAAATGTAAGATTTGATGCGATTGTCACGCGATACTACACTCATAAGAGTCTCTCTTGAGAACATTTTTGGAATACGAGTATTCGTTCCTCCGATAATATTCGAAAGATGGGATGATGACTATGGGAACCTCTGGTAGAACATGTTCGACAGGTTTAAACCCTAGTACACTCCCTTTGGGTGGTTCTTAACCGAGACTCCATGCTCGTGACTCGCAACAAACCCGTGATTCATGGTTGATCCATTCAGACATCCTTAATATCAATGGAACTTGGGTGTCGATAAGGTGAAAACCATAATCCACCAAAATGGATGATTGATATTAAGGAGGTTTGAGCCGTTCATATATTGTTAATATCAATGGAACTTGGGTGTTGATAAGGTGTAAACCATAATCCACCAAAATGGATGATTGATATTAAGGATAATATGAGCCATCCCATGACCTTTGTCTGGAGTGCTTTGCTTGATCCTTGAGTGTGATTGTTGCATTCATCTGCATCCATATCATCAAAAAATGAGAATTTTTTTTTCAAGGAACTTAAGGGGTTTCTTTGCAAAAATTTTCAGACATGGAAAGACAAAGAATATATTTGATGAGATATTTTCCATATGCGATCAAATGCTTAATATTTCAAAATTTGCAAATAATACCCTAAAAGTTCCTTCGAATAAAAACAAATCATATGCACGAGCATTGCATGCATCATGCGCATAAGCAGGTGTTGTTCTGGTCTTCTAGTCTTGTGGTCTAACTCAGTGCTCTTCATTTATTTTGAAGACAAGATGATTCATCGGTACTACACCAGAGCCAACTCTTCCTGATTGATGGATCATCTTGAGCAAGAGAACCGCGAGCTCAAGGAGGAAGTCGTCAGACTAAGTGCTTTGATAGCCACTTGTCTTCCTTCTCATACATTGATGCTGAGGATGAAGTTGGAACGCCTTTCCAAGCTTTATCTATAGCCGAGACTGTTGAGAAGAGGTCTCCTTCATTTGCTTCCTATCGAGATGCGAAGTTAGCCATCGAGCATGGTGTAACTGCTGGATTAGGAAAAATGATTGAGCTTGAAGACAATAAGTCCCGGGCTGGCATTGGCTATTCTTCTGGGGTCTTTAACGATCAAGGACTGTTCAAGAGTGGAGGTTTCATCCACGCCGATCAAGCTGACGAGGAAGCTGCTGCTATCTTGGAAGAGGATGCAGAGGACTCTGACAACTTTGGTCATCCCTGGTGGGATCTGCCACAATTGGGTCGCTGTGGATGTTCCTACAGTTATTCATAAATCAAAGTAATAATCACTTTGTTTAAAAAACCCTCCTCCCATGCCAAAAGGAGAAGTGATGACATTGTTGGCAAGCATATATACAATGATATTTCATTCAATTGATGCATGTTAAACATTTGTTTTTCCAATTGTTTTCACTTTTTGCTTTTTTGCATGAAATCGGTGATCACAAAAAACCCTAAAAAAAGCATAAAATCAAACTTTTCATCTGCATAATGATTTTCTTGTTTAAATTCTAAAGTTTTTCATTATCCAAAATCATTATGCAGGTTGATTCTTAAACCCATTGAACATAATGATCCAACGCCATCTCCCAATTTTGAATTCCCTGTATTCGAGGCAGAGGAAGATGATGTTGAAGGGATTCCTGACGAGATTACCCGTCTTCTTGAGCACGAAGAGAAGATCATTCAGCCGCATCTTGAGAATCTAGAAACAGTCAACTTGGGGTCTGAAGATTGTGTTCGAATAGTGAAGATTGGGGCACTCCTTGAAGAGTCTGTCAAGAAGGGGTTGATCAGTTTGCTACGAGAATATTCTGATATCTTCGCCTGGTCGTGTGAAGACATGCCAGGTCTAGATACAGATATTGTGCAGCATTTCCTGCCTCTGAAGCCTGAGTGCGTGCTTGTGAAGCAGAAGCTCAGAAGAACTCATCCAGATATGGCAGTGAAGATCAAAGAGGAAGTTCAGAAGCAAATTGATGCGGGGTTTCTGGTGACTTCTACGTATCCTCAATGGGTGGCCAATATTGTGCCAGTGCCTAAGAAAGACGGAAAAGTCCGAATGTGTGTGGATTACGGAGATTTGAATAAAGCTAGTCCGAAAGATGATTTCCCTTTACCACACATTGATATGTTGGTAGACAATACAACTAAATTCAAAGTCTTCTTATTTATGGACGGATTTTTCGGATATAATCAAATCAAGATGGCACCCGAGGATATGGAGAAGACAACATTCATCACACCTTGGGGAACATTCTGTTATCGAGTGATTCCCTTCGGTTTGAAGAACGCCGGAGCCACGTATCAACGAGCTATGACTACCTTGTTTCATGACATGATGCACAAGGAGATAGAGGTCTATGTTGATGACATGATTGCTAAGTCACGAACGGAAGTTGAACATGTTAAGCATTTGTTGAAGCTTTTTCAGCATTTGAGGAAGTACAAGCTTCGTCTGAATCCGAACAAGTGTACATTTGGAGTCCGTTCTGGAAAGTTATTGGGCTTTATAGTCAGCGAGAGAGGTATTGAGGTTGATCCTGCAAAGGTCAAAGCAATACGAGAGATGCCTGCGCCCAAAACTGAAGAGCAGGTCCGAGGTTTTCTTGGCCGCTTGAACTATATTTCCAGATTTATATCCCACATGACTGCCACATGTGCGCCAATATTCAAGCTCCTCCGGAAAGATCAGTCTCATGATTGGACCGAGGAATGCCAGAAAGCTTTCGACAGTATCAAAGAGTATCTGTCTGAACCTCCGATTTTGTCTCCGCTTGTAGAAGGAAGACCTTTGATCATGTATCTGACTGTTCTGGAAGACTCCATGGGTTGTGTCCTTGGTCAGCAAGACGAATCGGGAAAGAAAGAGTATGATATCTACTACCTGAGTAAGAAGTTCACCGATTGTGAGTCTCGATACTCTATGCTTGAGAAGACGTGTTGTGCTTTGGCTTGGTCCGCTAAGCATTTACGCCAGTACATGATAAGTCATACAACTTGGTTAATATCCAAAATGGATCCAATCAAGTATATCTTCGAGAAGCCTGCTTTAACCGGGAGGATTGCCCGTTGGCAGATGTTGTTGTCTGAGTATGATATCGAGTATCGAGCTCAGAAAGCTATCAAAGGTAGTATCTTGGCTGGCCACTTGGCATACCAGCCGATTGAAGATCATCAGTCAGTTCAGTACGACTTCCCAGACGAGGAGATTCTGTATTTGAAAATGAAAGATTGTGACGAGCCTACACTTGATGAAGGTCCAGAGCCTGGTTCCCGATGGAGTATGGTATTTGATGGCGCTGTAAATCAGTACGGAAATGGAATTGGGGCAGTAATCATTACTCCTCAGGGCACACATATTCCTTTTACAGCAAGGCTAACCTTCAAATGCACGAATAATATGGCTGAGTACGAAGCCTGCATTATGGGATTAGAAGAATGCATTGATCTAAGGATCAAGCATCTTGATGTTTACGGTGATTCGGCCCTCGTTGTCAATCAGATCAAGGGTGAATGGGAGACGAATCAACCAAGTCTCATTCCGTACAGAGATTATGCGAGGAGGATTTCAACGTTCTTTACTGAAGTTGACTTTCATCATATCCTCGAGAGGATAATTGGATGGCAGATGCGCTTGCTATGCTTGCTTTCATGATTGTGGTCAAGTATTGGAATGAAGTTCCCAATATCACCATGATGCGCTTGGACAGACCAGCTCACGTATTTGCAGTTGAAGAAGTGAATGATGACAAACCTTGGTATTATGACATCAAGTGTTTCCTCCAGAACCAGGTCTACCCGCCTGGGGCATCTGTGAAAGATAGGAAAACTCTGAGAAGGTTGTCAGGAAGTTTCTACCTCAGTGGAGAAGTGCTTTACAAAAGAAATTTTGACATGGTTCTGCTCAGATGCGTGGATAGACACGAAGCAGACTTGTTAATGACTGAGGTCCATGAGGGTTCATTTGGAACTCATTCCAATGGACATGCCATGGCTAGAAAGATGCTGAGAGCATGCTACTATTGGCTGACAATGGAGTCTGACTGCTGCAAATATGTGAAGAAATGCCACAAGTGTCAGATTTACGCGGACAAGATTCATATTCCTCCGACACTTCTGAATGTGATTTCATCACCATGGCCTTTCTCTATGTGGGGAATCGACATGATCGGCATGATAGAACCGAAAGCGTCCAATGGACACAGGTTTATTCTCGTAGCAATTGATTACTTCACCAAATGGGTTGAAGCGGCATCGTATGCGAATGTGACCAGGCAGGTGGTCGTGAAGTTTGTCAAGAATCAGCTGATATGCCGTTATGGTGTGCCAGATAAGATCATTACTGATAATGGATCTAACTTGAACAACAAGATGATGGAAGAGCTGTGTAGTGAGTTCAAGATTGCACACCATAATTCCTCTCCTTACAGACCCAAGATGAATGGGGTTGTTGAACCTGCTAACAAGAACATCAAGAAGATTATCCAGAAGATGACAGTTACGTACAAAGATTGGCATGAGATGCTGCCATTTGCTTTGCATGGATATCGTACATCTGTCCGCACTTCAACAGGGGCAACCCCTTTCTCTCTTGTTTATGGCATGGAGGTTGTTCTCCCAGTAGAGGTGGAGATCCCATCAATGAGAGTCTTGATGGAAGCCAAGTTGACTGATGCTGAATGGATTCAGAGTCGTTACGACCAGTTGAATCTGATTGAAGAGAAGCGATTGACTGCCATGTGCCATGGTCAGTTATATCAGTAGAGAATGAAGAAAGCATTCGATAAGAAGGTCAAGCCTCGAGTGTTCCGAGAAGGTGACCTTGTGCTCAAGAAAGTCTTGTCTTTCGCGCCCGATTCCAGGGGCAAGTGGACTCCAAACTATGAGGGTCCATATGTTGTCAAGCGAGCCTTTTCAGGCGGTGCTTTGATGCTTACAACAATGGATGGGGAGGATTTCACTCGTTCTGAATTCAGATGCAGTCAAGAAATACTTTGCCTAAAAATAAAAACAGAATGGCTCGCTAAGTTGAAACCCGAAAGGGCGGCTTAGGCAAAAATGAGCGTCTCGGTGGATTGAAAACCCGAAAGGGCGATCCAGGCAAAAATTAGAGACAAAAAAAATGAATATTTGCATCCCGCTAGATTGAGTACCTCACCCTGGGGCAATCTAGGCAAAAATTAGGGATTTGGCAAGTAACTGCATCCTGACAAGACTTTCTGTTTCACAACTGTCTTTTCGTCAGAGATTCTTGCTCAGTCATCGTCAACTGAAGCTTCTAATACATCAGATTCGAATTGGTAGAGAAATGGTCATTATGTTCAATGTAGCCCTCTTCCAATATATATCACCGATTTCAAATTTGTACAGATCTATGGAGTCTTGCCATTTGCAGACTACCATTCCATCAAATCAATTTGAGCCTTTTACCCAATTATTTCCACTCTTATTTGTTTCAATTCAACAAATGTTTTGCATGTTTTAATTGAGAAAATGTCATTGTTTTTAAACAAACAAATTTTTCATAAAATTGTTTTTAAACAAAGTGAACATTCACAAAGATGAAAGGATACTTAAGAAACTCTCAGTGCTCTCCCAAGGGTGGCATGATTTCCAACAGGGTGAGACTTTTGGTCATATTCCTGGCAATGGCTGTATCCTTTTTCTCCAGATTGTTGTTGGGGTTGCTCCCCAAGCAGAGCTTCTGTCGAGATTTTTTCCCCCGAGCAGGGTATTTGTTGGGATTTCTCCCGAACAGATTTTGTTGAGCAGAGTCTTTGTGATGACTCCTCCTCATTCAGAGTGCTTGTTGAGGTTTTCACCTCCCCTCCCTTCAGCAGAGCAGTGATTCTTTCCTCCTCAGTAGTTGTGGTATTCTTGGAAGGTTCAGTATTTGGTGGTTGATCCCCAGTTCTCCTTCTATTCCTCGGATAATTCCCCATGATTTGGTGGTGGATTTTTATCTATGTTGATCCATCCCCAACAGAGATACTATTGTTTTATGGTATCTGGATCTTCCCAGCATGAGTTACTGTTGTGGCTGTTCTGCCTGTACAAAGACTTCCTTCCCTAGCCGGATTGGTTGATGATCCATCACTCAGAGATTTTGTGATTTCCTGATATCTCTGATTCTCCAGGATCTTTGCTTCTTAGCATCTAACTCTCCAGCAGATTGGATACTCTTCAGTTGGTGATCCTGGCTTTCTCTCCTGTGGTGTAGTACCGGGCGTTTGTTCCCTGGGCCTGTTTGTGTTAGAGATGCCTGTTTGTCAGCATTCATCAAACATAAATCATGCATATTCATGCATAATCATAACATTCAGATATTCATGTTGCGTTTTTTTTTGCCATATATCTTTTGATTGTTGTCTCCTGCTTTTTGGTGATACATTTTTCCCCAAGCAGATGTGTGTGTCTGATCTCCCCATTTAGAGTCAGCCCTATAAGCAGAAAGTGTCTATCCTTTCCTTCCATTTCCCCACTGAGATACATCCTCGTGGACGACGGTTGTTTCCGTTTCCTCCCAACACATATATTGGGATGGATTTCCCTTTTGAGTTATATCCTCATTAGGATGAGTCTTGATTCAGTTTGCCTTTTTGGTTTGATCCTGAATTGGCCTTTTTTCAACTGTCTCTCGTGCTTCCCCGTGGTATAAATGAATAATTCATTCATATTATCCCCGATGGTATCTTTGTGGGCTTCTACCCAGTAACCGGTAGTTGTAAGTCCTATCTTTGTGGGCTTCTACCCAGTATCCGGTAGTTGTAAGTCCTATCTTTGTGGCTTTCTACCCAATAACTGGTAGTTGTAAGTCCTATCTTTATGGTTTTCTACCCCGTATCCGGTAGTTATAAATCCTACTTTCATCCCCTAGCAGAGGTAACCTTTGTGGTTCATCCTGGTTGATGGCGGATTTTGTGGTTTTCTACCCAGTATTCGGTAGTTGTAAATCCTATGTTGTTGTTTTTCTCCCTATCGGAGTCTGTACTTCCCTGTGGAATAGATGGATAATTGCTCAGTAATCGGCAATCATTCGCTTTATCCTCAACGGAGTCTTTGGTCTTCTACCCAGTATTCGGTAGTTGTAAATCCTATATTTTCTCCCCTGTGCAGAGTTAACCTTGTTGTTCATCCTAACCGATGACGGTTACTCGTCTATGGTTTTCTATCCAGTATTCGGTAGATGTAATCCCCTCTTTGTGGTTATCTTCATCCAGTATTCGATGTTGATATTCCCTCCTTCTTGTGGATAATTGCCGTATGCTAGCAATTTTATCCTCAGCGGGTCCTTCCACCGTTTGCCAGTGATTTGTTCCCCGGATCATTGATTTTTTATCAATGCATCCCCAGTGAGTCATCTTTCATCTACCGTTTGCCGGTAATGTCTGTTGCTCCCTTTGATTGGTCATCATTATATACCTAGTTTTGGTATCCCAATGCCTTTCTTTTCGGATGATTTATCCTTTATTAACCCAGTAACCGGTTGTGGATAATCTTCCATGCGAGTATATTATCTACGTTCTGACGGTAATAGATAATATATCTCATGCACTCTTCAGTCGAAGCCTGTTGTGTTTCCCCAGTCGAGTAAGATTCGTGTTCCTTTTGTGGAATCGAATATTCATTTCCACCCTTTTTTTGAGCATATCTCCCAGTAACCGGCGATATGTCTCCTGGATAATTGCCGTATACTTGCAATTTATCCCCAGCGAGTCATCTTTCGTCTACCCTGTTGTTGTTGGTAACGATTGTTTCTCGTCTCGGTCGGTCACCTATTATATACCCAGTAACCGGTATCCCTGGTGTTCCTTCCATGCGAGTATATTATCTACGTTCTGACGGTAATAGATAATATATCTCATGCACTCTTTGGTTGAAGTCTTTTGTTGTTCTTCCCCAATTGAGTAAGATTCGTATTCCTTTTTTCGGAATCGAATGTCCATCCTGTAAGTTGAGTTTGCTTTTTTCAGCCCTCCCTTCGGATGATGAGTGTTTTGGAAGTAAAAACCAATTCACATCTTGGTTGGTCACCTATTATATACCCAGTAACCGGTATCCATGGTGTTCCTTCCATGCGAGTATATTATCTACGTTCTGACGGTAATAGATAATATATCTCATGCACTCTTTGGGTCAAATATTTTGATTTTTTCTCCAGCAGAGTAAGATTCGTATTCCTTTTTTCGGAATCGAATGTCCATCCTTTAACAAGTTTGCGTTTTGCTCTCTTCCAGGATGATGAGTGTTTTGGCAGTAAAAACCAATTCACGATTTCGGTCGATCTATCCTTTATCAACTTACAACCCAGTTGTGGATAATCTTCCATGCGAGTATATTATCTACGTTCTGACGGTAATAGATAATATATCTCATGCGCTCTTTGGTTGAAACCTTCTGTCCTTCTCCAATCGAGTAAGATTCGTATTTCCCTTTGTGGAGTCGAATATCCATCCTGAAAAAAAAGTATGCTTTTCCAGCTTTCTTCAGGATGATGAGTGTTTTGGAAACACAAACCAATTCACGCCCTGGTCGGTCACCTTTTACATACCTACAAACCGGTATCCCTGGTGTTCCTTCCTTTCTGCTCCCTATCATGACCTTGGTCCCTTGTGGAGTCAGATTTTCCTGAGTCGAAATACACCTTTTTTTAGGTCTTCCTCAGATGTTTGAAGTTTTGATATCTCTCACCCTTATACCGGTCTTTGATATTCATTTCTTCTTGAGCTTGTTACCTACAAACCGGTAACACCTCATTCCTGTTATTTCCCCAGGATTGTCTTTTTAGACATTCCCAGTGGAGTCCCTCAGTGGATTGTTCCCCTCGGTGTCCGGATTTTTATCCGAAGTATCCTTTGTGGATAGTTTTGCTGTTTTGGGAATATTCCCCAATACATGCATTTTCCCCGGCAGGGATATTTTGTTCATCCTTCCCCAGCCTGGTTCCGGATTTTTATCCGAAGTATCCTTTGTGGATAATTCTGCTGTATTGGCATATTCCCCAATACATGCGTCTTTCAGTCAGTTTTGAGTCTTTCCAATGGATTATTCCCTTTGGAAACTCCTGTCTCCCAGTTTCAAGTTGTGACCTGCTCACGCATTTTTGAGTCTGTTATTCCCCAGTAGGGTCTCTACCCCATAGAATGAACTATTCATGGGAGTTGTTCTTTTTATCCATTTGTTCTTTTCTTCTTTGTGGACATATATCCCCACAGAGTTTTATTTTGCATACATACATTTGCATCATGAGGTCTCTTAGGGACCAAAATTTGTCTCTTTGTTATTATTTAAGCCTATTCTACCGCGTCGAGATGAAGATTTTAATCTTCACTTCTCTGGCTAGAATGATCTTAAATAGGGGCATCTGTAATACCCCAATTTTGTCCCTAAGATCCCTCATGGCATCATATCATTGCATTGCATAGCCTCAAGGATCTTTGAGCATCTTGCTTCCTTTCCCTTTGGGTGGGATCTCCTTGTGAGTGGTTTGAGATCACCAGGCATTGTTTGCATTGTATATCATTGCTTTTCTTGTTTTAATCACTAACCAAAAGCACCAAAAATATGTCATCTAACATTTGTTTTGCAGTTTAAGCACATGTCAAGTCATTCATGAGCATCCTTTGTACAAGAGCAGATGGTATTTTCTTGAGATATGGACCCTATGATTGTTATGTTGAGCTTATATGAGCATTGGTTCTATTTTGAAGCAAAATTCCCAAGTGGCAAAGGCCCAAGTTCATCAAACATTTTCAGGTCATCTGAGGCCCAATACAATCAACTGTACAGTCAATTGAAGGCTTTGAGGTTGGGGAATTGATCTTAACATCCTCATTCATGTTCAAACAAGGCCTATTCATCATGTCATACATCTATCTTGAAGATTTTGAGGTCATATCAAAAGTTTCCCAAAATGGAAAGTGACCTATAATTTCAAGTTTCCAAAAATAGCAAGTTTTTGGTTCACATTCAACCAAACTTTCCAACATCAAGGAAGCTTCAAATGAAATTTTGTTGAACATGAAAGTTGAAGATCTCTCTCTCCCATTTCCAAAAAGTCCAAGATCATGAGCATCTGATGAATGGTTGAAGAATTATGATCAAATGATTGCCAAGGGTGCATAGAAGTTCAACATGCCATAACTTTTGATCCCAAGCTCCAAAATGAGTCACTCTTTTTGAATATTTCTTCTCATGACCTATAATTTCCAAATCCATCATGACATTGTATGAAATTTAATCACATGATCATTTGCCCATGCATGTTCATTTTGGAGGGAAAATGCCAGATTCAAATTTGGTGCATCATATGAACTTAATTCCAATCCAATTATGTGCATGAGATGATTTTAAGTGAAAATGCACCTCCACATAGCACTGTTCATGTGCTCATTCACCATGCATAGGTGTTTTGGCTAAATTGATCTTGCACCTCATTCCCATTAACTTTTCATTAACCATTGCCTAATTACATTTTCAGCATGATTAACACATAGTATAAAGCCTTAATCCTAACAGAAATTTCACAACACACACATTCTAGATCTAGATTTGAGATTTCCCTCCATTTTTGCTCTCATCTCAAATCTCAAATTCTTTCACATAACACCTCAATTTGACTGCATAATCGTGTTCATTGATCACCATTGAGTGGAGATCAAGCTGTGGATTGAAGGTTTTGGTGAAGAAACAAGCACATCAAGCTCAAGAACATGAAGATGGAAGTGGCAAATTAATCAAGATCCAGGTCGTGTCAAGCCTCAATTTTTACATCAAGCTTCATAACAAGAGTAAGGGAGAAGATCTGGACACTTTTGATAGCTTGGATCCACGATTTCATCATTCTGCTCTTCAAGAGGTTAGAATTTGAACCTCATGATTCTCCATTCTATTGCCATGATTGTGTAGAGTTTTTCATGCTGATTATCTTGATATAAGTAGAATTTAATTTGGTGAAGAATTGCATGAGTTATGTTGAGTGGAAGTTTTGTGTGCAATTATGTTTCTCTTCGATTTGCACTGGTTAGGAAGAATTAATGTTAATTGAGCCTGGATTTGGAATGTGCATGAGATAAGCTTCCGATTGGTATAATTTTCATGTGATTCTGGATTTTTTTTTGGATGAAGTTATTGTAGCGTTGCCGGATCCAACGAGGAAGACGGTGGAAACCACCATCCTCCACCGCGTGTGAATAGTACCTTGGCCTCTCTGGTTCGTGCGCTAGGTTTTACTGTAGAAGCGCCATTCACTTTCATGTTGCCAGTTCGATTCTTGCTGAGCGTTTGTTTTCTATTTTATTTTCCAAACCAAAACGCAGCGTTTCCGTATTAAACGCGTTTGCAACCTTGAACACGGTTCGATTCCCATCGTTGGCAATTTGGAATTTATTTTGTTCAGCGCTTGTGTTTTTTTGTATACCTGGTTCGATTCCCTCCTGCTGCATTGTTCCAATTTTCTCTTCATATCATTTTCCATATGACTTGCAATATTATCACATTATTTCATATTATTTTCATCAAATTCAAAAAATTATAAAAAATAGAAAATGATCCAAATCACTTCCAATTTTTTGCTACATGTTCATATGGATGTCTACTATTTTGTGGTTGTGATTTCATGATTTTATCATTTCTGGATTTTTAATTGTGGACTGTTATTTGAACATGTATACAAATGTGACATGTTGTACCAATTCTATTGTGAAATGCTCATACATTGGCCAATTGATTTGAAATTTGGTATGCTGATTCCCAACATGTTGCATGATTTTTGAGGCTTGGTTGTGCATTTTTAGCATTTTTCATCTCTGTTTTAGGCACATGAATGTATGGTGTGACAATGTGTGTCACACAATTTGATGTCATACTTGTTCATTTTCATATACATGTCAATTGAGCTTTTCTGATTACAATTTTTTGCATGATGCTTATGTTTGACATGTTGTGTGCACATAAAAATTTCCATGATTGTTTGATTCATTTCTGTTTTAATATGGAATTTTCATTCTTGATGACCAATTGTGTGCTTTGTAATTGCCTTTGCCATATCTTGCTCATATGATGACTTTGCTTGATGCTTTAGACTTGGTCCTTTTTAGGACATGTTCTTGCTTGATTAAATGAGCTTCATGTTGAATATTGGTTGCTGTTTTGACTTTTTGCTTTGCCTTTGACCCTAGTGTTTGGACTAGTGGTTTATACTCACCTTTTGAGCTTTGCCTTTCAGGTTCAAGCAATTAGTTCTAATGGATGATGTGATCTCATGGCTTGAGATGCAATTTACTTTGTTTAACTAATTTTGATTGTATTGTAGGTCTTTTGGTGGTGGACTCACTTGAATGATTGCCATTTATGACTTGCATGTTGTACATATTGGAAGTTGTAACACTGTTGTTTGTTAGTTGTTTGTCTGAATGTGAATACTGATTGTTTAGCTTTTCATACAGGTACATTAGCCGCTTAAGCTCATTATTTGAGCTTTGCTTTGCTTGTGGTTGGTATACCACTTAGGTAACCTCTCTAACTCCATGTAGTCTGGAAGCCCTGTCGTTTCTTTTGGCAGGCATTTGGCTGAAGTCCTCCTTAAGAGGCAATGTCTTTGATTGTTTAATTTTGTGCTAAAGACCTCATTGTTGAGGCATGTGACTTAAGTCCTCCTAAGTGAAGAGGCAATTGGCAGATAAAAGGGATTTGCAATCAATCCCCTGCTAATCGTTTGAGTCGTTCATTATGCTCGCACTATGTGCTGAAGCTCTTGAACCTAACCCAAAATCTTGTATATAGAGTCAGTCATGTGGAGTAGAGTTCCCCTTTCTGGACTCCCACACCTTCTTTGATTCAAGCTCACCCAGGCCAGGGTTAAGAGCTATGAGGTCTAACCCTCATTACCTTTCATCTGCTCACCCTGACGGTCAATGTCAGTGGTTAAGAGCCTCAGTACCCATACATTTGGCTTGTTTGTCGAGGTTGATATGACCCCTTGACTAAAGCCCGGCTTGTTTGTCAAGGTTGATATGACCCCTTGACTAAAGCCCGACTTTGTTTGAGCCTCTTGCTTGTGTATAGAGTGTGTTAATTGATTGATGTGATTGCTTGTGTTTACTTTTTGCATATTGTGTTTGCATATTGTTTTTGCATTTATTATTTGCTTTGTTTGAGGAGTCAGATGTAAGACCATTGATTGGCTATTTGTTTCCTGTTCCTTTTGGGGAGCTGGATATAAGACCATTTATTGGCACTCCATTTCCTTTCCTGTTTTGTTTTGTGGAGTCAGATATAAGACCATTGATTGGCTATCTGTTTCCTATTTGTTTTGTTCTGTGGAGTTAGATGTAAGACCATTGATTGGCTATCTGTTTCCCGTTTGCTTTTGGAGTTGGATGTAAGACCATTGATTGGCATTCCATTTCCTAGGAGTCGAGTGTAAGACCAGCTATTGGCATCTTGTTTCCTCTTGCTGTTGTTATTTCTGATACATGCTTATCTTGCTTTTGCCCTGTGTTGACTATTCCAAAGGAACTTACTTGGATCATTTCTATGATTTTGAGAAAGCAATCCTGCCTGTGGCTTTGTCCCTTAACCCTCACCCTCTTTTGCATGCTTAATCTTGATCCATAACCCAAACTAGAAAACTTTTGTGCAAACATTTTCACTTATTTTCAAAACTAGAAACCTAGGCCTTATGCCTTTGATTTTCAGACTTCATTTTCACTAATACTCATTGTAATTGAACTTTAATTCATACTTTGACTTCATTTTGTGAAATACTTCTAATTGGTTATTCCACTCACTCAATTGCTTTTGTGGCCCTTGTCCACTTCTTAATCAAATTTTCATGCATTAGCCATAGATTTGAATTATCTTAGTGGTTGATGTAAATCTCACCGCATCCTTAGTGATCGAATTGTAAGCCTTCCATGCTTATTATAGGGTTAACCCCTCACTAGCATGTTGAAGCTATTCTCACATGGTGGATTGTTGGTTCAGGTCGAGTTTTCTCCCTTTGATAATGAAAGACCTTAAGGCTCTTGTTTAAAATCAATCCACTCACTGTTTTGAAATCTCTTAGCCGAACTACGGCGTTTTGATCCTTATCTTTCATGAAAGGTACGTAGGCAATGGGTTTCATCCATCCAAACACAAAAATGTAAATAAACTTGTATATTCTTTTCTCATCTCTTCAATCATGTTTGCACATAAATAATTTCATAAACAATAACCTTTGCAACAAGTTGTGAAAAGGGCTCCCTAGGAGTACCTAGGATGTTGTGGGTGCCTAACACCTTCCCATGACATAACCAACCCCCTTACCCAGATCTCTGACCTTCTTTTACTAGTTTTGTTTGTAAAACTTTATAGGTTTTTGTTCGCTTTCTAACCATTCCTTTGGATAAATAGAAGTGCGGTGGCGACTCGACTTTGTATGATTTACCTTGGATCTAATTAATATTTCCAATGGTGACGAATACACCGCTACAGAAAAGTGGCGACTCTGCTGGGGAGGCAATCTTCCTGGTGGGTTTGCCTACTTTTCACAATTGTTGTATTATATTGTTTATGACATATTTTTGGTGCTATTTGGGATTACTGTATTGATTGTAATGCTTGAATTGCTTGATATATCAATTGCTTGCTTGTTTGGTGATCTCTGTGAGATGAGTTCTATCCCCGAACTCGAGTGCACCCTATGATAGGAGAATTGCGTAGTCTTGTCGACTTGTGTGGAGTTATTCCTTAGCAAGTTGACTTGCGAGTCCATTCACTTGGTGGAGGTCATGTTGGATTAATAATGTCACACAAGTTATTTGTGGTTAGGCATTATCTTTCCAATATGTGCCTTAGAAGCCAAGGACCTTAGTTTACCAAACCCATCTTGGCCTATTTTTAGGACGTAGTGCGGAAGTCGTTCAAATGTAAGATTTGATGCGATTGTCACGCGATACTACACTCATAAGAGTCTCTCTTGAGAACATTTTTGGAATACGAGTATTCGTTCCTCCGATAATATTCGAAAGATGGGATGATGACTATGGGAACCTCTGGTAGAACATGTTCGGCAGGTTTAAACCCTAGTACACTCCCTTTGGGTGGTTCTTAACCGAGACTCCATGCTCGTGACTCGCAACAAACCCGTGATTCATGGTTGATCCATTCAGACATCCTTAATATCAATGGAACTTGGGTGTCGATAAGGTGAAAACCATAATCCACCAAAATGGATGATTGATATTAAGGAGGTTTGAGCCGTTCATATATTGTTAATATCAATGGAACTTGGGTGTTGATAAGGTGTAAACCATAATCCACCAAAATGGATGATTGATATTAAGGATAATATGAGCCATCCCATGACCTTTGTCTGGAGTGCTTTGCTTGATCCTTGAGTGTGATTGTTGCATTCATCTGCATCCATATCATCAAAAAATGAGAATTTTTTTTTCAAGGAACTTAAGGGGTTTCTTTGCAAAAATTTTCAGACATGGAAAGACAAAGAATATATTTGATGAGATATTTTCCATATGCGATCAAATGCTTAATATTTCAAAATTTGCAAATAATACCCTAAAAGTTCCTTCGAATAAAAACAAATCATATGCACGAGCATTGCATGCATCATGCGCATAAGCAGGTGTTGTTCTGGTCTTCTAGTCTTGTGGTCTAACTCAGTGCTCTTCATTTATTTTGAAGACAAGATGATTCATCGGTACTACACCAGAGCCAACTCTTCCTGATTGATGGATCATCTTGAGCAAGAGAACCGCGAGCTCAAGGAGGAAGTCGTCAGACTAAGTGCTTTGATAGCCACTTGTCTTCCTTCTCATACATTGATGCTGAGGATGAAGTTGGAACGCCTTTCCAAGCTTTATCTATAGCCGAGACTGTTGAGAAGAGGTCTCCTTCATTTGCTTCCTATCGAGATGCGAAGTTAGCCATCGAGCATGGTGTAACTGCTGGATTAGGAAAAATGATTGAGCTTGAAGACAATAAGTCCCGGGCTGGCATTGGCTATTCTTCTGGGGTCTTTAACGATCAAGGACTGTTCAAGAGTGGAGGTTTCATCCACGCCGATCAAGCTGACGAGGAAGTTGCTGCTATCTTGGAAGAGGATGCAGAGGACTCTGACAACTTTGTCATCCCTGGTGGGATCTGCCACAATTGGGTCGCTGTGGATGTTCCTACAGTTATTCATAAATCAAAGTAATAATCACTTTGTTTAAAAAACCCTCCTCCCATGCCAAAAGGAGAAGTGATGACATTGTTGGCAAGCATATATACAATGATATTTCATTCAATTGATGCATGTTAAACATTTGTTTTTCCAATTGTTTTCACTTTTTGCTTTTTTGCATGAAATCGGTGATCACAAAAAACCCTAAAAAAAGCATAAAATCAAACTTTTCATCTGCATAATGATTTTCTTGTTTAAATTCTAAAGTTTTTCATTATCCAAAATCATTATGCAGGTTGATTCTTAAACCCATTGAACATAATGATCCAACGCCATCTCCCAATTTTGAATTCCCTGTATTCGAGGCAGAGGAAGATGATGTTGAAGGGATTCCTGACGAGATTACCCGTCTTCTTGAGCACGAAGAGAAGATCATTCAGCCGCATCTTGAGAATCTAGAAACAGTCAACTTGGGGTCTGAAGATTGTGTTCGAATAGTGAAGATTGGGGCACTCCTTGAAGAGTCTGTCAAGAAGGGGTTGATCAGTTTGCTACGAGAATATTCTGATATCTTCGCCTGGTCGTATGAAGACATGCCAGGTCTAGATACAGATATTGTGCAGCATTTCCTGCCTCTGAAGCCTGAGTGCGTGCTTGTGAAGCAGAAGCTCAGAAGAACTCATCCAGATATGGCAGTGAAGATCAAAGAGGAAGTTCAGAAGCAAATTGATGCGGGGTTTCTGGTGACTTCTACGTATCCTCAATGGGTGGCCAATATTGTGCCAGTGCCTAAGAAAGGCGGAAAAGTCCGAATGTGTGTGGATTACGGAGATTTGAATAAAGCTAGTCCGAAAGATGATTTCCCTTTACCACACATTGATATGTTGGTAGACAATACAACTAAATTCAAAGTCTTCTCATTTATGGACGGATTTTTCGGATATAATCAAATCAAGATGGCACCCGAGGATATGGAGAAGACAACATTCATCACACCTTGGGGAACATTCTGTTATCGAGTGATTCCCTTCGGTTTGAAGAACGCTGGAGCCACGTATCAACGAGCTATGACTACCTTGTTTCATGACATGATGCACAAGGAGATAGAGGTCTATGTTGATGACATGATTGCTAAGTCACGAACGGAAGTTGAACATGTTGAGCATTTGTTGAAGCTTTTTCAGCGTTTGAGGAAGTACAAGCTTCGTCTGAATCCGAACAAGTGTACATTTGGAGTCCGTTCTGGAAAGTTATTGGGCTTTATAGTCAGCGAGAGAGGTATTGAGGTTGATCCTGCAAAGGTCAAAGCAATACGAGAGATGCCTGCGCCCAAAACTGAAGAGCAGGTCCGAGGTTTTCTTGGCCGCTTGAACTATATTTCCAGATTTATATCCCACATGACTGCCACATGTGCGCCAATATTCAAGCTCCTCCGGAAAGATCAGTCTCATGATTGGACCGAGGAATGCCAGAAAGCTTTCGACAGTATCAAAGAGTATCTGTCTGAACCTCCGATTTTGTCTCCGCTTGTAGAAGGAAGACCTTTGATCATGTATCTGACTGTTCTGGAAGACTCCATGGGTTGTGTCCTTGGTCAGCAAGACGAATCGGGAAAGAAAGAGTATGATATCTACTACCTGAGTAAGAAGTTCACCGATTGTGAGTCTCGATACTCTATGCTTGAGAAGACGTGTTGTGCTTTGGCTTGGTCCGCTAAGCATTTACGCCAGTACATGATAAGTCATACAACTTGGTTAATATCCAAAATGGATCCAATCAAGTATATCTTCGAGAAGCCTGCTTTAACCGGGAGGATTGCCCGTTGGCAGATGTTGTTGTCTGAGTATGATATCGAGTATCGAGCTCAGAAAGCTATCAAAGGTAGTATCTTGGCTGGCCACTTGGCATACCAGCCGATTGAAGATCATCAGTCAGTTCAGTACGACTTCCCAGACGAGGAGATTCTGTATTTGAAAATGAAAGATTGTGACGAGCCTACACTTGATGAAGGTCCAGAGCCTGGTTCCCGATGGAGTATGGTATTTGATGGCGCTGTAAATCAGTACAGAAATGGAATTGGGGCAGTAATCATTACTCCTCAGGGCACACATATTCCTTTTACAGCAAGGCTAACCTTCAAATGCACGAATAATATGGCTGAGTACGAAGCCTGCATTATGGGATTAGAAGAATGCATTGATCTAAGGATCAAGCATCTTGATGTTTACGGTGATTCGGCCCTCGTTGTCAATCAGATCAAGGGTGAATGGGAGACGAATCAACCAAGTCTCATTCCGTACAGAGATTATGCGAGGAGGATTTCAACGTTCTTTACTGAAGTTGACTTTCATCATATCCTCGAGAGGATAATTGGATGGCAGATGCGCTTGCTATGCTTGCTTTCATGATTGTGGTCAAGTATTGGAATGAAGTTCCCAATATCACCATGATGCGCTTGGACAGACCAGCTCACGTATTTGCAGTTGAAGAAGTGAATGATGACAAACCTTGGTATTATGACATCAAGTGTTTCCTCCAGAACCAGGTCTACCCGCCTGGGGCATCTGTGAAAGATAGGAAAACTCTGAGAAGGTTGTCAGGAAGTTTCTACCTCAGTGGAGAAGTGCTTTACAAAAGAAATTTTGACATGGTTCTGCTCAGATGCGTGGATAGACACGAAGCAGACTTGTTAATGACTGAGGTCCATGAGGGTTCATTTGGAACTCATTCCAATGGACATGCCATGGCTAGAAAGATGCTGAGAGCATGCTACTATTGGCTGACAATGGAGTCTGACTGCTGCAAATATGTGAAGAAATGCCACAAGTGTCAGATTTACGCGGACAAGATTCATATTCCTCCGACACTTCTGAATGTGATTTCATCACCATGGCCTTTCTCTATGTGGGGAATCGACATGATCGGCATGATAGAACCGAAAGCGTCCAATGGATACAGGTTTATTCTCGTAGCAATTGATTACTTCACCAAATGGGTTGAAGCGGCATCGTATGCGAATGTGACCAGGCAGGTGGTCGTGAAGTTTGTCAAGAATCAGCTGATATGCCGTTATGGTGTGCCAGATAAGATCATTACTGATAATGGATCTAACTTGAACAACAAGATGATGGAAGAGCTGTGTAGTGAGTTCAAGATTGCACACCATAATTCCTCTCCTTACAGACCCAAGATGAATGGGGCTGTTGAAGCTGCTAACAAGAATATCAAGAAGATTATCCAGAAGATGACAGTTACGTACAAAGATTGGCATGAGATGCTGCCATTTGCTTTGCATGGATATCGTACATCTGTCCGCACTTCAACAGGGGCAACCCCTTTCTCTCTTGTTTATGGCATAGAGGTTGTTCTCCCAGTAGAGGTGGAGATCCCATCAATGAGAGTCTTGATGGAAGCCAAGTTGACTGATGCTGAATGGATTCAGAGTCGTTACGACCAGTTGAATCTGATTGAAGAGAAGCGATTGACTGCGATGTGCCATGGTCAGTTATATCAGTAGAGAATGAAGAAAGTATTCGATAAGAAGGTCAAGCCTCGAGTGTTCCGAGAAGGTGACCTTGTGCTCAAGAAAGTCTTGTCTTTCGCGCCCGATTCCAGGGGCAAGTGGACTCCAAACTATGAGGGTCCATATGTTGTCAAGCGAGCCTTTTCAGGCGGTGCTTTGATGCTTACAACAATGGATGGGGAGGATTTCACTCGTTCTGAATTCAGATGCAGTCAAGAAATACTTTGCCTAAAAATAAAAACAGAATGGCTCGCTAAGTTGAAACCCGAAAGGGCGGCTTAGGCAAAAATGAGCGTCTCGGTGGATTGAAAACCCGAAAGGGCGATCCAGGAAAAAATTAGAGACAAAAAAAATGAATATTTGCATCCCGCTAGATTGAGTACCTCACCCTGGGGCAATCTAGGCAAAAATTAGGGATTTGGCAAGTAACTGCATCCTGACAAGACTTTCTGTTTCACAACTGTCTTTTCGTCAGAGATTCTTGCTCAGTCATCGTCAACTGAAGCTTCTAATACATCAGATTCGAATTGGTAGAGAAATGGTCATTATGTTCAATGTAGCCCTCTTCCAATATATATCACCGATTTCAAATTTGTACAGATCTATGGAGTCTTGCCATTTGCAGACTACCATTCCATCAAATCAATTTGAGCCTTTTACCCAATTATTTCCACTCTTATTTGTTTCAATTCAACAAATGTTTTGCATGTTTTAATTGAGAAAATGTCATTGTTTTTAAACAAACAAATTTTTCATAAAATTGTTTTTAAACAAAGTGAACATTCACAAAGATGAAAGGATACTTAAGAAACTCTCAGTGCTCTCCCAAGGGTGGCATGATTTCCAACAGGGTGAGACTTTTGGTCATATTCCTGGCAATGGCTGTATCCTTTTTCTCCAGATTGTTGTTGGGGTTGCTCCCCAAGCAGAGCTTCTGTCGAGATTTTTTCCCCCGAGCAGGGTATTTGTTGGGATTTCTCCCGAACAGATTTTGTTGAGCAGAGTCTTTGTGATGACTCCTCCTCATTCAGAGTGCTTGTTGAGGTTTTCACCTCCCCTCCCTTCAGCAGAGCAGTGATTCTTTCCTCCTCAGTAGTTGTGGTATTCTTGGAAGGTTCAGTATTTGGTGGTTGATCCCCAGTTCTCCTTCTATTCCTCGGATAATTCCCCATGATTTGGTGGTGGATTTTTATCTATGTTGATCCATCCCCAACAGAGATACTATTGTTTTATGGTATCTGGATCTTCCCAGCATGAGTTACTGTTGTGGCTGTTCTGCCTGTACAAAGACTTCCTTCCCTAGCCGGATTGGTTGATGATCCATCACTCAGAGATTTTGTGATTTCCTGATATCTCTGATTCTCCAGGATTTTTGCTTCTTAGCATCTAACTCTCCAGCAGATTGGATACTCTTCAGTTGGTGATCCTGGCTTTCTCTCCTGTGGTGTAATACCGGGCGTTTGTTCCCTGGGCCTGTTTGTGTTAGAGATGCCTGTTTGTCAGCATTCATCAAACATAAATCATGCATATTCATGCATAATCATAACATTCAGATATTCATGTTGCGTTTTTTTTTGCCATATATCTTTTGATTGTTGTCTCCTGCTTTTTGGTGATACATTTTTCCCCAAGCAGATGTGTGTGTCTGATCTCCCCATTTAGAGTCAGCCCTATAAGCAGAAAGTGTCTATCCTTTCCTTCCATTTCCCCACTGAGATACATCCTCGTGGACGACGGTTGTTTCCGTTTCCTCCCAACACATATATTGGGATGGATTTCCCTTTTGAGTTATATCCTCATTAGGATGAGTCTTGATTCAGTTTGCCTTTTTGGTTTGATCCTGAATTGGCCTTTTTTCAACTGTCTCTCGTGCTTCCCCGTGGTATAAATGAATAATTCATTCATATTATCCCCGATGGTATCTTTGTGGGCTTCTACCCAGTAACCGGTAGTTGTAAGTCCTATCTTTGTGGGCTTCTACCCAGTATCCGGTAGTTGTAAGTCCTATCTTTGTGGCTTTCTACCCAATAACTGGTAGTTGTAAGTCCTATCTTTATGGTTTTCTACCCCGTATCCGGTAGTTATAAATCCTACTTTCATCCCCTAGCAGAGGTAACCTTTGTGGTTCATCCTGGTTGATGGCGGATTTTGTGGTTTTCTACCCAGTATTCGGTAGTTGTAAATCCTATGTTGTTGTTTTTCTCCCTATCGGAGTCTGTACTTCCCTGTGGAATAGATGGATAATTGCTCAGTAATCGGCAATCATTCGCTTTATCCTCAGCGGAGTCTTTGGTCTTCTACCCAGTATTCGGTAGTTGTAAATCCTATATTTTCTCCCCTGTGCAGAGTTAACCTTGTTGTTCATCCTAACCGATGACGGTTACTCGTCTATGGTTTTCTATCCAGTATTCGGTAGATGTAATCCCCTCTTTGTGGTTATCTTCATCCAGTATTCGATGTTGATATTCCCTCCTTCTTGTGGATAATTGCCGTATGCTAGCAATTTTATCCTCAGCGGGTCCTTCCACCGTTTGCCAGTGATTTGTTCCCCGGATCATTGATTTTTTATCAATGCATCCCCAGTGAGTCATCTTTCATCTACCGTTTGCCGGTAATGTCTGTTGCTCCCTTTGATTGGTCATCATTATATACCTAGTTTTGGTATCCCAATGCCTTTCTTTTCGGATGATTTATCCTTTATTAACCCAGTAACCGGTTGTGGATAATCTTCCATGCGAGTATATTATCTACGTTCTGACGGTAATAGATAATATATCTCATGCACTCTTCAGTCGAAGCCTGTTGTGTTTCCCCAGTCGAGTAAGATTCGTGTTCCTTTTGCGGAATCGAATATTCATTTCCACCCCTTTTTTTGAGCATATCTCCCAGTAACCGGCGATATGTCTCCTGGATAATTGCCGTATACTTGCAATTTATCCCCAGCGAGTCATCTTTCGTCTACCCTGTTGTTGTTGGTAACGATTGTTTCTCGTCTCGGTCGGTCACCTATTATATACCCAGTAACCGGTATCCCTGGTGTTCCTTCCATGCGAGTATATTATCTACGTTCTGACGGTAATAGATAATATATCTCATGCACTCTTTGGTTGAAGTCTTTTGTTGTTCTTCCCCAATTGAGTAAGATTCGTATTCCTTTTTTCGGAATCGAATGTCCATCCTGTAAGTTGAGTTTGCTTTTTTCAGCCCTCCCTTCGGATGATGAGTGTTTTGGAAGTAAAAACCAATTCACATCTTGGTTGGTCACCTATTATATACCCAGTAACCGGTATCCATGGTGTTCCTTCCATGCGAGTATATTATCTACGTTCTGACGGTAATAGATAATATATCTCATGCACTCTTTGGGTCAAATATTTTGATTTTTTCTCCAGCAGAGTAAGATTCGTATTCCTTTTTTCGGAATCGAATGTCCATCCTTTAACAAGTTTGCGTTTTGCTCTCTTCCAGGATGATGAGTGTTTTGGCAGTAAAAACCAATTCACGATTTCGGTCGATCTATCCTTTATCAACTTACAACCCGGTTGTGGATAATCTTCCATGCGAGTATATTATCTACGTTCTGACGGTAATAGATAATATATCTCATGCGCTCTTTGGTTGAAACCTTCTGTCCTTCTCCAATCGAGTAAGATTCGTATTTCCCTTTGTGGAGTCGAATATCCATCCTGAAAAAAAAAGTATGCTTTTCCAGCTTTCTTCAGGATGATGAGTGTTTTGGAAACACAAACCAATTCACGCCCTGGTCGGTCACCTTTTACATACCTACAAACCGGTATCCCTGGTGTTCCTTCCTTTCTGCTCCCTATCATGACCTTGGTCCCTTGTGGAGTCAGATTTTCCTGAGTCGAAATACACCTTTTTTTAGGTCTTCCTCAGATGTTTGAAGTTTTGATGTCTCTCACCCTTATACCGGTCTTTGATATTCATTTCTTCTTGAGCTTGTTACCTACAAACCGGTAACACCTCATTCCTGTTATTTCCCCAGGATTGTCTTTTTAGACATTCCCAGTGGAGTCCCTCAGTGGATTGTTCCCCTCGGTGTCCGGATTTTTATCCGAAGTATCCTTTGTGGATAGTTTTGCTGTTTTGGGAATATTCCCCAATACATGCATTTTCCCCCGCAGGGATATTTTGTTCATCCTTCCCCAGCCTGGTTCCGGATTTTTATCCGAAGTATCCTTTGTGGATAATTCTGCTGTATTGGCATATTCCCCAATACATGCGTCTTTCAGTCAGTTTTGAGTCTTTCCAATGGATTATTCCCTTTGGAAACTCCTGTCTCCCAGTTTCAAGTTGTGACCTGCTCACGCATTTTTGAGTCTGTTATTCCCCAGTAGGGTCTCTACCCCATAGAATGAACTATTCATGGGAGTTGTTCTTTTTATCCATTTGTTCTTTTCTTCTTTGTGGACATATATCCCCACAGAGTTTTATTTTGCATACATACATTTGCATCATGAGGTCTCTTAGGGACCAAAATTTGTCTCTTTGTTATTATTTAAGCCTATTCTACCGCGTCGAGATGAAGATTTTAATCTTCACTTCTCTGGCTAGAATGATCTTAAATAGGGGCATCTGTAATACCCCAATTTTGTCCCTAAGATCCCTCATGGCATCATATCATTGCATTGCATAGCCTCAAGGATCTTTGAGCATCTTGCTTCCTTTCCCTTTGGGTGGGATCTCCTTGTGAGTGGTTTGAGATCACCAGGCATTGTTTGCATTGTATATCATTGCTTTTCTTGTTTTAATCACTAACCAAAAGCACCAAAAATATGTCATCTAACATTTGTTTTGCAGTTTAAGCACAGGTCAAGTCATTCATGAGCATCCTTTGTACAAGAGCAGATGGTATTTTCTTGAGATATGGACCCTATGATTGTTATGTTGAGCTTATATGAGCATTGGTTCTATTTTGAAGCAAAATTCCCAAGTGGCAAAGGCCCAAGTTCATCAAACATTTTCAGGTCATCTGAGGCCCAATACAATCAACTGTACAGTCAATTGAAGGCTTTGAGGTTGGGGAATTGATCTTAACATCCTCATTCATGTTCAAACAAGGCCTATTCATCATGTCATACATCTATCTTGAAGATTTTGAGGTCATATCAAAAGTTTCCCAAAATGGAAAGTGACCTATAATTTCAAGTTTCCAAAAATAGCAAGTTTTTGGTTCACATTCAACCAAACTTTCCAACATCAAGGAAGCTTCAAATGAAATTTTGTTGAACATGAAAGTTGAAGATCTCTCTCTCCCATTTCCAAAAAGTCCAAGATCATGAGCATCTGATGAATGGTTGAAGAATTATGATCAAATGATTGCCAAGGGTGCCTAGAAGTTCAACATGCCATAACTTTTGATCCCAAGCTCCAAAATGAGTCACTCTTTTTGAATATTTCTTCTCATGACCTATAATTTCCAAATCCATCATGACATTGCATGAAATTTAATCACATGATCATTTGCCCATGCATGTTCATTTTGGAGGGAAAATGCCAGATTCAAATTTGGTGCATCATATGAACTTAATTCCAATCCAATTATGTGCATGAGATGATTTTAAGTGAAAATGCACCTCCACATAGCACTGTTCACGTGCTCATTCACCATGCATAGGTGTTTTGGCTAAATTGATCTTGCACCTCATTCCCATTAACTTTTCATTAACCATTGCCTAATTACATTTTCAGCATGATTAACACATAGTATAAAGCCTTAATCCTAACAGAAATTTCACAACACACACATTCTAGATCTAGATTTGAGATTTCCCTCCATTTTTGCTCTCATCTCAAATCTCAAATTCTTTCACATAACACCTCAATTTGACTGCATAATCGTGTTCATTGATCACCATTGAGTGGAGATCAAGCTGTGGATTGAAGGTTTTGGTGAAGAAACAAGCACATCAAGCTCAAGAACATGAAGATGGAAGTGGCAAATTAATCAAGATCCAGGTCGTGTCAAGCCTCAATTTTTACATCAAGCTTCATAACAAGAGTAAGGGAGAAGATCTGGACACTTTTGATAGCTTGGATCCACGATTTCATCATTCTGCTCTTCAAGAGGTTAGAATTTGAACCTCATGATTCTCCATTCTATTGCCATGATTGTGTAGAGTTTTTCATGCTGATTATCTTGATATAAGTAGAATTTAATTTGGTGAAGAATTGCATGAGTTATGTTGAGTGGAAGTTTTGTGTGCAATTATGTTTCTCTTCGATTTGCACTGGTTAGGAAGAATTAATGTTAATTGAGCCTGGATTTGGAATGTGCATGAGATAAGCTTCCGATTGGTATAATTTTCATGTGATTCTGGATTTTTTTTTGGATGAAGTTACTGTAGCGTTGCCGGATCCAACGAGGAAGACGGTGGAAACCACCATCCTCCACCGCGTGTGAATAGTACCTTGGCCTCTCTGGTTCGTGCGCTAGGTTTTACTGTAGAAGCGCCATTCACTTTCATGTTGCCAGTTCGTTTCTTGCTGAGCGTTTGTTTTCTATTTTATTTTCCAAACCAAAACGCAGCGTTTCCGTATTAAACGCGTTTGCAACCTTGAACACGGTTCGATTCCCATCGTTGGCAATTTGGAATTTATTTTGTTCAGCGCTTGTGTTTTTTTGTATACCTGGTTCGATTCCCTCCTGCTGCATTGTTCCAATTTTCTCTTCATATCATTTTCCATATGACTTGCAATATTATCACATTATTTCATATTATTTTCATCAAATTCAAAAAATTATAAAAAATAGAAAATGATCCAAATCACTTCCAATTTTTTGCTACATGTTCATATGGATGTCTACTATTTTGTGGTTGTGATTTCATGATTTTATCATTTCTGGATTTTTAATTGTGGACTGTTATTTGAACATGTATACAAATGTGACATGTTGTACCAATTCTATTGTGAAATGCTCATACATTGGCCAATTGATTTGAAATTTGGTATGCTGATTCCCAACATGTTGCATGATTTTTGAGGCTTGGTTGTGCATTTTTAGCATTTTTCATCTCTGTTTTAGGCACATGAATGTATGGTGTGACAATGTGTGTCACACAATTTGATGTCATACTTGTTCATTTTCATATACATGTCAATTGAGCTTTTCTGATTACAATTTTTTGCATGATGCTTATGTTTGACATGTTGTGTGCACATAAAAATTTCCATGATTGTTTGATTCATTTCTGTTTTAATATGGAATTTTCATTCTTGATGACCAATTGTGTGCTTTGTAATTGCCTTTGCCATATCTTGCTCATATGATGACTTTGCTTGATGCTTTAGACTTGGTCCTTTTTAGGACATGTTCTTGCTTGATTAAATGAGCTTCATGTTGAATATTGGTTGCTGTTTTGACTTTTTGCTTTGCCTTTGACCCCAGTGTTTGGACTAGTGGTTTATACTCACCTTTTGAGCTTTGCCTTTCAGGTTCAAGCAATTAGTTCTAATGGATGATGTGATCTCATGGCTTGAGATGCAATTTACTTTGTTTAACTAATTTTGATTGTATTGTAGGTCTTTTGGTGGTGGACTCACTTGAATGATTGCCATTTATGACTTGCATGTTGTACATATTGGAAGTTGTAACACTGTTGTTTGTTAGTTGTTTGTCTGAATGTGAATACTGATTGTTTAGCTTTTCATACAGGTACATTAGCCGCTTAAGCTCATTATTTGAGCTTTGCTTTGCTTGTGGTTGGTATACCACTTAGGTAACCTCTCTAACTCCATGTAGTCTGGAAGCCCTGTCGTTTCTTTTGGCAGGCATTTGGCTGAAGTCCTCCTTAAGAGGCAATGTCTTTGATTGTTTAATTTTGTGCTAAAGACCTCATTGTTGAGGCATGTGACTTAAGTCCTCCTAAGTGAAGAGGCAATTGGCAGATAAAAGGGATTTGCAATCAATCCCCTGCTAATCGTTTGAGTCGTTCATTATGCTCGCACTATGTGCTGAAGCTCTTGAACCTAACCCAAAATCTTGTATATAGAGTCAGTCATGTGGAGTAGAGTTCCCCTTTCTGGACTCCCACACCTTCTTTGATTCAAGCTCACCCAGGCCAGGGTTAAGAGCTATGAGGTCTAACCCTCATTACCTTTCATCTGCTCACCCTGACGGTCAATGTCAGTGGTTAAGAGCCTCAGTACCCATACATTTGGCTTGTTTGTCGAGGTTGATATGACCCCTTGACTAAAGCCCGGCTTGTTTGTCAAGGTTGATATGACCCCTTGACTAAAGCCCGACTTTGTTTGAGCCTCTTGCTTGTGTATAGAGTGTGTTAATTGATTGATGTGATTGCTTGTGTTTACTTTTTGCATATTGTGTTTGCATATTGTTTTTGCATTTATTATTTGCTTTGTTTGAGGAGTCAGATGTAAGACCATTGATTGGCTATTTGTTTCCTGTTCCTTTTGGGGAGCTGGATATAAGACCATTTATTGGCACTCCATTTCCTTTCCTGTTTTGTTTTGTGGAGTCAGATATAAGACCATTGATTGGCTATCTGTTTCCTATTTGTTTTGTTCTGTGGAGTTAGATGTAAGACCATTGATTGGCTATCTGTTTCCCGTTTGCTTTTGGAGTTGGATGTAAGACCATTGATTGGCATTCCATTTCCTAGGAGTCGAGTGTAAGACCAGCTATTGGCATCTTGTTTCCTCTTGCTGTTGTTATTTCTGATACATGCTTATCTTGCTTTTGCCCTGTGTTGACTATTCCAAAGGAACTTACTTGGATCATTTCTATGATTTTGAGAAAGCAATCCTGCCTGTGGCTTTGTCCCTTAACCCTCACCCTCTTTTGCATGCTTAATCTTGATCCATAACCCAAACTAGAAAACTTTTGTGCAAACATTTTCACTTATTTTCAAAACTAGAAACCTAGGCCTTATGCCTTTGATTTTCAGACTTCATTTTCACTAATACTCATTGTAATTGAACTTTAATTCATACTTTGACTTCATTTTGTGAAATACTTCTAATTGGTTATTCCACTCACTCAATTGCTTTTGTGGCCCTTGTCCACTTCTTAATCAAATTTTCATGCATTAGCCATAGATCTGAATTATCTTAGTGGTTGATGTAAATCTCACCGCATCCTTAGTGATCGAATTGTAAGCCTTCCATGCTTATTATAGGGTTAACCCCTCACTAGCATGTTGAAGCTATTCTCACATGGTGGATTGTTGGTTCAGGTCGAGTTTTCTCCCTTTGATAATGAAAGACCTTAAGGCTCTTGTTTAAAATCAATCCACTCACTGTTTTGAAATCTCTTAGCCGAACTACGGCGTTTTGATCCTTATCTTTCATGAAAGGTACGTAGGCAATGGGTTTCATCCATCCAAACACAAAAATGTAAATAAACTTGTATATTCTTTTCTCATCTCTTCAATCATGTTTGCACATAAATAATTTCATAAACAATAACCTTTGCAACAAGTTGTGAAAAGGGCTCCCTAGGAGTACCTAGGATGTTGTGGGTGCCTAACACCTTCCCATGACATAACCAACCCCCTTACCCAGATCTCTGACCTTCTTTTACTAGTTTTGTTTGTAAAACTTTATAGGTTTTTGTTCGCTTTCTAACCATTCCTTTGGATAAATAGAAGTGCGGTGGCGACTCGACTTTGTATGATTTACCTTGGATCTAATTAATATTTCCAATGGTGACGAATACACCGCTACAGAAAAGTGGCGACTCTGCTGGGGAGGCAATCTTCCTGGTGGGTTTGCCTACTTTTCACAATTGTTGTATTATATTGTTTATGACATATTTTTGGTGCTATTTGGGATTACTGTATTGATTGTAATGCTTGAATTGCTTGATATATCAATTGCTTGCTTGTTTGGTGATCTCTGTGAGATGAGTTCTATACCCGAACTCGAGTGCACCCTATGATAGGAGAATTGCGTAGTCTTGTCGACTTGTGTGGAGTTATTCCTTAGCAAGTTGACTTGCGAGTCCATTCACTTGGTGGAGGTCATGTTGGATTAATAATGTCACACAAGTTATTTGTGGTTAGGCATTATCTTTCCAATATGTGCCTTAGAAGCCAAGGACCTTAGTTTACCAAACCCATCTTGGCCTATTTTTAGGACGTAGTGCGGAAGTCGTTCAAATGTAAGATTTGATGCGATTGTCACGCGATACTACACTCATAAGAGTCTCTCTTGAGAACATTTTTGGAATACGAGTATTCGTTCCTCCGATAATATTCGAAAGATGGGATGATGACTATGGGAACCTCTGGTAGAACATGTTCGGCAGGTTTAAACCCTAGTACACTCCCTTTGGGTGGTTCTTAACCGAGACTCCATGCTCGTGACTCGCAACAAACCCGTGATTCATGGTTGATCCATTCAGACATCCTTAATATCAATGGAACTTGGGTGTCGATAAGGTGAAAACCATAATCCACCAAAATGGATGATTGATATTAAGGAGGTTTGAGCCGTTCATATATTGTTAATATCAATGGAACTTGGGTGTTGATAAGGTGTAAACCATAATCCACCAAAATGGATGATTGATATTAAGGATAATATGAGCCATCCCATGACCTTTGTCTGGAGTGCTTTGCTTGATCCTTGAGTGTGATTGTTGCATTCATCTGCATCCATATCATCAAAAAATGAGAATTTTTTTTTCAAGGAACTTAAGGGGTTTCTTTGCAAAAATTTTCAGACATGGAAAGACAAAGAATATATTTGATGAGATATTTTCCATATGCGATCAAATGCTTAATATTTCAAAATTTGCAAATAATACCCTAAAAGTTCCTTCGAATAAAAACAAATCATATGCACGAGCATTGCATGCATCATGCGCATAAGCAGGTGTTGTTCTGGTCTTCTAGTCTTGTGGTCTAACTCAGTGCTCTTCATTTATTTTGAAGACAAGATGATTCATCGGTACTACACCAGAGCCAACTCTTCCTGATTGATGGATCATCTTGAGCAAGAGAACCGCGAGCTCAAGGAGGAAGTCGTCAGACTAAGTGCTTTGATAGCCACTTGTCTTCCTTCTCATACATTGATGCTGAGGATGAAGTTGGAACGCCTTTCCAAGCTTTATCTATAGCCGAGACTGTTGAGAAGAGGTCTCCTTCATTTGCTTCCTATCGAGATGCGAAGTTAGCCATCGAGCATGGTGTAACTGCTGGATTAGGAAAAATGATTGAGCTTGAAGACAATAAGTCCCGGGCTGGCATTGGCTATTCTTCTGGGGTCTTTAACGATCAAGGACTGTTCAAGAGTGGAGGTTTCATCCACGCCGATCAAGCTGACGAGGAAGCTGCTGCTATCTTGGAAGAGGATGCAGAGGACTCTGACAACTTTGTCATCCCTGGTGGGATCTGCCACAATTGGGTCGCTGTGGATGTTCCTACAGTTATTCATAAATCAAAGTAATAATCACTTTGTTTAAAAAACCCTCCTCCCATGCCAAAAGGAGAAGTGATGACATTGTTGGCAAGCATATATACAATGATATTTCATTCAATTGATGCATGTTAAACATTTGTTTTTCCAATTGTTTTCACTTTTTGCTTTTTTGCATGAAATCGGTGATCACAAAAAACCCTAAAAAAAAGCATAAAATCAAACTTTTCATCTGCATAATGATTTTCTTGTTTAAATTCTAAAGTTTTTCATTATCCAAAATCATTATGCAGGTTGATTCTTAAACCCATTGAACATAATGATCCAACGCCATCTCCCAATTTTGAATTCCCTGTATTCGAGGCAGAGGAAGATGATGTTGAAGGGATTCCTGACGAGATTACCCGTCTTCTTGAGCACGAAGAGAAGATCATTCAGCCGCATCTTGAGAATCTAGAAACAGTCAACTTGGGGTCTGAAGATTGTGTTCGAATAGTGAAGATTGGGGCACTCCTTGAAGAGTCTGTCAAGAAGGGGTTGATCAGTTTGCTACGAGAATATTCTGATATCTTCGCCTGGTCGTATGAAGACATGCCAGGTCTAGATACAGATATTGTGCAGCATTTCCTGCCTCTGAAGCCTGAGTGCGTGCTTGTGAAGCAGAAGCTCAGAAGAACTCATCCAGATATGGCAGTGAAGATCAAAGAGGAAGTTCAGAAGCAAATTGATGCGGGGTTTCTGGTGACTTCTACGTATCCTCAATGGGTGGCCAATATTGTGCCAGTGCCTAAGAAAGACGGAAAAGTCCGAATGTGTGTGGATTACGGAGATTTGAATAAAGCTAGTCCGAAAGATGATTTCCCTTTACCACACATTGATATGTTGGTAGACAATACAACTAAATTCAAAGTCTTCTCATTTATGGACGGATTTTTCGGATATAATCAAATCAAGATGGCACCCGAGGATATGGAGAAGACAACATTCATCACACCTTGGGGAACATTCTGTTATCGAGTGATTCCCTTCGGTTTGAAGAACGCTGGAGCCACGTATCAACGAGCTATGACTACCTTGTTTCATGACATGATGCACAAGGAGATAGAGGTCTATGTTGATGACATGATTGCTAAGTCACGAACGGAAGTTGAACATGTTGAGCATTTGTTGAAGCTTTTTCAGCGTTTGAGGAAGTACAAGCTTCGTCTGAATCCGAACAAGTGTACATTCCCTATGCAAAAGGACTTGGCCAATGCCAACATTTCTGAGACCAAGTTATTGTGATTTGAGCTTTCATCTGATGCAAGTATTGGGATCCACTTGAATTCATCTGCTACATGGTCTTGATACAATTGTTATTTTGATCTTGTGTCTAATGCTTTATTCTGAGTTAATCGAGGAGTATTTCATCTAATACATGAGAAGATAAAGAAGACTACTAGATATGGAATTTCTTGCTTGGATGTGGCTATCTTTATTTGATGTCTTGATCTTCATGACGTCTGATATTGCTAATTGCTTGGTGATTATTGCTTGATTCAGAGTCCAAAGGGAAAATTGGTTTTCTATATGACATTCTTGTCTGTTGGATTGCATCCCATTGGGCAGATCTGTTCAACTCTTAACTTTTAATTTTATGCTTAGGATTAGTCTCTTCATCTCCTCCCACTTCTTAAATTTCAAAATCTCTCCCCCTTTTCAAAAATCTTCTTTGCTTGTGATTTCAAACTTTGACCTTATTACAATTAGAAACTTTGGCCTTATGCCATTGAAATTTCAAATTCTTTTCTTAAATCAAACTTGTGAACAAATCTAATCATATTGACTTAAAATTTGAAAAGACAAAAAGAACTAACACACATTCAACTTTTGGGCCCTTTGTGCCTCTTTTAACTTAAATTTTGATTAAAAGAAATCCACCCATTTTGAAAATGATACCACGGACTACGAGGTTTTGATCCCTCATTTTTATGTTGGTACGTAGGCACAAGTTCGAAGATCTTGTCAAACACAAAAACATAATCAATGAATTCTTTTCTCATCCCAAACACTCCATTTTTCTCAAATATCTTTTATACCAAAAACACATATACACATAAAAAAGGGCTCCCTAGGAGTACCTATGACACTTTGGATGCTAACATCTTCCCTCTATGTAACCAACCCCCTTACCTGTAATCTCGGGCTTTTTATTAGTTTTGATTTGAAAACTTCTTATCTTTGGGTTTTGTTCGTAATTTTCCCTTTCCTTTGGAAACAATAAAAGCGCGGTGGCGACTCTGGTTTTATTGACGTTGAGCTTATCCATAGCTTGATGGTCATGAATTTACCACTACAGAAATTAAGTGGCGACTCTGCTGGGGAGTAGTCCTTAGTTGGTTTAGCCTACTTTTTTATATGTATATATTTGTATACTTGTTGGTATGATATAATTTGCTTGTTGTGCTTGGTGATATCTGAGTGGTGAGATAAGTTCTAACCCGAACTTGAGTGAAATTAAGATAGGAGGATGGTATAGTCATGTTCAACTTGTGTGGAGTAGTCCTTAACAAGTTAGCTTGAGACCCATCTACTCGGTGGAGACCCTTTTGGAGTTATTGATGTCACACAAGTTATTTGTGGTTAGGCATTACTTTCTATGATTTAGGGTCCGACAAGTTGAGAACTGTAGAACATTTAACCCAACTTGGCCTATTTAGGACGTAGTGCGGAGACTGTTCAGGTGTAGAGTTGATAACAGTTGTTATGCGATACTACACTCATACGAGTTTCTTTTGAGAATATTATGGGTTGATGAGTCAGCCATCGTAACCTGTAATATCTGATAGATGGAATTTAGACTACGGGAACTTTTTAGAACATGATTTACATGTTTTTATCCTTAGTACACTCCTTTGGGATGGTTCTTAACCTGACTCCATGCTCGTGACTCACAACAAACCCTTTGATTCTTGGTTGATCTGATCAAGTCTTGTCAATATCAATGGAACTTGGGTGTTGATAAGGTGAAAACCATAATCCACCAAAATGGATGATTGATCTTGATGATGACTTGATCCATCCCTTGACCTTTGTTTGTCTTTGCCTTGTGTGTGATCCCTTGTTTGTGATTGTTGCATTCATGCATTCATCCGCATCATAACATTCATCATAGAAAAATAAATTTCAAGGAACTAAGGTCTCATTTGCAAATATTTTCACACCATGGATTGTGAACGAAGGAACACTAAGAAGTACATTTTTAGATGTCTTGATTTGAAAGGTCTAAGGAAGTTATCATCTTTTGTATTAGATCCCTTGGACTTCAAGCAACGTCACGAGAAACTTTTGTCTATATTATCTGCTGATGTGGTTGAAGGACTCTTGAGTGTTTTGGTTCAGTTCTATGATCCTCTCTACCATTGCTTGACTTTTCCCGATTATCAGCTTGTGCCTATGTTAGAAGAGTATGTCCATCTCTTGGGAATACCCGTATCTGATAAGGTACCCTTTAGTGGATTGGAGGAGATTCCCAGATCTCATATCATAGCTGAAGCTCTTCATTTGAAGAAGTCTGAGATTGAGGCTCATTGGGTGAGAAAAGGAGGAATTTTTGGGATGACTTCTGAGTTCCTCATTAGTAAAGCTATTGTCTTTGCTCAAGTCGGTAGTGCGGATGCTTTCGAAGCTATCTTTGTGTTGCTCATCTATGGTTTGGCTTTGTTCCCTAACATTGACGGTTTTGTTGATGTTAACGCCATTAGAATCTTCTTAATTGGGAATCTTGTTCCTACTCTGTTGGGTGACATGTACTTTTATTTGCATTTGAGGAACTCTAAAGGTGGTGGGACTATTGTGTGTTGTGTTCCTCTCATGTACAAGTGGTTTATTTCGCACTTGCCTCAGAAGCCTTCTTTTATGAAGAACAAGCGATGTCTAAGATGGTCCAAGAGACTTATGTTTCTCACTAATGATGATATTGTTTGGTATGATTCTGCATTGCGTAGTGTGGATATTATTGATAGTTGTGGTGAATTCTCTAACGTGCCCCTAATTGGTACATGTAGCGGGGTATTCGTTACCATTATAGATATTGACTAAATCCAAGGTAAACCATACAAGTCGAGTCGCCACCGCACTTCTATTTATCCAAAGGAATGGTTAGAAAGCGAACAAAAACCTAATAGTTTTAACAAAAACTAGTAAAAGAAAACAGAGATCTGGGTAAGGGGGTTGGTTATGCAATGGGAAGGTGTTAGGCACCCAAAACATCCTAGGTACTCCTAGGGAGCCCTTTTCATACTTGTTGTGAAGGTTGTTGTCTTGTGGAAAATTTGTTTGTGCAAACATGATTGAAGAGATGAGAAGAGAATGTACAAGTTATTTACATTTTTGTGTTTGGATGGATAAACCCATTTCCTACGTACCATCTTATAAAAAGATTAGGATCAAAACCTCGTAGTTCGGGGTAAAAATCTCAAAACAAGTTGGTGAATTGATTGGTCCAAAAGCCTTAAGGTTTTTTGTTATCAAAGGGAGAAAACTCAACCAAACCACAAATCCACCATGTGAGGATAGCTTCAACATGCTAGTGAGGGGTTAACCCTATAATAAGCATGGAAGACTCATTGTCCATCACTAAGGATATAGGTGAGTATTACATCTACCACAAAGATAACTCAAACCTAATAGCTAAAGGTTATGGAAAATTTGATTAAGAAAGTGGCCATTGGAACCACAAAAAGAAATTTGAATGGGTTATATTTACCAATTAGAAGTATATACAAAAATGGCCAAAGTTGACTTAAAGATTCAATTCAAAATAAGTGTTACGGAAAGAAAGTTTGAAAATCAAAAGCATAAGGCTTAGGTTTCTAATAGTTGAAAACAAAGGTTAAATGTTTGCACAAAGAGTTTTGGCTTGGGTTAGAGTGGAGAGAAGAAGAAGAATGGCTAAGTCCTAAGTAAAGCAAAAAGGTGAGGGATAAGGGAACAAAACCACAATGAAGTTCCTCTCTTGAGATCATATTGATGATCCAAGTAGCTCCCATCCGTTGGAATAAGCAATCACAAAACATAGTAAGCTCAAGCAATCAAACAAGTCTCTTAAGAGATCCCTAATATATCTTGTATCTTTTTCTTTGGATGAACATGGCAATGGTCCTTCAACTGAGCTCATAGAATCCCTAGTACAAAAGCACACACATCAAAAGTTCCATGAAGTAAAACAAGAATGGACAAGAGTGAGTTTAGAGATTTGGTCCTTCTAACCCATCTTCATCATCAAGGTTCATTTACTCCAATTTTTCATCAGGAAAGTCCTAGGATCTAAGTCCATTTCTCCATTTCTTTGCATAGGGAAAGTCTTAGAAACTAAGTCCATTTCTTTGTATTTGGTCCACAACAAACAAAACAAAACACAAGCACAAAAGTATATACACAATTATGTGCTCAAGTGAGCAAAAGGCAAATGGCATTAACATAAACATGTGCTCAAGTGAGCAAAGAGAAAAGCAAATGGATAATATGTGCAAGAATAGTAAATTGCAGAAAAGTAAAGAGCAAAAAGTAAATGTTAATTGTCAATAGTTAGTGTTAGTAGTTAGTGTGCCATAAGGAAAATTTAGCGCTATGTTAAGCAATCGTAATTGGACTTATGTAGAAGTCACAACTATCTGAGGCCGGTCAATAATAATGTAGGCAACAACACAAGTTAGAAGTCCTGATTAGTGAACCAAGTTCCAACAACTTGCCATGCCAAAAAGAAAATGAGAATTGATCTTGTATTGGTTTAAGACTTTTGCATGATTTAGAAAACAACCTATCCTTAACGCAAAGCCATTCACTTGATCAATTGATCAAGATGAATTAGATTTAAATCAAGGAAGATTAAGTCTCCCTAATCAATGCTAACTTATCAACCTTCAACTCATTGATCAAAAAGAAAGAAGAAGAAGAAGAAGGAGATGGATAAGAGAAATGGAAATGACAAAATTGAAGTGCATTAAATGAAATAACATGTACCAATCCACATATGTTGACCAATGCCATTGAAAGTCAAAGTCAAACAATCAAAAACAGAAGTGAGATGAAGATTGGTAATCAAGAAATGAATAAAATATTTTTGGCATTTTTTTAACATTAAAATAAACTTGAATTGAAAATAAAAGAAAGGTCAAACTTCAAAATCACTTCAAATCAACCTTCAAAGGTCCAAGTGATTTATCCTAAGTTCAACAAGGTCAAACAAAGTTTGACAAAAAATTTCAGCATTTTTAAAAGTCAGAAACTATTTTTATCAATTAAAAATGAATAAAAATAACCTAATTTGAACTAAAATCTCAAATAAATCTCAAATCAATTTAAAAATTAATGAGAATATTTTTCATAGATCCCTCATCATTCAAAGAGGTTAGGAAAATATTTTTGTATTTTTTGAATATCAAAAACTATTTAAAATGAATTAAAAATAACCAGAAAAGAGAAAATTCACAAAAAATATCAAATGACAAAATAAAAAATATAAAAAATCAGAAATAGAAACTAGAATTTATTTGGAGACTAATGCAATTGGTCCCATAATTTTTGGAATAAAAATGAAGAAGATATGAATTTTTGAAATAAAAGGGAATTAAAGAAAATAAAAATTGGAAAAAGGAGAAGCGTTGGATCAGAAGCTCACTAATTGAGCTGGCGCATCAAACGGACCATGCGTGCGCGTCCACCAAACACTTGAGTCAACCGAGTCACATGTTGCCATTAATTGAGTCATAACATGGAATGGTCCTGATTAGATCTGGAAACAAGATCGTGTGGCCAGGAATTGATCTGGAGTTGGGACGGCCACCGGAGCCACCGTCTTCTCCGGTGAGCCTCATAATTCCGGCCAGAGTTGCAGAAAAAAAATATTAACCAAATGAAGCGATTTAGGCATCAATCGAAAGAGGAAGTGATGTACATCACTCCTATACCATTCACTTACACTCTAGATTTCTATAAATGGAGAAATCAGAGATGGAAGTATGATGGTGTTCATCATGAACTTCATGTTTTTGCAAAATTGAAAGCACAAATCAGATGCCTCTATTGAGAGGACTTCAGCCAGACCAAGGAACTCAAGAAATAAGCAAGGATCAAAGAGTTTCGAAGAGAAAAAGTTCTGTTTTCCACCTTTGAAATGCAGGTATGGAGAGCACGATCCGTCACAACCAAGGCTTGCAATGAGATCTAGTGATGAAGAGGAAGCAAGGCTGAGGAATTATAGGTCTGAAAATCAACCAAAGAAGTTGAAATTCAGATCTGAATTTTTTAGAAGAAAATTGAAATTCCTTTAGTGATGGCTATGGAGAGAATTTTGTAGCATTTCAGGTTGAATCAGGTTGAAGAATGGTGGAGCTGAGCACACTTATTTATAGCAAATGGCAAGGCAAACAAGGTGAATTCTCGTGTGCATGCATGAAGAGGGCCTCCATGCATGGGCCTGTACAGGCGCATGGAGGGCCCAAATCTTATTGGAATGGCAAGCTGAAGTCAATTTGATCTGAAATGGACGTGCAGATGTGAGGTAATTGGAGTATGCAATGAGTTTGAATCAAATTTCCATAAATGCACCAAAATATTCCCTTCTTCGAAAATGCCACTTCCAAAAATAAAACATGGCCTTGTGGGTAATGGTTGGAAAGGTCTTGACATGAGGATCAATTGCTATGTTGAACAAAACTCCATTTGAAGTGTGGAAATTGGTGAATTTTGAGTTTAAAGTGTGATGTGCAAAACATGTCAATGCAAGGTTTCCAAATTTGGCCAATGTTCAAGCCCTTCTGTTTTGATGATGCAAGCCTCAAATAAAAAAATATCCAACATCGAAGTTGTAGATCTTTTCAAGACAATCAAAATTGACTTAAGGTTTGCATCATTTGGATTTTTGATGAAGAAGTTATGGGCACTTGAAGTTGGACTTTTTTGCCTTTTAATGCATTTGGCCCAAAAGGACCTATAATGTCTTGCATTATCACATGTATTTCCTTTGAGATTTTGAAATTTTGTTCAACATAACATTTGAATTAGACATCTTAAGCTTTCAAATTCATTTGATCCCACCTCAAAATCATAAGAAATGAATGAGTTATTTCCTTGGGAAGTTGACCCAAAATTAGGGTTTCAGTCAAAATGACCTATAATGTATTGGAATGGGAGATGGCCTTCCAAATATCAAATCAATTTTTGATGAACATGAAAGTTGTTAATATTGTTCTTAAGAACAGTTTTGCTTTTGGAACCATATCCATTTGACCAACACATAAAAAGTTAGGTCTCAGTGCATTTCAAAATAGTCAGATGAATTAACTGATCAACTTCTCAAGTCCATGAGTCATACCTTGATGAATTGATGATTGAGGACACTCAAATAAGTTCAAATATGCATGAAATGATGAATTAAAGAACTTCCCTTGATTGCATTTGATCATGGGTTGAGGTTGCTTCAAGAGCAAGGCATTGTGGTGCACAGATGAATTAGGGTTTCTTTGGGGGACCAACCTCAAATCCTTTGACTTGCTTTGATCAAAATGATGAATTGAGATGCTAGGGAGGCATATTTGATGGATAAGAGCTTTGGGAACCATTACCATGCTTGCTATTATCTTCTCTTGGCCTTATCATTGCACAGATGATATCCTAGAAGCTTTGACCTTGTGATTGCTCAAGCTACAAACAAAAGATGTTAGTGACATATTTTTTGTGCTTTTGGTTAATAAACAAAATAAGAAAAGTAATGATATACAATTCAAGCATGCTTGGTGATCTCGAACCACTCTCAAGAAGTCCCACCCAAAGGTAAAGGGAACCAAGATGCTAGGGATCCTTGAGGCTTTGCAAATGCACTGTTATGATGCCATGAGGGATCTTAGGGACAAAATTAGGGTCTTACAGATGCCCCTATTTAAGGTCATTCTAGCCGGAGAAGTGAAGGTTAAAATCTTTGTCTCGACGGGGTAGAATGGGCTTAAATAATAACAAAGAGACGAATTTTGGTCCCTAAGAGACCTCATGATGCAAATGTATGCAAATGGTAATACTTTGTGGGGATATGTGTCCACAAAGAAGAAAAGAAATCCGGAGAAATCGACAATCCCTATGAATAATTCATTCTATGGGATAGAGACTCTACCGGGGAGTAAAGGGATAAAATTGCGTGAGTAGGTCACGACTTAAAACTTGCTGAGAGACACGGGGAGAATCCATGAAATGAATCAATGGAAGGACTCGAGCTGACTCGAAGATGCATGTATTGGGGAATATGCCAATATAGCGAAATTATCCGCAACGGATACTTCGAATAAAAATCCAGACTCAGGTGGAGATGTCCACTAAGGACTCAGCTGAGGAAAAACAAATGAGGTATTACCGGCTACTGGGTAATAAGCTCAAAAAGAGACGTGTGATCTGGACACCGATATAAGGGTGAGAGAACAACATGCTCGGGAAGAATGAATATCTAAGACCGATATAAGGGTGAGAGATATCAATCAACAAAATCATCTGAGGAAGACCTAAAAAGGTATATCTCAACTCAGGAAAATCTGACTCCACAGGGGAAAAAAATGGGGAGCAGAAGGAAGGAACGCCAGGGATGCCGGTTACTGGGCATATAATAGGTGACCAACCAAAGCGTGAATTGGGGAATATTCCCAAGACACTCATCATCCGAAAAGAGGGCAAAAAGAAAACTCGATTATGGGATGGACATTCGATTCCAAAACAGGGATACGAATCTTACTCAACTGGGGAAGAACAAAAGGCTTCGACCAAAGAGCGCATGAGATATATTATCTATTACCGTCAGAACGTAGATAATATACTCGCATGGAAGATTATCCACAACCGGTTACTGGGTTAATAAAGGATAAATAGACCGACAAAGAAAGGCATCGGGATACCGAAACTAGGTATATAATGATGACCATTCAAGGGGAGCAACAAACACTACCGACAATCGGTATGAATGATTACTTGTTGGGGATAAACTGCCTAATTAGAGAAATTATGCAAGAGAAAAGGGGGATATCAGCACCGAATATTAGATAATGATAACCTTCACGGAGGGGATTACATCTACCGGATACTGGGTAGAAAACCACGGAAGAGTAACCGTCATCAATTAGGATGAACAAAAAGGTTAACTCTGCAAAGGGGAGAAAATAGGGTTTACAACTACCGGTATAAGGGTAGAAAACCACAGACTCCGCCGGGGATAAGATGAATGATTACTGATTACTGAGCAATTATTCATTTATACCACGGAGAAACACAAGAAACAGTCTCAAGAGGCCAATTTAGGATCAAACCAAAGAGGCAAACTGAATCAAAACTCGTCCTGGTGAGGATATAACTCAATAGGGAAACCCATCCCAATATATGTGTTGGGAGGAAGCGAAAACAACCGTCGTCCACGAGGATATAACTCAGTGGGGAATGCGGAAGGAAAGATAAATACTTTCTGCTTAATGGGCTGACTCTTCATTGAGGGATCAGACGCCAACATCGGCTTGGGGAATGTATTACCAACTAGCAGGGAATAACAAACAAAGATATATGGAAAAGAATGCAACATGAATATTCGAATGTTTGAAAATTATATGCACGCATGCATGATTTATGTATGATGAATGCTGACAAATAGACATTTCTAACACAAACAGGTTCCAAAGAATAAGTACACAAACATCTGGTACCACATCTCAAGAGAGAAAGCCAGGTTCATCGGAGAGTATCCAATCTGCCGGGGATCAGAGATACCAGGAAACAACAGAATCTCTGCAGGGGATGAAGCATCAGTCAATCCGACTGGGGATAGGAGTTTATTGCACAGATAAAATCTGCCACATAAGCAACTCTACTGGGGAATCTATCCGAGGAGGTAAAGGGATTCTGGGGGTCAACCACCAAGTACCGTACCAACCAAGGAGATCACATCTGCTGAGGAGGAAAGATTACTACTCCGTTAAAGGGGAGAGTGGTGAATATCTCAACAAGCATTCCATTCAGTAGGATAAACCACAAAAAGGGCTCCGGAGGAAGAAGATACAGTCATGCCAGGAATATGAACAAATGTCTTACCCTATTGGAGATCATACCATCCTTGGGAGAGCACTGAGGATCACCTAAGTATCTTTTTGTCATTGTGAATGTTCACTTTGTTTAAAAACAATTTATGAAAAATTTATTTATTTAACACAATGATATTTCTCAATTAAAACATGCAAAACATTTGTTGAATAGAAACAAATAAGAATGCAAATAATTGGATAAAAGGCTCAAATTTATTTGATGGAATGGTAGTCTGCAAATGGTAAGACTCCATAGATCTATACAAGTTTGAAATTGGTGATATATATTGGAAAAGGGCTACATTGAACATAATGACCATTTCTTCACCAATTCTGAATTCGATGTATTCGAAGCTTCGGTTGATGATGAATGAGCAAGAATCTTTGACGGATGACAGTTGTAAAACAAAGTCTTGTCAGGATGCAGTTACTTGCCAAATCCCTAATTTTTGCCTAGATTGCCCCAGGATGAGGTACTCAATCTAGCGGGATACATATATTCTTTTTGTGTCTTTAACTTTTGCCTTGATCGCCCTTTCGGGTTTTCAATCCACCGAGACGCTCATTTTTGTCTAAGCCGCCCTTTCGGGTTTCAACTTAGCGAGCTATTCTGTTTTTATTTTTAGGCGAAGTATTTCTTGACTGCATCTGAATTCACAGGACGAGTGAAATCCTCCCCATCCATGGTTGTAAGCATCAAAGCACCGCCTGAAAAGGCTCTCTTAACAACATATGGACCTTCGTAGTTTGGAGTCCACTTGCCCCTGGAATCGGGCGCGAAAGACAAGACTTTCTTGAGCACAAGGTCACCTTCTCGGAACACACGAGGCTTGACCTTCTTATCAAAAGCTTTCTTCATTCTCTGCTGATATAACTGACCATGGCACATGGCAGTCAATCTCTTCTCTTCAATCAAATTCAGCTGGTCATAACGACTCTGAACCCATTCAACATCAATCAACTTGGCCTCCATCAAGACTCTCATTGATGGGATCTCCACCTCTACTGGGAGTACAACCTCCATGCCATAAACAAGAGAGAAAGGGGTTGCCCCTGTTGAAGTGCGGCCAGACGTACGATATCCATGTAAAGCAAATGGCAGCATCTCATGCCAATCCTTATACGTGACAACCATCTTCTGGATAATCTTCTTGATGTTCTTATTAGCAGCCTCAACAGCCCCATTCATCTTGGGTCTATAAGGAGAAGAATTATGATGCACGATCTTGAACTCACCACACAGCTCTTTCATCGTTTTGTTGTTCAAGTTAGATCCATTATCAGTAATGATCTTATCTGGCACACCATAACGGCATATGAGCTGATTCTTGATAAACTTCACGACTACCTACCTGGTCACGTTTGCATATGATGCCGCTTAAACCCACTTGGTGAAGTAATCAATTGCTACGAGAATAAATCTGTGTCCGTTGGACGCTTTCGGTTCTATCATTCCAATCATATCAATTCCCCACATGGAGAAAGGCCATGGTGAGGAGATCACATTCAGAAGTGTCGGGGGAATATGAATCTTATCCGCATAAATCTGACACTTATGGCATTTCTTCATATATTTGCAGCAGTCAGACTCCATTGTCAGCCAATAGTAGCCTGCTCTCAACATCTTTCTAGCCATGGCATGTCCATTGGAATGAGTACCAAATGAACCCTCATGGACCTCAGTCATCAACAAGTCTGCTTCGTGTCTATCCACGCATCTGAGCAGAACCATGTCAAAATTCCTCTTGTAAAGCACATCGCCATTGAGGTAGAAACTTCCTGATAATCTCCTCAAAGTCTTCCTATCTTTCACGGATGCCCCTGGCGGGTAAACCTGATTCTGAAGGAAACACTTGATATCATAATACCATGGCTTATCATCTTTCACTTCTTCTACCGCAAACACATGAGCTGGTCTGTCCAAGCGTATTACAGTGATATTGGGAACTTCATTCCAAAGTTTAACCACAATCATCGAAGCAAGTGTGGCAAGAGCGTCTGCCATCCGATTCTCATCTCGAGGAATATGATGGAAGTCAACCTCAGTAAAGAACGTTGAAATCCTCCTCGCATAATCCCTATATGGAATGTGACCTGGCTGATTCGTTTCCCATTCACCCTTAATCTGATTGACAACGAGGGCCGAATCACCATAAACATCAAGATGCTTGATCCTTAGATCAATGCATTCCTCCAATCCCATAATGCAAGCCTCATACTCAGCCATATTATTCGTGCATTTGAAAGTTAGCCTTGCTGTAAAAGGAAAATGTGTGCCCTGAGGAGTAATAATCACTGCCCCAATACCATTTCCATACTGATTTACAGCGCCATCAAACACCATACTCCGTCTGGAACCAGGCTCTGGCCCTTCATCGAGTGTAGGCTCATCACAATCTTTCATTTTCAAATACAGGATCTCCTCATCTGGGAAGTCATATTGAGATGATTGATAATCTTCAATCGGCTGATGTGCCAAGTGGTCAGCCAAGATACTACCTTTAATAGCCTTCTGAGCTCGATACTCAATGTCATACTCAGATAACAACATCTGCCAACGGGCAATTCTCCCTGTTAAAGCAGGCTTCTCGAAGATGTACTTGATTGGGTCCATTCTGGATATCAACCAAGTCGTATGATTTATCATATACTGGCGTAAGCGCTTAGCAGCCCAAGCCAAAGCACAACATGTCTTCTCAAGCATCGAGTATCGAGACTCACAATCAGTGAACTTCTTGCTCAGGTAGTAGATAGCATATTCTTTCTTTCCTGATTTGTCTTGCTGACCAAGGACACAACCCATCGAGTCTTCCAGAACAGTTAGGTACATGATCAAAGGTCTTCCTTCCACGGGCGGCGACAGGATCGGAGGTTCAGACAGATACCTCTTTCACTGACAATAAAGCCCAATAACTTGCCGGAACGGACTCCAAATGTACACTTGTTGGGATTCAGACGAAGCTTGTACTTTCTCAAACGCTGAAAAAGCTTCAACAAGTGCTCTACATGTTCAACTTCCGTTCTTGACTTGGCGATCATATCATCAACATACACCTCAATCTCCTTGTGCATCATATCATGAAACAAGGTGGTCATAGCTCGTTGATACGTGGCTCCGGCGTTCTTCAAACCGAAGGGCATCACTCGATAACATAATGTTCCCCAAGGTGTGATGAATATTGTCTTCTCCATATCCTCGGGTGCCATTTTGATCTGATTATATCCGGAAAATCCATCCATAAATGAGAAGACATTGAATTTAGCTGTATTGTCTACCAACATATCAATGTGTGGTAGAGGAAAATCATCTTTTGGACTAGCTTTATTCAAGTCTCTATAGTCCACACACATCCGGACTTTTCCATCTTTCTTAGGCATGGGCACAATATTGGCCACCCATTGAGGATATGTAGAAGTCACCAGAAACCCCGCATCAATTTGCTTCTGAACCTCCTCTTTGATCTTCACTTCCATGTCAGGATGAGTTCTTCTGAGCTTCTGCTTCACAGGCACGCAATCAGGCTTTAAAGGTAAGAAATGTTGCACGATATCAGTATCTAGACCTGGCATGTCTTCATATGACCAAGCAAAGACGTCGACATATTCTCGTAGCAATTCAATCAACCCCTTCTTAACAGACTCTTCCAGGAGTGCCCCAATCTTCACTTCTCGCACACAATCCTCAGACCCTAAGTTGACTGTTTCTAGATTCTCAAGATGCGGCTGAATGATCTTCTCTTCATGCTCAAGTAGACGGGTAATCTCGTCAGGAATCTCTTCAACATCATCTTCTTCCGCCTCAAATACAGGGAACTCAAAATTGGGAGATGCTGTTGGATCATTATGTTCAATGGGTTTGATCAACCTGCATAATGATTTTGGATATGAAAAGCTTTAGAATTCAAACAAGGCAATCATTATGCAGATGAAAAGATTGATTTTATTCTATGTTTAAGGTTTTATGTGATCACCAATTTCATGCAAAAAAGCAAAAAGGGAAAATAGTTGGAAAGACCAACATTTAACATGAATTTATTGAATGAAAATATCATTGTATTTATGCGCCAACAATGTCATCACTCCTCCTTTTGGCATGGGAGGAGGGTTTTTAAACACAATGAACATTACTTCGACTTATGGATAACTGTTGGAATATCCACAGCGACCCAATTATTGCAGATTCCCCCAGGGATGACGAAGTTGCCAGAATCCTCTTCGTCCTCTTCCAGAATGGCAGCAGCTTCCTCGCCTTGACTGGTGTGGATGAACCCTCCACTCTTGAACAGCCCTTGCGCGTTGAACACCCTAGAAGAAAAGCCTATGCCAGCCCGAGACTTGTTGTCTTCTAGCTCAATCATTTTTCCTAAACCAGCAGTTGCACCACACTCAATGGCCAACTTTGCATCTTTATAGGAAGCAAATGAAGGAGTTCTCTTCTCAATAGGCTCAGCAATAGACAAAGCTTAGAAAGGAGTTCCAACTTCATCCTTAGCATCTATGTATGAGAAGGAAGACAAATGGCTAACCAGGAGAGCCCTTTCTCCCCCTACCACCACCAGCTTCTTATTCTTCATGAATTTCAGTTTCTGGTGTAGGGTGGATGTCACGGCGCCCGCCTCGTGAATCCATGGTCTGCCTAAGAGACAGCTATACGATGGGTGAATATCCATAACCTGGAAGGTAATATGGAAATCACTTGGTCCGATCTTGATTGGGAGATCAACTTCCCCAATCACAGTTTTGCGAGACCCATCGAAAGCCTTCACAACAATTCCACTCTGCCTTATGGGAGGCCCTTGATATGACAATTTCGAAAGAGTGGTTTTTGGAAATACGTTCAGTGATGATCCAGTGTCCACCAGCACATTGGACATGGCGTCGTCTTTGCAACCCATAGATATGTGTAATGCCAAGTTATGGTCTCTTCCCTCCTCGGGGAGATCAGAGTCACAAAAACTCAAGTTGTTACAAGCAGTAATGTTTGCAACAATGCTATCGAATTGTTCTATTGTGACATCATGATCCACATATGCCACATCCAAAACTTTCTGCAGAGCCTCTCGGTGTGGTTCTGAATTCAACAGTAATGATAGCACAAATATTTTGGATGGCGTTTGTAGAAGCTGGTCTACAACATTGTACTCGCTTCTCTTGATGAGCCTCAACATCTCATCACAGTCTTCTTTCATATTGCCACTCGGGCCAACAGAAGCAGGAGTTATCAATGTAGAGGAGGGCTTAATAACAGGTGCCGGATTTGGAATGCTCACAGCATCCCCAATCGGGCGCTCAACAAAATCAGCATTAACCTGGGGCTTGGGAGATGCTGAAAACACACGACCGTTGCGCGTCAAACCACTTACATCCGCAATGTTAACAACAGAGGAGGATGGTAAGGACACTTCTTTCCCACCTTCTACCGCGACAGCATTGTAGCGATATGGAATTGCTTTTTCGGAAGAATACGGTACTGGTCCGGCTGGCTTAATGATCAATGCAGGAGAAACCTTCTGCTTGCTACTATCATACTTGATAATAACGGGCTCAGGGATCCGAAAAACCGGAGAAATTACGTTGACCTCGGGCTCATCCTCGTCAACATTTCTATTCTGAAGGATCTCAATAACTCCTTCATCTAGCATTTCTTGAACATCTTTGCGCACCTGGCGACAACCTCTCTGATTGATAGAACAGACTCGGCATCTATCGTGGTCATGCTCGTAATGACTATACTCACATAGCAAACGATGCATCTCGACCAGCGATTGTCGAATATGACTGACATATTTGACTTTGTACTTTCCAGGGCAGCCCTGGACCATGTTGACAGATTTCCCATGCTCGGGCAATGGGTTCTTCTTCATGTTAGGACCTACGTCCTCGAAACACAGAATGCCACACCTCACAAGGTCTTGAACCTTGGTCTTCAAAGGGTAACAATTCTCCACGTCGTGGCCGGGAGCACCAGAATGGTAAACACAATGTAACTCGAGCTTATACCACCACTGAGGGTTGACAGGTATAGCCGGTGGGTCTCTCGGAGTAATCAACTTCCTGTCTATCAAAGAGGGATATAATTCTACATACGTCATTGGAATAGGATCGAAGGTGACCCTTTTCCTCTCGTAACTCGTGCTGGTTTGATTACTGTTTCGAGGCTGGTAGGCCTGCTGTTGTGGTCGGTGCTGTTGACGTTGATATTGCGGATGTGGTTGCTGATTGCTGTTATGTTGTTGGTACTGTTGATTGTCTCTGAAAACAGGTGCTATATGAGCCACCTGGTGCTGGTTACCGGCGGGACGCACGGTCTTCCTCCTTACAAAGGGTCTTCTTGGTTTTTCATGGGAGGTCATAACATGTGCCTCTCCATCTTTCTTCTTTGCAAACGACCCATAACGTTTGGCAGAAGAGCCTTCTTCTCTGGTTAGACGTCCTTCTCTAACCCCTTCTTCTAGACGCATCCCCATATTCACCATCTTGGTGAAGTCAGAAGGAGCGCTAGCAATCATCCGCTCATAATAAAAAGAACTTAAGGTCTTCAGAAAGATCTTAGTCATTTCTTTCTCTTCTAGCGGAGGCACGATCTGTGCTGCTAACTCTCGCCACCTCTGGGCGTACTCTTTGAACGTTTCCTTGTCCTTTTGGGACATGGCCCTCAATTGATCCCTATCGGGAGCCATATCCATATTGTACTTGTACTGCTTGACGAAGGCCTCGCCAAGATCGTTGAAGGATCGGATGTTCGCACTGTCTAGACCCATATACCAGCGCAGAGCGGCACCAAACAGACTATCCTGAAAGTAATGAATGAGCAACTGGTCATTGTCGGTCTGAGTTGACATCTTCCTGGCATACATGACCAGGTGGTTGAGAGGACAAGTATTTCCCTTGTATTTTTCAAAGTTAGGGACCTTGAATTTTACAGGGATCTTCACATTGGGGACCAAGCAAAGTTCGGCAGCAGACTTGCCAAAAAGATCCTTTCCTCTGAGAGTTTTCAATTCCTTGCGAAGCTCAAGAAATTGATCGTTCATAGCGTCCATCTTCTCATAGACATCTGGGCCTTCAGATGGCTCAGAATGATAGATGGTGTCGTCTACCCTGGACAAAGTATGCATGACAGGAGGAGGAACAGCAAGGACCGGGCTAGATGCCAGCATAGAAGCAAAGGTGGGAGCAGGACCCTCAGGCATGAAATTGGGAGGCATCCCCCACGGGAATCCGGCTGGCATGGCCGTTGGAGCAAAATATGCACTGGCCGCAATTTACCTTAGCAAAAAGTTTATCGACTATGAAACAATACATTCACTGTTCGAGAAAACTTGTTGTACTTTGGCATAGGCTGCTCGCTGACTGAGACAGTATATGCTGGGTCATACCACTTTGTGGATTGCCAAGATGGATATGATCAAGTATGTGCTTAAAGGAGCTAGCATTGACCGGACGGGTTGCGAGAGGGCAAAGGATGTTGATTGAATACAATAGTCAGTATACCTCTCAGAAAGCAATCAAGGGGAGTGTATTGTCTGATTACATCGCCCGGCGACCCATTGAGGATTATCAACCAAGGAAGTTTGAGTTCCCTGATGAGGACATCTCGAGGTCCTCAAATCGAAAGATTGTGAGGGACCGATCCCGGAGGAGGGGCCTGACCCTGAATCCGAACGGATTCTGATGTCTGAAGGGGAGAGTAATATGGATGAGTTGGTGATGCTTTGGTTACACCAAAGGGATTCCACGGTCCCTTCGTTGCCCGGATAACATGTGAATGCACCAACAATAATGGCTGAGTACGAAGCTTGTATCCTGGGTATTGATCTTCGGTGCGTACGTCCACTGGGGCAACGCCTTCCTCGGAGGTGTATGAGAAGGAATCGGTGCTACCATTTGAGGTCCTAATTAGAGAAGCTTGATGAGTGGACAAGGACTCGGTATGACACGTTGAGCCTGACTGAGGAAAAGGGCTGACAGTTACTTGTCATGGGGCAGTTATACCCAGTGAATGAAGCGTGTTGTTGACCGAAAAGCGCGACCTCGTGCATCCCACGTGGGAAAGCGGTATTGAAAAGGATCCTTCCTCCTCGACGATCGTAGGGGCAAGTGGGCACCCAATCATGAATCCCCAGCATGGTCAAGAAGGCTTTCTCCGACAAAGCCTTGTTGCTGACGACCATGGGTGGCGAGGATTTTCCATCCCCTGCAGATGCGGACGCAGTTAGAAGATACTTCGTAAAAAAAAAGGGAAAAGAGACCCGCTGGACGAAAAGAATAAAAGAGTCCAGGCAAAAAAGGGCATCCCGACGAACCAAGAAAAAAGAGAAAAGGTTCGGGCAAAAGTTAGGGATAATAAAAGACATGAAAAGAATTTGTACACCCGGCAAGTCGAAAACCCCACAAGGGCGACTGGGGCAAAAAAGGGTATCCCGGTGGACCGAAAACCTGAAAAGGCGGTCCAGGCAAAAGAGGGAATGAAACGAACAACTGCGTCCAGCATGATCGTTTGTGCTTAGGATACATCAGGGATAATCTCCGACGGAGATCGATCGGAATCGTCTTGTTCTGAAGGCAGAAAGTGCGAAGCGTCTTGAAGACATATGGGGTGTAACCGAGTTGGAACCCGATGAGATCACGGTTTCACATTGCCATTAGGGTAGATTTTTTCCTTTTGTGCGTGATCACCTCTTTTCAGGGATTGCTTCCTGTGTGCCGCTCGGTTTTGAGCCATCTTTTTCAGTCAATAAAATGCGTGTTCAAGTCAAATAGTTTTGTTTTTGTTTTCATTACCGCTTTGATTACGAAAACATCCGTTTATATTGATAAGAATATTTGCATCTTGAAACATGGAGATCCCTTCCGATGCATGCTTATAAGATTGAAATCTGAAAATCTTATTCGGAAGTTTGAGTGACCTAGGTGTTGAAATGTTGGCACGCCTGGGGCACGCTTTTATCTCACGATCTCTTGTGCGGGTGCTGTTAGCTATGTTCACTCACTGGCAGGCTATGATATGAAGCCTTTTGACAAAAGATCCCCACAGAGTCCAACCAGGGGCAAGGGATAGACGAACAATGAAAGGACGGTGAAGGATTACGACGACGATCCTGGAGGGTTAATCAAGAAGACTCTTCAAAGTCCGAGGGCTGGAAGATTTGTATGAATCCCAGAAGTTCGATCTCCGCGGAGTACGGAGGAGTCAGGAATACAAGGTGATGAATCAGAAAAGTCCAGATGAGTCTGGGAGTTCTCAAAAGTGGAAAGTCGACACTGTGGTTGAATGATGAATGCCAGTGTTCGACGAATCGACGGGTGTTCCGTGTCAAATAGGCCGTATCTCCCAAGTGGGTCTGAAAGTGCTATTTCTCTAGCCGATTCGAGATCGGTGTCTCATCAGAGAGCTTGAAGGTTGCCATCCCCAGTGGGAATGTCAGTGGGTGGTCTGTTTCTCCGGGTTGAGGATGTTTCCCCGGCAGATATTTCTCCAAGTAAGTATGGAAGCTATCAGAGCTATGTTCCCCTGCAGAGTTGTGGATGTCTACCTCCAGTGTGGCCTAGCATATTATTTCCTCAGCAGAGTGGCGCAGGCCTTTCCCGATAGAGTTATGCATCTCCCCATCAGGATGTGGAGTGTTTTCCCTAGTGGATCTACATGGCAGAGGGTTTGTGTTGATGGTTTTCCCCCTAGCAGGATCCCCGAGCGGATCGAGTCCGGTGAAATCATCCCCAGTAGAGATAAGCATTGGTTGCCTCCCCTAGCAAGGTAATCCCAAGCAGTTCGAGTTCGATGGAGTTCATCCCAGCAAAGGATGTCTTTCCCCAGCAGGGCGGAAATTGACGTGGTATTGAAATCTTCAGCAAAGTTCCTGGAGCTCCCCGGTGTTGTCTCTGAAGGAGACGTGTTTTATGCATTCACCATTTAGAATAAGCATAGCATATTGCATCATTAGTGCGTAGCATTTTCATGATCATGGGGCATTGCGCTAAAAAAAAACTCATGCATCTGCATTGCAAGCATATCCATTAGCCCTAAGCCGTGGTGACCAAGATTGGGTTGTTGGAAGGAGTTTAGCCTCGCGCCATGGGATCGATTTCAGAATTGGGTTCCCCAGCAGGGTAGAAAGGCGTTTTCCCAACAAGTGACTCCGCAAGTGAGCGGGTATCCCCGGCAGTGTTACTCCCCAGATTGGTAGCATTTGGCAAGCTTGGATTTGTTCCCCTAGCAGATGTGGGTGTGTCTGATCTCTCCATATAGAGTCGACCCCTTAAGCAGAAATTGTCTGTCATTTCCTTCTGCATTCCCCACGAGTTGTATCCTCGTGGATGACGGTTGTTTCCGTTCCCTCCCACACATAATGGGATGGGTTTTCCCTATTGAGTTCTTTCCTCATTAGGATGAGTCTTGATTCAGTCGGCCTTTTTGGATCGATCCTAAACTGGCTTCCTTGGGCTGTCTCTTGTGCTTCCCTGTGGTATAAATGAGTGGTTGCTCACTAACCGGCACTCATTCATCTTATCCTCAGCAGATTTTGGTGACCTCTACCTACAACCCGGTAGATGTAAACCCCACGTTCTCCCCTTTGTGGAGTCCACCTTTGTGCTCATCCTAGTCGATGACGGTTGCTTTTCTGTGGTTTTCTACCTACTAACCGGTAGATGTAATCCCCTCTTTGTGGTTATCATTATTCGGTTGTCGGTAATTGATATTCCTTTCACCTCTCGGATATTTGCTTTGATTAAGCAACTTTATCCCTTTTGATTGGTCATCTTTGCATACCTAGTCCTGGTACCCCCGATGCCTTTCTTTTCGGTCGATCTCCATTTAACAACCAATCCGGTTATGGATAATCTTCCATGCGAGTGTATTATCTACGTTTTGACGGCTATAGATAATATGTCTCATGCGCTCTTGGGTCGAAGTTTTGTCCTCCCCAGCTGAGTAAGATTCGCATTCCTTGTGGAACCGAATGTCCATCCTTTAACAAGACTGCTTTTCTAGCCCTCTTCAGGATGTTGAGTGTTTTGGAACACAAACCAATTCACGCTTTGGTCGGTCACCCGTTTCATACCTACAACCTGGTATCCTTGGTGTTCCTTCCTGTTTGCTCGCTGTCGTGACCTTGATCCCCAGTGAGATCCCCTGCAAGTGTGTGGCCTTGCCCAGACATGTAGATGTCAGTGTCCTGTCAGCACCCGCGTGTGTTGCTTTCTTTGGTGTCGGTAAACACCATCTTTCGGTGCTTTCCCAGTCATGCGTAAGTGTCTGGTATTCTTTGGTGTCGGTAAACATCATCTTTCGATGTTCGTAACGTCGTTCTCCTTCCTTAGTAAAGCTTTCCTCCTCTCCGTTGGTGTCGATAAACGTCGAGTTTTTCCCAATCATCCGTTGATGATTTGGTTGCGTTGTATCCCCGGAAGTATCCTCCTCTCCGTTGGTGTCGATAAACGTCGAGTTTTTCCTAATCATCCGTTGATGATTTGGTTGTATTTCTTCCCCCGCAGATTCACCTCTCCGTTGGTTTCGATAAACGTCGAGTTTTTCCTAATCATCCGTTGATGATTTGGTTGTATTTCTTCCCCCGCAGATTCACCTCTCCGTTGGTTTCGATAAACGTCGAGTTTTTCCTATGCGTCCGATGACGTATAGTTGTTTGTCCCCACAGATCATTAGTTAATGGCTGTTGATCCCCCCAGAGTACTTCTCCGTTGGTTTCGATAAACGTCGAGTTTTTCCCGATCGTCTGTTAGCGGTTGTTGGTGATATATTTCCCCATGCAGCGTTACCTCTCCGTTGGTTTCGGTAAACGTTGAGTTTTTCTCATTCGTCTGTTGACGTCTGATTGTGTATCCTATTCTCCAGTCATTCGTTAATGTCTGGTTGATTCCCAGCCAGATTCCCCAGTAGAGTCGTCGGTGACGTCCTATTCAGTTTCCGGTTGTTATACCCCTTCCTTAGTGAAGAGGCTTCTCCTCTCCGTTGGTGTCGATAAACGTCGAGTTTTTCCTAGTTATCCGTTGATATCTAGTTGTATTTTCCCCAGTATTTCTCCTTCTCCGTTGGTGTCGATAAACGTCGAGCTTTCTCCCTTTCGTCCGTTGACGTCTGGTCGAGTCTTCCCAGTTCATCTGTCGTCCGTTGATGTCTGGTCTCCCTCTCCATTGGTGTCGATAAACGTCGAGCTTCTCCCTTTCGTCCGATGACGTCTGGTCGAGTCTTCCCAGTTCATCCGTCGTCCGTTGATGTCTGGTCTCCTTCTCCGTTGGTGTCGATAAACGTCGAGCTTCTCCCTTTCGTCCGATGACGTCTGGTCGAGTCTTCCCAGTTCATCCGTCGTCCGTTGATGTCTGGTTACCTCTCCGTTGGTCTTGGTAAACGTCGAGTTTTTCCTGGTCGTCCCAGTTGATCTACCTCTCCGTTGGTTTCGGTGAACGATGAGTTTTTCCCATGTCATCCGCTGACGTATGGTTGTATCCCGTCCTGGTCGTCCCCAGTTGATTTACCTCTCCGTTGGTCTTGGTAAACGTTGAGTGTTTCCTATTTGTCCGTTGGCATCTAGTTGTGATTTCTGTTCCCATTCATCGTCCCGTGACGTCTGGAGGTGATCTTACCCTCTGAAAAGAAGAAAGAAAATGAATAAATTCCCCGCATTGTGCAAATTCTACGGTTCTTGGTATTCAATCCCTGTTTACCCTGAAAGTCTGACAGTCGTTGCTCTCATCCATTCGGGTTCCCAGTTGATTGAATAGGGGAAGCTGTAGCACCTCAAATTTGCACCTCCCTTGTTGTACATTCATTTCATAATAGGTCATTAACATAACATAGTCCACTGCATAGCATTGCATTGTCCTTTGCCCAAGTGCAAGTCCTCAGACAGAATTAGGTCAAACTGATAAGGAGAATCAGTCAATCAAGCTAGCAAGTGCATTTCTCAAGGAAACAAAGCCCTAGGATTGGTTTATCAAGTTCATGTGATTATGGGATCATTTTGAAGTGGATTGGCCAAGATTGGAGGCTCAGAAGTCATCAGTCAAGCTGAATTTCATCTGAAACCCTAGAAAGTCAACTGTGGTCAACTGTGCCTGATCTTATGGATTTGAAGGTGGGAGATGGTTTGAAAGGCTTCATTCATGTCCATACAAGTCTCATTTGATATTTCAAAGATCAAGATTGAAGAATTTGAAGTCAGATGAAAAGTTTCCAGAAATAGCAGGTGACCTGTAATTGGAAACTGCCAAAAATGGAAAGTTCTTCTCCTCAAATTTACATTATCATACAAGCTTCAAATGGAATTTTGTCCAACATGAAAGTTGAAGATCTTGCTCTCACCTTTCCAAAAAGTCCAAGAACACTCATTTCTCATGTGTGGTTGGCAAGTTATGATCGAATCATTTTCAGAAAAAGTTGAAATTCAAAGTGCCATAACTTTTGAATGGAAAGGCCAAATTGGGTGATTCTTTTTTGAGCAAACCACATTTGACATGAACTTTCATGATGCATCATGACATTTCATCAAAAATCATCATAGCAAAAGGCCATTTTTCAAGTGAACTAATTTGCATTTTGGTGGGAAAAAAGATGTTTTTGAAAAATACATGTCATTTGCATACCAAACCACTTCTAACACATCATAAACAACAAATTGGACTTGCCTCAATTGCATTTGCACTGTTACATTGGTTATAATTGGAAAAGGTCATTTTTGCCAAATCACATGAAATTGCATTTCACTAATTCACATCATTCTTGCTAATCTTGTTTAACAAATTGGGTTAGTACATCATATAAAGCCTTAAGCATAACAGAAACACATAATCACAATCATTCTTTCAGATCCAAAGAGAAAAATCACCAAAATTCTCTCAATTTTGTTCAAGCTTTTTCTTATTTTCTCATCAAATTGCACGATTCTTTTTGCTTTCTTTTGCTTGAATCTTCATCTACAGGTACTTGTGAGCATCTGTTTGAAGCTAGATCGTGGCAAATATTGAAGATCACCACTGTTGAACCTTGATGCTTGTACATGGCAGTTGAAGAATTAGACGGATTCAGGTGATTTCGAGCTAGGGTTTCACCTTCATTCATCTCCTGCATCACTAAGGAGCATCTGTTTTCACTTCTAAACCCTTGAAACTCGTGATAACAGCATCTGCACCTTCAAGAGGTTGGATCTCGAATTCTTTAGTTGTTAAAATTGTGATATGGCTTATGTAGATCTCCTATGGTAGAACATGCTGCAACTTGTAGAATTGAATTTCGTTGAGTATTGATTGAGAAATCTGAATTTGAATATTTGATGTCAAAACTTCTTTGGATCGATTCATGCTGTGTAGTTCGAATTAGGTCAAAATATGTTGATATTGTTGTTGTGCTTGAGATGACGGTTCGATCCATAGCTCATTTGTCCACTTTCATGATGATTTGTTCTTGATGGATTTCTGGTGATGAACTGATGAACGCGTGATGAAGGTTGAAAACATTTCCGGAAACTGTCATTTGATCTTTGTTAGCGCTACTGTTCACATGTTTAGGTGTTAGCGCGCTAATGTTTAAAGCATACCTGCTTCGATTCCGCTGGAAAGCATTTTCACTTTTTGCCTTTTTTTTTTTCCTCATATGTTCATCATGTTAACATGCCTTAATTCCATTTTTTTTAATTTCGTTTTCACTTCAAAAAATGATAACTCACTCCATTTTAATCCAAATTTGATGCAATTTTTTGTGCCATTCTCCTTATCATGTGCTGGATTTTATGGTGATTTTTAATAATATTGTGCACGTGTGGAAAAAATATTTGGCTAGGGTTTGTTTAGACATGTCCTTTTGTGCACCATGCCTACTCTTTTGTTCATAAAATGATGATGCTTCATTAGAAATTCTTGAAATTTTTTGCGCATATTCTAGACATGTTCCTGGTCATTTTCATATGTGGTATGTAATTTTTGAGTTCCTGGATTGAGAGTTATGACATGATTTTTGGAGGTGTTACATTTTATGCCATGCCATGCTTTGTGCATCTTCTTGATTTTATTTTTTATGCTTGTTGAACATGATTTGCTCTGGATTTTTTTCATGAGAATACTTGTGAATGTTGAGAATACATGTGAATTTTCCTGGAATTTTTGAATTCATTTCCTATTTGATTGGGATTTTATTTGCTGTTTAGTCATTTGTTGACCTTTTGTGATACATGTTCCCATTTGATTTGTGAAATTCTGGTTATTAATTGGATGGATGTGAAATTTGGCATGAGTATTGTAGACATCTTGAGGTTTGCCATGGTTTTAGTCCCATTCATTTATCATGTTTGATTGCTGTTTTATGATTGGTTGAAGTGGATGCATGTTTTGATGCTTTGTATGAGCTTGTATGAATTTGTGTTGACTTTATGAATTTCATTTACTTGCTTCCCTTGATCCAAATGAGCTGAAATTTGGTATGATTGACATGTTATGAATGCTGTTTGATCATGAATTTTTTGAGGATTTATTGAAATGTTTTGGTATTGATTTGATTGTGATCATTCTGTTTGGTCCTTTGAGGTTCTAGATTGCATGTTTTGTGCTTTTTCCTTCATGAAATGATAATGATGAATGATATGAGCATGAAACCACTTGGATTTGTTTCTTAATTGATTGATCTTGACTTTTGATAAGTTTCATGTTCTGTTTTGACTTTTTGATATCATTTTGACCCTAGTCTTGTACTAGTGGTCTTGTGTTCTCACATTTGAGATTTGTTTCAGGGTAAAAGCACAATTTGCTTATGCTTGATGATGTGAACTCAATTGGAGTTGGCTTGTAGCTTGTTTATGACTAACTTGGAATTTTTTTTGTAGGTTTTGAAACTTGAGTTTGTGCCATGTGGCTTGCACCTTTGTGCATTGACTGTTGTTTGACTGTATAGTTAACTGTTGACCATTGTCTGTTTGCTTATTGTTTGAGCTGAGTACTGATTATATTGGATTGATTTCAGGTACCTTAGTTGCTATAGTTCCTTTGTGAACTTGATTGTGCTTTGCTTGCTAGCTTGAGCACTGAGGTATAATGATCTCTTCTCCATGTAGTTTGGAAGACCTGGCCTGTTACTTGGCCAGGCACCTGTCTGAAGTCCTCCTTAAGAGGCAATGTTTGTGCTTGTCTATTTTTGTCCCCAGGCAGGTAAAGACCTTTGTTAAGGCAATTGGCAGACACAAGAGGTGTGTAGTCCACCTCCTGCTATTCTGTTGAGTCGTCCCTTGGCTCACATCACATGTTGATGCCTTGTGGACATTAACCCAAGATCAGTTGGGTCAGTGTCATAAGTGTAGAAGGGTTCCCACTTTCTGGACCCACACTTCATTGTCTGAAGCTCTCCCTGACCAGGGATAAGAGCTGTGAAGTCTAATCTTCACTCACTTTTCATTTGGCTTCACCTTGACTCTCAATGTTAAGGTTAAGAGCTAACATTACCCTTCCAGTTGGCTTGCTCTTGCAGCCTAACCCTTTGTTTGAGCCCCACTTGATGTGAATATAGTGTGTGCTATCTGTAATTGTTTTCTTTGTTGTTTGTGCTGATTAAGATAGGCTTGCTCCATGTGCAAGTTAGGTAGCAACCTTGACTTAGGGATGATTATGCATGATAACATCTAGGCTCGAGTTAGTCTCCCTAGTTGTGTCTCCCTCTGTTATCTGGTTAGGCTAGTCTTGTGTCCCTTCGTAGGGGAACTACGTCGCCCTGATCCTCATACCAGATGAGGTACGTAGGCAGGAGATGAGCTGATCTCTCCGGGCGCCCGTTTTGTTTTGTCTTTGTGTGTGTCAGGAGATGGATGTAAGACCAGCGATTGGCATTCCGTATCCTCTTGTTGTGTGCTTGGAATCCGGTATAAGTCCATCAAGTGGCATCTGGTTTCCAGTGTGGGTGTGTTTGGTTCGGAATCTGATGTAAGTCCAGCGATTGGCATTCGGATCCCACGTTTGCCTGTGTCTGTTTTGTTTGTGTGCGTGAGCCGAGCTACGGATGCTCTGATTCTTCTTAGTCCGAGAAGATACGTATGCAGAGGATGCGACATCCTCGCGAGCATGTTTTTCCCCCAGTTCAAACTACTTAGACTCTGATGTCTATGCTTGATAGACTAAGTAGGCCCAGGATGCGATATCCTGCCGAGTCAGTCCTGTTTGTTTGTTTATGAGCAGTGTCTTAGCAACCATTTTCCTTCCTTTTGTGCGTGGATCCCGTCGAGTACGACGGATGCGTAGGGGTGCTAATACCTTCCCTTCGCATAACCGACTCCCGATCCCATTCTCTTTGGTCGCGAGACGATGCTTTTTCCAGGTTTACTCTGAGCGTTTCCTTTCCCTCTTTTGGGATAAATAACGCACGGTGGCGGCTCTGTTGTCTTCGTTTCCCGCCGGTATTTCGCGTAATGCGACAGCTGGCGACTCTGCTGGGGAATAGAGAAGTTGACCTCTGGCTGGTCCATCTTCCCTAAGCGAGTCTCTCCTAGCGCTCTCTAGGTTAGGGTTTTGGTTGCTGTTTGCTATTATTTATTGCATTCATTGTTTATTGTTTGCATTTATTTTTTTGCATTAATGTTTGCATTCATTCATATTCATCTGCTGGCTGTGCTGTGTTCTCTCTGTTTGGGGTGGGAGTTACTCGAGGTAAAAGGCCCAATACCCAGGCTATGAGTGAAATCTAGGAAACCTAGGAATAGAGTGATTCATGGGAAGCGGGTGGTATGCGCCACTTAGCGGAACATTGATATCACGAGCAGTTCAGACCCTGGTGGGATATTATCGTTACATACTTCGGGTGTGTATATGATGATATTCTGCGAAAGGTTATTTATGCTGCGTTTCTCTCGACCTTACCCTGGCTTAGATGACACCCGTGAGTGGGGAGGGAATGATCAGTTTTACAGGTACTGTTGCTGACTTGATGGTGACTTGTTGGTGACTCTGGGTACTGATGGTGACTGTGAATTATGGACATTTATTTCTGGGACGCCGGAGTTCTGTCCGTGGTTTATCAGCGGGTTCCGTTTATTTCGGATCCCCGGGTTGAATTTGAGAGTACTGGTTCAGAGGATCTAGTTGTCATCCATTCAGTGGATGTTCCTGTGATGTTAGAGGTGTAATCTCCGGTTCTGTTTATTTCGGAACTCCCCAAGTCGGATTTATGGTGACTTAGTCCCACAGATGACTGTGACTGGTTCAGAGACTGGATGGGTCTTCAGATGACTTGGTGGCACAGTGACCTGCATTCATGCATTTGCATCATTATCATTTCGCATTCACCCGCATTCAACTCATGTCTACCCGTACTCGGGGTCCATCTTTGATTAAGATTCTGGTTGAGAGACAGCCAGAGGTTAGAATGTTGTTGATGAAAAATTATTTTTCTCAATGACGCTAGAATCAAGGGACAGAATATCCCTGGTACGGATAGACATTGCATGTGTGAGTTATACTAACCCATTTGCTGTTTTGTAGGTGTCAACCGGTGCGCATAGCTCGTCTGTTCAAATATCCTGCTAGGGGCAACAAATCCAAACTGATGGATCCACCCAGCGCCGACCTTCTTGAGATGAAAGAGATGATAAGGGAATTGTTCAGTGTGGTGCAAGGGCTTGCCCTGGGGCAGAAAGCCATGGCCGAGAGATTGGAAAGGATTGAAGGCTGGATAATCAAGGAGAAAGCTCAGGGAAAGGCTCTGTCAGCCGAAGCAAACAACCCCTCTGGTATTGTGACAAAGAAACCATCTGGCGGTGGTCCACTCAAAAAGGAGGTTGAATCAGGAGGTGGGGAGACAAAGAAAGAACGCGGTAAGGATCGTTATCACCCTTATGCTGCCGTTGTAATCCTTCCTGTTGATAACCCAACTGTACCACAGCAACAACCACCGCTTCAACAGAGAGCACCGAGGGCTAAGAGCCTAGTGAAGAAGGAGAAGGTTGATCGTCAGTTTGAGGAGCCACCTGTAACTTATACTCTCCTGTTCGAAAGATTGAGGGATCTGGGGTTAGTCCGGCCAAGGATATTGATTCCCGTGGAACGGCAGCGGAGGCCTCCAAACTATGATGAGAATGCTAAATGTGATTTCCATTCTGGGGCACAGGGGCACAATTGAGGGTTGTAGGGCTTTCAAGCATGTCGTCCAGGACATGGTGGACTCTAAAGTTATCAGCTTGGCACAGATAATGAATGGAGATGTCAACCCCGTACCCAGGCAGGGCCCTGTAAAAGTGAAGATGGTGAAAAAGGCCAAGGGAAGAAGGGAGGTGACTCAGGAGGATCAGTTAAAGGTTCCAATGTCTGTGGTTCCAAAACCTCTGATGAAGGATGGAGCTTTCCTTGGTGCTGATAGTTGTTGTGCGGCCGTCGCCACAAAGGGATGTGTAGTGATGAGAGACACGACCCAGAAGATGAAGGAAGTAGAAACGGACAGTGAAAAATTTGAAACACCAAGTCAAGCAATTGAAACCGTCAAGGTGGAGAATGCCCTTGTTGCTGAGAAAGAGAAAAGGCTGTCCATTTCTTCTTATAAACAAGCCCTGGAAGTGGTGAAGAACAGAGAGGCCCGAGGCTGGGGAAGGATCATTGATATTGTGGTAAAAGCAGACATGTTTGGGGTCGGTTATCAGCCGGATCAGAAGTCGTCTAGACCAAACAGGGGATGTCGTCCACCGTACACCTTTGTCAGTGCAGGAATGTTGGATCCTGATCATGCTCGTTCAGTGAGTGAAGAGATTGACCGCGACCGCGAGCTCGAGGCGTGGATAAAATCGTGCGTACCAGAGAATTGGAAAGCCTCCAAGATCGCCACTGTCACTCATCCAAAAGGATAGTATTTATGTGTTTTCAGTTTTGTTTGCATGAAAGCCATACGTTTTTCCCGAAACGTAATGGTCCATTGTAAGGGCCATCTTGTGTGTTTCATTATGCAACATTTTGCATCAGTAATAAATGGATGCTTTTGTAATTAAAAGCGGTGTTCCCTGTTTTTCATTTATTTTCGCAGTTTAAAAAAATAAAAATGGCAATGTTTATTTTCATTTTGCTTTCCTTTTGATTTGTCTTGTTCCGACCTCAAAAGTGATTTTTCTCCTGATCTCATTGATAACAATTCGGTTACACCTCTGTATGACTTCGACAATCCGATCTACCATGCCGAAGAGTAAGGCGAAAAAGATGGTGATCTGCCGGAATTAGCCAGGTTGTTAAGACAGGAGGAGAAGGTGATTCAACCGCACAAGGAGAGATTCAAGATTGTTACTCCAAGCACCGCCGAGGTCGGAAAGGAAGTGAAAGTTGGTTCCGCCTAGAGGCAAGTGTCAAGAGCGAAGGCGATGCCAATCGGTCTCAGGAATACCGATGCCACGTATCAGAGTGACTTTGTTGCATGATATGATTCATCATGGAATCAAATGCTATGTTGATGACATGATAGCAAAGTCCCAAGCAGAAAAAAGGCATCTGGTAAATCCGGGGCAAGTCGTTTGACCGGGTTGAGACAACTCCGACTGAGGTTGAGTCCGAATCAGTGCACTTGTGGAGTGCTGTCCGGTAAGTTGCCAAGGCTTATTGTGAACGAGAGAGGAACCGAGGTCGATCCTGCAAAAAAAAAAAAAAAAAAGAGAAGGAAAGAAAGAAAAGAAAAGAAGAAGAAAAAGCAATGCAAGATGCCTGATTTGAACCGGAAAAAAAGAGAGCAAACGGTCAGGTGGATAATGGTTGCCAAGGGGCATTGAAAAAATAAGTTGCAGGAACCTCTGATTCTGGTGCCTCCCGTGGAAAGAACAACTGTTAATCTGTAATTGACAGCCCTCGAGGGGTCTACAAGGTGCGTATTGTGTCAGCATGACGAGTCTTGTCGAAAAGAGCATGCAATTTACCTTAGCAAAAAGTTTATCGACTGTGAAACAATACATTCACTGTTCGAGAAAACTTGCTGTACTTTGGCATAGGCTGCTCGCTGACTGAGACAGTATATGTTGGGTCATACCACTTTGTGGATTGCCAAGATGGATCTGATCAAGTATGTGCTTAAAGGAGCTAGCATTGACCGGACGGGTTGCGAGAGGGCAAAAGATGTTGATTGAATACAATAGTCAGTATACCTCTCGGAAAGCAATCAAGGGGAGTGTATTGTCTGATTACATCGCCCGGCGACCCATTGAGGATTATCAACCAAGGAAGTTTGAGTTCCCTGATGAGGACATCTCGAGGTCCTCAAATCGAAAGATTGTGAGGGACCGATCCCGGAGGAGGGGCCTGACCCTGAATCCGAACGGATTCTGATGTCTGAAGGGGAGAGTAATATGGATGAGTTGGTGATGCTTTGGTTACACCAAAGGGATTCCACGGTCCCTTCGTTGCCCGGATAACATGTGAATGCACCAACAATAATGGCTGAGTACGAAGCTTGTATCCTGGGTATTGATCTTCGGTGCGTACGTCCACTGGGGCAACGCCTTCCTCGGAGGTGTATGAGAAGGAATCGGTGCTACCATTTGAGGTCCTAATTAGAGAAGCTTGATGAGTGGACAAGGACTCGGTATGACACGTTGAGCCTGACTGAGGAAAAGGGCTGATAGTTACTTGTCATGGGGCAGTTATACCCAGTGAATGAAGCGTGTTGTTGACCGAAAAGCGCGACCTCGTGCATCCCACGTGAGAAAGCGGTATTGAAAAGGATCCTTCCTCCTCGACGATCGTAGGGGCAAGTGGGCACCCAATCATGAATCCCCAGCATGGTCAAGAAGGCTTTCTCCGACAAAGCCTTGTTGCTGACGACCATGGGTGGCGAGGATTTTCCATCCCCTGCAGATGCGGACACAGTTAGAAGATACTTCGTAAAAAAAAAGGGAAAAGAGACCCGCTGGACGAAAAGAATAAAAGAGTCCAGGCAAAAAAGGGCATCCCGGCGAACCAAGAAAAAAGAGAAAAGGTTCGGGCAAAAGTTAGGGATAATAAAAGACATGAAAAGAATTTGTACACCCGGCAAGTCGAAAACCCCACAAGGGCGACTGGGGCAAAAAAGGGTATCCCGGTGGACCGAAAACCTGAAAAGGCGGTCCAGGCAAAAGAGGGAATGAAACGAACAACTGCGTCCAGCATGATCGTTTGTGCTTAGGATACATCAGGGATAATCTCCGACGGAGATCGATCGGAATCGTCTTGTTCTGAAGGCAGAAAGTGCGAAGCGTCTTGAAGACATATGGGGTGTAACCGAGTTGGAACCCGATGAGATCACGGTTTCACATTGCCATTAGGGTAGATTTTTTCCTTTTATGCGTGATCACCTCTTTTCAGGGATTGCTTCCTATGTGCCGCTCGGTTTTGAGCCATCTTTTTCAGTCAATAAAATGCGTGTTCAAGTCAAATAGTTTTGTTTTTGTTTTCATTACCGCTTTGATTACGAAAACATCCGTTTATGTTGATAAGAATATTTGCATCTTGAAACATGGAGATCCCTTCCGATGCATGCTTATAAGATTGAAATCTGAAAATCTTATTCAGAAGTTTGAGTGACCTAGGTGTTGAAATGTTGGCACGCCTGGGGCACGCTTTTATCTCACGATCTCTTGTGCGGGTGCTGTTAGCTATGTTCACTCACTGGCAGGCTATGATATGAAGCCTTTTGACAAAAGATCCCCACAGAGTCCAACCAGGGGCAAGGGATAGACGAACAATGAAAGGACGGTGAAGGATTACGACGACGATCCCGGAGGGTTAATCAAGAAGACTCTTCAAAGTCCGAGGGCTGGAAGATTTGTATGAATCCCAGAAGTTCGATCTCCGCGGAGTACGGAGGAGTCAGGAATACAAGGTGATGAATCAGAAAAGTCCAGATGAGTCTGGGAGTTCTCAAAAGTGGAAAGTCGACACTGTGGTTGAATGATGAATGCCAGTGTTCGACGAATCGACGGGTGTTCCGTGTCAAATAGGCCGTATCTCCCAAGTGGGTCTGAAAGTGCTATTTCTCTAGCCGATTCGAGATCGGTGTCTCATCAGAGAGCTTGAAGGTTGCCATCCCCAGTGGGAATGTCAGTGGGTGGTCTATTTCTCCGGGTTGAGGATGTTTCCCCGGCAGATATTTCTCCAAGTAAGTATGGAAGCTATCAGAGCTATGTTCCCCTGCAGAGTTGTGGATGTCTACCTCCAGTGTGGCCTAGCATATTATTTCCTCAGCAGAGTGGCGCATGCCTTTCCTGATAGAGTTATGCATCTCCCCATCAGGATGTGGAGTGTTTTCCCCTAGTGGATCTACATGGCAGAGGGTTTGTGTTGATGGTTTTCCCCCTAGCAGGATCCCCGAGCGGATCGAGTCCGGTGAAATCATCCCCAGTAGAGATAAGCATTGGTTGCCTCCCCTAGCAGGGTAATCCCAAGCAGTTCGGGTTCGATGGAGTTCATCCTAGCAAAGGATGTCTTTCCCCAGCAGGGCGGAAATTGACGTGGTATTGAAATCTTCAGCAAAGTTCCTGGAGCTCCCCGGTGTTGTCTCTGAAGGAGACGTGTTTTATGCATTCACCATTTAGAATAAGCATAGCATATTGCATCATTAGTGCGTAGCATTTTCATGATCATGGGGCATTGCGCTAAAAAAAAAACTCATGCATCTGCATTGCAAGCATATCCATTAGCCCTAAGCCGTGGTGACCAAGATTGGGTTGTTGGAAGGAGTTTAGCCTCGCGCCATGGGATCGATTTCAGAATTGGGTTCCCCAGCAGGGTAGAAAGGCGTTTTCCCAACAAGTGACTCCGCAAGTGAGCGGGTATCCCCGGCAGTGTTACTCCCCAGATTGGTAGCATTTGGCAAGCTTGGATTTGTTCCCCTAGCAGATGTGGGTGTGTCTGATCTCTCCATATAGAGTCGACCCCTTAAGCAGAAATTGTCTGTCATTTCCTTCTGCATTCCCCACGAGTTGTATCCTCGTGGATGACGGTTGTTTCCGTTCCCTCCCACACATAATGGGATGGGTTTTCCCTATTGAGTTCTTTCCTCATTAGGATGAGTCTTGATTCAGTCGGCCTTTTTGGATCGATCCTAAACTAGCTTCCTTGGGCTGTCTCTTGTGCTTCCCTGTGGTATAAATGAGTGGTTGCTCACTAACCGACACTCATTCATCTTATCCTCAGCAGATTTTGGTGACCTCTACCTACAACCCGGTAGATGTAAACCCCACGTTCTCCCCTTTGTGGAGTCCACCTTTGTGCTCATCCTAGTCGATGACGGTTGCTTTTCTGTGGTTTTCTACCTACTAACCGGTAGATGTAATCCCCTCTTTGAGGTTATCATTATTCGGTTGTCGGTAATTGATATTCCTTTCACCTCTCGGATATTTGCTTTGATTAAGCAACTTTATCCCTTTTGATTGGTCATCTTTGCATACCTAGTCCTGGTACCCCCGATGCCTTTCTTTTCGGTCGATCTCCATTTAACAACCAATCCGGTTATGGATAATCTTCCATGCGAGTGTATTATCTACGTTTTGACGGCTATAGATAATATGTCTCATGCGCTCTTGGGTCGAAGTTTTGTCCTCCCCAGCTGAGTAAGATTCGCATTCCTTGTGGAACCGAATGTCCATCCTTTAACAAGACTGCTTTTCTAGCCCTCTTCAGGATGTTGAGTGTTTTGGAACACAAACCAATTCACGCTTTGGTCGGTCACCCGTTTCATACCTACAACCTGGTATCCTTGGTGTTCCTTCCTGTTTGCTCGCTGTCGTGACCTTGATCCCCAGTGAGATCCCCTGCAAGTGTGTGGCCTTGCCCAGACATGTAGATGTCAGTGTCCTGTCAGCACCCGCGTGTGTTGCTTTCTTTGGTGTCGGTAAACACCATCTTTCGGTGCTTTCCCAGTCATGCGTAAGTGTCTGGTATTCTTTGGTGTCGGTAAACATCATCTTTCGATGTTCGTAACGTCGTTCTCCTTCCTTAGTGAAGCTTTCCTCCTCTCCGTTGGTGTCGATAAACGTCGAGTTTTTCCCAATCATCCGTTGATGATTTGGTTGCGTTGTATCCCCGGAAGTATCCTCCTCTCCGTTGGTGTCGATAAACGTCGAGTTTTTCCTAATCATCCGTTGATGATTTGGTTGTATTTCTTCCCCCGCAGATTCACCTCTCCGTTGGTTTCGATAAACGTCGAGTTTTTCCTAATCATCCGTTGATGATTTGGTTGTATTTCTTCCCCCGCAGATTCACCTCTCCGTTGGTTTCGATAAACGTCGAGTTTTTCCTATGCGTCCGATGACGTATAGTTGTTTGTCCCCACAGATCATTAGTTAATGGCTGTTGATCCCCCCAGAGTACTTCTCCGTTGGTTTCGATAAACGTCGAGTTTTTCCTATGCGTCCGATGACGTATAGTTGTTTGTCCCCACAGATCATTAGTTAATGGCTGTTGATCCCCCCAGAGTACTTCTCCGTTGGTTTCGATAAACGTCGAGTTTTTCCCGATCGTCTGTTAGCGGTTGTTGGTGATATATTTCCCCATGCAGCGTTACCTCTCCGTTGGTTTCGGTAAACGTTGAGTTTTTCTCATTCGTCTGTTGACGTCTGATTGTGTATCCTATTCTCCAGTCATTCGTTAATGTCTGGTTGATTCCCAGCCAGATTCCCCAGTAGAGTCGTCGGTGACGTCCTATTCAGTTTCCGGTTGTTATACCCCTTCCTTAGTGAAGAGGCTTCTCCTCTCCGTTGGTGTCGATAAACGTCGAGTTTTTCCTAGTTATCCGTTGATATCTAGTTGTATTTTCCCCAGTATTTCTCCTTCTCCGTTGGTGTCGATAAACGTCGAGCTTTCTCCCTTTCGTCCGTTGACGTCTGGTCGAGTCTTCCCAGTTCATCCGTCGTCCGTTGATGTCTGGTCTCCTTCTCCGTTGGTGTCGATAAACGTCGAGCTTTCTCCCTTTCGTCCGTTGACGTCTGGTCGAGTCTTCCCAGTTCATCCGTCGTCCGTTGATGTCTGGTCTCCCTCTCCATTGGTGTCGATAAACGTCGAGCTTCTCCCTTTCGTCCGATGACGTCTGGTCGAGTCTTCCCAGTTCATCCATCGTCCGTTGATGTCTGGTCTCCTTCTCCGTTGGTGTCGATAAACGTCGAGCTTCTCCCTTTCGTCCGATGACGTCTGGTCGAGTCTTCCCAGTTCATCCGTCGTCCGTTGATGTCTGGTTACCTCTCCGTTGGTCTTGGTAAACGTCGAGTTTTTCCTGGTCGTCCCAGTTGATCTACCTCTCCGTTGGTTTCGGTGAACGATGAGTTTTTCCCATGTCATCCGCTGACGTATGGTTGTATCCCGTCCTGGTCGTCCCCAGTTGATTTACCTCTCCGTTGGTCTTGGTAAACATTGAGTGTTTCCTATTTGTCCGTTGGCATCTAGTTGTGATTTTTGTTCCCATTCATCGTCCCGTGACGTCTGGAGGTGATCTTACCCTCTGAAAAGAAGAAAGAAAACGAAAAAATTCCCCGCATTGTGCAAATTCTACGGTTCTTGGTATTCAATCCCTGTTTACCCTGAAAGTCTGACAGCCGTTGCTCTCATCCATTCGGGTTCCCAGTTGATTGAATAGGGGCCGCTGTAGCACCTCAAATTTGCACCTCCCTTGTTGTACATTCATTTCATAATAGGTCATTAACATAACATAGTCCACTGCATAGCATTGCATTGTCCTTTGCCCAAGTGCAAGTCCTTAGACAGAATTAGGTCAAACTGATCAGGAGAATCAGTCAATCAAGCTAGCAAGTGCATTTCTAAAGGAAACAAAGCCCTAGGATTGGTTTATCAAGTTCATGTGATTATGGGATCATTTTGAAGTGGATTGGCCAAGATTGGAGGCTCAGAAGTCATCAGTCAAGCTGAATTTCATCTGAAACCCTAGAAAGTCAACTGTGGTCAACTGTGCCTGATCTTATGGATTTGAAGGTGGGAGATGGTTTGAAAGGCTTCATTCATGTCCATACAAGTCTCATTTGATATTTCAAAGATCAAGATTGAAGAATTTGAAGTCAGATGAAAAGTTTCCAGAAATAGCAGGTGACCTGTAATTGGAAACTGCCAAAAATGGAAAGTTCTTCTCCTCAAATTTACATTATCATACAAGCTTAAAATGGAATTTTGTCCAACATGAAAGTTGAATATCTTGCTCTCACCTTTCCAAAAAGTCCAAGAACCCTCATTTCTCATGTGTGGTTGGCAAGTTATGATCGAATCATTTTCAGAAAAAGTTGAAATTCAAAGTGCCATAACTTTTGAATGGAAAGGCCAAATTGGGTGATTCTTTTTTGAGCAAACCAAATTTGACATGAACTTTCATGATGCATCATCACATTTCATCAAAAATCATCATAGCAAAAGGCCATTTTTCAAGTGAACTAATTTGCATTTTGGTGGGAAAAAAGATGTTTTTGAAAAATACATGTCATTTGCATACCAAACCACTTCTAACACATCATAAACAACAAATTGGACTTGCCTCAATTGCATTTGCACTGTTACATTGGTTATAATTGGAAAAGGTCATTTTTGCCAAATCACATGAAATTGCATTTCACTAATTCACATCATTCTTGCTAATCTTGTTTAACAAATTGGGTTAGTACATCATATAAAGCCTTAAGCATAACAGAAACACATAATCACAATCATTCTTTCAGATCCAAAGAGAAAAATCACCAAAATTCTCTCAATTTTGTTCAAGCTTTTTCTTATTTTCTCATCAAATTGCACGATTCTTTTTGCTTTCTTTTGCTTGAATCTTCATCTACAGGTACTTGTGAGCATCTGTTTGAAGCTAGATCGTGGCAAATATTGAAGATCACCACTGTTGAACCTTGATGCTTGTACATGGCAGTTGAAGAATTAGACGGATTCAGGTGATTTCGAGCTAGGGTTTCACCTTCATTCATCTCCTGCATCACTAAGGAGCATCTGTTTTCACTTCTAAAGCCTTGAAACTCGTGATAACAGCATCTGCACCTTCAAGAGGTTGGATCTCGAATTCTTTAGTTGTTAAAATTGTGATATGGCTTATGTATATCTCCTATGGTAGAACATGCTGCAACTTGTAGAATTGAATTTCGTTGAGTATTGATTGAGAAATCTGAATTTGAATGTTTGATGTCAAAACTTCTTTGGATCGATTCATGCTGTGTAGTTCGAATTAGGTCAAAATATGTTGATATTGTTGTTGTGCTTGAGATGACGGTTCGATCCATAGCTCATTTGTCCACTTTCATGATGATTTGTTCTTGATGGATTTCTGGTGATGAACTGATGAACGCGTGATGAAGGTTGAAAACATTTCCGGAAACTGTCATTTGATCTTTGTTAGCGCTACTGTTCACATGTTTTGGTATTAGCGCGCTAATGTTTAAAGCATACCTGCTTCGATTCCCCTGGAAAGCATTTTCACTTTTTGCCTTTTCTTTTTTTTTTTCCTCATATGTTCATCATGTTAACATGCCTTAATTCCATTTTTTTTAATTTCTTTTTCACTTCAAAAAATGATAACTCACTCCATTTTAATCCAAATTTGATGCAATTTTTTGTGCCATTCTCCTTATCATGTGCTGGATTTTATGGTGATTTTTAATAATATTGTGCACGTGTGGAAAAAATATTTGGCTAGGGTTTGTTTAGACATGTCCTTTTGTGCACCATGCCTACTCTTTTGTTCATAAAATGATGATGCTTCATTAGAAATTCTTGAAATTTTTTGTGCATATTCTAGACATGTTCCTGGTCATTTTGATATGTGGTTTGTAATTTTTGAGTTCCTGGATTGAGAGTTATGACATGATCTTTGGAGGTGTTACATTTTATGCCATGCCATGCTTTGTGCATCTTCTTGATTTTATTTTTTATGCTTGTTGAACATGATTTGCTCTGGATTTTTTTCATGAGAATACTTGTGAATGTTGAGAATACATGTGAATTTTCCTGGAATTTTTGAATTCATTTCCTATTTGATTGGGATTTTATTTGCTGTTTAGTCATTTGTTGACCTTTTGTGATACATGTTCCCATTTGATTTGTGTAATTCTGGTTATTAATTGGATGGATGTGAAATTTGGCATGAGTATTTTAGACATCTTGAGGTTTGCCATGGTTTTAGTCCCATTCATTTATCATGTTTGATTGCTGTTTTATGATTGGTTGAAGTGGATGCATGTTTTGATGCTTTGTATGAGCTTGTATGAATTTGTGTTGACTTTATGAATTTCATTGGCTTGCTTCCCTTGATCTAAATGAGCAGAAATTTGGTATGATTTACATGTTATGAATGCTGTTTGATCATGAATTTTTTGAGGATTTATTGAAATGTTTTGGTATTGATTTGATTGTGATCATTCTGTTTGGTCCTTTGAGGTTCTAGATTGCATGTTTTGTGCTTTTTCCTTCATGAAATGATAATGATGAATGATATGAGCATGAAACCACTTGGATTTGTTTCTTAATTGATTGATCTTGACTTTTGATAAGTTTCATGTTCTGTTTTGACTTTTTGATATCATTTTGACCCTAGTCTTGTACTAGTGGTCTTGTGTTCTCACATTTGAGATTTGTTTCAGGGTAAAAGCACAATTTGCTTATGCTTGATGATGTGCACTCAATTGGAGTTGGCTTGTAGCTTGTTTATGACAAACTTGGAATTTGTTTTGTAGGTTTTGAAACTTGAGTTTGTGCCATGTGGCTTGCACCTTTGTGCATTGATTGTTGTTTGACTGTATAGTTAACTGTTGACCATTGTCTGTTTGCTTATTGTTTGAGCTGAGTACTGATTATATTGGATTGATTTCAGGTACCTTAGTTGCTATAGTTCCTTTGTGAACTTGATTGTGCTTTGCTTGCTAGCTTGAGCACTGAGGTATAATGATCTCTTCTCCATGTAGTCTGGAAGACCTGGCCTGTTACTTGGCCAGGCACCTGTCTGAAGTCCTCCTTAAGAGGCAATGTTTGTGCTTGTTTATTTTTGTCCCCAAGCAGGTAAAGACCTTTGTTAAGGCAATTGGCAGACACAAGAGGTGTGTAGTCCACCTCCTGCTATTCTGTTGAGTCGTCCCTTGGCTCACATCACATGTTGATGCCTTGTGGACATTAACCCAAGATCAGTTGGGTCAGTGTCATAAGTGTAGAAGGGTTCCCACTTTCTGGACCCACACTTCATTGTCTGAAGCTCCCCCTGACCAGGGATAAGAGCTGTGAAGTCTAATCTTCACTCACCTTTCATCAGGCTTCACCTTGACTCTCAATGTCAAGGTTAAGAGCTAACATTACCCTTCCAGTTGGCTTGCTCTTGCAGCCTAACCCTTTGTTTGAGCCCCACTTGATGTGAATATAGTGTGTGCTATCTGTAATTGTTTTCTTTGTTGTTTGTGCTGATTAAGATAGGCTTGCTCCATGTGCAAGTTAGGTAGCAACCTTGACTTAGGGATGATTATGCATGATAACATCTAGGCTCGAGTTAGTCTCCCTAGTTATGTCTCCCTCTGTTATCTGGTTAGGCTAGTCTTGTGTCCCTTCGTAGGGGAACTACGTCGCCCTGATCCTCATACCAGATGAGGTACGTAGGCAGAAGATGAGCTGATCTCTCCGGGCGCCCGTTTTGTTTTGTCTTTGTGTGTGTCAGGAGATGGATGTAAGACCAGCGATTGGCATTCCGTATCCTCTTGTTGTGTGCTTGGAATCCGGTATAAGTCCATCAAGTGGCATCTGGTTTCCAGTGTGGGTGTGTTTGGTTCGGAATCTGATGTAAGTCCAGCGATTGGCATTCGGATCCCACGTTTGCCTGTGTCTGTTTTATTTGTGTGCGTTAGCCGAGCTACGGATGCTCTGATTCTTCTTAGTCCGAGAAGATACGTATGCAGAGGATGCGGCATCCTCGCGAGCATGTTTTTCCCCCAATTCGAACTACTTAGACTCTGATGTCTATGCTTGATAGACTAAGTAGGCCCAGGATGCGATATCCTGCCGAGTCAGTCCTGTTTGTTTGTTTATGAGCAGTGTCTTAGCAACCATTTTCCTTCCTTTTGTGCGTGGATCCCGTCGAGTACGACGGATGCGTAGGGGTGCTAATACCTTCCCTTCGTATAACCGACTCCCGATCCCATTCTCTTTGGTCGCGAGACCATGCTTTTTCCAGGTTTACTCTGAGCGTTTCCTTTCCCTCTTTTGGGATAAATAACGCACGGTGGCGGCTCTGTTGTCTTCGTTTCCCGCCGGTTTTTCGCGTAATGCGACACCGGTGAGTCAGGTTGTCTTCAAAATAAATGAAGAACACAAAGTTAGACCACAGGACAAGAAGCCGGGAACAAAACCTGCTTATGCACATGATGCATGCAATGCTCGTGCATATGATTCGTTTTTTATTTCAAAGGAACTCTAGGGTTTTATTTGCATGTTTTTGGAAATATTAAATATTTATCACATAGGGAAATGTCTCATCAAATAATATCAGGGAAAAGAAGTACATCATTGTCAATCATATACAGGAGAAAAGGAAAATAATCATCCTATGGATCCCTAGAAACAATCATCCAATGCTCTAGACACAGGAAGATAGGATGCACGAAGTCTCTTCACCTCCCTCTCGTAGGCTGCCTCCATATCTTCTTTCTCCTTGGCGAGTCGGTCGTACTTCCTCTTCCAAAACTTGGAAGACTGAGGAAGTAGAGAAGTCCATGCATCATCAGGATCATCAATAACCTGATGTTCGAGGAACTCTATCAAAGCATCCTTCTCCTTGACCTGCTGAAGCAACTCTTCTCGTTCACGGATCCAAGCACGTGATCGGTCTTCGTCTCTCAACTCCTCTACTCCTTGGTTGGGGAGGGTTGAAGGCCCAGCCATAACCAAAGGTGTAGGTCTTGGATACTCGTAAGGCATGAGATACTCAGATGCTCTGTTTCTAACCCAAGCAGTGTAAGGCTCCATAGCAACACAATTCTTAGGGCCCAACTCTTTCCTTCCTTTCCTATGAATCTTGCGCCAAGCGCAGACCATTCTGTCCTTCAAGCCTTGGGGATTTTTACCCTCCTGGAAGAACACACCTTCTAACAGAATGTTATTAGGTTTATCCTTTAGGGGGAACCCAAGCTGACGACGTGCCAAAACAGGGTTGTAGTTAATCCCATCACATGTACCAAGAAGAGGTACATTGGAGAATTCACCACAAGAGTCGATAATCTGCACACCATCATACACACGGTTATATCAAGAGATATCATCATTAGTGAGAGACATAAGTCTCGTGGACCACCGTAGACATCCCTTGTTCTCCTTGAAGGAGACCGTCTGCGGTAAGTGAGAAATAAACCACTTTTACAACAGAGGCAAACAACACACAATGGCACCACCACCCTTTGTATTCCTCAGATGCAAAGAGAAATAGGTATCGCTCAACAGAGTAGGAACGAGATTAAGAGTAGAGAAAATCCTAATAGCGTTCACATCCACAAACTTGTCGATGTTGGGGAACAATACTAATCCATAGATGAGAAGTACAAATATGGCCTCAAAGGCATCCTCACTCATGGCCTTCCCATATACAGTAGCTTGAGTAATGAGGAACTCAGAAGGGAGACCTTGAATTCCACCTTTGGTAGTCATATGAGCACCAACCAGAGATTCATCTATGTGCAACATGTCTGCTATCTCTTGAGAAGTAGGAACACTCTCTAAGCCACTGAACGACAACTGATCTAGAATAGGTATACCCACAAGGTAGGCATACTCCTCAAGGGTAGGTAAAAGCTGGAAATCCGGAAACGTGAAGCAACGGTACAAAGGATCATAAAACTGCACCAATACACTCATCAACCCTTCATCCACATGAGTAGTTAGAAGAGGAAGAAGCTTCCCAAAGGATCTAATACATAGGATGTCAGATTCCTTAGCTCTTTCAAATCTGGTTGTCTGAAGTTGTACTTCTTTGTATTCCTTCTTTGTCTTTCCATGTCTGAAAATTTTGCAAATAAACCCCTTAAGTTCCTTGAAAATTTTCTTCATTATTGAGGATATGGATGCAAATGAGTGCATGAATGCATGAATGCAACAATCACACTCAAGGATCAAGCAAAGCACACCAAACAAAGGTCATGGGATGGATCATGTTATCCTTAATATCAATCATCCATTTTGGTGGATCATGGTTTACACCTTATCAACACCTAAGTTCCATTGATATTAAGGATACATGAACAGATCAACCATGAATCAAAGGTTTGTTGCAAGTCACGAGCATGGAGTTTAGGTTAAGAACCACCCAAAGGGAATGCACTAGGGTTTAAACCTGCCAAACATGTTCTACAAGAGGTTCCCATAGTCATCATCCCATCTTTCGGATATTATCGGAGAAACGACTACTCGTATTCCAAAAATATTCTCAAGAGAGACTCTTATGAGTGTAGTATCGCGTAACAATCGTATCAAATCTTACACTTGAATGACTTTCGCACTACATCCTAAGAATAGGCCAAGATGGGCTTGGTAACTAAGGTCCTTGGCTTCTAAGGTCTATATTGGAAAGAGTAATGTCTAACCACAACTTACTTGTGTGACATTATTGATCCCAACGTGACCTCCACCAAGTGAATGGACTTGCAAGTCAACTTGCTAAGAAATAACTCCACACAAGTCAACAAGACTGCGCCATTCTCCTATCCTAAGTGCACTCGAGTCCGGGTATAGAACTCATCTCACAAAGATCACCAAGCATACAAGGAATTAATATCAAGCAATTCAATCATTACATACAATACAGTAATCCCAAATTGCACAAGAATATGTCACAAGACAATACAATACAACAAATATGAAAAGTAGGCAAAACCCACTAAGTTAGATGTCCCCAGCAGAGTCGCCAATTTTCTGTAGCGGGGTATTCGTTACCATTAGAGATATTGACTAAATCCAAGGTAAACCATACAAGTCGAGTCGCCACCGCACTTCTATTTATCCAAAGGAATGGTTAGAAAGCGAACAAAAACCTAATAGTTTTAACAAAAACTAGTAAAAGAAAACAGAGATCTGGGTAAGGGGGTTGGTTATGCAATGGGAAGGTGTTAGGCACCCAAAACATCCTAGGTACTCCTAGGGAGCACTTTTCATACTTGTTGTGAAGGTTGTTGTCTTGTGGAAAATTTGTTTGTGCAAACATGATTGAAGAGATGAGAAGAGAATGTACAAGTTATTTACATTTTTGTGTTTGGATGGATAAACCCATTGCCTACGTACCATCTTATAAAAAGATTAGGATCAAAACCTCGTAGTTCGGGGTAAAAATCTCAAAACAAGTTGGTGAGTTGATTGGTCCAAAAGCCTTAAGGTTTTTTGTTATCAAAGGGAGAAAACTCAACCAAACCACAAATCCACCATGTGAGGATAGCTTCAACATGCTAGTGAGGGGTTAACCCTATAATAAGCATGGAAGGCTCATTGTCCATCACTAAGGATATAGGTGAGTATTACATCTACCACAAAGATAACTCAAACCTAATAGCTAAAGGTTATGGAAAATTTGATTAAGAAAGTGGCCATTGGAACCACAAAAAGAAATTTGAATGGGTTATATTTACCAATTAGAAGTATATACAAAAGTGGCCAAAGTTGACTTAAAGATTCAATTCAAAATAAGTGTTACGGAAAGAAAGTTTGAAAATCAAAAGCATAAGGCTTAGGTTTCTAATAGTTGAAAACAAAGGTTAAATGTTTGCACAAAGAGTTTTGGCTTGGGTTAGAGTGGAGAGAAGAAGAAGAATGGCTAAGTCCTAAGTAAAGCAAAAAGGTGAGGTATAAGGGAACAAAACCACAATGGAGTTCCTCTCTTGAGATCATATTGATGATCCAAGTAGCTCCCATCCGTTGGAATAAGCAATCACAAAAAATAGTAAGCTCAAGCAATCAAACAAGTCTCTTAAGAGATCCCCAATATATCTTGTATCTTTTTCTTTGGATGAACATGGCAATGGTCCTTCAACTGAGCTCATAGAATCCCTAGCACAAAAGCACACACATCAAAAGTTCCATGAAGTAAAATAAGAATGGACAAGAGTGAGTTTAGAGATTTGGTCCTTCTAACCCATCTTCATCATCAAGGTCCATTTACTCCAATTTTGCATAAGGAAAGTCCTAGGATCTAAGTCCATTTCTCCATTTCTTTGCATAGGGAAAGTCCTAGAAACTAAGTCCATTTCTTTGTATTTGGTCCACAACAAACAAAACAAAACACAAGCACAAAAGTATATACACAATTATGTGCTCAAGTGGGAAAAAGGCAAATGGCATTAACATAAACATGTGCTCAAGTGAGCAAAGAGAAAAGCAAATGGATAATATGTGCAAGAATAGTAAATTGCAGAAAACTAAAGAGCAAAAAGTAAATGTTAATTGTCAATAGTTAGTGTTAGTAGTTAGTGTGCCATAAGGCAAATTTAGCGCTATGTTAAGCAATCGTAATTGGACTTATGTAGAAGTTACAACTATCTGAGGCCGTTCAATAATAATGTAGGCAACAACACAAGTTAGAAGTCTTTATTAGTGAACCAAGTTCCAACAACTTGCCATGCCAAAAAGAAAATGAGAATTGATCTTGTATTTGTTTAAGCCTTTTGCATGATTTAGAAAACAACCTATCCTTAATGCAAAGTCATTCACTTGATCAATTGATCAAGATGAATTAGATTTGAATCAAGGAAGATTAAGTCTCCCTAATCAATGCTAACTTATCAACCTTCAACTCATTGATCAAAAAGAAAGAAGAAGAAGAAGAAGAAGAAGAAGAAGGAGATGGATAAGAGAAATGGAAATGGCAAAATTGAAGTGCATTAAATGAAATAACATGTACCAATCCACATATGTTGACCAATGGCATTGAAAGTCAAAGTCAAACAATCAAAAACAGAAGTGAGATGAAGATTGGAAATCAAGAAATGAACAAAAATTTTTTGGCATTTTTTTAACATTAAAATAAACTTGAATTGAAAATAAAAGAAAGGTCAAACTTCAAAATCACTTCAAATCAACCTTGAAAGGTCCAAGTGATTTATCCCAAGTTCAACAAGGTCAAACAAAGTTTGACAAAAAATTTCAGCATTTTTAAAAGTCAGAAACTATTTTTTATCAATTAAAAATGAATAAAAATAACCTAATTTGAACTAAAATCTCAAATAAATCTCAAATCAATTTAAAAATTAGCGAGAATATTTTTCATAGATCCCTCATCATTCAAAGAGGTTAGGAAAATATTTTTGTATTTTTTGAATATCAAAAACTATTTAAAATGAATTAAAAATAACCAGAAAAGAGAAAATTCACAAAAAATATCAAATGACAAAATAAAAAATATAAAAAATCAGAAATAGAAACTAGAATTTATTTGGAGACTAATGCAATTGGTCCCATAATTTTTGGAATAAAAATGAAGAAGATATGAATTTTTGAAATAAAAGGGAATTAAAGAAAATAAAAATCAGAAAATAAAAATTGGAAAAAGGAGAAGCGTTGGATCAGAAGCTCATTAATTGAGCTGGCGCATCAAACGGACCATGCGTGCGCGTCCACCAAACACTTGAGTCAACCGAGTCACCTGTTGCCATTAATTGAGTCATAACATGGAACGGTCCTGATTAGATCTGGAAACAAGATCGTGTGGCCAGGAATTGATCTGGAGTTGGGACGGCCACCGGAGCCACCGTCTTCTCCAGTGAGCCTCATAATTCCGGCCAGAGTTGCAGAAAAAAAATATTAACCAAATGAAGCGATCTAGACATCAATCGAAAGAGGAAGTGATGTACATCATGAGATGGAAGTATGATGGTGTTCATCATGAACTTCATGTTTTTGCAAAATTGAAAGCACGAATCAGATGCCTCTATTGAGAGGACTTCAGCCAGACCAAGGAACTCAAGAAATAAGCAAGGATCAAAGAGTTTCGAAGAGAAAAAGTTCTGTTATCCACCTTTGAAATGCAGGTATGGAGAGCACGATCCTTCACAACCAAGGCTTGCAATGAGATCTAGTGATGAAGAGGAAGCAAGGCTGAGGAATTATAGGTCTGAAAATCAACCAAAGAAGTTGAAATTCAAATCTGAATTTTTTAGAAGAAAATTGAAATTCCTTTAGTGATGGCTATGGAGAGAATTCTGCAGCATTTCAGGTTGAATCAGGTTGAAGAATGGTGGAGCTGAGCACACTTATTTATAGCAAATGGCAAGGCAAACAAAGTGAATTCTCGTGTGCATGCATGAAGAGGGCCTCCATGCATGGGCCTGTACAGGCGCATGGAGGGCCCAAATCTTATTGGAATGGCAAGCTGAAGTCAATTTGATCTGAAATGGACGTGCAGATGTGAGGTAATTGGAGTGTGCAATGAGTTTGAATCAAATTTCCATAAATGCACCAAAATATTCCCTTCTTCGAAAATGCCACTTCCAAAAATAAAACATGGCCTTGTGGGTAATGGTTGGAAAGGTCTTGACATGAGAATCAATTGCTATGTTGAACAAAACTCCATTTGAAGTGTGGAAATTGGTGAATTTTGAGTTTAAAGTGTGATGTGCAAAACATGTCAATGCAAGGTTTCCAAATTTGGCCAATGTTCAAGCCCTTCTGTTTTGATGATGCAAGCCTCAAATGAAAAAATATCCAACAACGATGTTGTAGATCTTTTCAAGACAATCAAAATTGACTTAAGGTTTGCATCATTTGGATTTTTGATGAAGAAGTTATGGGCACTTGAAGTTGGACTTTTTTGCCTTTTAATGCATTTGGCCCAAAAGGACCTATAATGTCTTGCATTATCACATGTATTTCCTTTGAGATTTTGAAATTTTGTTAAACATAACATTTGAAGTAGACATCTTAAGCTTTCCAATGAATTTGATCCCACCTCAAAATCATAAAAAATGAATGAGGTATCTCCTTGGGAAGTTGACCCAAAATTAGGGTTTTAGTCAAAATGACCTATAATGTATTGGAATGGGAGATGGCCTTACAAAGTTCAAATCAATTTTTTATGAACATGAAAGTTGTTCATATGGTTTGTAATAACATTTTTGCTTCTGGAACCATCTCCATTTGACCAACACATAAAAAGTTAGGTCTCAGTGCATTTCAAAATAGTCAGATGAATTGACTGATCAACTTCTCAAGTCCATGACTCATACCTTGATGAATTGATGATTGAGGACACTCAAATAAGTTCAAATATGCATGAAATGATGAATTAAAGAACTTCCCTTGATTGCATTTGATCATGGGTTGAGGTTGCTTCAAGAGCAAGACATTATGGTGCACAAATGAATTAGGGTTTCTTTGGGGGACCAACCTCAAATCCTTTGACTTGCTTTGATCAAAATGATGAATTGAGATGCTAGGGAGGCATATTTGATGGATGAGAGCTTTGGGAACCATTACCATGCTTGCTATTATCTTCTCTTGGCCATATCATTGCACAGATGATCTCCTAGAAGCTTTGACCTTGTGATTGCTCAAGCTACAAACAAAAGATGTTAGTGACATATTTTTTGTGCTTTTGGTTAGTAAACAAAATAAGAAAAGCAATGATATACAATTCAAGCATGCTTGGTGATCTCGAACCACTCTCAAGAAGTACCACCCAAAGGTAAAGGGAACCAAGATGGTAGGGATCCTTGAGGCTTTGCAAATGCACTGTTATGATGCCATGAGGGATCTTAGGGACAAAATTAGGGTCTTACAGTACACAAGGAGGAATCAACTACAACCCTGCTTTCGCCCGTCGTCAACTTGGGTTTCCCTTGAGAGACAAACCTAATAACACTCAGTTAGAAGGTATTTTCTATCAAGAGGGTAAAGATCCCTAACATTTGAAGAAAAAGATGGTACATTCTTGGCATAATGTGCATAGGAAAGGAAGATCCGAGCTTGGTTCGTGCAACTGTGTAGCTTTGGAAGCTTACACTACTTGGGTGAAGAAAAGAGCTTTGGATTTAAAGATGTTGTATGCTTATGAAAGACCTATGTCTTTGGTTGTGGCTGAGCCATAGACTATCTCCCTAGCCAAGATATAAAGGAGTAGGAAGACACACTCGCCAAGATGAAGCAAGAGAAGGACATGTGGGAAGAGCGCTTCCATGCTTTGAGCCGAAAGCATGAAGAGTTACAGCTGGAGTCAAAGGATAAAGATGCACTTATCGAACTTCTTAAAGATTGAGCAGTGAAGAGATAAATAGAGCCAGAGGATCTACCCCCCTCTAGTATGCCTCAGCCTTTCGGTGCTTGGAAGAAGATTATTGATCAACTTGTCCTTGAGAAGGCTCAGATGAAGACATCTTTTGAGTTTGAGATTCGACGCATCTGAAAGAAGTACGCGCCCGTGGCCAGATCCTTTGACATTGTTGCTAGGGGATCCTTAGGATGATTAGTTTTCTTTTCTCTTGTATTTGTACTTTTGGTTTCTGAAATTGTACTTAGTGTAATCCTTCCAAATTTTATGAATAAAAAGAGATTTTATAGTCAATCAAATTGTCATTACTATTATTGTTTGAATATATTTGCACATAGATTTCATATGTTCCTTGAAATTAAAAACAAAACAAAAACATTGCATTTCATGCATCATTTGCATAACAGGTTTTCTTCTGCCAGATGTCTTATCGGTTATTCTTCTGTGCTTCAGCCAAGTTGACTCGCCGATACAACACTCGCGCCAATCAACCTAAGATCATGAAACATTTGAAACAAGAGAATAGAGAGCTAAAGGATGAGATTGCACGGTTGACTACCATGATGGAGTCTGTTCTTGCTGTGCAGAATCAGTCTTCACCAAATCCCGTAACTCCTCCCCAGAGGACTGTCATTTCTGAGGTTGCTACTTCAATCGTTCCCGTCGCTGCTAGCCAATCTGGTCCGTCCATGCCTGCTGGATTCCCGTGGGGAATGCCACCAAAATTTGTGCCTAAAGGGTTTGCACCAACCTTTGTCTCTATGCCGGCATCTAGCCCGGTCATGTCTATGCCACCACCAGTTGTTCATACTTTTCCGCGTATTAAGGACACCATCTACCATTCTGAGCCGTCTGAGGGCCCATACGTATATGAGAAGATGGATGAAATGAAGGATCAATTCCTTGAGTTGCGAAAGGAGTTGAAAACATTGAGAGGAAAAGACCTGTTTGGTAAGAGTGCTGTTGAGCTCTGCCTAGTGCCGAATGTGAAGATCCCGATGAAGTTCAAAGTCCCTAACTTTGAAAAATATAAAGGGAAAACTTGTCCACTAAGCCACCTTGTTATGTACTCCAGAAAGATGTTAACTTAAACTGATAATGATTAGTTACTGATTCACTACTTTCAAGATAATTTGACTGATGTTGCTCTAAGATGGTATATGGGATTGGACAATGCAAGTGTTCGTACTTTCAACGATTTGGGAGAAGATTTTGTTAAGCAGTACAAATACAACGTTGATATGGCGCCTGATAGAGACCGGCTGAGGTCTATGTCTCAAAAAGATAAGGAGACGTTCAAAGAGTATTCCCAGAGGTGAAGGGAACTTGTTGCCCAGATTAATCCTCAATTGAAAGAGAAGAAGATGACAAAAATTTTCCTGAAGACCCTAAGTTCGTTTTATTATGAACGTATGATTGCCAGTGCCCCAGTGACTTTACCGAAATGGTAAACATGGGGATGAGGTTAGAGGAGGGAGTCTGTAAAGGACGTCTGTCTAAGGAAGAAGCATCGTCTAGTAAGAAATACGGTGGTAGTTTCTCCAAGAGAAAGGAGGGGGAAACTAATTCTATATTTGTGGGGAGGCAGAGGGGGCCTCATGTTAGAAGGAGTTCTCAACCTCGACAACATCAACATCAAATTTCTTCAGTGATTCCTGTATTTTCCAACAATTCCAACAATCAATTTGTTCTGATCCAACAACAACAACGTCAACAACAACCGCAAAAAAGAACCAACTACAGTAACAACAATAATCAACAATAAAATTTTGAGAGGAAGAAGGTCTCTTTTGATCCTATTCCTAAGTCCTACGCAGAATTATATCCGTCTTTGTTTCTCAAGAACCTACTTCAGCCCAAAAATCCACCTCAAATTCCTGAGCCACTTCCATGGTGGTTCAAACCTGAACTTCGTTGTGCCTTTCACCAGGGAGCCCCTTTCCACGACATTGAGAATTGCTACCCGTTGAAGTACGGAGTACAAAAGCTTGTGAAGAGTGGGATGGTGTCCTTTGAAGACCGTGTGCCTAATGTGAAAGCCAATCCATTGCCTGCTCATGGTAATGCTACTGTCAATATGGTGGACGACTGTCCAGGGAATTTCCAAGATTTTTATGTACGATGTATCCGTAGGTCCCTGGTGGAGATGCATAGAACCTTGTGTTTGATCAGTGATTGTGAGCACGACCATGATGGTTGTGTAATTTGTAGTGAGAACCCCCGTGGGTGTATGATTGTCAAGAGAGATATCCAGAAGTTTATGGATGAGAGTATAATCCAAATTCGATAGTCTAGGGATATAAATGATGTCAATATGATTGTGCCAGTGTTCAAGACCCCAAGGCGGGTGGTAATCCAGTGTGATAGCAGCAGCAACAACAACGTTCATAGATCGGTATCACCGTTGGTAATATAGTTAGCGGGCCCTGTCCCGTATGCATCCGACAAAGTTGTGCCTTATCAGTATAATGCCACCATGATGGAAAATGGTCAGGAGGTTCCTTTACCCGTAGCAGATTCTGTGGTGAATATAACTGATATTGCAAAAGTGACCCGTAGTGGTCGTGTCTTCGGTTCGGTCTTTTTGAAGGAGGTAGAGGATGTTTCGAACAGTAAGAAGGTGGATGTGCCAGTGGTAAACCCAGTTAGTACTCCAGTGTCAGTCTGGTGAATCCAGCAAGCTGAAGACTAATGATGATGATGAAGTTTTGAGATTAATAAAGAGGAGTGAGTTTAATGTGGTGGGGTAGCTGCTCCAAACCCCGTCAAAGATCTCAGTGATGTCCTTATTGAACAAAGAAGCGTTGTAGAAAGTACTCGAGCAAGCCTATGTTGAACACGATGTTACTGTGGATCAGTTTGACCACATTGTTGCTAACATCACTTCTTGCAATATATTAAGTTTTTGTGATGAAGAGCTTCCTGAGGAAGGCAGAAATCACAATCTGGCACTCCATATTTCGATGAATTACAAAGAGGACGCACTGTCCAATGTGTTAGTCGATACTGGTTCTTCTATGAATGTGCTTCCGAAGTCAACTCTGTCCAGACTTTCTTATCAAAGCACCCCTATGAGATACATTGGCGTAATTGTCAAAGCGTTTGATGGTTCTCGCAAAACCGTCATTGGTGAAGTGGACCTTCCAGTCAAGATAGGTCCGAGTGATTTTCAAATTACTTTTCAAGTAATGGATATCCACCCGGTCTATAGTTGTTTATTGGGAAGGCCATGGATTCATGAAGTAAGAGCTGTGACGTCTACTCTACACCAAAAGCTAAAATTCATGAAGAACGGAAAGCTTGTCATTGTTGGTGGAGAGAAGGCACTTTTGATAAGCCATTTGTCATCTTTTTCTTATGTTGAAGCTGAGGAGGAAATTGGAACTCCATTCTAAGCCTTGTCTATTGCTGAAGTGAAGAAAACTGGGGCACCCATGTCTTCTTTGAAGGATGCTCAGAAAGCTATTAAGACTAGCAGCGTTGATCAGTGGGGTCGTATGATAGAGATTGTTGAGAACAAGAATAGGGCCGGATTGGGATTTCAACTAGGGCCGTTCAACATCAAAGCCGAAGGTGTGCAACCGAGTTTCCGAATTTGAGGGTTCATTTATGGTAATGATCAACACTCAACTGTTGTGATCGAGGATGGCGACGATGAAGATTGCGCCAACTTTGTGACGCATGGCCAGACTTACAACAATTGGGTTGCTTTTGATGTTCCCGTTATTATTCACCTATCTAAGTAATTTGTTGTTCATTTTAAGAAAAAATCATTCTCCTATGCCTAAGGGAGAAGTGAACATTGTTAGGAATTTCAATTATCATAAATGAAATACAATTTTATTCATCCACATCTATGATGTTTTATTTTTACGTTTTTACTTTTCTGAAAATGGTAATCACAAAAAACATAAATAAATAATAATTGTCCATCTGCATAATATTTGGTCACAATTCACTTCTCTAAAATCAAAATATCAAATCATTATACAGGTTGGTTACCAAACTCATTGAATACAATGATCTTACTCCCTCTCCAAACTTTGCTTTCCCCGTGTTTGAGGTTGAGGAAGAGACTGATGATGAAGAAATATCTGATGAATTATCTCGTTTACTTGAGCATGAGGAAAAAGCCATTCATCTATTTGAATATCAGATTGAACTAGTCAACTTGGGTTCCGAAGATGATGTGAAGGAAGTCAAGATTGGGTCTCAACTGTGTCTAGAGGCTAAGAAGGGGTTGATTGATCTTCTTCAAGAATATTCATATGTGTTTGCTTGGTCCTATCAAGACATGCCTAGTTTGGATTCAGAGATTTTGGAGCAAAGATTATCGTTGAAGCCAGAATGCCCGCCGGTCAAGCAGAAGTTGAGAAGAACTCATCCTGATATGGCAGTGAAGATCAAAGAGGAAATGCAGAAGGAGATTGATGCTGGTTTCCTTGTAAGCTCCGAATATCCGCAGTGGGTGGCCAATATTGTGCTTGTTCCGAAGAAAGATGGAAAAGTTTGCATGTGTGCTGATTATAAAGATTTGAACAAAGCTAGTCCGAAAATGATTTTCCTCTGCCACACATTGATATGTTGGTAGACAATAAAGCTAGATTCAAAGTCTTTTCGTTTATGGACGGATTTTCCGGTTATAATTGTAGCGGGGTATTCGTTACCATTAGAGATATGGACTAAATCCAAGGTAAATCATACAAGTCGAGTCGCCACCGCACTTCTATTTATCCAAAGGAATGGTTAGAAAGCGAACAAAAACCTAAAAGTTTTATCGAATCAAAAACTAGTAAAAATGTCAGAGATCTGGGTAAGGGGGTTGGTTATGCAATGGGAAGGTTTTAAGCATCCAAAACATCCTAGGTACTCCTAGGGAGCCCTTTTCATACTTGTTGTAAGGTTGGTATTTTTGTGAAAATTTATTTGTGCAAACATGATTGAAGAGATGAGAAGAGAATATACAAGTTTATTTACATTTTGTGTTTGGATGGATAAACCCATTGCCTACGTACCATCTTAAAAAAGATTAGGATCAAAACCTCGTAGTTCGGAGTAGAAATATCAAAAATGAGTTGGTGAATTGATTGGTCCAAAAGCCTTAAGGTCTTTTGTTATCCAAGGGAGAAAACTCCACCCAAAACCACAAATCCACCATGTGAGGATAGCTTCAACATGCTAGTGAGGGGTTAACCCTATAATAAGCATGGAAGACTCATTGTCAATCACTAAGGATATAGGTGAGTATTACATCTTCCTCAAGGATAACTCAAACCTAATAGCTAAAGGTTGTGAAAAAATTTGATTAAGAAAGGGGCCATTGAAACCACAAAAAGACATTTGAATAGGTTATATTTACCAATGAAAAGTATGTACAAATTATGGTCAAAGTTGACTTAAGAGTTCAATTCAAAATAAGTGTTATGAAAAGAGAGTTTGAAAATCAAAAGCATAAGGCTTAGGTTTCTAATATTTGAAAAGAAGTGTTGAATGTTTGCACAAAAAAGTTTTGGCTTGGGTTAGAGTGGAGGGAAGAAGAAGAATGGCTAAAGTCCTAAACATACAAGAGATGAAGGATAAGAAGTAAAACCACAAATGGAATTCCTCTCGTGAGATCATATTGATGATCCAAGTAGCTCCCATCCTTTGGAATAAGCAATCACATAAGCCTAAACTCAAGCAATCAACAATCAAATGAACTCTTGGAAAGCTCCTCAATGTATCTTGGGTCCCTCTCTCTTAGAAGCTCATGGTAATGGTTCCTCAATTTGGATCAAGTTGGAATCCCTAGCACAAGAACACACACATCAAAAGATTCTAGCAAAACAAACAAGGAATGGACAAGAGTTTAGAAGTTGGTCCTTTCAAGGTCATCTTCAAGCTTTAAGCATTCTAAAGGCATGAGGCCTAGTTGCTCTTTGACTCCAAATTAGCATAGGGAAAGTCCTAAAGTCTAAGTCCATTTTTGTCCAATTCTTTGCATTGTGGTCAATAACAAACAAACAAAACACAAGCACAAAAGTATATACACAATTATGTGCTCAAGTGAGCAAAAGGCAAATTGCATTAACATAAACATGTGCTCCAATGAGCAAAAGGGAAAAGCAAATGAATAATATGTACAAGAATAGTAAATTGAATAAATGTAAAGAGCAAAAAGTATATGTTAATTGTTAATGGTTAGTGTTAGTAGTTAGTGTGCCATAAGGCAAATTTAGCGCTATGTTAAGCAATCGTAATTGGACTTATGTAGAAGTCACAACTATCTGAGGTCGGTCAATAATAATGTAGGCAACAACACAAGTTAGAAGTCTTGATTAGTGAACCAAGTTCCAACAACTTGCCATGCCAAAAAGAAAATAGAATTAATCTAGTATTGGTTTAAGTCCTTTGCATGATTTAGGAAGCGACCTATCCTTAATGCAAAGCCATTAATTTGATCAATTGATCAAGATGAATTAGATTTGAATCAAGGAAGATTAAGCCTCCATAATCAATGCTAACTTATCAACCTTTAACTCATTGATCAAAAAGAAAAGAAGAAGAAGAAGGAGATGAATAATGGATAATAAAAATGGAAAGAATAAAGGACATTAAATGAAATGGAATGTACCAATCAACAAGTGTTGACCAATGACATTGAGGATCATGGTCAAACAATCAAAAACAGAAGTGAGATGAAGATTGGAAGTCAAGAAATGAACAAAATATTTTTGGCATTTTTAATATTTGAAAATAAACTTGAATTAAAATATTAAAGAAAGGTCAAACTTCAAAATCACTTCAAATCAACTTTGGAAAGTCCAAGTGATTTATCCCAAGTTCAACAAGGTCAAACAAAGTTTGACAAAAAAATTCAGCATTTTTAAAGGTCAAAAACTATTTTTAATCAATAAAAAATGAATAAAAATCACCTAATTGAACTAAAATCTCAAATAAATCTCAAATCAATTAATAAATTGATGAGAATAATTTTCATAGATCCATCATTATTCAAATAGGTTGAGAAAATATTTTTGTATTTTTTGAATATCAAAAACTATTTAAAATGAATTAAAAATAACCAAAAAAAGAGAAAATTCACAAAAAATATCAAATGATGAAATAAAAGATATTAAAAATCATTTTTAGAAACTAGAATTAAAAAGAGAAATAATGCAATTGGTCCCATACTTTTTGGAATTAAAATGAAAGAGTTATGAATTTTTTAAGTTTAATGAAATAAAAGAAATAAAATGGAAATTGTAAAAAATCAAAAAAAACCACAAGCGTCTGATCAAGCCTCATTAATTGACGTGGCTTATCAGAGGACTCTCAAGCGCGCGCTTACCATGTACATGAGTCAAGCGCGTGGTACCGTGCATTAAATGAAGTCAAACATAACAAGGGCCAGGATTAGATCGTGGGAAACGCATCCAATGGTCTAGATTCAATCTGGCATGGTGGACGGTTGTGTACACCACCGTCTTCTCCGGCGAGCACACCAGCTCCGGCCAGAGTTGCAGGTTTGCAAAAGTTAACCAAAACTCACGATCCATATACCAAATTATAGCTGGGGTGATGTACATCACCCCTGTACCATTAGTTTCTCTTCTAGATCCTCATAGTAAGAGAAATCAGAAGGAGAAAAATATGGTGTTCATGCTGAACTTCATGGATTTCAAAAATTGAGCATATAACAATGATGCCTCTATAGAGAGGACTTCAGACAACACAATATCAAGGCCAATAGATCAAGGAATAAGGAGTTTCGAAGAAAAAACCAATTGATGCACACCTTTGAACTATGGAGCTTTGAGTCCCTTTCCCTGCTTCCTTTTGCCAAACAGAACTTCAATGGACTAGATGATGAAGGTTTAGGAACTTTAGATCTGAAGATTCAACCAAATTCAATTGAATTTCAGATCTGAAATTTTGAAGAAATATGAACTTAGTTCCTTTGGTATGGTTGGGAATTGATTTCTACAGAGCTTTAGGCGCCTTTAGGTTAGTTCATAATGAAGCATAGCACATGTATTTATAGCTGGAATTGGCTGAACAAGTGAGTTTGCTCGTGTGCATGGCAAATGGATTTTCCTTGCATGGACTTGTATGATCATGTGGAAGGCCCAAACTCAATTGTATTTGCATGCTGATGACCAAACAACTTGAAATGGACGTGTAGTTTGCAAGGCAATGGCTTGTGCATGAAGTTTTACCATGAATTTCATAATTGTGCCTAAAACTTCAGCTCTTGGAAAATGCCAATTAGAAAATCCAAACATAAGCATGTAGGTAATGGTTGGAAAGGTCTTGACATAAGGAACAAATGTTATGTTGAGAAAAACCTCATTTGGAGTGTGGAAATTTATGAAAACAGACCATGAAGTTCATAGTGCAAAGCATGCCCTTTGAGAATTTTGTCAAATTGGTCCAACTTCAAGCTCTTCTGTTTTGATGTTACAAGCCTCAAATGGAAACACCTCCAACATAAAAGTTGTAGATCTTTTCAAAGCAATCAAGATGGACTTAAAATTTGCATCATTTGGAATTTTTATTAAGACGTTATGGGCACTTGAAGTTGGACTTTTTTGCCTTTCAATGCATTTGGTCCAAAGTGACCTATAATGTCTTGCATTATCACATGTATTTCCTTTGAGATTTTGAAATTTTGTTCAACATAAACTTTGAAGTAGACACAATAAGCTTTCCAATGCATTTGATACCACCTCAAAATCATGAAAAATGAATGAGTTATGTTCTTGGGAAGCTGACCCAAAATTAGGGTTTCACTCAAAATGACCTATAATGTCTTGGAATGGGAGATGACCTTCCAAGATTCAAATCAAATTTTGATGAACATGAAAGTTGTTCATATTGTCCTTAAGAACGTTTTTGATTTTGGGATAATCTCCATTTCACCAACACATAAAAGGTTAGGTCTCAGCGCATTTCAAAATAGTCAGATAAATTGACTGATCAACTTCTCAAGTCCACAACTCATATCTTGATGAATTGATGATTGAGGACACTCAAATAAGCTCAAATATGCATGAAATGATGAGCTAGAGAACTTCCCTTGATTGTATTTGGCCATGGACTGAGGTTGCTTCATTAGCAAGGCATTGTAGGTGATCAGATGAATTAGGGTTTCTTTGAGGAACAAACCTCAAACCCTTTGACTTGTTTTGATAAAAATGATGAATTGAGATGCTAGGGAGGCATATTTGGTGGATGAGAGCTTTGGGAACCATTACCATGCTTGCTTTCATCTTCTCTTGGCCATATCATTGCACCAATGACCACTTAGAAGCTTTTGACCCTTTGACTGCTCAAGCGAAAAAACAAGAAATGTTAGTGACATATTTTTGTGCTTTTGGTTAGTAAATAATATGAGAAAAGTAATGATATATAATTCAAGCATGCTTGGTGATCTCAAACCACTCACAAGAGGTCCCACCCAAAGGCAAAGGGAACCAAGATGCTTATGATCCTTGAGGCTTTGCAAATGAAATGCTATGATGCCATGAGGGATCTTAGGGCCAAAATTGGGGTCTTACAGATGCCCCTATTTAAGGTCATTCTAGCCGGATAAGTGAAGGTTAAAATCTTCGTCTCGACGAGGTAGAATGGGCTTAAATAATAACAAAGAGACGAATTTTGGTCCCTAAGAGACCTCATGATGCAGATGTATGTGTGCAAAAGGGTAATACTCTGTGGGGATAAGAAAGGGAATAAATTGCGTGAGCAGGGCACGACTTAAAACTTGGTGAAAGACACGAGCATAATTCCAAAAGAATAAATCAATGAAAAAACCCGAGCTGACTCAAAGGCGCATGTATTGGGGAATATGCCAATACAGCGGAATTATCCACAACGGATACTTCGGATGAAAATCCGGACTCAGATGGGGAGAAAAATCCACTAAGGGATATCGCTGGGGAACATCCAAATAGGACTCTTCTCAGTAAATACCAGGATGAGGTATTACCGGCTACTGGGTAATAAGCTCAAAGAGACATGTGATCCGAACACCGATATGAGGGTGAAAGAAAAACATGCTCGGGGAGAATGAATATCTAAGACCGGTATAAGGGTGAGAGATATCAATCATCCGAAATCATCTGAGGAAAACCTAAGAAAAAGGTACATTTCAACTCAGGAAAATTTGACTCCACAGGGGACAAAGGTCATAATAGGGAGCAGAAGGAAGGAACACCAGGGATACCGGTTACTGGGCATATAATAGGTGACCAACCAAAGCGTGAATTGGGGAATATTCCCAAGACACTCATCATCCGAAAGCGGGCTAAAAATCAAACTCGATTACAGGATGGGCATTCGACTCAGGCAAAAAGGGAATACGAATCTTACTCGACTGGGGAAGAGCAAAGGACTTCGACCAGAGAGTGCATGAGATATATTATCTATTACCGTCAGAACATAGATAACACACTCGCATGGAAGATTATCCACAACCGTTTACTGGGTTAAATAAAGGATAAATCGACCGAAAGGAAAGGGCGTCGGGATACCAACTACTAGGTATATAATGATGACCAATCCGGAGGAAGCAATAATCCTTACCAACAAAAGGGTAAATGAGAGATGACTCACTGGGGATATATTGACAAAGGCAACATCCAGGAGACATATCACCGGTTACTGGAGATATGCTCAAAAAGGAAAGGGGTGAAGGAATATCAATACCGAATATTGGATAAAGATAACCGTCAAGGAGGGGATTACATCTATCGGATACTGGACAGAAAACCACGGAAAAGTAACCGTCATCGATTAGGATGAGCAAAAGGTTAACTCTGCAAGAGGATGAAATAGGGTTTACAACTACCGGTATAAAGGTAGAAAACCACAGACTCCGTCGAGGAAAAAGATGGATAGTTACTGGTTACTGAGCAACTATTCATCTAAACTACGGGGAAGCGCAGGAGAAGACGCAAGAAGCCAATCTAGGATCAAACTAGAGAGGCACGCTGAATCAAGATTTGTCCCTATGAGGATATAACTCAATGGGGAATTCCATCCCAATATATGTGTTGGGAGGGCACAGAAACAACCATCATCCACGAGGACATATCTCGGTGGGGAATATGGAAGGAAGGATACACACTTTCTGCTTAAGGGGCTGACTCTTTATGGAGAGATCAATCACCAACATCTGCTTGGGGAAATGCATTACCAACTAGCAGGGGATAACAAACAAAGATATATGGAAAAGAATACAACATGAATATCTGAATGTTTGAAAATTATATGCACACATGCGTGGTTTATGTATGATGAATGCTGACAAACAGACATTTCTAACACAAACAGGTCCAACGAACATCCGGTACTACATCTCAAGAGATAAAGCCAGGACCACATGGATCTAATGCAGGGGAATGAGCATCAGTCATTCCAACTGGGGGCAAAGTCGTAGCACAGATGAACTCCGACGTAGAAGCAACTCTACCGGGGAAGTTATCAAAGAAGAGGATGGATCTCCGGGGGAAACAACCATAAACCAGAAGCTTCCAAAGATCACCAGATACTGTCCTACCAATGAGATCACATCTGCTGAGGAGGGAGAGATGAATAATCTTACTCAACACTCTGCTTGAGAGAAAGAACCACAAGAGGCTCCGGAGGAAGAGGACATGGGCACGCCGGGAATATGAACAAATGTCTTACCCTATCGAGAATCTTACCATCCTTGGGAGAGCACTGAAGATCTCCCTAGTATCCTTCTATCATTGTGAATGTTCACTTTGTTTAAAAACAAATTATGAAAGATTTGATTATTTAAAACAATGATATTTCAATTAAAACATGCAAAACATTTGTTGAATAGAAACAAATAAGAGTGCAAATAGTTGGATAAAGGCTCAAATTTATTTGATGGAATGGTAGTCTGCAAATGGCAAAACGCCATAGATCTTTACAAATTTGAAATTGGTGATATATATTGGAAAAGGGCTACATTTGAACATAATGACCATTTCTCCACCAATTCTGAATCCGGTGTATTTGAAGTTTCAGTTGATGATGAATGAGCGAGAATCTCTGACGGATGACGGTTTGTAGAATAAAGTCTTGTCAGGATGCAGTTACTTGCCAAATCCCTATTTTTTGCCTAGATTGCCCCAGGGTGAGGTACTTAATCTAGCGGGATACATGTATTCATTCTCTTTTTATGTCTCTGATTTTTGCCTGGATCGCCCTTTCGGGTTTTCAATCCACCGAGATGCTCATTTTTGCCTAAGCCGCCCTTTCGGGTTTTCAACTTAGCGAGCTATTCTGTTTTTATTCATTTAGGCGAAGTATTTCTTGACTGCATCTGAATTCACAGGACGAGTGAAATCCTCCCCATCCATAGTTGTAAGTATCAATGCACCGCCTGAAAAGGCTCTCTTAACAACATATGGACCTTCATACTTTGGAGTCCATTTGCCCCTGGAATCGGGCGCGAAAGACAAGACTTTCTTGAGCACAAGGTCACCTTCTCGGAACACACGAGGCTTGACCTTCTTATCAAATACTTTCTTCATCCTTTGCTGATATAATTGACCATGGTACATGGCAGTCAATCTCTTCTCTTCTATCAAATTTAGCTGGTCGTAGCGACTCTGAACCCATTCAACATCAGTCAATTTGGCTTCCATTAAAACTCTCATCGATGGGATCTCCACCTCTACTGGGAGCACAACCTCCATGCCGTAAACAAGAGAAAAAGGGGTTGCCCCTGTTGAAGTGCGGACAAACGTATGGTATCCATGCAAAGCAAACGGCAACATCTCATGCCAATCCTTGTACGTGAAAACCATCTTTTGGATTGTTTTCTTGATATTCTTATTAGCAGCTTCAACAGCCCCATTCATCTTGGGTCTATAAGGAGAAGAATTATGATGTGCAATCTTGAACTCACCACACAGCTCTTTCATCATCTTGTTGTTCAAGTTAGATCCATTATCAGTAATGATCTTATCTGGCACACCATATCGGCATATGAGTTGATTCTTGATAAACTTCACAACCACCTGCCTGGTCACATTTGCATATGATGCCGCTTCAACCCACTTGGTGAAGTAATCAATTGCTACGAGAATAAATTTGTGACCATTAGACGCCTTCGGCTCTATCATGCCAATCATGTCAATTCCCCACATAGAGAAAGGCCATGGTGATGAAATCACATTCAGAAGTGTCAGAGGAATATGAATCTTATCCGCATAAGTCTGACACTTATGGCATTTGTTCACATATTTACAGCAGTCAGACTCCATTGTCAGCCAATAGTAGCCTGCTCTTAACATCTTTCTAACCATGGCATGTCCATTGGAATGAGTACCTAATGAACCCTCATGGACCTCAGTCATCAACAGGTCTTCTTCGTGTCTATCCACGCATCTGAGCAGCACCATGTCAAAATTTCTCTTATAAAGCACATCACCATTGAGGTAGAAACTTCCTGATAATCTCCTCAGAGTCTTCCTATCTTTCACAGATGCCCCAGGCGGGTAAATTTGGTTCTGAAGGAAACACTTTATGTCATAATACCATGGCTTATCATCTTTTACTTCTTCTACTGCGAATACATAAGCTGGTTTGTCCAAGCGCATCACAGTGATATTGGGAACTTCATTCCAAAGTCTTACCGCAATCATCGAAGCAAGTGTAGCAAGAGCATCTGCCATCCGATTCTCATCTCGAGGAATATGATGGAAGTCAACCTCAGTAAAGAATGTTGAAATCCTCCTCGCATAATCCCTATATGGAATGAGGCCAGGCTGATTCGTGTCCCAATCACCCTTAATCTGATTAACAACGAGGGCCGAATCACCAGAAACATCGAGATGCTTGATTCTAAGATCAATGCATTCTTCCAATCCCATAATACAGGCTTCATACTCAACCATATTATTCGTGCATTTGAAAGTTAGCCTTGCTGTAAAAGGAAATGTGTGTCCTGAGGAGTAATACTCACTGCCCCAATACCATTTCCATATTGATTTACAGCGCCATCAAACACCATACTCCATCTGGAACCAAGATCTGGCCCTTCATCGAGCGTAGGCTCATCACAATCTTTCATTTTCAAATACTGAATCTCCTCATCTGGGAAGTCATACTGAACTGACTGATAATCCTCAATCGGCTGATGTGCCAAGTGGTCAGCCAAGATGCTACCTTTAATAGCCTTCTGAGCTCGATACTCAATATCATACTCAGATAATTACATCTGCCAACGGGAAATTCTCCCTGTTAAAGCAGGCTTCTCAAAGATATACTTGATTGGATCCATTTTGGATATCAACCAAGTCGTATGATTCAACATATACTGGCGTAAGTGCTTAGCAGCCCAAGCCAAAGCATAACATGTTTTCTCCAGCATTGAGTATCAAGACTCACAATCAGTAAACTTCTTACTCAAATAATAGATGGCATGCTCTTTCTTTCCTGATTCGTCCTACTGACCAAGGACACAACCCATTGATTCTTCGAGAACTGTCAAATACATAATCAATGGTCTTCCTTCCACAGGCTCAGACAAGATCAGAGGCTCAGACAAATACTCTTTAATACTGTCGAAAGCTTTCTGGCAATCCTCGGTCCAATCATGACACTGATCCTTCTGGAGGAGCTTGAATATCGGCACACATGTGGCAGTCATGTGGGATATAAATCTAGAAATGTAATTCAAACGGCCAAGAAAGCCTCAGACTTGCTTCTCAGTTTTGGGCGCAGGCATCTCTTGTATTGCTTTGACCTTTGTAGGATCAACCTCAATACCTCTTTCACTAGCGATAAAGCCCAATAGCTTGCCGGAACGGACTCCAAATGTACACTTGTTGGGATTCAGACGAAGCTTGTACTTCCTCAAATGCTGAAAAAGTTTCAACAGGTGCCCTACATGCTCAACCTCCGTTCTTGAGTTTGCAATCATATCATCGACATATACCTCGATCTCCTTATGCATCATATCATGAAATAAGGTAGTCATAGCTCGTTGATACGTGGCTCCGGCGTTCTTCAAACCGAAGGGCATCACTCGATAACAGAATGTTCCCCAAGATGTGATGAATGTTGTCTTCTCCATATCCTTGGGTGCCATTTTAATTTGATTATATCCGGAAAATCCGTCCATAAATGAGAAGACTTTGAATTTAGCTGTATTATCTACCAATATATCAATATGTGGTAGAGGAAAATCATCTTTCGGACTAGCTTTATTCAAGTCTCTATAGTCCACACACATCCGGACTTTTCCATCTTTCTTAGGCATGGGCACAATATTGGCCACCCATTGAGGATATGTAGAAGTCACCAGAAACTCCGCATCAATTTGCTTCTGAACTTCTTCCTTGATTTTTACTGCCATATCGGGATGAGTTCTTCTGAGCTTTTGCTTCACAGGCACACACTCAGGCTTCAAAGGTAGGAAATGTTGCACGATATCTGTATCTAGACCAGGCATGTCTTCATATGACCAGGAAAAGATGTCAACATATTCTCGTAGCAACTCAATCAACCCCTTCTTAACAGACTCTTCCAAGAGTGCTCCAATCTTCACTTCTCGCACACAGACCTCAGACCCCAAATTGACTGTTTCCAGATTCTCAAGATGCGGCCGAATGATCTACTCTTCATGCTCAAGTAGACGGGTAATCTCGTCAGGAATCTCTTCAACATCATCTTCTTCCGCCTCAAATACAGGGAATTCAAAGTTGGGAGATGGTGTTGGATCATTATGTTCAATGGGTTTGATCAACCTGCATAATGATTTTGGATATAAAAAGCTTTTAGAATTCAAACAAGGCAAATCATTATGCAGATGAGAAGATTGATTTTATTTTATCTTTAAAGGGTTTTATGTGATCACCAATTTCATGCAAAAAGCGAAAAGGGGAAATAATTCGAAAAACAAACATTTAACATGAATTTATTGAATGAAAGTATCATTGTATTTATGCGCCAACAATGTCATCACTTCTCCTTTTGGCATGGGAGAAGGGTTTTCAAACACAATGAACATTACTTTGACTTATGGATAACTGTTGGAATATCCACAGCGGCCCAATTATTGCAGATCCCTCCAGGGATAATGAAATTGCCAGAATCCTCTTCGTCCTCTTCCAAAATGGCAGCAGCCTCTTTGTCTTGACCAGTGTGGATGAAACCTCCACTCTTGAACAAACCTTGCTTGTAAAAGACCCCAGAAGAATAGCCTATGCCAGCCCGGGACTTGTTGTCTTCTAACTTGATCATTTGCCCCAATCCGGCAGTTGCACCATGCTCAGTGGCCAACTTTGCGTCTTTGTAGGAAGCAAATGAAGGAGTTCTCTTCTCAACAGGTTCAGCAATGGATAAAGCTTGGAAGGGAGTTCCAACTTCATCCTCAGCATCTATATAAGAGAAGACAAATGGCTTACCAGGAGAGCCCTTTCTCCCCCTACCACCACCAGCTTCTTATTCTTTACAAATTTCAATTTCTGGTGTAGGGTGGATGTCACGGCGCCAGCCTCGTGAATCCATGGTCTGCCTAGGAGACAGCTATACGATGGGTGAATATCCATAACCTGGAAGGTAATCTGGAAATCACTTGGTCCGATTTTGACTGGGAGATCAACCTCACCAATCACAGTTTTGCGAGACCCATCGAAAGCCTTCACAACTACTCCACTCTGCCTCATGGGAGGCCCTTGATATGATAACTTCGCGAGAGTGGTCTTCGGCAATACATTCAACGATGACCCAGTGTCCACCAACACATTGGACATGGCGTCATCTTTGCAGCTCATAGATATATGTAATGCCAAGTTGTGGTCTCTTCCCTCCTCGGGGAGATCAGCGTCACAAAAACTCAAATTGTTACAAGCGGTGATGTTTGCAACAATGCTATCAAACTGTTCTATCGTGACATCGTGATCCACGTATGCCACATCCAACACCTTCTGCAGTGCTTCACGGTGTGGTTCGGAATTCAATAGCAATGATAACACAGATATTTTGGATGGCGTTTGTAGAAGCTGGTCTACAACGTTGTACTCGCTTCTCTTGATGATCCTCAGCATCTCATCACAATCTTCTTTCGTATTGCCACTCGGGCCAGCAGAAGCAGGAGTTTTCAATATAGAGGAGGGCTTAGCAACAAGTGTCAGATTCAGAGTGTTCACAGCATTCCCCATTGGGCGTTCAGCAAAATCAGCATCAACACTTCCTCGAGCATCAACTTGAGGCTTTAACAGAGCTGAAAATACACGACCGCTACGGGTCAAACCACTAACGTCATCAATGTTTACGACAGATGAAGAAGGTAGGGACACCTCTTTCCCATTTTCCACTGCTACAACATTGTAGCGATAAGGAACCGCTTTCTCGGAGGAATATGGTACAGGTTCGGCTAGCTTGATAGTCAGAGCTGGAGAAACCTTCTGCTTGCTGTCGCAACGCGAAAAACAACCGGCGGAAAAAATACAGATCCGTCACCGACGCTATTCATCCTATGATGGAAAGGGAGCGCATGACTAACCTAAGAAAGGGAAAGGAACGGTCTTACGACCAGAGATTGCAAGGTACGGGAGTCGGTTACGCAAGGGGAAGGTATTAGCACCCCTCACGTCCGCCGTACTCGACGGGATCCACGCTCAAAAGATAGCTCAAAGAGTAGGAAAAGGGTTGCTAATAAACTGCTCAAAGAAAACTGCACAAACTGGAACTATAAACAGGTGAAAGAAGAAAGAAGACGGAGGAAGTGGACTCGGCAGGATGTCGCCTCCTGGGCCTACGTAGTTTGTCAGAAACAAACATCAGAGTCAACGTAGTTCGAGGAAAAGGGAGACATGCTCGCTAAGACATCACGTCTTATGCCTACGTATCTTCTCTATCCAGAGAAGAATCAGAGCACTCGTAGCTTGGCTAACGCACGCCGAAACAAGACACCAAAACGGGACGCTGAGACGTCAAAAGAAACACTCAAAAGGAAACAGATAGCCAATACATGGACTTACGCCTGACTCCCAACAACAACAAACAAGAGAAAACAGAATGCCAATACATGGACTTATATCCGACTCCTGACAATAACAAACAAAAGGAAACAGAATGCCAATACATGGACTTATATCCGACTCCTGACAATAACAAACAAAAGGAAACAGAATGCCAATACATGGACTTACACCCGACTCCTAACAATAACAAACGCTAACCAGCGAACACCAAAGATGAACCCTAAATGATAACAATCATCACAAATGAACCCCAAAGATGAACCCCAAATGAATAACAAGTAACCAAAGTGAACCCCAAATGATAACAATCATCATAAATGAATCCCAAAGATGAACCCCAGGTGAATAACAATCACCACAAATGAACCCCAATATGAACCCCAAGTATCAACAACCGTCACAAATGAACCCCGAGATGAACCCCAAATGAATGACAACCGTCATAAATGAACCCCAAGATGAACCCCAAATGAATGACAACCGTCATAAATGAACCCCAAGATGAACCCCAAATGAATGACAACCGTCATAAATGAACCCCAAGATGAACCCCAAATGAACCCCAATATGAATAACAATCATCGCAAATGAACCCCGAGATGAACCCCAATATGAATGACAACCGTCATCGCAAATGAACCCCGAGATGAACCCCAAATGATAACAGAAGAAATCCCTCCAAGGTATGAACATACCACACACGCCCACGCTGGACAAACAAGTACTCACACCAAAACAAATAAAAGGGTGAACACACACAAGACAACACAGCAAAAAAGAAAAAGGGTGCCCGGAGAGATTGCTCGCAACCTCCTGCCTACGTATCTCATTTGGTATGAGAATCAGGGCGACGTAGTTCCCCTTAACAGGGGTAAAACACTCTCCTAACCAGAGACCAGGGAAGCAACAAACTAATAGGGAGACTAGGACTCGAGCCTAAAAGTTGTCATGCAATCAATATCCCTAAGTTGAGGTCTCTAACAAGAACTTAACTCACTCTGGAAGCGAGTCAACTCAAAAAGCAAATAATCACCAACACAAGTGAACAAACATCACACACTATATCCATACAAGAGGCTCAAACAATGTGTGGGCTTTAGTCAAGAGGGGTCATATCAACCTCGACAAACAAGCCAAACTGTAAGGGGTAATCTATAGCTCTTAACCACTGACATCGAACGTCAGGGTGAGCAGATCAAAATGGTAATGAGGATGAGACCTCATAGCTCTTAACCCTGGCCTGGGTGAGCTCATGACAAAGAAAGCGTGGGGATCCTGAAAGAGGGACCCTATTCCACTTGACAGACTCTGGACAAAGATCTTGGGTACATGTTCAGAAGCATCAGCACTGTGCGGGCATAATGAACGACTCACTGAATAACGGGGGATTGGCTACTAATCCCTTTTATCCGTCAATTGCCTCAACTCTTGGAGGTCTTATCAAGTAACACATGCCTCATCTTGGAGGTCTTTGGCACAATCATAAACAAACACAAACAGAGCCTCTGAAGGAGGACTTGCTAGCAAAATGCCTGCCAAAAAGGTGACAGGACTTCCAGACTACATGAAGTAAGAAGCTAATCTACCTGAGTGGTGTATCAACCATAATCCAAAGCTTAAGCAAAAGCAAAAGCAAGCAAGCAACTAAGTTACCTGTACAAAAGCTAAACGGTTAATACTTCAATCAGAAAACCAACAGCCAAACAGTGAATCCATTCACAATTACACAACTCAATGAACTATGCTCAAGCAGTCAAATGAACTCATGAGCTCAAGCACATCAATTAGAACCTACAAAACAAACATATGTTAGTACTCAAATCATTTGCATCTCACAAAGTGAGAACAAATCAACCATCAATGCTAAATGTCCAAACCTGAAACACAAAGCACAGTTAGTTTATGCACAAAACACTAGTACAAAGACTAAGTTCAAAACCAAACCAAATGATCAAAACAGAACTCAATCTTCCACATAATGCACATTCAAACATGTCACAAAATGTCCTCAAAAGGACCAGCATCAATTCAATAAGCAAATATCTCAAATGGCCTATGTAATGCAATGACCAAAAGATGAGCACAAAGTGAACTTCCAAATTAGAAAATTCAAATCAAAATAGAAATGCATGCAATGGCTATGAAATTTTTTATACAAGCTCCTTATGGCATGAACAATCACTATGCAAAAAATCAAATCCAGAAAAGTTCAAATGATAGATAAACAAAAATGCACAAATGCAATGTCAAAAATGTGACACAAATTGTCACATACATCTTCATGTGTCAAAAACAATGATAGCATATGAGAAAAAATCCAACCCAGTGCTCAAAAAATCATATCATGAGTGAAGATCAAGCATACAAAAAATCAGATCAATTGGCTCAAAGATGAAGATTTCACAATGCATTGAATGCAACATATCAAAATAGCATGGCATGGATCAAAAAAATTCACACATTAAAAATCAGACATCAACAAATCATGAAAATAACATCAAGAAAAACTAGACATCAAAACAAAACTATGAAAAAAAATTGGAGTTAATTTTGATCATTTTTCTATTTTTTATGAATTTTCTAAGATGAACAAAAATAATTGAAATAATAAAAAGAAATGGAGGGAAAACAAAATTCAAATTAAATCAGAATATTCTCATCCACAGGATCGAACGCGCGCAAAGCAATCCAATGGATCACATTCAAAGCCTGAAACGCTGCGTTTCATTTATTAGTTGGCATGCCTCGTCAGCGGTCAACAGTACACGCGGATCAGTCAAAGCAATCAAGGCCAATGGAACGAACACGCAGGCGCACATGTGGACGCCACACAAGCAAACCCTAGGAACACACCAGACGCCGGAGCTGTAGCTCCGGTCGTCTTCCCCGGTAGGATTCCAGCGGACACTCAACCAAAATTTCCAGAAATCAGCAAACTATACATCATTAGAACCGCCAGGCTATGCACAATCCAAATATCATACTCAATCATCCTAAATCATCCTAGATTTTCCAGATCGAACACAAACATTATTGAGATCCAAACTTTAAGTTCATCATACAAGCTCGATACTCATCCATTTTCAATTCTAAACATATCTACGTTCTCTACACAATGAGATCTACAGTTCTATGGTCATAAAATAACAAAAGGAGATGATGAATTTTTCACTTACTTGAAATGGAGGTTGCTGTAAACGCGTTATCAACTGCTCTAAAGCTCCAGATATGCACCACTACACTTGCCTTGAAGCTTTATGCAAAGAGAGTCAACTGAAAACACTTGGATCTAGCTCAATTTCCAAAATCCATTTCCATGAAGATGCATTTGAACAGCTCGAATATGGACTGAATTGATCAAACCAATGGTTGACTCTTGCTCAATGAAGCATGATGATCAAGATTATGCAAAGATCTTTGAGAGTTATGTGGAGAAAAATGAAGATTCAAAGAGAGAGAAAGTTGAGAGAATTTCTTGAATTGTGATCTCAAAAGTTAGTTATTCTGGTGGTTATGGTTAGGGTTTGGCTTTTATATGGCATGTTAATCACACTGAAATCCAAATTAGGCCTTGGTTAAACATGATTAGGGAAATATGGATCAACTTGCAAAAAATGAAAATTGCACTCCCATGCCCATAATGCACGTGCAAGCTCCCATGTTAAGCTTCTAATCCACTCCAAATTAGCCAATGGTCATGATTGAATGATTATTTTGCTTGTATCATAAGCCAAATTTGAATTGTGGAAATTCCCTCCAAAATGATCACATGAGAAATGATGAGCATACACACTTTTCCCATGCATGGCAAAGGCTATTTGGAGATGTCTTGATCAAGAGAAACATTTTGCAAAAAGAATGGACCAAATTGGAGCTTTGTATCAAAAGTTAGGCCATTTTGAATTTCCATGCACAACTTGTGATCAAATGACCATAACTCCTCAACCATTCATCATATGGACATGAATTAGGACTTTTTGGAAATGGGAGACAAAGATCTACAACTTTCATGTTCACCAAAATTCCATTTGAAACATCTTTGATATTGCAAAGTCAAGTTGAAAGTGGACAAAAAACTTGCCAAATTTGGAAACTTTGAATTATAGGTCACTTTCCATTTTTGGTAACTTTTGCCATGACCTTTGAATCTTCAAGATGGATGCTTAGAATGATAAATGGACCTATTTTGAACATGATTGAGGTGTCTCAACTCATTTCCCCACCTCATAGCCCTCAGTTGACTGCACAGTTGACTTTTTGGTCTTCAGAGGACCTTGAAATGCCCTGATCAGCTTGAGCCTCCACCACTTGGGGAAATTTCTTCAAAATGAAACCCTAGCTCATGTAAGCTCTTCGTAACAATCATGTGATCCTCATCCCAAGAAAATACCTCATCTCTTTGAGAAACCCTAGTTGGAAGAAATGCATTGATTAGGGTTGACCAGAGGTCACAACCCTAATCCAAAGGAACTTGAGAATGAACTATGAAACCCTTGATGCTGATAGAACCATGATGATGGTAATATATCCTTGCAAACAAGATAATTCTCAAGACCTTTGAAGAATCAGGAAACCCTAATTGAAGCTCATACCCTCAGATGGTTGATGATCAATTCATAGAGACCCTCAGGCTTGAATCATGTAACTTCTCCATCTTTGAAAAGACTTTGGAGGATGACCTTCTTATTTTCATATGAGATGCAAAATGAAATGCCTAATGCTCTAAAATATGAAATGCAATGTGTCAAACTAGTCTCAAGAAGAGGAGGGCAAATTTTGAGGTGTTACACTTGCTACCATCATACTTGATGACAACAGGCTCAGGTATCCGGAATATTGGAGAAATTACGTTGACTTCGAGAGCATATTCGTCAACGTTTCTATTTTGAAGGATCTCAATGACTCCTTCGTCCAACATCTCTTGAACATCTTTGCGCACCTGGTGACACCCTCTTTGATTAACAGAACAGACTCTGCATCTATCGTGATCATGCTCATAATGGCTATAATCACACAACAAGCGATGCATTTCAACCAGTGATTGCCGGATATGACTGACGTATTTGACTTTATACTTGCCAGGACAGCCCTGGACCATATTAACAGACTTCCCATGCTCGGGCAATGGGTTCTTCTTCATGTTCGGACCTACGTCCTCGAAAAACAAAATCCCGCTTCTCACAAGGTCTTGCACCTTGGTCTTCAAGGGATAACAATTCTCCACATCATATCCGGGAGCACCAGAATGATACACACAGTGAAGCTCAGGCTTGTACCACCACTAGGGGTTAGCAGGTACAGCGGGAGGGTCTCGCGGAGTGATTAACTTTCTATTGATCAGAGATGGATAGAGTTCAGCATAAGTCATCGGAATTGGATCGAAGGTGACCCTTTTCCTCTCATAGTTGGTGCTGGCATTGTTGTTGTTATTTTGAGGCTGGTAGGCCTGCTTCTGTGGACGCTGTTGTTGTTGCTGATATTGCTGAGTTTGTGGTTGTTGATAATGTTGAGCTTCCCTGAAAACAGGTGCTATATGAGCCACCTGATGTTGATTACTGACTGGGCGAGCAATCTTCCTCTTCATAGAGGGTCTTCTCTTGACATGGGAAGACACAGCATGTGCCTCTCCCTCCTTCTTCGCAAAGCTTCCATATCTCTTTGTTGAAGAGCCTTCATCTCGAGTTAAGCGTCCTTCACGGACCCCCTCTTCCAGTCTCATTCCCATATTCACCATTTCGGTGAAGTCTGAGGGAGCACTGGCTATCATTCTCTCATAATAGAACGAGCTCAAGGTCTTCAAGAAGATCTTGGTCATCTCCTTTTCCTCTAGGGGTGGCACTATCTGAGCTGCCAATTCGCGCCACCTCTGGGCGTATTCTTTGAAGGTCTCTTTCTCTTTCTGGGACGTCGCCCTCAACTGGTCCCTATCAGGAGCCATATCCATATTATATTTGTATTGCTTGACGAAGGCCTCGCCAAGATTGTTGAAAGAGAGGATATTCGAACTTTCCAGACCCATGTACCACCGGAGAGCGGCACCGGACAAACTGTCCTGGAAATAGTGGATGAGCAGTTGATCATTATCAGTTTGTGTCGACATCTTGCGAGCATACATCACAAGATGGCTGAGAGGGCATGTGTTTCCCTTATACTTCTCAAAGTCAGGCACTTTGAATTTAATAGGGATCTTCACGTTGGGCACAAGGCACAACTCAGAAGCACTCTTACCAAAGAGGTCTTTCCCCCTCAAAGTCTTCAGCTCCTTGCGAAGCTCAAGGAATTGGTCTTTCATATCATCCATCTTCTCATAGACGTCTGGGCCCTCAGATGGCTCAGAATGGTAGATGGTATCTTCAACCCTTGGTAAAGTGTGCACGACAGGAGGTGGCACTGAAAGGACCGGGCTAGATGCCGACAAAGAAGCAAGAGTTGGAGCAAAATCCTCTGGAACAAAGTTGGCGGGCATTCCCCAAGGGAACCCGGCTGGAATAGATGGCGCAAAGTGGGCTGTTGCAGTAGGCACAGTAGAAGTTACGACCTCAGAAATGACCGTCCTCTGGGGAGGAGTTAAGGGTGTTGGAGAAGACTGGCTCTGAGCGGCTAAGAATGACTCCATCAGGGCAGTCAATCTGGCTACTTCCTCCTTTAGCTCGCGGTTCTCTTGTTCCAAATGATCCATCAGTCTTGAAGAGTTGGCTCTGGTGTAGTACCGGTGAGTCAGCTTGTCTTTGAAATAAATGAAGAACACAGAGTTAGACCATAGGACAAGAAGCCTGAAGCAAAACCTTCTTATGCACATGATGCATGTAATGCTTGTGCATATGATTTGTTTTTTACATCAGAGGAACTTTAGAGTTTTATATGCAAATTTTGGGAAATATTATATTTTTATCACATATGGGAACATCTCATCAATGGTATCTGGAAAATATATTATTTTTTACACCAAAGGAGTACAACATTGATAACCAATTACAATATAAGAGAAAAGGAAAAAGATCATCCTATGGATCCCTAGAAATAATCATCTAAAGCTCGGGACACGGGAAGATAAGATGCACAAAGCCTCTTCACCTCCTCCTCATAGGCTACCTCCATATCTGCCTTCAGTCGATCGTACTTCCTCTTCCAAAACCTAGAAGACTGAGGAAGTAGAGAAGTCCATGCATCATTAGGGTCATCAATAACCTGATGCTCGAGGAACTCAATCAAAGCATCCTTTTCCATGATCTGCTGAAGCAACTCTTCTCGTTCACGGATCCAGGCACGTGAACGGTCTTCGTCTCTCAACTCCTCTACTCCTTGGTTAGGGAGGGTTGAAGGCCCAACCATAACCAAAGGTGTAGGTCTCGGATACTCGTAAGGCATGAGATACTCAAAAGCTCTCTTCCTAACCCAAGCAGTGTAAGGCTCCAAAGCGACACAATTCTTAGGACCCAACTCCTTCCTTCCTTTCCTATGAATCTTGCGCCAAGCGCGGACCATCCTACCCTTCAAGCCTTGGGGATCTTTACCCTCCTGAAAGAACACACCCTCTAACAGAATGTTATTGGGTTTATCCTTTAGGGGGAACCCAAGCTGACGACGTGCCAAAACAGGGTTGTAGTTAATCCCACCACATGTACCAAGATGAGGCACATTCGAGAATTCACCACAAGAGTCGATAATCTGCACGCCATCATACACATAGTTGTACCAAGAGATATCATCATTAGTGAGAGACATAAGTCTCGTGGACCACCGTAGACATCCCTTGTTCTCCTTGAAGACGACCGTCTACGGTAAGTGAGAAATAAACCACTTAAACAACAGAGGCAAACAACACACAATGGCACCACCACCCTTTGCATTCCTCATATGCAAAGAAAAGTAAGTGTCACCCAACAGAGTCGGAACGGCATTAAGAGTAGAGAAAATCCTAATAGCGTTCACATCCACAAACTTGTTGATGTTTGGGAACAACACTAATCCATAGATGAGAAGTACAAATATGGCCTCAAAGGCATCCTCACTCATGGCCTTCCCATACATAGTAGCTTGAGCAATGAGGAACTCAGAAGGGAGACCATGAATTCCACCTTTGGTAGTCATATGAGCACCAACCAGAGATTCATCTATATGCAACATATCAGCTATCTCTCGAGAAGTAGGAATACTCTCCAAGCCACTGAACGGCAACTGGTCTAGAATAGGTATACCCACAAGGTAGGCATACTCCCCAAGTGTGGGCAAAAGCTGAAAATCCGGAAATGTGAAGCAGCGGTACAAAGGATCATGAAACTGCACCAGTACACTCATCAATCCTTCATCCACCTGAGTAGTCAGAAGAGGAAGAAGCTTCCCAAAACGAGCCTTGAAACCCAAGGGATCTAATACATAGGATGTCAAATTCCTTAGCTCTTTCAAGTCTGGTTGTCTGAAACTGTACTTCTTTGTATTCCTTCTTTGTCTTTCCATGTCTGAAAATTTGCAAATAGACCTCTTAAGTTCCTTGAAAATTTCCTTATTATTTTGATGATATGGATGAAAATGGGTGCATGAATGCATGAATGTAACAATCACACTCAAGGATCAAGCAAAGCACACCAAACAAAGGTCATGGGATGGACCATATTATCCTTAATATCAACCATCCATTTTGGTGGATTATGGTTTACACCTTATTAACACCCAAGTTCCATCGATATTAAGGATACATGAACGGATCAACCACGAATCAAGGGTTTGTTGCAAGTCACGAGCATGGGGTCTCGGTTAAGAACCACCCAAAGGGAGTGTACTAGGGTTTAACCTGCCAAACATGTTCTACAAGAGGTTCCCATAGTCATCATCCCATCTTTCGGATATTATCGGAGAAACGACTACTCGTATTCCAAGAATATTCTCAAGAGAGACTCTTATGAGTGTAGTATCGCGTAACAATCGTATCAAATCTCAGACTTGAACGACTTTCGCACTACATCCTAAGAATAGGCCAAGATGGGCTTGGTAAACTAAGGTCCTTGGCTTCTAAGGTCTATATTGGAAAGAGTAATGTCTAACCACAACTACTTGTGTGACATTATTGATCCCAACATGACCTCCACCAAGTGAATGGACTTGCAAGTCAACTTGCTAAGGAATAACTCCACACAAGTCAACAAGACTATGCCATTCTCCTATCCTAAGTGCACTCGAGTCCGGGTATAGAACTCATCTCACAAAGATCACCAAGCATACAAGGAGTTAATATTCAAGCAAATCAATCATTACACACAATACAATAATCCCAAATTGCACAAAAATATGTCACAAAATAATATATAATACAATACAACAAACATATGAAAAGTAGGCAAAACCACTAGGCAAATCTATCCCCAGCAGAGTCGCCACTTTTCTGTAGCGGGGTATTCGTTACCATTAGAGATATTGACTAAATCTAAGGTAAATCATACAAGTCGAGTCGCCATCGCACTTCTATTTATCCAAAGGAATGGTTAGAAAGCGAACAAAAACCTAAAAGTTTTATCGAATCAAAAACTAGTAAAAATGTCAGAGATCTGGGTAAGGGGGTTGGTTATGCAATGAGAAGGTTTTAAGCATCCAAACATCCTAGGTACTCCTAGGGAGCCCTTTTCATACTTGTTGTAAAGGTTGTTGTTTTTGTGAAAATTTTGTTTGTGCAAACATGATTGAAGAGATGAGAGGAGAATGTACAAGTTTATTTACATTTTGTGTTTGGATGGATAAACCCATTGCCTACGTACCATCTTAAAAGAGATTAGGATCAAAACCTCGTAGTTCGGGGTAGAAATATCAAAAATGAGTTGGTGAATTGATTGGTCCAAAAGCCTTAAGGTCTTTTGTTATCCAAGGGAGAAAACTCCACCCAAAACCACAAATCCACCATGTGAGGATAGCTTCAACATGCTAGTGAGGGGTTAACCCTATAATAAGCATGGAAGACTCATTGTCCATCACTATGGATATAGGTGAGTATTACATCTTCCTCAAGGATAACTCAAACCTAATAGCTAAAGGTTGTGAAAAAATTTGATTAAGAAAGGGGCCATTGAAACCACAAAAAGACATTTGAATGGGTTATATTTACCAATGAAAAGTATGTACAAAATATGGTCAAAGTTGACTTAAGAGTTCAATTCAAAATAAGTGTTATGAAAAGAGAGTTTGAAAATCAAAAGCATAAGGCTTAGGTTTCTAATATTTGAAAAGAAGTGTTGAATGTTTGCACAAAAAAGTTTTGGCTTGGGTTAGAGTGGAGGGAAGAAGAAGAATGGCTAAAGTCCTAAACATACAAGAGATGAAGGATAAGAAGTAAAACCACAAATGGAATTCCTCTCTTGAGATCATATTGATGATCCAAGTAGCTCCCATCCTTTGGAATAAGCAATCACATAAGCCTAAACTCAAGCAATCAACAATCAAATGAAATCTTGGAAAGCTCCTCAATGTATCTTGGGTCCCTCTCTCTTAGAAGCTCATGGTAATGGTTCCTCAATTTGGATCAAGTTGGAATCCCTAGCACAAGAACACACACATCAAAAGATTCTAGCAAAACAAACAAGGAATGGACAAGAAGAGTTTAGAAGTTGGTCCTTTCAAGGTCATCTTCAAGCTTTAAGCATTCTAAAGGCATGAGGCCTAGTTGCTCTTTGACTCCAAATTAGCATAGGGAAAGTCCTAAAGTCTAAGTCCATTTTTGTCCAATTCTTTGCATTGTGGTCAATAACAAACAAACAAAACACAAGCACAAAAGTATATACACAATTATGTGCTCAAGTGAGCAAAAGGAAAATTGCATTAACATAAACATGTGCTCCAATGAGCAAAAGGGAAAAGCAAATGAATAATATGTACAAGAATAGTAAATTGCATAAATGTAAAGAGCAAAAAGTAAATGTTAATTGTTAGTAGTTAGTGTGCCATAAGGCAAATTTAGCGTTATGTTAAGCAATCGTAATTGGACTTATGTAGAAGTCACAACTATCTGAGGCCGGTCAATAATAATGTAGGCAACAACACAAGTTAGAAGTCTTGATTAGTGAACCAAGTTCCAAGAACTTGCCATGCCAAAAAGAAAATAGAATTAATCTAGTATTGGTTTAAGTCCTTTGCATGATTTAGGAAGCGACCTATCCTTAATGCAAAGCCATTAATTTGATCAATTGATCAAGATGAATTAGATTTGAATCAAGGAAGATTAAGCCTCCATAATCAATGCTAACTTATCAACCTTTAACTCATTGATCAAAAAGAAAAGAAGAAGAAGAAGGAGATGAATAATGGATAATAAAAATGGAAAGAATAAAGGACATTAAATGAAATGGAATGTACCAATCAACAAGTGTTGACCAATGACATTGAGGATCATGGTCAAACAATCAAAAACAGAAGTGAGATGAAGATTGGAAGTCAAGAAATGAACAAAATATTTTTGGCATTTTTAATATTTGAAAATAAACTTGAATTAAAATATTAAAGAAAGGTCAAACTTCAAAATCACTTCAAATCAACTTTGGAAAGTCCAAGTGATTTATCCCAAGTTCAACAAGGTCAAACAAAGTTTGACAAAAAAATTCAGCATTTTTAAAGGTCAAAAACTATTTTTAATCAATAAAAAATGAATAAAAATCACCTAATTGAACTAAAATCTCAAATAAATCTCAAATCAATTAATAAATTGATGAGAATAATTTTCATAGATCCATCATTATTCAAATAGGTTGAGAAAATATTTTTGTATTTTTTGAATATCAAAAACTATTTAAAATGAATTAAAAATAACCAAAAAAAGAGAAAATTCACAAAAAATATCAAATGATGAAATAAAAGATATTAAAAATCATTTTTAGAAACTAGAATTAAAAAGAGAAATAATGCAATTGGTCCCATATTTTTTGGAATTAAAATGAAAGAGTTATGAATTTTTTAAGTTTAATGAAATAAAAGAAATAAAATGGAAATTGTAAAAAATCAAAAAAAACCACAAGCGTCTGATCAAGCCTCATTAATTGACGTGGCTTATCAGAGGACTCTCAAGCGCGCGCTTACCATGTACATGAGTCAAGCGCGTGGTACCGTGCATTAAATGAAGTCAAACATAACAAGGGCCAGGATTAGATCGTGGGAAACGCATCCAATGGTCTAGATTCAATCTGGCATGGTGGACGGTGGTGTACACCACCGTCTTCTCCGGCGAGCACACCAGCTCCGGCCAGAGTTGCAGGTTTGCAAAAGTTAACCAAAACTCACGATCCATATACCAAATTATAGCTGGGGTGATGTACATCACCCCTGTACCATTAGTTTCTCTTCTAGATCCTCATAGTAAGAGAAATCAGAAGGAGAAAAATATGGTGTTCATGCTGAACTTCATGGATTTCAAAAATTGAGCATATAACAATGATGCCTCTATAGAGAGGACTTCAGACAACACAATATCAAGGCCAATAGATCAAGGAATAAGGAGTTTCGAAGAAAAAACCAATTGATGCACACCTTTGAACTATGGAGCTTTGAGTCCCTTTCCCTGCTTCCTTTTGCCAAACAGAACTTCAATGGACTAGATGATGAAGGTTTAGGAACTTTAGATCTGAAGATTCAACCAAATTCAATTGAATTTCAGATCTGAAATTTTGAAGAAATATGAACTTAGTTCCTTTGGTATGGTTGGGAATTGATTTCTGCAGAGCTTTAGGCGCCTTTAGGTTAGTTCATAATGAAGCATAGCACATGTATTTATAGCTGGAATTGGCTGAACAAGTGAGTTTGCTCGTGTGCATGGCAAATGGATTTTCCTTGCATGGACTTGTATGATCATGTGGAAGGCCCAAACTCAATTGTATTTGCATGCTGATGACCAAACAACTTGAAATGGACGTGTAGTTTGCAAGGCAATGGCTTGTGCATGAAGTTTTACCATGAATTTCATAATTGTGCCTAAAACTTCAGCTCTTGGAAAATGCCAATTAGAAAATCCAAACATAAGCATGTAGGTAATGGTTGGAAAGGTCTTGACATAAGGAACAAATGTTATGTTGAGAAAAACCTCATTTGGAGTGTGGAAATTTATGAAAACAGACCATGAAGTTCATAGTGCAAAGCATGCCCTTTGAGAATTTTGTCAAATTGGTCCAACTTCAAGCTCTTCTGTTTTGATGTTACAAGCCTCAAATGGAAACACCTCCAACATAAAAGTTGTAGATCTTTTCAAAGCAATCAAGATGGACTTAAAATTTGCATCATTTGGAATTTTTATTAAGACGTTATGGGCACTTGAAGTTGGACTTTTTTGCCTTTCAATGCATTTGGTCCAAAGTGACCTATAATGTCTTGCATTATCACATGTATTTCCTTTGAGATTTTGAAATTTTGTTCAACATAACATTTGAAGTATACACAATAGGCTTTCCAAATAGGTTGAGAAAATATTTTTGTATTTTTTGAATATGAAAAACTATTTAAAATGAATTAAAAATAACCAGAAAAGAGAAAATTCACAAAAAATATCAAATGATGAAATAAAAGATATTAAAAATCATTTTTAGAAACTAGAATTAAAAGAGAAATAATGCAATTGGTCCCATATTTTTTGGAATTAAAATGAAAGAGTTATGAATTTTTTAAGTTTAATGAAATAAAAGAAATAAAATGGAAATTGTAAAAAATCAAAAAAAACCACAAGCGTCTGATCAAGCCTCATTAATTGACGTGGCTGATCAGAGGGCTCTCAAGCGCGCGCTTACCATGTACATGAGTCAAGCGCGTGGTACCGTGCATTAAATGAAGTCAAACATAACAAGGGCCAGGATTAGATCGTGGGAAACGCATCCAATGGTCTAGATTCAATCTGGCATGGTGGACGGTGGTGTACACCACCGTCTTCTCCGGCGAGCACACCAACTCCGGCCAGAGTTGCAGGTTTGCAAAAGTTAACCAAAACTCACGATCCATATACCAAATTATAGCTGGGGTGATGTACATCACCCCTGAGCATATAGCAATGATGCCTCTATAGAGAGGACTTCAGACAACACAATATCAAGGCCAATAGATCAAGGAATAAGGAGTTTCGAAGAAAAAACCAGTTGATGCACACCTTTGAACTATGGAGCTTTGAGTCCCTTTCCCTGCTTCCTTTTGCCAAACAGAACTTCAATGGACTAGATGATGAAGGTTTAGGAACTTTAGATCTGAAGATTCAACCAAATTCAATTGAATTTCAGATCTGAAATTTTGAAGAAATATGAACTTAGTTCCTTTGGTACGGTTGGGAGTTTATTTCTGCAGAGCTTTAGGCGCCTTTAGGTTAGTTCATAATGAAGCATAGCACATGTATTTATAGCTGGAATTGGCTGAACAAGTGAGTTTGCTCGTGTGCATGGCAAATGGATTTTCCTTGCATGGGTTTGTATGATCATGTGGAAGGCCCAAACTCAATTGTATTTGCATGCTGATGACCAAAAAACTTGAAATGGACGTGTAGTTTGCAAGGCAATGGCTTGTGCATGAAGTTTCAACATGAATTTCATAATTGTGCCTAAAACTTCAGCTCTTCGAAAATGCCAATTAGAAAATCCAAACATAAGCATGTGGGTAATGGTTGGAAAGGTCTTGACATAAGGAACAAATGTTATGTTGAGAAAAAACTCATTTGGAGTGTGGAAATTTATGAAAACAGGCCATGAAGTTCATAGTGCAAAGCATGCCCTTTGAGAATTTTGTCAAATTGGTCCAACTTCAAGCCCTTCTATTTTGATGTTGCAAGCCTCATATGGAAACACCTCCAACATCAAAGTTGTATATCGTTTCAAAAAAATCAAGATGGACTTAAATTTTGCATCATTTGGATTTTTGATGAAGAAGTTATGGGCACTTGAAGTTGGACTTTTTTGCCTTTCAATGCATTTGGTCCAAAGTGACCTATAATGTCTTGCATTATCACATGTATTTCCTTTGAGATTTTGAAATTTTGTTCAACATAACATTTGAAGTATACACAATAGGCTTTCCAATTCATTTGATACCACCTCAAAATCATGAAAAATGAATGAGTTATGTTCTTGGGAAGCTGACCCAAAATTAGGGTTTCAATCAAAATGACCTATAATGTCTTGGAATGGGAGATGACCTTTCAAGCTTCAAATAAAATTTTGATGAACATGAAAGTTGTTCATATTGTCATTAAGAACGTTTTTACTTTTGGGATCATCTCCATTTCACCAACACATAAAAAGTCAGGTCTTAGTGCATTTCAAAATAGTCAGATGAATTGACTGATCAACTTCTCAAGTCCACAACTCATATCTTGATGAATTGATGATTGAGGACACTCAAATAAGCTCAAATATGCATGAAATGATGAACTAGAGAACTTCCCTTGATTGCATTTGGCCATGGGCTGAGGTTGCTTCATTAGCAAGGCATTGTAGGTGATCAGATGAATTAGGGTTTCTTTGAGGAACAAACCTCAAACCCTTTGACTTGTTTTGATCAAAATGATGAATTAAGATGCTAGGGAGGCATATTTGATGGATGAGGGATTTGGGAACCATTACCATGCTTGCTTTCATCTTCTCTTGGCCATATCATTACACCAATGACCACTTAGAAGTTTTTGACCTTGTGACTGCTCAAGCTACAAACAAGAAATGTTAGTGACATATTTTTGTGCTTTTGGTTAGTAAATAATATGAGAAAAGCAATGATATATAATTCAAGCATGCTTGGTGATCTCAAACCACTCACAAGAGGTCCCACCCAAAGGCAAAGGGAACCAAGATGCTTATGATCCTTGAGGCTTTGTAAATGAAATGCTATGATGCCATGAGGGATCTTAGGGCCAAAATTGGGGTCTTACAGATGCCCCTATTTAAGGTCATTCTAGCCGTAGAAGTGAAGGTTAAAATCTTCGTCTCGACGAGGTAGAATGGGCTTAAAAAATAACAAAGAGACGAATTTTGGTCCCTAAGAGACCTCATGATGCAGATGTATGTGTGCAAAAGGGTAATACTCTGTGGGGATAAGAAAGGGAATAAATTGCGTGAGCAGGGCACGACTTAAAACTTGGTGAAAGACACGAGCAGAATTCCAAAAGAATAAATCAATGGAAAAACCCGAGCTGACTCAAAGGCGCATGTATTGGGGAATATGCCGGTATAGCGGAATTATCCACAAAGGATACTTCGGATGAAAATCCGGACTCAGATGGGGAGAAAAATCCACTAAGGGATCTCGCTGGGGAACATCCAAATAGGACTCTTCTGAGTAAATACCAGGATGAGGTATTACCGGCTACTGGGTAATAAGCTCAAAGAGACATGTGATCCGAATATCGGTATGAGGGTGAAAGGACAACATGCTCGGGGAGAATGAATATCTAAGACCGGTATAAGGGTGAGAGATATCAATCATCCGAAATCATCTGAGGAAAACCTAAGAAAAAGGTACATTTCAACTCAGGAAAATCTGACTCCACAGGGGATAAAGGTCATAATAGGGAGCAGAAGGAAGGAACACCAGGGATACCGGTTACTGGGCATATAATAGGTGACCAACCAAAGCGTGAATTGGGGAATATTCCCAAGACACTCATCATCCGAAAGAGGGCTAAAAAGTAAACTCGATTACAGGATGGGCATTCGACTCCGCAAAAAGGGAATACGAATCTTACTCAACTGGGGAAGAGCAAAGGACTTCGACCAGAGAGTGCATGAGATATATTATCTATTACCGTCAGAACGTAGATAACACACTCGCATGGAAGATTATCCACAACCGGTTACTGGGTTAAATAAAGGATAAATCGACCGAAAGGAAAGGGCGTCGGGATACCAACTACTAGGTATATAATGATGACCAATCCGGAGGAAGCAATAATCCTTACCAACAAAAGGGTAAATGAGAGATGACTCACTGGGGATATATTGACAAAGGCAACAATCCAGGAGACATATCACCGGTTACTGGAGATATGCTCAAAAAGGAAAGGGGTGAAGGAATATCAATACCGAATATTGGATAAAGATAACCATCAAGGAGGGGATTACATCTGCCGGATACTAGGCAGAAAACCACGGAAAAGTAACCGTCATCGATTAGGATGAGCAAAAGGTTAACTCTGCAAGAGGATGAAATAGGGTTTACAACTACCGGTATAAAGGTAGAAAACCACAGACTCCGCCGGGGAAAAAGATGGATAGTTACTGGTTACTGAGCAACTATTCATCTAAACTACGGGGAAGCGCAGGAGAAGATGCAAGAAGCCAATCTAGGATCAAACTAGAGAGGCACGCTGAATCAAGATTTGTCCCTATGAGGATATAACTCAATGGGGAATTCCATCCCAATATATGTGTTGGGAGGGCACAGAAACAACCATCATCCACGAGGACATATCTCGGTGGGGAATATGGAAGGAAGGATAAACACTTTCTGCTTAAGGGGCTGACTCTATATGGAGAGATCAATCACCAACATCTGCTTGGGGAAATGCATTACCAACTAGCAGGGGATAACAAACAAAGATATATGGAAAAGAATACAACATGAATATCTGAATGTTTGAAAATTATATGCACACATGCGTGGTTTATGTATGATGAATGCTGACAAACAGACATTTCTAACACAAACAGGTCCAACGAACATCCGGTACTACATCTCAAGAGATAAAGCCAGGACCACATGGATCTAATGCAGGGGAATGAGCATCAGTCATTCCAACTGGGGGCAAAGTCGTAGCACAAATGAACTCCGACGTAGAAGCAACTCTACTGGGGAAGTTATCAAATAGGAGGATGGATCTCCGGGGGAAACAACCATAAACCAGAAGCTCCCAAAGATCACCAGATACTGTCCTACCAATGAGATCACATCTGCTGAGGAGGGAGAGATGAATAATCTTACTCAACACTCTGCTTGAGAGAAAGAACCACAAGAGGCTCCGGAGGAAGAGGACATGGGCACGCCGGGAATATGAACAAATGTCTTACCCTGTCGAGAATCTTACCATCCTTGGGAGAGCACTGAAGATCTCCCTAGTATCCTTCTATCATTGTGAATGTTCACTTTGTTTAAAAACAAATTATGAAAGATTTGATTATTTAAAACAATGATATTTCAATTAAAACATGCAAAACATTTGTTGAATAGAAATAAATAAGAGTGCAAATAGTTGGATAAAGGCTCAAATTTATTTGATGGAATGGTAGTCTGCAAATGGCAAAACTCCATAGATCTTTACAAATTTGAAATTGGTGATATATATTGGAAAAGGGCTACATTTGAACATAATGACCATTTCTCCACCAATTCTGAATCCGGTGTATTTGAAGTTTCAGTTGATGATGAATGAGCGAGAATCTCTGACGGATGACGGTTTATAGAATAAAGTCTTGTCAGGATGCAGTTACTTGCCAAATCCCTATTTTTTGCCTAGATTGCCCCAGGGTGAGGTACTCAATCTAGCGGGATACATGTATTCATTCTCTTTTTATGTCTCTAATTTTTGCCTGGATCGCCCTTTCGGGTTTTCAATCCACCGAGACGCTCATTTTTGCCTAAGCCGCCCTTTCGGGTTTTCAACTTAGCGAGCTATTCTGTTTTTATTCGTTTAGGCGAAGTATTTCTTGACTGCATCTGAATTCACAGGACGAGTGAAATCCTCCCCATCCATAGTTGTAAGTATCAATGCACCGGCTGAAAAGGCTCTCTTAACAACATATGGACCTTCATAGTTTGGAGTCCACTTGCCCCTGGAATCGGGCGCGAAAGACAAGACTTTCTTGAGCACAAGGTCACCTTCTCGGAACACACGAGGCTTGACCTTCTTATCAAAGACTTTCTTCATCCTTTGCTGATATAATTGACCATGGTACATGACAGTCAATCTCTTCTCTTCTATCAAATTCAACTGGTCGTAGCGACTCTGAACCCATTCAGCATCAGTCAATTTGGCTTCCATCAAAACTCTCATCGATGGGATCTCCACCTCTACTGGGAGCACAACCTCCATGCCGTAAACAAGAGAAAAAGGGGTTGCCCCTGTTGAAGTGCGGACAGACGTATGGTATCCATGCAAAGCAAACGGCAGCATCTCATGCCAATCCTTGTACGTGACAACCATCTTTTGGATAATTTTCTTGATATTCTTATTAGCAGCTTCAACAGCCCCATTCATCTTGGGTCTATAAGGAGAAGAATTATGATGTGCAATCTTGAACTCACCACACAGCTCTTTCATCATCTTGTTGTTAAAGCTAGATCCATTATCAGTAATGATCTTATCTGACACACCATATCGGCATATGAGTTGATTCTTGATAAACTTCACAACCACCTTCCTGGTCACATTTTCATATGATGCCGCTTCAACCCACTTGATGAAGTAATCAATTGCTACGAGAATAAATCTGTGACCATTAGACGCTTTCGGCTCTAATCATGCCAATTCCCCACATAGAGAAAGGCCATGGTGATGAAATCACATTCAGAAGTGTCGGAGGAATATGAATCTTATCCGCATAAATCTGACACTTATGGCATTTCTTCACATATTTGCAGCAGTCAGACTCCATTGTCAGCCAATAGTAGCCTGCTCTCAACATCTTTCTAGCCATGGCATGTCCATTGGAATGAGTACCAAATGAACCCTCATGGACCTCAGTCATCAACAGGTCTGCTTCGTGTCTATCCACGCATCTGAGAAGCACCATGTCAAAATTTCTCTTATAAAGCACATCACCATTGAGGTAGAAACTTCCTGATAATCTCCTCAGAGTCTTCCTATCTTTCACAGATGCCCCAGGCGGGTAAATCTGGTTCTGAAGGAAACACTTGATGTCATAATACCATGGCTTATCATCTTTTACTTCTTCTACTACAAATTCATGAGCTGGTCTGTCCAAGTGCATCATAGTGATATTGGGAACTTCATTCCAAAGTCTTACCACAATCATCGAAGCAAGTGTAGCAAGAGCATCTGCCATCCGATTCTCATCTCGAGGAATATGATGGAAGTCAACCTCAGTAAAGAATGTTGAAATCCTCCTCGCATAATCCCTATATGGAATGAGGCCAGGATGATTCGTTTCCCATTCACCCTTAATCTGATTAACAACGAGGGCCGAATCACCATAAACATCGAGATGCTTGATTCTAAGATCAATGCATTCTTCCAATCCCATAATACAGGCTTCATACTCAGCCATATTATTTGTGCATTTGAAAGTTAGCCTTGCTGTAAAAGGAAAATGTGTGCCCTGAGGAGTAATAATCACTGCCCCAATACCATTTCCATATTGATTTACAGCGCCATCAAACACCATACTCCATCTGGAACCAGGCTCTGGCCCTTCATCGAGCGTAGGCTCATCACAATCTTTCATTTTCAAATACAGAATCTCCTCATCTGGGAAGTCATACTGAACTGACTGATAATCCTCAATCGGCTGATGTGCCAAGTGGTCAGCCAAGATGCTACCTTTAATAGCCTTCTGAGCTCGATACTCAATATCATACTCAGATAACAACATCTGCCAACGGGAAATTCTCCCTGTTAAAGCAAGCTTTTCAAAGATATACTTGATTGGATCCATTTTGGATATCAACCAAGTCGTATGATTCAACATATACTGGCGTAAGCGCTTAGCAGCCCAAGCCAAATCACAACATGTTTTCTCCAGCATTGAGTATCGAGACTCACAATCAGTAAACTTCTTACTCAAATAATATATGGCATGCTCTTTCTTTCCTGATTCGTCCTACTGACCAAGGACACAACCCATTGATTCTTCGAGAACTGTCAAATACATAATTAATGGTCTTCCTTCCACAGGCGGAGACAGGATCGGAGGCTCAGATAAATACTCTTTAATACTGTCGAAAGCTTTCTGGCAATCCTCGGTCCAATCATGAGACTGATCCTTCCGGAGGAGCTTGAATATCGGCGCACATGTGGCAGTCACGTGGGATATAAATCTAGAAATGTAATTCAAACGGCCAAGAAAGCCTCGGACTTGCTTCTCAGTTTTGGGCGCAGGCATCTCTTGTATTGCTTTGACCTTTGCAGGATCAACCTCAATACCTCTTTCACTAACGATAAAGCCCAATAGCTTGCTGGAACGGACTCCAAATGTACACTTGTTGGGATTCAGACGAAGCTTGTACTTCCTCAAACGCTGAAAAAGTTTCAACAGGTGCCCTACATGCTCAACCTCCGTTCTTGACTTCGCAATCATATCATCGACATATACCTCGATCTCCTTATGCATCATATCATGAAATAAGGTAGTCATAGCTTGTTGATACGTGGCTCCGGCGTTCTTCAAACCGAAGGGCATCACTCGATAACAGAATGTTCCCCAAGGTGTGATGAATATTGTCTTCTCCATATCCTCGGGTGCCATTTTAATTTGATTATATTCGGAAAATCCGTCCATAAACGAGAAGACTTTGAATTTAGCTGTATTACCTACCAACATATCAATATGTGGTAGAGGAAAATCATCTTTCGGACTAGCTTTATTCAAGTCTCTATAGTCCACACACATCCGGACTTTTCCATCTTTCTTAGGCACGGGCACAATATTGGCCACCCATTGTGGATATGTAGAAGTCACCAGAAACCCCGCATCAATTTGCTTATGAACTTCTTCCTTGAGTTTTACTGCCATATCGGGATGAGTTCTTCTGAGCTTTTTCTTCACAGGCACACACTCAGGCTTCAAAGGTAGGAAATGTTGCACGATATCTGTATCTAGACCAGGCATGTCTTCATATGACCAGGCAAAGATGTCAACATATTCTCGTAGCAACTCAATCAACCCCTTCTTAACAAACTCTTCCAAGAGTGCTCCAATCTTCACTTCTCGCACACAGACCTCAAACCCCAAATTGATTGTTTCCAGATTCTCAAGATGCGGCCAAATGATCTACTCTTCATGCTCAAGTATACGGGTAATCTCGTCAGGAATCTCTTCAACATCATCTTCTTCCGCCTCAAATACAGGGAATTCAAAGTTGGGAGATGGTGTTGGATCATTATGTTCAATGGGTTTGATCAACCTGCATAATGATTTTGGATATAAAGAGCTTTTAGAATTCAAACAAGGCAAATCATTATGCAGATGAGAAGATTGATTTTATTTTATCTTTAAAGGGTTTTATGTGATCACCAATTTCATGCAAAAAGCGAAAAGGGAAAAAAATTGGAAAAACAAACATTTAACATGAATTTATTGAATGAAAGTATCATTGTATTTATGCGCCAACAATGTCATCACTTCTCCTTTTGGCATGGGAGAAGGGTTTTCAAACACAATGAACATTACTTTGACTTATGGATAACTGTTGGAATATCCACAGCGACCCAATTATTGCATATCCCTCCAGGGATAATGAAATTGCCAGAATCCTCTTCGTCCTCTTCCAAAATGGCAGCAGCCTCTTCGTCTTGACCAGTGTGGATGAAACCTCCACTCTTGAACAAACCTTGCTTGTAAAAGACCCCAGAAGAATAGCCTATGCCAGCCCGGGACTTGTTGTCTTCTAACTTGATCATTTGCCCTAATCCGGCAGTTGCACCATGCTCAGTGGCCAACTTTGCATCTTTGTAGGAAACAAATGAAAGAGTTCTCTTCTCAACAGGTTCAGCAATGGATAAAGCTTGGAAGGGAGTTCCAACTTCATCCTCAGCATCTATATAAGAGAAGGAAGACAAATGGCTTACCAGGAGAGCCCTTTCTCCCCCTACCACCACCAGCTTCTTATTCTTTACAAATTTCAATTTCTGGTGTAGGGTGGATGTCACAGCGCCAGCCTCGTGAATCCATGGTCTGCCTAGGAGACAGTTATACGATGGGTGAATATCCATAACCTGGAAGGTAATCTGGAAATCACTTGGTCCGATTTTGACTGGGAGATCAACCTCACCAATCACAGTTTTGCGAGACCCATCGAAAGCCTTCACAACTACTCCACTCTGCCTCATGGGAGGCCCTTGATATGATAACTTCGCGAGAGTGGTCTTCGGCAATACATTCAACGGTGACCCAGTGTCCACCAACACATTGGACATGGCGTCATATTTGCAGCTCATAGATATATGTAATGCCAAGTTGTGGTCTCTTCCCTCCTCGGGGAGATCAGCGTCACAAAAACTCAAATTGTTACAAGCGGTGATGTTTGTAACAATGCTATCAAACTGTTCTATCGTGACATCGTGATCCACGTACGCCACATCCAACACCTTCTGCAGTGCTTCACGGTGTGGTTCGGAATTCAATAGCAATGATAACACAAATATTTTGGATGGCGTTTGTAGAAGCTGGTCTACAACGTTGTACTCGCTTCGCTTGATGAGCCTCAGCATCTCATCACAATCTTCTTTCGTATTGCCACTCAGGCCAGTAGAAACAGGAGTGGCACTATCCGAGCTGCCAATTCGCGCCACCTCTGGGCGTATTCTTTGAAGGTCTCTTTCTCTTTCTGGGACATCGCCCTCAACTGGTCCCTATCAGGAGCCATATCCACATTATATTTGTATTTCTTGACGAAGGCCTCGCCAAGATCGTTGAAAGAGCGGATATTCGAACTTTCCAGACCCATGTACCACCGGAGAGCGGCACCGGACAGACTGTCTTGGAAATAGTGGATGAGCAGTTGATCATTATCAGTTTGTGTCGATATCTTGTGAGCATACATCACAAGATGGCTGAGAGGGCATGTGTTTCCCTTATACTTGTCAAAGTCAGGCACTTTGAATTTAATAGGGATCTTCACGTTGGGCACAAAGCACAACTCAGCAGCACTCTTACCAAAGAGGTCTTTCCCCCTCAAAGTCTTCAGCTCCTTGCGAAGCTCAAGGAATTGGTCTTTCATGTCATCCATCTTCTCATAGACGTTTGGGCCCTCAGATGGCTCAGAATGATAGATGGTATCTTCAACCCTTGGTAAAGTGTGCACGACAGGAGGTGGCACTGAAAGGACCGGGCTAGATGCCGGCAAAGAACCAAGAGTTGGAGAAAAACCCTCTGGCACAAAGTTGGTGGGCATTCCCCAAGGGAACCCGGCTGGCATAGATGGCGCAAAGTGGGCTGTTGCAGCAGGCACAGTAGAAGTTACGACCTCAAAAATGACCGTCCTCTGGGGAGGAATTGAGGGTGTTGGAGAAGACTGGCTCTGAGCGACTAAGAATGACTCCATCAGGGCAGTCAATCTGGCTACTTCCTCCTTTAGCTTGCGGTTCTCTTGTTCCAAATGATCCATCAGTCTTGAAGAGTTGACTCTGGTGTAGTACCGGTGAGTCAGCTTGTCTTTGAAATAAATGAAAAACACAGAGTTAGACCATATGACAAGAAGCCTGGAGCAAAACCTGCTTATGCACATGATGCATGTAATGCTTGTGCATATGATTTGTTTTTTACATCGGAGGAACTTTAGAGTTCTATATGCAAATTTTGGGAAATATTATATTTTTATCACATATGGGAACATCTCATCAATGGTATCTGGAAAATATATTATTTTTTACACCAAAGGAGTACAGCATTGATAACCAATTACAATATAAGAGAAAAGGAAAACGATCATCCTATGGATCCCTAGAAACAATCATCTAAAGCTCGGGACACGGGAAGATAAGATGCACGAAGCCTCTTCACCTCCTCCTCATAGGCTGCCTCCATATCTGCCTTCTCCTTGGCGAGTCGATCTTACTTCCTCTTCCAGAACCTAGAAGACTGAGGAAGTAGAGAAGTCCATGCGTTATTAGGGTCATCAATGACCTCATGCTCGAGGTACTCAATCAAAGCGTCCTTTTCCTTGATCTGCTGAAGCAACTCTTCTCGTTCACGGATCCAGGCACGTGAACGGTCTTCGTCTCTCAACTCCTCTACTCCTTGGTCAGGGAGGGTTGAAGGCCCAACCATAACCAAAGGTGTAGGTCTCGGATACTCGTAAGGCATGAGATACTCAGAAGCTCTCTTCCTAACCCAAGCAGTGTAAGGCTCCAAAGCGACACAATTCTTAGGACCCAACTCCTTCATTCCTTTCCTATGAATCTAGCGTCAAGCGCGGACCATCCTGCCCTTCAAGCCTTGGGGATCTTTACCCTCCTTAAAGAACACACCCTCTAACAGAATGTTATTGGGTTTATCCTTTAGGGGGAACCCAAGCTGACGACGTGCCAAAACAGGGTTGTAGTTAATCCCACCACATGTACCAAGAAGAGGCACATTCGAGAATTCACCACAAGAGTCGATAATCTGCACGCCATCATACACACGGTTGTACCAAGAGATATCATCATTAGTGAGAGACATAAGTCTCGTGGACCACCGTAGACATCCCTTGTTCTCCTTGAAGGAGACCGTTTGGGGTAAGTGAGAAATAAACCACTTATCCAACAGAGACAAACAGCACACAATGGCACCACCACCCTTTGCATTCCTCATATGCAAAGAAAAGTAAGTGTCACCCAACAGAGTCGGAACGGGATTAACAGTAGAGAAAATCCTAATAGCGTTCACATCCACAAACTTGTCGATGTTGGGGAACAACACTAATCCATAGATGAGAAGTACAAATATGGCCTCAAAGGCGTCCTCACTCATGGCCTTCCCATACATAGTAGCTTGAGCAATGAGGAACTCAGAAGGGAGACCATGAATTCCACCTTTGGTAGTCATATGAGCACCAACCAGAGATTCATCTATATGCAACATATCAGCTATCTCTCAAGAAGTAGGAATACTCTCCAAGCCAATGAACGGCAACTGGTCTAGAATAGGTATACCCACAAGGTAGGCATACTCCTCAAGTGTGGGTAAAAGCTGAAAATCCGGAAATGTGAAGCAGCGGTACAAAGGATCATAAAACTGCACCAGTACACTCATCAATCCTTCATCCACCTGAGTAGTCAGAAGAGGAAGAAGCTTCCCAAAACGAGCCTTGAAACCCAAGGGATCTAATACATAGGATGTCAAATTCCTTAGCTCTTTCAAGTCTGGTTGTCTGAAACTGTACTTCTTTGTATTCCTTCTTTGTCATTCCATGTCTGAAAATTTGCAAATAGACCTCTTAAGTTCCTTGAAAATTTCCTTATTATTTTGACGATATGGATGCAAATGGGTGCATGAATGCATGAATGTAACAATCACACTCAAGGATCAAGCAAAGCACACCAAACAAAGGTCATGGGATGGACCATATTATCCTTAATATCAATCATCCATTTTGGTGGATTATGGTTTACACCTTATCAACACCCAAGTTCCATCGATATTAAGGATACGTGAACGGATCAACCATGAATCAAGGGTTTGTTGCAAGTCACGAGCATGGGGTCTCGGTTAAGAACCACCCAAAGGGAGTGTACTAGGGTTTAACCTGCCAAACATGTTCTACAAGAGGTTCCCATAGTCATCATCCCATCTTTCGGATATTATCGGAGAAACGACTACTCGTATTCCAAGAATATTCTCAAGAGAGACTCTTATGAGTGTAGTATCGCGTAACAATCGTATCAAATCTCACACTTGAACGACTTTCGCACTACATCCTAAGAATAGGCCAAGATGGGCTTGGTAAACTAAGGTCCTTGACTTCTAAGGTCTATATTGGAAAGAGTAATGTCTAACCACAACTACTTGTGTGACATTATTGATCCCAACATGACCTCCACCAAGTGAATGGACTTGCAAGTCTACTTGCTAAGGAATAGCTCCACACAAGTCAACAAGACTATGCCATTCTCCTATCCTAAGTGCACTCGAGTCCGGGTATAGAACTCATCTCAAAAAGATCACCAAGCATACAAGGAGTTAATATTCAAGCAAATCAATCATTACACACAATACAGTAATCCCAAATTGCACAAAAATATGTCACAAAACAATATACAATACAATACAACAAACATATGAAAAGTAGGTAAAACCCACTAGGCAAATCTATCCCCAGCAGAGTCACCACTTTTCTGTAGCGGGGTATTCGTTACCATTAGAGATGTTGACTAAATCCAAGGTAAATCATACAAGTCGAGTCGCCACCGCACTTCTATTTATCCCAAGGAATGGTTAGAAAGCGAACAAAAACCTAAAAGTTTTATCGAATCAAAAACTAGTAAAAATGTCAGAGATCTGGGTAAGGGGGTTGGTTATGCAATGGGAAGGTTTTAAGCACCCAAAACATCCTAGGTTGGTATTTTCATACTTGTTGTAAGGTTGGTATTTTTGTGAAAATTTATTTGTGCAAACATGATTGAAGAGATGAGAAGAGAATATACAAGTTTATTTATATTTTGTGTTTGGATGGATAAACCCATTGCCTACGTACCATCTTAAAAGAGATTAGGATCAAAACCTCGTAGTCCGGGGTAGAAATATCAAAAATTAGTTGGTGAATTGATTGGTCCAAAAGCCTTAAGGTCTTTTGTTATCCAAGGGAGAAAACTCCACCCAAAATCACAAATCCACCATGTGAGGATAGCTTCAACATGCTAGTGAGGGGTTAACCCTATAATAAGCATGGAAGACTCATTGTCCATCACTAAGGATATAGGTGAGTATTACATCTTCCTCAAGGATAACTCAAACCTAATAGCTAAAGGTTGTGAAAAAATTTGATTAAGAAATGGGCCATTGAAACCACAAAAAGACATTTGAATGGGTTATATTTACCGATGAAAAGTATGTACAAAATTTGGTCAAAGTTGACTTAAGAGTTCAATTCAAAATAAGTGTTATGAAAAGAGAGTTTGAAAATCAAAAGCATAAGGCTTAGGTTTCTAATATTTAAAAAGAAGTGTTGAATGTTTGCACAAAAAAGTTTTGGCTTGGGTTAGAGTGGAGGGAAGAAGAAGAATGGCTAAAGTCCTAAACATACAAGAGATGAAGGATAAGGAGTAAAACCACAAATGGAATTCCTCTCTTGAGATCATATTGATGATCCAAGTAGCTCCCATCCTTTGGAATAAGCAATCACATAAGCCTAAACTCAAGCAATCAACAATCAAATGAAATCTTGGAAAGCTCCTCAATGTATCTTGGGTCCCTCTCTCTTAGAAGCTCATGGTAATGGTTCCTCAATTTGGATCAAGTTGGAATCCCTAGCACAAGAACACACACATCAAAAGATTCTAGCAAAACAAACAAGGAATGGACAAGAAGAGTTTAGAAGTTGGTCCTTTCAAGGTCATCTTCAAGCTTTAAGCATTCTAAAGGCATGAGGCCTAGTTGCTCTTTGACTCCAAATTAGCATAGGGAAAGTCCTAAAGTCTAAGTCCATTTTTGTCCAATTCTTTGCATTGTGGTCAATAACAAACAAACAAAACACAAGCACAAAAGTATATACACAATTATATGCTCAAGTGAGCAAAAGGCAAATTGCATTAACATAAACATGTGCTCCAATGAGCAAAAGGGAAAAGCAAATGAATAATATGTACAAGAATAGTAAATTGCATAAATGTAAAGAGCAAAAAGTAAATGTTAATTGTTAATGGTTAGTGTTAGTAGTTAGTGTGCCATAAGGCAAATTTAGCGCTATGTTAAGCAATCGTAATTGGACTTATGTAGAAGTCACAACTCTCTGAGGCCGGTCAATAATAATGTAGGCAACAACACAAGTTAGAAGTCTTGATTAGTGAACCAAGTTCCAACAACTTGCCATGCCAAAAAGAAAATAGAATTGATCTAGTATTGGTTTAAGTCCTTTGCATGATTTAGGAAGCGACCTATCCTTAATGCAAAGCCATTAATTTGATCAATTGATCAAGATGAATTAGATTTGAATCAAGGAAGATTAAGTCTCCCTAATCAATGCTAACTTATCAACCTTTCACTCATTGATCAAAAAGAAAAGAAGAAGAAGAAGGAGATGAATAATGGATAATAAAAATGGAAAGAATAAAGGACATTAAATGAAATGGAATGTACCAATCAACAAGTGTTGACCAATGACATTGAGGATCATGGTCAAACAATCAAAAACAGAAGTGAGATGAAGATTGGAAGTCAAGAAATGAACAAAAATATTTTTGGCATTTTTAATATTTGAAAATAAACTTGATTTAAAATATTAAAGAAAGGTCAAACTTCAAAATCACTTCAAATCAACTTTGGAAAGTCCAAGTGATTTATCCCAAGTTCAACAAGGTCAAACAAAGTTTAACAAAAAAATTCAGCATTTTTAAAGGTCAGAAACTATTTTTAATCAATAAAAAATGAATAAAAATAACCTAATTGAACTAAAATCTCAAATAAATCTAAAATCAATTAATAAATTGATGAGAATATTTTTCATAGATCCATCATCATTCAAATAGGTTGAGAAAATATTTTTGTATTTTTTGAATATGAAAAACTATTTAAAATGAATTAAAAATAACCAGAAAAGAGAAAATTCACAAAAAATATTAAATGATGAAATAAAAGATATTAAAAATCATTTTTAGAAACTAGAATTAAAAGAGAAATAATGCAATTGATCCCATATTTTTTGGAATTAAAATGACAGAGTTATGAATTTTTTAAGTTTAATGAAATAAAAGAAATAAAATGGAAATTGTAAAAAATCAAAAAAAACCACAAGCGTCTGATCAAGCCTCATTAATTGACGTGGCTGATCAGAGGGCTCTCAAGCGCGCGCTTACCATGTACATGAGTCAAGCGCGTGGTACCGTGCATTAAATGAAGTCAAACATAACAAGGGCCAGGATTAGATCGTGGGAAACGCATCCAATGGTCTAGATTCAATCTGGCATGGTGGACGGTGGTGTACACCACCGTCTTCTCCGGCGAGCACACCAGCTCCGGCCAGAGTTGCAGGATTGCAAAAGTTAACCAAAACTCACGATCCATATACCAAATTATAGCTGGGGTGATGTACATCACCCCTGTACCATTAGTTTCTCTTCTAGATCCTCATAGTAAGAGAAATCAGAAGAAGAAAAATATGGTGTTCATGCTGAACTTCATGGATTTCAAAAATTGAGCATATAACAATGATGCCTCTATAGAGAGGACTTCAGACAACACAATATCAAGGCCAATAGATCAAGGAATAAGGAGTTTCGAAGAAAAAACCAGTTGATGCACACCTTTGAACTATGGAGCTTTGAGTCCCTTTCCCTGCTTCCTTTTGCCAAACAGAACTTCAATGGACTAGATGATGAAGGTTTAGGAACTTTAGATCTGAAGATTCAACCAAATTCAATTGAATTTCAGATCTGAAATTTTGAAGAAATATGAACTTAGTTCCTTTGGTATGGTTGGGAGTTTATTTCTGCAGAGCTTTAGGCGCCTTTAGGTTAGTTCATAATGAAGCATAGCACATGTATTTATAGCTGGAATTGGCTGAACAAGTGAGTTTGCTCGTGTGCATGGCAAATGGATTTTCCTTGCATGGGCTTGTATGATCATGTGGAAGGCCCAAACTCAATTGTATTTGCATGCTGATGACCAAAAAACTTGAAATGGACGTGTAGTTTGCAAGGCAATGGCTTGTGCATGAAGTTTCAATATGAATTTCATAATTGTGCCTAAAACTTCAGCTCTTCGAAAATGCCAATTAGAAAATCCAAACATAAGCATGTGGGTAATGGTTGTAAAGGTCTTGAAATAAGGAACAAATGTTATGTTGAGCAAAAACTCATTTGGAGTGTGGAAATTTATGAAAACAGACCATGAAGTTCATAGTGCAAAGCATGCCCTTTGAGAATTTTGTCAAATTGGTCCAACTTCAAGCCCTTCTGTTTTGATGTTGCAAGCCTCAAATGGAAACACCTCCAACATCAAAGTTGTAGATCTTTTCAAAACAATCAATATGGACTTAAATTGTACATAATTTGGATTTTTGATGAAGAAGTTATGGGCACTTGAAGTTGGACTTTTTTGCCTTTCAATGCATTTGGTCCAAAGTGACCTATAATGTCTTGCATTATCACATGTCTTTCCTTTGGGATTTTTAAATTTTGTTCAACATAACATTTGAAGTACACACAATAAGATTTCCAATGCATTTGATCCCACCTCAAAATCATGAAAAATGAATGAGTTATGTTCTTGGGAAGCTGACCCAAAATTAGGGTTTTAGTCAAAATGACCTATAATGTCTTGGAATGGGAGATGACCTTCCAAGCTTAAAATAAAATTTTGATGAACATGAAAGTTGTTCATATTGTCCTTAAGAACGTTTTTTCCTTTGGGATCATCTCCATTTGACCAACACATAAAAAGTTAGGTCTTAGTGCATTTCAAAATAGTCAGATGAATTGACTAATCAACTTCTCAAGTCCACAACTCATATATTGATGAATTGATGATTGAGGACACTCAAATAAGCTCAAATATGAATGAAATGATGAACTAGAGAACTTCCCTTGATTGTATTTGGCCATGGGCTGAGGTTGCTTCATTAGCAAGGCATTGTAGGTGATCAGATGAATTAGGGTTTCTTTGAGGAACAAACCTCAAACCCTTTGACTTGTTTTGATCAAAATGATGAATTGAGATGCTAGGGAGGCATATTTGATGGATGAGAGCTTTGGGAACCATTACCGTGCTTGCTTTCATCTTCTCTTGGCCATATCATTGCACCAATGACCACTTAGAAGCTTTTGACCTTGTGACTGCTCAAGCTACAAACAAGAAATGTTAGTGACATATTTTTGTGCTTTTGGTTAGTAAATAATATGAGAAAAGCAATGATATATAATTCAAGCATGCTTGGTGATCTCAAACCACTCACAAGAGGTCCCGCCTAAAGGCAAAGGGAACCAAGATGCTTATGATCCTTGAGGCTTTGCAAATGAAATGCTATGATGCCATGTGGGATCTTAGGGCCAAAATTGGGGTATTACAATAATAAAGTCAAGATGGCACCTGAAGATATGTAGAAGACCACATTCATTACACCCAGGGGAACATTCTATTATTGAGTGATGCCTTTCGATTTAAAGAATACTGGTGCAACATACCAGAGAGCAATGGCTACTCTTTTTCATGATATGATGCATAAAGAGATCAAAGTCTATATTGATGATATGATTGCTAAATCAAGTGATGAAGAAGAACATGTTGATCATTTGTTGAAGTTATTCCAGCGTCTGAGGAAGTACAAAATCTGCTTGAATCCCAATAAATGTACATTTGGTGTTCATTCTCGTAAGTTGTTGGGCTTTATTGTCAGCGAGAAGGGTATTGAAGTTAATCTTGCCAAGGTCAAAGCAATACAAGAAATGCCTGCACCCAAAACTGAGAAGGAAGTAAGAGGTTTTCTCGGCCGCTTGAATTATATCTCAAGATTCATATTGCATATGACTGCCACGTGTGCGCCTATATTCAAGCTTCTTCGGGAAGATCAGTCTTATGATTGGACCGAAGATTTCCAGAAAGCTTTTGATAGTATCAAAGAGTACCTGCTTGAGCCTCCGATTTTGTCTCCGCCTGTTGAAGGAAAACCGTTGATCATGTATCTGACTGTGCTTGAGGAGAGTATGGGTTGTGTTCTGGGTTAGCAAGATAAATCTGGAAAGGAATAATATGCAATTTACTACCTTAGAAAGAAGTTCACCCACTGTGAGACTCGGTATTCTATGCTGGAAAAGACTTGTTGCGCATTGGCTTGGGCTGCTAAGTGTCTACGCCAGTATATGTTAAATCATACTACTTGGTTGATATCCATAATGGATCCAATCAAGTACATCTTTGAGAAGCCTGCTTTAACTGGGAGGATTTCCCGCTGGCAGACGTTGTTATCCGAGTATCATATTGAATACCAACCTCAGAAAGCGATCAAAGGTAGCATCTTGGCTGACCATTTAGCTCACCAACCAATTGAAGATTACCAGTCAGTGCAGTATGATTTTCCTGACGAATAAATTTTATACTTGAAAATGAAAGATTGTGATGAACCATTGCTTGAAGAAGGGCCAAAACCTGGTTCCCGTTTGGGCATGGTATTTGACGGAGTTGTTAATTCGTATGGTAATGGCATTGGGGCAGTGATTATTACTCCTTAAGGCACGCATTTTCCGTTTACAGCTAGATTAACTTTCAAGTGTACAAACAATATGGCTGGGTATGAAGCTTGCATTATGGGGCTTGAAGAGGCCATTGATCTCAGAATCAAATATCTGGACGTCTATGGAGATTCAACTTTGGTTGTGAATCAGATCAAAGGCGAATAGGAGAAGGATCAACCCGGTTTGGTACCATATAGAGATTATGCGAGGAAGATTTCAACTTTCTTTTCAAAGGTTGAGTTTCATCATATCCCTCGAGATGAAAATCGGATGGCAGATGCTCTTGCAACATTGGCTTCAATGACCGTGGTGAAATTCTGGAATGAAGTTCCTAATTTGACTGTAATGCGTCTTGATAGGCCAGCACACGTGTTTTCTGTTGAAGAGGTCAAAGATGAAAAGCCATGGTATTTTGATATCAAATGTTTCCTCCAAAGTCAGATTTACCCGCCTGGGGCATCTTTAAAAGATAAGAAGACTTTGAGGAGATTAGCTGGCAACTTATACCTGAATGGTGATGTGCTTTACAAGAGAAACTTCGATATGGTTTTGCTCAGATGCGTGGATAGACACGAAGCAGACTTATTCATGACTGAAGTCCATGAAGGTTCTTTTGGTACTCATTCCAATGGACAAGTTATGGCGAAGAAAATGTTGAGAGCAGATTACTATTGGCTGGCAATGGAATCTGACTGTTGCAAGTTTGTGAAGAAATGTCACAAGTTTCAAGTTTATGCAGACAAAACTCATGTTCCTCCGACACTGTTAAATGTCATATCCTCTCCATTGCCCTTCTCCATATGGGGAATTGATATGATTGGCATGATTGAGCCCAAAGCTTCGAATGGACATCGTTTCATTCTGGTGGCTATTGATTACTTCACAAAGTGGGTTGAAGCGGCATCATATGTGAATGTGACCAAGCAAGTTGTTGTAAGGTTTATCAAGAATCAGATTATATGTCGTTATGGTGTTCCAAGTAAGATCATTATTGATAATGTATCTAACATGAATAATAATATGATGGAAGCTCTTTGCAAAGACTTCAAGATTTCACATCATAATTCTTCTCCCTACAGACCTAAGATGAATGGGGCTGTCGAAGCTGCAAACAAGAACATTAAGAAGATCATTCAGAAGATGGTGGTAACCTACAAAGATTGGCATGAGATGCTCCCATTTGCTTTGCATGGGTATCGTACATCCATCCACACTTCAACATGAGCGACCCCTTTCTCTCTCATTTATGGAATGGAAGTTGTGCTCCCGGTAGAGGTTGAGATCCCATAATTGTGTGTTTTGATGGAAGCCAAGTTGACAGAAGATGAATGGTGCCAGACCAGATATGACCAACTGAATTTGATTGAAGAGAAGAGATTGACTGCCATGTGTCATGGTCAGTTATATCAGCAAAGAATGAAGAAGGCTTTTGATAGGAAGGTCAGGCCTCGTGTGTTTCAAGAAGGCGACCTTGTGCTCAAGAAGATTCTATCTTGCAAACCAGATGCTAGGGGCAAGTGGACTCCTAATTATGAAGGCCTATATGTTATTAAAAGAGCCTTCTCAAATGGTGCTTTGATTCTTACAACTATGGATGGTGAAAAGTTCACTTGTCTTGCGAATGCTGATGTAGCCAAGAAATACTTCGTCTAAAAAAGGAAAAGAACAACTCGCTGAGTTGAAAACCCGAAAGGGAGGCTTAGACAAAAATGAGTGTCTCGGTGGATTGAAAACCCGAAAGGGCGATCCAGGAAAAAGTTAGAGGCATAAAACAGAAAATTTATCCCGATAGATTGAGTACCCCCACCTTGGGGACATCTAGGCAAAAATTATGGATTATGGCAAGTAACTGTAGTTGGTTGATTCCTAGTCACTGGAGCAGTTTTGAGCAAATCAGTCAGTTCTGATTCATCATTCTCAACCGAAGCCAAGAGCGCAGCGAATATTAAAGTTGGTAGAAGGATTAGTGATCATTGTATTCAATGTAGCCCTTTCCATGTAAATTACCATTTTTCAACTTTTATAAAAGATCTACGGAGTCTTGTCATTTATAGACTACCATTCTATTAAATAAAGTTGAGCTTTTTATCCAATTGTTTCTACTCATATTTATTTTCAGCTAAATAGAATTGAACTTTATGATGATAATTTTGAAATTGAATTAATAAATAAAAAACATTTTTATTCTTAAATAATAATTACTTTTAAGCGATCAATTTCTGGAAAGAATATCAACAGCAGCCTGAGAACAAGTGAGTCCTAAAGTGCGAAGCATAGTTGGTCTTCCCCGAGCGGTTGGTTTGATAACTTTTTCCTCCCCAACAGCAAGTCAGATTTCCCCAACTGAGTTTACAATCACCTCCCCAACTGAGCTGTAGGCTCACATCCTCAATAGTTTTCCCAAACCTCGTACAGAGTTTTATCTTCTGTAGTCCCCGACCGAATTCATTTATGATTCCCAATAATGTTGATCCTGAGCAGTGTTTTGGTCCCCTGCGAGGTTGTCTCCCATTCGATATGAAGTTGATCTAAAATTCCCCGTAGAATGTAGACCCTCCGTATATATTTTCTCCTTCCCCAGCCATGGTTGAGATACTTAGAGCCAGGTGATTGACATCCATCCCCCAGCATGTTTCTCTGATTGGTGTTTCCATCTTGTCGAGATCAGCCGAGTGTTGTAACGATGATTCAAATCGGTGATATTTGTATCCTTTGCGATAATTTTGTCAGCATAATCATCAATCATGTACATACATACTCATGAATCAGATATTTCATTATGCATTTGCTATTGCATTTAATTCCTTATTTCTGATCCCCTGCTATGGTGACATTATTTCTCCGTGCAGATTTGGTGCGTCTGTCCTCTTTCAATTGTAGAGTGTCATCCCCTTAGGCAGAAAGAGTTTAACCTTTCTCATTCCCCACTGAGTTATTTCCTCGTGGATGATTATTATTTCAGTCTCCTCCCTAGTTAATTATCTGGATGGAACCACCCCCCTGAGTTATATCCTCATTGGATTGAGTCTTTGTTTGACCGTTTCTTTCTAGCTCTTACCTAGATAGATACTTTTGGTCCCTCAGGAGTTTATTGCCCAGTAACTAGTAATATTCTTCTCGATTTTTGAGTACTTTACTTTCTCCCAATACCCGGTAGAAGTAATTTACTTCCTTTGTTTTCCCCAGTGGATTCGGTTTCACGTTTCCCCATGCAGTATATCCTTGATATGTCCATCTTAATTGATGACGAGTATTCTCCCTTTGTGGTTTTCTACCCAGTAAAAAGGTAGTTGTAATCCCTACTTTTCATTCCCCAGAGAGTTAATCCTTGATATGTTCATCTTAACTGATGACATATTTTCTTCCAATTGCGATCTTCTGCCCAGTAACCGGTAGTTGTAAATCATGCTTCCCCCTGTTGAGTCTATCCTTGATATGTTCATCTTAATCAATGACGGATATTCTCTCTTTGGTATTCTATCCAGTAACCGATAGATATAATTCCTACTTTTTTCCAGGTGGTCTATCTTTGATATGTTCATCCTAACCGATGATGGATATTCTTCCTCTGAGTCTATCCTTGATATGTTCACTTTAACTAGTGACAGATATTATCTTTCTTTGGTCTTCTGCCCAGTAACCGGTAGTTGTAAACCCTATTTGATATTTTTTTCTAGTAGGTCATTCTTACCCAGTAACTGGTAATGAATACACCTCCTTTTTTCTCAACGGGTCATCTTTGATATGTTTACCCTAATCGGTAATGAATGCCTCTCTGTTAGAGTATATTATCTTCCTACCCAGTAACTGGTAATAGATAATGAACTTCTGGTACTCCTGTGTTGAAGTTTATCCTTCCCCATCTGAGTTTGGGTGTGTATTTCCTCAGTGAAGTCATTAATCCCCTGTTTGGTTCAGGTATTTCAGCTTTGTTTTGATTTACCCGTTTCCTCTGCAGATTTTTATGGTTCCCCAACTGAGTCCTTCCATTGATTTATTTTCATGGAATTCCTCTCGTGTCTCAAGCAGTTTTTTAAGTCGTAGTCTGGCCTACGCACAACTGTTATTCCCTAGAGTCTCTGTCTCCCCAGTGAGTTTTCCTTATGGAATGCATTATGCTCCCGTGGATTTTCAGTCTCTCCGGATTTTTTCCTTTTGTGGCAATATTTTCCCCCACAGAGATTCCTTTTAACATTCATATCATATGCATCATGAGGTCTCTTAGAGACCAAAATTTGTTTCTATATGTTGTTATTTAAGTCCATTCTACTCAGTCGATACGAAGATTTTAACCTTCACCTCCTCAGTTAGAATGTCCTTAAATAGTGGTAGCTGTAAGACCCCAATTTTGACCCTAAGATCCCTCATGCTATATCATCATATGCATTGGCTTTGGGATCACACCTTGGCATCCTCCTTACCCCTCATTCATTAGGTTTGCATTGGGAGAGATCAACAAGCATATTTGATTGTATCATACTTTTTTTTTCATTATTTACTAACCAAAATACCAAAAATATGTCAATGTATAGTTTGTTGCTTTTGTAAGTAGTGTGTGTGTCCATCCATGCTTCATCAAGCTCATATCTAGGGTTTGAGACCCTCAACGCAAGGAGACTAATCAAGAGATGGTTCATATTGACTTTAGGAATCATATATGGGTCCCCATGATCTTCACATATCATTTTGACAAAGGAAATCATCAAGAGTTTGAAGCTTGTTTGCCTTGGAAACCCTAATTCATCTGGGTATCTTGTGTGGCTTCTTCAATAAGTTTCCTCTTCAATTGATCAAATATTTCAAGGTATGCTTCATATTACATCATCTTATACATATATTATACTCCATGAGTCCCAAAAGTCAAGATAATGTCAAGCTAGCAAGATGGTTCATGGTGGTTGACCAGAGAAAGTCAACTGGTCAAAACTGGGGTTCCCTAGACCCTATCTCCTACAATTTTTGTCATATGAAAATGATTCCAAGAGAAACATTACTCATAATGAAATTAAAAACAACTTTAATGTTGAAGTTTAGAGCTAGTTTTTCTTGGAAAGTCATTTTTTATGGTGAAAGATTATAGGTCATTTTGTCTGAACCCTAGTTAGGAGGTCAACTTCACAAGACCATAACTTGCTCAATGTTTATAAGATGAAATCCATTCAAATTCCATGACCAAATTCAAGATGTCTACTTCAAGTTTGATTTTTGGAGGAAGTTCAAGTTCAACTTGCAAATGCATGTTCCAAGAGGAAAGATTATAGGTCATTTTGGGCCATTACCATTGAACAAGTGATTTTCCTCAACTTATAAAATGCATAACTCCTTAATTCCAAATCCAAATTGAAATTCTTGTATAGTCAGAGTTCAGATGTCCTACACGAAGTCATGACATCTGATCCAACATTGTTACTAATACAGCAAGACAGTTATAAAAATTAAAACCCAGTACTCATATGCACACAGTCACAGATGTCATGACATCTGCTACTATACCACCATGGACAGAAGAACATCCAGTTTTGTCCATCTAGTACAAAGACACAGTAGAGATCAAACATAACACTTATGTTTATTGATCCTGCCCAGTTATCAACATGATGTCTCAACATTGATTTGAACATCACCTGTTCCAACATTACAGATGGTTGAACTATAACAGACCAACCAGTCTATACATCAGTATTAGCAGTCAATGATGAATGTCATAACATTCTGTTTTGCATTCAGACTGCAGGCTATGTATCAGGTTTGTTATTCCCTTCAAAAACAGACTAAAACCAGACTGAGTTATAACAGACAGAATATAGTGTGCAGAAGGTAAAAACACCAGTAATTGTTAACCCAGTTCGGTACAACATTACCTACTATGGGGGCATACCAAGCCAGGAAGAAGATCCACTATTAGCAGTATTAATTCAGAGTTAAACTCCCTCGTTTACAACTCTTCACTTAATCCCTACCCAATGCAATCTATACCTAGGAACTCCTAGATAGAAACCTCCAGTTTCCATTCCTATCACTACAATTACAATGTAATGTTTAAACATCTTGAACATGCTTCACAGCTTCGTTCAAGAACATAACAACTCTTGCCTACAGGCTTTGAGTTACAAATAATCTCATGCTTTCAAGCACTGAGAAACACCTGGTAACCTTCCCACAGGTTGGGAGGTTTACCTCACACACACCTCTAATTTTTACATTGTTTGAGGCTTACAAAACCTAGGTTACAATCTGCTATTTATAACCTAACCACCCAACTGGATTTGGGCCTTCAGAAATCGCAGCAAGCTTCTCCTTTGCTGTTACAAAGCTAGCAGAAAACTTCTGCTACAATCAAGGTCTTCAATCTTTTATTTCCTAAAAGATCTCCATATTTGGAAACTGTATATTCACCAAATATTCTGATTGAATTTCTGCTAGGCTTGGATATCTTGAAAACCCTAAAACTATTTTCTAATCAAATCTTTTTATAACAGTTGTATAGATCTCCTTGGAAAATAAGTAAATCTGGTTGTAATCCATGATTGAATGCGCCAGCTAATCATATCTTCAATCAACCAATGATTTCCAATACTTGTGCAATCACAAAACACTAGACATTCATACTGAATGTTCTGTGTACAGGATGTCATGACATCGGGTCTGACATCCTAGAAAAATCCTGCATAATCCAATTTCCTTTTATAGCAGGTACAACCATATCAGATGCCATGACATTGTATATGTCATCTGAAACAATCCTGCATGAACATGTCTTCCATATAAGCTCCAGCAAGTACAACCAATATCAGAAGCCTTGTCATTGTATGTGGCATTCTGAAACAATCCTGCTTGCACATGTTCTTTAACTCCAGCAGGTACATAGGATATCTCATGTTAAGACATCACACATGACATCTTGTGAACACTCTTTATTTTACCAAAATTGCTGCCAACACTTAGAATCAACAAACTCCCCCTTTGGCAAATTTTGGCTAAAACATATATTTGTCCTTTTTGTTCACAAGGCAAACTATCAGCAGTTAAACAACATAACAGAAGTTTAATCAGCAGTAGAAGCAAAACAATTACTAGCTATGGCTACTAGTAATACACACATGCATAAGGGTACTTCTCCCCCCCCCCCTAAATCTGTGCAATAATCAACAGAATTACTAGTTATGGATGCAACTAGTAAGACACACAAATGCACAATACACAAGGGTACTTCTTCTCCCCCTAAAACTGTGCATTCATCAAATAACAGCTACTGTAACTCCAGCACCTGTACCAGCCAGAATGTCATACTGACATCTGCTTCAACATCAGCACCTGTGCACCTCTTTCAATAATAGTTGTCCTCCAGTCCAGCCACATACAACTTCCATATCAAGCACTTCTCCCCCTTTTTAGTCAAAATTGACCAAAGGTGACCAATCAGACAAAATAAATGTCTATTAGCCTAGCAGAGAAAGTTAGAACAGATGTTATAACATTAAGCATGTTAAAACAGAATATTCAGGAAGTACATAACACATCCATATTTCCTTATGACTGTAAGTTTCAGAAGGAAATAACAATATTGTCCAAGGCAATGTCATGACATCCGGTCAGACATTCTTCTGCTCACTCAGCCTTGACACACACCACATCATCCCACTAACTAACAAGGTGCCATACCTTGTTATCTGAGAACACATAGACCACAAGCTTGAAGATTACTTGCAGTGCAAAGACAGAACTTCTCCTGTCATGAACAACCAACTCTCCTCTTGAAACTTGGAGATCACACATGAACATATCCAACACCCCAAAGTTGGACCTGCACATACTTCCTGATTCAAAGAGAACCCAGACCACTTGATGAATGGAAAACATAAGACGCATCTTCATGTCTTCAAGAGCACACCCTCTGTTCAACCCTCTTGGCTGAACACATCCACACTCTGTGTCAATCTCTCTTCTAACCAGAACAGAAAACCACTTCACACCATAACACCATCTGATATTCTTCAGATATCACTGAATCACAAGCTTGATCCAGACAAAGATTGGGACATATGCATTCTCATCCCATTACAAGAGATAATCTTCCATAGATAGCTCAGAACTCCTACCACAAGGTCCAAGAGATGAATAGAAAACACCTCCTTTTGTCTTCAACTTACTACTTTTCTGCTCAAAAGTAATTTGTCTCAGACTTTCCTCAAGAGTAATCAGCTGCCATGTGTTGATTATCTTGATTCTTCGAACTCACTTCTGAGATAGACCAATTGCCACTGGTTGATTACCTCCGTCATGAATCCTCATATGAAAAAGTCAAATGTCATTCTTTGACCTCTCCACGTTTATCAGACTTCTCCCAAAGATATTCTGACCTTCCAAGTGAGACTTGAACTTCAAGCTACATGTTGAACGAAACTTAGATTTTCCAAGACATGAACATGTAACATCCTCTCCATCCAGCAACTCCAAAGAACTGCAATGAGAACGATCTTTTTGAAGTATCCAATCTACAACCCTGTAGACCCTTCTATCTCAAGTTGATGTGCGACTTCACCAACTAAGATTCTGATGTTGAACCAAATGTCACAACATTGTGTTTTAACATCTAGCTGTTGAATTCAGCTCCTTCTTCTGCCACTTGAAAGAACTTCCTCCCTTCACAGAACAAGAGTTCAATGTTCTCATAGACTTGATTGTGGAACCAAGTTTGAGTAAACATCCTTCATCCTGCAGGTTTGCAGTTAAATCATCCAAGCTCACACCTTGATGAATCCCTGCTTCTTCTCCAAAGACATCAGACACTCTGATGCATGAGTCTTCAGAAGGACCAGTTAGAAACTATCCCTTCAGCTATACCAAGGATTCCACTTCCTAAAGCAAAGCTATTTCCATGATGTCAAGACCGCTGCCACTTGTTCTTGACTCCACAGTGTGCATTAGCTAATGCACTTCCTTACCTAGATCAGAAGTGAACTGATCCAAGTAACCACCATCAGGACTATGATGTTTTCTTCTTCTTGTACACACCAAGGCTGAACATGTTTCTTGCCAGGAAACCTTTTCAGAGATCATATGCTTTTGCTGCCACCAAAGTGATAGATCATAAACCAATGTACTATCCTTCCTGTGATTCTGCACAGGGTCTTGAAGACGAGATGTTCCAACATCTTTAAAAACATCAGTTATCTTGAGTTCCAAGGATAATCAATTAAATACTTGTACTTGGCACAAGTAGACATTGATCTTAAATCCTTTCCCAATTTTCCTTTCAGATACTTCCACCATAAGAATACTTTGAAAATACTTTTCTTGTGTCAACATCTTCTGCTTGCAAGCACCTCAACAGTTTTGAGAATCTTTCCAGATTAGATTCACCCTTAGGAAAGAGAGGGATGAATCCTACCTTGCAAATGTGTCACACAACAACCAGAACCCATGTGACACAGGTCAATAGCCAACCAGACCCTAGTGTAGCACCTCAAACTTACACCTCTCATTTTGTACATACATTTTCATTTTAGGTCATTAACATTTGCATTGTCCATTGCATAGTTCATCAAGTCATCAGGCAAGACTGGTCAGGAGATTCAGTTGTGCAAGCAAGCAAGTGCATTTGCCATGGAATCAAAGCCCTAGGGTTGGTACAATGAGTTCATGTGGCCCAAGGATCATTTTGAAGTAGTTTGGCCAAGCATTGAAGGCTCAGATCTCATCAGTCAATGATCAAATCATCTGAAACCCTAAAAAGTCAACAAAAGTCAACTGTCAGTTCAACCATGGATTTGGAGGTGGGAGATGGTTAGAGATGCCTCATTCATGTTCATACAAGTCTCATTTGACATTTCAAACATCAACATTGAAGGATTTGAGGTCAGATGAAAACTTTCCAAAAATAGTAAGTGACCTGTAATTTGGAATTGCCAAAAATGGAAAGGTTTTCTCCTCAAGATTACATCATCAAGCAAGCTTCAAATGGAATTTTGTCCAACATGAAAGTTGTAGATCTTGCTCTCCCATTTCCAAAAAGTCCAAGATCATGAATTTCTCATGTATGGTTGAAGAGATATGGATCAATCATGGCCAAGTGAATTTGAACTTCAAGCATGCATAACTTTCAAACCATAAGGCCAAATGGGGTGGTTCTTTTTGCAACATTCTTCTTGTGACCTCTACTATCCAAATCATGCATCACAAGCCATGCATTCTCATCACATAATCATTTGATTTTTCACTTGATTTTTGGATGGAATTTTCAAATTTAAAAATAATGCATTGTCCATACATTCCATCACTTGCATTGGCTCTAAAATGAACTTTTGAGTGAATTTGATCCAAAATTCGTGTACTGTTCCATTCATTTCATGCATAAAGGGTGAAATTGCAAATTTGTCCAAACACCTCCATTTTCCTAATCCACTTAGCATTTGATTAGAGCTTAATCTAAACATGATTAGGAGGGAGTATTTAAGCAAAAACCTAACATAATTGGTTAACAACACTTCACAAATCTCAGATCTAGAATTTTTGATCAAATTTTTCTCTCATTTTTTCTCTCAATTTCTCCAAATCAAAGCACAAATCCTTGCCTCATTCATCATCTAGTATCATCATAGAGCAAGATTCAAGCAAGAATCACATGAATTCGTGCAGTTTGGAAGCATACATGAAGCTTGAGCAACAATGGTGAACTTCAATTCTGGAAGATTCAAGCACGATTAAGCCTTCATTCTTCATCCAATCAACTCTACAAATACTTTGGAGCATCTGTTTGTGCATTTCATGGCCTGAATCAAGTTGTTCCACTTCTGCATCTTCATCAAGGTCAGAAATCGAATCTCTCAATCCCTAAAATGATTATGATGATGTTATAGATCTTTGAATGCTGATCAAAATGAGCTTTGAACCATTGTTTTTCGTGCTAAAATGAGTCAGTTACATGCATTTAAAGTCTTGATGTTGATTTGTATTTCCTTCGATTTGCACATGCTTGTTGGTTTCTTGATGAATCATTGATGGATTGTTGATGTATGTTACAAGATCTACAAGATGATGTGTTTGTTTTTAATTTTTATGAACTTGTGTTCTTGAGTATGGTACTGTACATGATGATGATGAAGAACGTGTTTCCAGAACTTGTTTGATCTTCCAAATTGCTTTGCCCACGTTTGCATGGTATTTTTGTGATACCGTACATGTATTGATCCAACGCATCGCTTGCATGGCGTTTTGATTGGCTATCGCGCGTTGACTCTTTTTGACCGGCCATGTAGGATTAGTGAAACGCAGAGTTTCACATGCTCGCGCGCCACATTTTAAATTACTCCTCTCTTCGATTCCTGGCTCACACACTAATTCAAATGCCTTTTTCATTTTTGCATTTTCCCTCCATGTCATTCATGCTATGCTTTCACATTTTTTTTATTTTTTCTTCTACTTCATAAATTCATAACTAAATGAATAATCATCCAAATAATTTGGGAATTTTTGCATTGTTCTCCTCTTTGTGTCTAGTTTTTTTTGATTATTTTTCCAGAAATTGTGCTTGGCTGAAAATTAATTGGTGCTAGGGTTTATGAATATGTATGCTATTGGTGCTATACCTTGCCATATCTCTTGTGAAATGATGAATTTCAATCCAATGCTTTTGAAATTTGACATGCTTAAACTAGACTCTTGGCTTGAATTTATGGTGTTGAGTTTGCAATTTTATCATGTGCCATTGCTGAGATATGATCTTGTGAATGTAGGTGTGACAATGTGTGTCACACCTTGTGATGTCCAACTTGTTTAATTTGTTTGCCACGCCAAACGAATTCCAATTGATGTGATTTTTTGTATGATGCTTCTTGTGGATGTTGTGGATGCTCATGATTTTTTGTGGAACTTTTGGATTCATTTCTGATTTGTTTGAGATTTTTCATTCTGGATGGTCATTTGTGCACTTTTGGATAGTCTTGAATTTCAATCATTTGTGAAATGCTTGTGCTTTATCCTATAAATGTGAAATTTTGCACATTGTTTCTAGACATGTTGAAGTTTGCTTTGGCTTTGATTGGAGGTCTTTACCATGTTCCAATTTTGTCTTAGGCTTGTGCTAAGTTGATGTAGCACTTGGTGTCCTATTTGAGCTTGTTTTGATTGCCTTGCCTTATGGAATTTGATTACCATGCTTAATCATGTCCAATTGCCCTAATTTTTTGTGTGTTGATCATGTTGTATGTTATGTTTAGCCATGAATTTTCTTGAAATTAATTGAATCATTTTTGAATTAATGTGCATTTGTTCATTCTGTTGTCTCAATGTGCTTTCAACTTGCATACCTTGCCATGATTGGTTTATGAAATGAATTTGGTAAATGCTATTGACATGAGACCTTTTGGATTGTGTTCTTAATTGATTGAGGTTGATTCATGTTGAAATTCATGTTCTGTTTTGAATTTTTTCTCCCTCTTTGACCCTAGGCCTTGACCTAGTGGTTTGCCTCTCATGTTTGAGCTTTGTTTTCAGGTTAAGAAGCACATGGCTATGATTGGATTGATTCACTTGCTTGAGTTGACTAGTTGGTTAATGTTGACTAATCTTGAGTTGTTTTGTAGGTTGATGCCAAGACATTTGTATTTGAGCTTGTGGCTTGCACACTATTGCCTTGCTTGTTTGACTGTGTACTGTTGACTGTTGACTATTGATTGTCTGTTTGACTTGCATACTGACTGAGTTAGATTGTTTTCAGGTACATAAGTTGCTTGAGTTCTTTTGAACTTGCTTTTGCTGTTTGGTTGCTTAACCATTTGAGGTATAACTCTCTGACTGCATGTAGTCTGGAAGACCTGTCCTGTTACTTGGGCAGGCACCTGTCTGAAGTCCTCCTTAAGAGGCAATGCTTGTGTATGTTTATTCTTGTGCCAAGCAGGAAAAGACCTCTATGAGGCAATTGGCAGATAAAAGAGATGTGTAGTCCATCTCCTGCTATTCAGTGTGTCATCCCTTTGCTCACACACCTTGTGTTGATGCATTGTGGATATTAACCCAAGATCCTTGTTGTGTCAGTCATATGTGGATAGAAGAGTTCCAACTTTCTGAACTCCCACACCTTCATTTGTCTGAAGCTCTCCCAGGCCAAGGATAAGAGCTGTGAAGTCTTATCTTCACTTCCCATTTCATCTGCTTCACCCTAACTCTCAATGTTAGGGTTAAGAGCTAACATCACCTTGTTACAGTGGCTTGTTTGTCGAGGTTGACATGACCCCTTGACTAAAGCCTAGCCTTGTGTGACCCCACTTTGTTTGTATATAGTGTGTGCTATTTGTGTATGTTTGCTTTGCCTGTGCTGTTTAGGATAGCTTGCTCCCTGTGCAAGTTAGATAGAAACTTCAACCTAGGACCATGGTGAATTTACATGATAACTATTAGGCTCGAGTCAGGCTCCCTTCTAGTATGTCATTTCCCAGTCTCTGGTTAGGTTAGAAGTTCTTTCCCTGCGTAGGGGAACTACGTCACCCTGATCCTCATACCAGATGAGGTACGTAGGCAGGAGATGAGCTGATCTCTCCGGGCGCCCTTTTTCTTTTTTCAACCCCTTGTGTGTGTTGGAGTCTGACATAAGTCCAGCGATTGGCAGTTGGTTTCCTGTGTCTTGTTTGCTTGTCGGAGTCTGACGTAAGTCCAGCGATTGGCAGTCGGTTTCCTGTGTGTGTGTTTGATTGGTTCGGAGTCTGATGTAAGTCCAGCGATTGGCATTCGGTTTCCATGTTTGCCTGTTTGTGTGGAGTCTGACATAAGCCCAGTGATTGGCAGTCGGTTTCCTGCGTTTGTGTTTTGTTTGGCGTGCGTTAGCCGAGCTACGAGTGCTCTGATTCTTCTCCAGTCCGAGAAGATACGTATGCATAGGATGCGACATCCTAGCGAGCACGTTTCCCCCGTTCCCGAACTACGTCGACTCTGATGTCTGTGCTTGACAGACTACGTAGGCCCAGGATGCGATATCCTGCCGAGTTAGTTTCTTTTGTTTTCTGTGTCTCTTTCAGCCAGTGTTTGATGTTTGAGCAGCGTTTAGCAACCTTTATCCTTCCTTTTGTGCGTGGATCCCGTCGAGTACGACGGATGCGTAGGGGTGCTAATACCTTCCCTTCGCATAACCGACTCCCGATCCCATCTCTCTTTGGTCGCGAGACCATGTCTTTTCCAGGTTTACTTCGAGCGTTTCCTTTCCCTCTTTTGGGATAAATAATGCACGGTGGCGGCTCTGTTGTTTTCGTTTCCCGCCGGTTTTTCGCGTAATGCGACAGCTGGCGACTCTGCTGGGGAGATAGAGAAGTTGACCTCTTGCTGGTCCATCTTCCCTAAGCGAGTCAGTCCTAGCGCTCTCTAGGATAGGGTTTGGTTGCTTTTGCTGTTTCATTTATTGCATTCATTTATTTATGTTTGCATTTATGTTTGCATTCATTATATATTCATCTGTGCTGGCTGTGCTGTGTTTGTCTCTCTGTTGGGGTGGGAGTTACATGAGGTCAAAGGCCCAATACCCAGGCTATGAGTGAAATCTAGGACACCTAGGAATAGAGTGATTCATGGGAAGCGGGTGGTATTGCGCCACTTAGCGGAACATTGATATCACGAGCAGTTCAGACTCTGATGGGGTATCGTCGTTACATACTTCGGGTGTGTATATGATGATATTCTATGAAAGGGTTATTTATGCTGCGTTTCTCTCGACCTTACCCTGGCCTAGATGACACCCGTGAGTGGGGAGGGAATGATCATTATTACAGGTACAGTTGGTGACTTGTTGGTGACTTGTTGGTGACTTGTGATCCTGTTGGTGACTCTTGGCTCCCGTTGGTGACTTGGGTCTCAGATGACTTTGGGTTTCAGATGACTTTGTGGTTCCGAATTCAGGCCGAAGCTCTGATCCTGTGCCTTGTGATGCACAGCCAGCCAGTCATGTTCGCATCATTTGCATCATAGCATGTTTATTTTCAAAAAATAATGCATAAAGAAAAAAGTTAACTCGCATACGCATATCCTTTTCAGGATCATTCGTGATAAAATAGCATCCGCATCATACGCATATCATGCACATATCATCCTTGCATTGCAGACATGCTTGGGAGAGACTTCTCACTCTGGTTCCTGTCCAAGGCAGGATTGTTGATCGACGACCGCACCGTTACTCAACCAGACTGAATCAACAGAGAAGTATGGATCAGGTTCAGGATGAGTTGGCTGAGATGAGGGCTAACATGGCCCAGTTCATGACAATGATGCAAGGGGTTGTTCAGGGGCAAGAGGAGCTACGTGCCTTAGCCCAGAGACAGGAAGCTGTGATTCCGCCGTCCAACCGTGCTTCACCAGTGGGTGTCCCGGTTCATGAGAATGTTGCTGCTGCTACTATGCCCGTCAGTGACTATGCCGTGGGTGATGAATTGAGGGGTATCAGAATCGATGGACAGCCTCTTGCTGCAGAGACTGTTAATGCCAGAGCAACCCGTGCTCCTATTCGCCATCCTGCTCCGTTGGTTGACCGGCAGGAGGATATGTTCACTCTCCTCGGTGAGGATGATGAAGTCGTGAGAACTGAAAGCTTCAAAGAGTACGCCCAGAGGTGGCGTGAGTTAGCTGCAAGAGTGAAACCTCCTATGTTGGAGAGAGAGCTGACTGACATGTTCATCAGGACTTTGCAAGGAGTGTTCATGGACCGCATGGGGAGTTGCCCGTTCAGTAGCTTTTCTGATGTTGTTGTCTGTGGGGAGAGGACTGAGAGTCTCATTAAAGCAGGAAAGATTCAAGATCCTGGCTCTTCAAGCTCTTCGAGTTCTAAGAAGCCATTCTCTGGGGCACCCAAAAGGGGAGAGAGTGAAACAAATGTTGTACACCGTCGGAGGAATGTGAACAGAGGACAATATCGTCAGGCTGCTGCTGTGACTATTCCAGTAACTCAACAACAGCAGAGAAGACCAACTCAGCAATATCAGTATCAACACCACCGTCCTCAGCAGCAGGCTTACCAGCCTCACGATGGTAATCAAGCCAGTACGAGTAATGAGAGGAAGAAGATCATCTTTGATCCGATTCCTATGTCATACACGGAGTTGTATCCCTCTTTGATAGAGCGGAACTTGATTACTCCCAGAGACCCGCCGGCTATACCCGTCAACCCTCGGTGGTGGTATAAGCCTGATCAGCATTGTGTGTATCATTCGGGTGCTCCTGGTCATGATGTGGAAAGCTGCTTTCAGTTGAAGAATAAGGTACAGGACCTTATGAGATCAGGTATTCTGAGCTTTGAGGACTTAGGTCCCAATGTTAATCAAGCTTGAAGATAACAAGTCCCGGGCTGGCGTTGACTTGTCTTCTGAGGTCTTCAACGAAAAGGTTTGTTCAAAAGCAGAGGTTGCTGATGCAAAGGATTCTGACAGTTGTCATCCCTGGCGGGATCTATCACAATTGGGTCACTGTGGGCGTTCCTACAGTTGTTCATAAGTCAGAGTAATAATCACTTTGTTTAAAAACCCTTCTCCCATGCCAAAAGGAGAAGTGATGACATTGTTGGCAACATTTGTGCAATGATATTTTCATTCAAATAAAAGCATGTTAAAACATTTGTTTTTCCATTTGTTTTCCATTTTCGCTTTTTGCATGAAATTGGTGATCACAAAAAACCCTAAAAACAAGAATAAAAGCAATCTTTTCATCTGCATAACGATTGTCTTGTTTGATTTCCAAAAAGCTTTTCATATCAAAATCATTATGCAGGTTGATTCTTAAACCCATTGAACATAATGATCCAACGTCATCTCCCAACTTTGAATTCCTTGTATTCGAAGCAGAAGAAGAGGATGTTGAAGGGATTCCTGACGAGATTTCCCGACTTCTTGAGCAAGAAAAGAAGATCACTCAGCTGCATCTCGAGAATCAGCAGAACAGCCAACTGGGGCATTTTAAAAATAAAAAAAAAGAAATAAAAAAAAAGAGAGAAAAAAAAGAAAGAGAAGGGTGCAAAATCAAAAGAAATCAAAAGAGATCAAAATCAAAAGAAAGAAAAGAAAGAAAGAAATAAAAGAGAAATAGCACCCTCAAAGTCCCAAGTTGACTGATGCTGAATGGATTCAGAGTCGCTACGACCAAGTGAATCTGATCGAAAAGAAGAGATTAACTGCCATGTGTCATGGTCAGTTATATCAGCAGAGAGTGAAGAAAGCATTCGACAAGAAGGTCAAGCCTCGTGTGTTCCGAGAAGGTGACCTCGTGCTCAAGAAAGTCTTGTCTTTCGCGCCCGATTCCAGGGGCAAGTGGACTCCAAACTATGAAGGTCCATATGTTGTCAAGAGAGCCTTTTCAGGCGGTGTTTTGACACTTACAACAATGGATGGGGGAGGATTTCACTCGTCCTGTGAATTCAGATGTAGTCAAGAAATACTTCGCCTAAAAAGCAGAATAGCTCGCTAAGTTGAACACCCCAAAGGGCGACTTAGGCAAAAGGAGCGTCTCGGTGGATTGAAAACCCGAAAGGGCGATCCAGGCAAAAGTTAGAGACATTGAAAAAAGAATTGGCATCCCGCTAGATTGAGTACCTCACACTGGGGCAATCTAGGCAAAAATTAGGGATTTGGCAAGTAACTGCATCCTGATAAGACTGTGTTCTACATCTGTCATCCGCCAGAGATTAGACTGTGTTCTACATCTATCATCCGCCAGAAAATTCTCGATTCGTCGTCGACTGAAGCTTCGAATACATCGAAATTCGGAATTGGTAGAGAAAAGGTCATTATGTTCAATGTAGCCCTCTTCCAATATATATCATCGATTTCAAACTTGTACAGATCTATGGAGTCTCGCCATTTGCAGACTACCATTCCATCACATCAATTTGAGCTTTTATCCAATTATTTGCAATCTTATTTATTTCAACTCAACAAATGTTTTGCATGTTTTTAATTGATAAAGTATCATTGTTTTCAAAATAAACAAATTTTTCACAAAATTGTTCTTAAACAAAGTGAACATTCACAATGATGGAAGGATACTTAGGAGATCTGCATTGCTCTCCCAAGGGTGGTATGATTACCAACAGGTAAGACCTTTGTTCGTATCTCGAGCATAACTGTATCTTTTTCCTGTAGAACCTCTTATGGTTTCTCCTCAGCGAGGTTGCTCAGTGCAGTGTTGGTTGAAGTTGTTCATCTTCATGTCCCCGGCAGTGCAACATTCTTCCTCCAAGTTCCTGTTAGCCCTATTGTGGTGCATCCCCAGTAGAGTGCTGTTTGAGCCCTATTGTGGGGAATCCCCAGCAAGTTTGCTGTTGGAACACTTTTGTGGGCCAGTTCCCAAGCAGAGTGTTTATTGAAGACTTCAACTTTCGTCTCTCCAGCAGAGCAGTCTTCTCCTCTCCCCGGCATAGTGCTTGTCTTTGGAAGATTCGGTATTTGGGTGGATTGACATCCCAGTAATCCGGCATTCCCTCGGATAGATTCCTCAGCGGAGTTGTTGGCATGATGAGTTTTATCAAGGCCTATATATCCTCATCAGAGATCTGGTTGCTTCTTGGTATCTCTGATCTTCAGCATGAGTCGTTGTTGTGGCGTGTTTGCCTGTGCTATTGAATTCTTTCATCCGGTTGTGATTGATGATCCCTCCGGAAGCCTATTGTGGCCTTCCTCCCCTGCAGGATGATGTGGTTCCCTGATATCCCAGTTCCCAGCAGGTTTTCTTTGCTCTCTGGTGGTTTTGGCCTTCCCTCTGGAAGAGTAGTACCGGATGGTTGATTCCTGGACTTGTGTGTTAACATGTCTGTTTGTCAGCATTCATCATACATTTCTCATGCATAACGCATACATGCATAATCATAACCTTCAAATACTCATGTCGCATCTGTTGCCATGTAACTGTTGATGGTTGTCTCTTGCTAATTGGTGATACAGATCTCCCCAGTAGATCCTCCCCTAGCAGATGTGGGTGTGTCTGATCTCTCCATATAGAGTCGACCCCTTAAGCAGAAAGTGTCTGTCATTTCCTTCTGCGCTCCCCACTGAGTTATATCCTCGTGGATGACGGTTGTTTCCGTTCCCTCCCAACACACGTAATGGGATGGGTTTTCCCTATTTAGTTCTTTCCTCATTAGGATGAGTCTTGATTCAGTCTGCCTTTTTGGATCGATCCTAAACTGGCTTCCTTGTGGCTGTCTCTTGTGCTTCCCTGTGGTATAAATGAATAGTTTCTCACTAACCGGCACTCATTCATCTTATCCTCAGCGGAATTCGTTGGCCTCTGCCTACAAACCAGCAGTTGTAAGTCATACCTTTGCGGTCTTCTACCTACTACCCGGTAGTTGTAAATCCTTTTTTCTCACTCTGTCCCTCAGCGGAATTTGTGGCCTCTGCCTATAAACCAGCAGTTGTAAGTCCTATCTTTGTGGTCTTCTACCTACTAACCGGTAGATGTGAATCCTCTTTTCTCCCCGTAGTGGAGTCAACCCTTTTGCTCATCCTAATTGATGACGGTTACTGTTCCGTGGTTTTCTACCTACGAACCGGTAGATGTAATCCCCTCTTTTTGGTTATCATTATCCAGTTTTGGTATTGATATTCCTTTCCCCTTTTGGATGTTTACTTTGATTAAGCAATCTTATCCCCAGCGGGTCTCCCCTTTCCTTGTGGATAATTGCTCCGAGTAAGCAATTTTATCCTCAGCGGGTCCTCTTTCATTCACCATTTACTGGTAATGTTTGTGGTTTCCCCTTTTGATTGGTCATCTTTGCATACCTAGTCTCGGTATCCCGATGCCTTTCTTTTCGGTCGATTTATTCATTTAACAACCTACAACCCGGTTATGGATAATCTTCCATGCGAGTGTATTATCTACGTTTTGACGGCTATAGATAATATATCTCATGCGCTCTTTGGTCGAAGTTTGTCCTTCCCAGTCGAGTAAGATTCGTATTCCTTGTGGAATCGAATGTCCATCCTTTAACAAGTTTGCTTTCGCTCTCTTCAGGATGATGAGTGTTTTGGAACACACACCAATTCACGTTTTCGGTCGATTTATCCTTTAACAACCTACAACCCGGTTATGGATAATCTTCCATGCGAGTGTATTATCTATGTTTTGACGGCTATAGATAATATATCTCATGCACTCTTTGGCTGAACTCTTTGTTTGTTTCCCAACTGAGTAAGATTCGTATTCCTTGTGGAATCGGATGTCCATCCTCTAACAAGATTTCTTTTCTAGCCCTCTTCGATGAGTGTTTTGGAACACAAACCAATTCACGTTTTGGTCGGCCACCTGTTTTATGCCTACAACCCGGTATCTTTGGTGTTCCTTCCTGTCTGCTCCCTGTCGTGACCTTGATCCCCAGTGAGCCACCTCTCCGTTGGTTTCGATAAACGTCGAGTTTTTCCTAGTTGTCCGTTGACATCTAGATGTATTTCTTTCCATTCATCCGTTGATGTCTGGTCTCCTTCTCCGTTGGTGTCGATAAACGATGAGTTTTTCCTATTCGTCCGTTGACGTCTAGTTGTGTCTCCCCCACAGTTCATCCGTTGATGTCTGTTCACCTCTCCGTTGGTGTCGATAAACGTTGAGTTTTTTCCCATTCGTCCGTTGACGTCTGGTTGCACATCCTATTTCCAGTCATCGTTAATGTCTGGTCGTCCTCTTTTTGATGTCGGTAAACATCATCTTTCGATGTCGGTAAACGTCGAGTCTCATCCCCAGTCATCGGTAAATGTCTGGTCTTCTTTGTTGATGTCGGTAAACATCATCTTTCGATGTTCGTAACATCTTTTCTTTTTCCCCAAGCAGAATTCACCTCTCCGTTGGTGTCGATAAACGTCGAGCTTTTTCCTATTCGTCCGTTGACGTATAGTTGTACCCTTCCCCAGGAGTCACCTCTCCGTTGGTGTCGATAAACGATGAGTTTTTCCTATTCGTCTGTTGACGTCTAGCTGTATCCTCCCCACAGGTCATCCGTTGATGTCTGTGTCACCCCTCCGTTGGTTTCGATAAACGTTGATTTTTTCCCAATCGTCCGTTGACGTTTGGTCGTGTTAACTTTTCCCCAGTGGGTTCACCTTCTCCGTTGGTGTCGATAAACGTCGAGCTTCTCCCTTTCGTCCGTTGACGTCTGGTCGAGTCTTTTCCCAGTCATCGGTAAATGTCTGGTCGATCCTTTTTGGTGTCGGTAAACGTCGAGTTTTTCCCCAGTCATCGGTAAATGTCTGTTTGTTCCCCAACCAGGGATCCCCAGTAGAGTCGTCGGTAAACGTCCTGTTTGGTTTTCGGTTGCATTTATTTTGTCATCCGTTAATGATCGTCTTTCTTTTGATGTCGGTAAACATCATCTTTCGATGTCGGTAAACATCATGTTTCATCCCAGTCATTGGTCAATGTCTGGTCGTTCCTTTCTTTTGATGTCGGTAAACATCATCTTTCGATGTCGGTAAACATCGTGTCTCATCCCAGTCATCGGTCAATGTCTGTTCGTCCTTTTTTTGGATGTTGGTAAACATCATCTTTCGATGTCGGTAAACGTCGAGTTTTCTCCCATTCATCCGTTGATGTCTGGTCGAGTCTTCCCAGTCATCGGTAAATGTCTGGTCGATCTTTTCTTGGTGTCGGTAAACATCATCTTTCGATGTTGGTAAACGTCGAGTTTCTTTCCCATTCATCCGTTGATGATTGGTAACCTCTCCGTTGGTTTCGATAAACGTGAAGTTTTTCCCTCTCGTCCGTAGACGTTTGGTTGTACCTTTCCTTTGATAAAATCAGAATCCCCAGTAGAGTCGTCGGTAAACGTCCTGTCTGGTTTCCTAATGTAAATACCTTGTTCATCCCGCAGAGTGCAAATTTTCCGGTTCTTTCGGTATTCAATCCTTGTTTACCTTGAAAGTCTGACAGCCGTTGCTCTCATCCGTTCAGGTTCCCAGCTGATTGAATAGGGCCAGCTGTAGCACCTCAAACTTGCACCTCTCATTTTGTACATACATTTTCATTTTAGGTCATTAACATTTGCATTGTCCATTGCATAGTTCATCAAGTCATCAGGCAAGACTGGTCAGGAGATTCAGTTGTGCAAGCAAGCAAGTGCATTTGCCATGGAATCAAAGCCCTAGGGTTGGTACAATGAGTTCATGTGGCCCAAGGATCATTTTGAAGTAGTTTGGCCAAGCATTGAAGGCTCAGATCTCATCAGTCAATGATCAAATCATCTGAAACCCTAAAAAGTCAACAAAAGTCAACTGTCAGTTCAACCATGGATTTGGAGGTGGGAGATGGTTAGAGATGCCTCATTCATGTTCATACAAGTCTCATTTGACATTTCAAACATCAACATTGAAGGATTTGAGGTCAGATGAAAACTTTCCAAAAATAGTAAGTGACCTGTAATTTGGAATTGCCAAAAATGGAAAGGTTTTCTCCTCAAGATTACATCATCAAGCAAGCTTCAAATGGAATTTTGTCCAACATGAAAGTTGTAGATCTTGCTCTCCCATTTCCAAAAAGTCCAAGATCATGAATTTCTCATGTATGGTTGAAGAGATATGGATCAATCATGGCCAAGTGAATTTGAACTTCAAGCATGCATAACTTTCAAACCATAAGGCCAAATGGGGTGGTTCTTTTTGCAACATTCTTCTTGTGACCACTACTATCCAAATCATGCATCACAAGCCATGCATTCTCATCACATAATCATTTGATTTTTCACTTGATTTTTGGATGGAATTTTCAAATTTAAAAATAATGCATTGTCCATACATTCCATCACTTGCATTGGCTCTAAAATGAACTTTTGAGTGAATTTGATCCAAAATTCGTGTACTGTTCCATTCATTTCATGCATAAAGGGTGAAATTGCAAATTTGTCCAAACACCTCCATTTTCCTAATCCACTTAGCATTTGATTAGAGCTTAATCTAAACATGATTAGGAGGGAGTATTTAAGCAAAAACCTAACATAATTGGTTAACAACACTTCACAAATCTCAGATCTAGAATTTTTGATCAAATTTTTCTCTCATTTTTTCTCTCAATTTCTCCAAATCAAAGCACAAATCCTTGCCTCATTCATCATCTAGTATCATCATAGAGCAAGATTCAAGCAAGAATCACATGAATTCGTGCAGTTTGGAAGCATACATGAAGCTTGAGCAACAATGGTGAACTTCAATTCTGGAAGATTCAAGCACGATTAAGCCTTCATTCTTCATCCAATCAACTCTACAAATACTTTGGAGCATCTGTTTGTGCATTTCATGGCCTGAATCAAGCTGTTCCACTTCTGCATCTTCATCAAGGTCAGAAATCGAATCTCTCAATCCCTAAAATGATTATGATGATGTTATAGATCTTTGAATGTTGATCAAAATGAGCTTTGAACCATTGTTTTTCGTGCTAAAATGAGTCAGTTACATGCATTTAAAGTCTTGATGTTGATTTGTATTTCCTTCGATTTGCACATGCTTGTTGGTTTCTTGATGAATCATTGATGGATTGTTGATGTATGTTACAAGATCTACAAGATGATGTGTTTGTTTTTAATTTTTATGAACTTGTGTTCTTGAGTATGGTACTGTACATGATGATGATGAAGAACGTGTTTCCAGAACTTGTTTGATCTTCCAAATTGCTTTGCCCATGTTTGCATGGTATTTTTGTGATACTGTACATGTATTGGTCCAGCGCATCGCTTGCATGGCGTTTTGATTGGCTATCGCGCGTTGACTCTCTTTGACCGGCCATGTAGGATTAGTGAAACGCAGAGTTTCACATGCTTGCGCGCCACATTTTAAATTACTCCTCTCTTCGATTCCTGGCTCACACACTAATTCAAATGCCTTTTTCATTTTTGCATTTTCCCTCCATGTCATTCATGCTATGCTTTCACATTTTTTTATTTTTTCTTCTACTTCATAAATTCATAACTAAATGAATAATCATCCAAATAATTTGGGAATTTTTGCATTGTTCTCCTCTTTGTGTCTAGTTTTTTTTGATTATTTTTCCAGAAATTGTGCTTGGCTGAAAATTAATTGGTGCTAGGGTTTATGAATATGTATGCTATTGGTGCTATACCTTGCCATATCTCTTGTGAAATGATGAATTTCAATCCAATGCTTTTGAAATTTGACATGCTTAAACTAGACTCTTTGCTTGAATTTATGGTGTTGAGTTTGCAATTTTATCATGTGCCATTGCTGAGATATGATCTTGTGAATGTAGGTGTGACAATGTGTGTCACACCTTGTGATGTCCAACTTGTTTAATTTGTTTGCCACGCCAAACGAATTCCAATTGATGTGATTTTTTGTATGATGCTTCTTGTGGATGTTGTGGATGCTCATGATTTTTTGTGGAACTTTTGGATTCATTTCTGATTTGTTTGAGATTTTTCATTCTGGATGGTCATTTGTGCACTTTTGGATAGTCTTGAATTTCAATCATTTGTGAAATGCTTGTGCTTTATCCTATAAATGTGAAATTTTGCACATTGTTTCTAGACATGTTGAAGTTTGCTTTGGCTTTGATTGGAGGTCTTTACCATGTTCCAATTTTGTCTTAGGCTTGTGCTAAGTTGATGTAGCACTTGGTGTCCTATTTGAGCTTGTTTTGATTGCCTTGCCTTATGGAATTTGATTACCATGCTTAATCATGTCCAATTGCCCTAATTTTTTGTGTGTTGATCATGTTGTATGTTATGTTTAGCCATGAATTTTCTTGAAATTAATTGAATCATTTTTGAATTAATGTGCATTTGTTCATTCTGTTGTCTCAATGTGCTTTCAACTTGCATACCTTGCCATGATTGGTTTATGAAATGAATTTGGTAAATGCTATTGACATGAGACCTTTTGGATTGTGTTCTTAATTGATTGAGGTTGATTCATGTTGAAATTCATGTTCTGTTTTGAATTTTTTCTCCCTCTTTGACCCTAGGCCTTGACCTAGTGGTTTGCCTCTCATGTTTGAGCTTTGTTTTCAGGTTAAGAAGCACATGGCTATGATTGGATTGATTCACTTGCTTGAGTTGACTAGTTGGTTAATGTTGACTAATCTTGAGTTGTTTTGTAGGTTGATGCCAAGACATTTGTATTTGAGCTTGTGGCTTGCACACTATTGCCTTGCTTGTTTGACTGTGTACTGTTGACTGTTGACTATTGATTGTCTGTTTGACTTGCATACTGACTGAGTTAGATTGTTTTCAGGTACATAAGTTGCTTGAGTTCTTTTGAACTTGCTTTTGCTGTTTGGTTGCTTAACCATTTGAGGTATAACTCTCTGACTGCATGTAGTCTGGAAGACCTGTCCTGTTACTTGGGCAGGCACCTGTCTGAAGTCCTCCTTAAGAGGCAATGCTTGTGTATGTTTATTCTTGTGCCAAGCAGGAAAAGACCTCTATGAGGCAATTGGCAGATAAAAGAGATGTGTAGTCCATCTCCTGCTATTCAGTGTGTCATCCCTTTGCTCACACACCTTGTGTTGATGCATTGTGGATATTAACCCAAGATCCTTGTTGTGTCAGTCATATGTGGATAGAAGAGTTCCAACTTTCTGAACTCCCACACCTTCATTTGTCTGAAGCTCTCCCAGGCCAAGGATAAGAGCTGTGAAGTCTTATCTTCACTTCCCATTTCATCTGCTTCACCCTAACTCTCAATGTTAGGGTTAAGAGCTAACATCACCTTGTTACAGTGGCTTGTTTGTCGAGGTTGACATGACCCCTTGACTAAAGCCTAGGCTTGTGTGAGCCCACTTTGTTTGTATATAGTGTGTGCTATTTGTGTATGTTTGCTTTGCCTGTGCTGTTTAGGATAGCTTGCTCCCTGTGCAAGTTAGATAGAAACTTCAACCTAGGACCATGGTGAATTTACATGATAACTATTAGGCTCGAGTCAGGCTCCCTTCTAGTATGTCATTTCCCAGTCTCTGGTTAGGTTAGAAGTTCTTTCCCTGCGTAGGGGAACTACGTCGCCCTGATCCTCATACCAGATGAGGTACGTAGGCAGGAGATGAGTTGATCTCTCCGGGCGCCCTTTTTCTTTTTTCAACCCCTTGTGTGTGTTGGAGTCTGACATAAGTCCAGCGATTGGCAGTTGGTTTCCTATGTCTTGTTTTCTTGTTGGAGTCTGACGTAAGTCCAGCGATTGGCAGTCGGTTTCCTGTGTGTGTGTTTGATTGGTTCGGAGTCTGATGTAAGTCCAGCGATTGGCATTCGGTTTCCATGTTTTCCTGTTTGTGTGGAGTCTGACATAAGCCCAGCGATTGGCAGTCGGTTTCCTGCGTTTGTGTTTTGTTTGGCGTGCGTTAGCCGAGCTACGAGTGCTCTGATTCTTCTCCAGTCCGAGAAGATACGTATGCATAGAATGCGACATCCTAGCGAGCACGTTTCCCCCGTTCCCGAACTACGTCGACTCTGATGTCTGTGCTTGACAGACTACGTAGGCCCAGGATGCGATATCCTGCCGAGTTAGTTTCTTTTGTTTTCTGTGTCTCTTTCAGCCAGTGTTTGATGTTTGAGCAGCGTTTAGCAACCTTTATCCTTCCTTTTGTGCGTGGATCCCGTCGAGTACGACGGATGCGTAGGGGTGCTAATACCTTCCCTTCGCATAACCGACTCCCGATCCCATCTCTCTTTGGTCGCGAGACCATGTCTTTTCCAGGTTTACTTCGAGCGTTTCCTTTCCCTCTTTTGGGATAAATAACGCACGGTGGCGGCTCTGTTGTTTTCATTTCCCGTCGGTTTTTCGCGTAATGCGACACCTAGGCTAACCAAACGTGAGGAGGTTAACCAAAACTCCCCCTCAAATTAACAATCATGGAAACTTCACACCAATAGCCATGCATTGTACACAAATGTCTCAACATGACATACATCACCCCTATCGGTGGCAATTAACTCTATGAGTTATACCTATACATACTCCAATCACACCAATCAGACTCCAGCTGACCATAAGTACTGGTGAAAGAAAACAACACCCGTCAATGGTAGCTATGCATTGCCAGAGCATACTACCTCAACCAATCTCTGAATCTTCATATTTTCACTCCTTGAAAGAACTGTCACTTCTGAGCGTGGTGTTTGAATAACTAGATTCATGGTCCCAATCCTCTCAAATGAAATATCAATCAGGTTACCCCAGTATTGACTCCTAACATCCAGGGGACTTGTCTTCCAACACAACATAGTACTCCAGGGAACAACTATCCAATCCTGATCAATAAGACAGACATCAGGAAATTGCACCATGTCACCTCTCAACCAGCTTCACTTCTAGAGATCAGACGTCTAAAAGTGACCTTCTTAAGCACACATACAGTTGACTCTACCCTTGTCAACTTAGCACACACAGATGTCTCCTCTTCCAGGTCAGGAGTAGGTTCCAAACAAAAGTATCCCTTTGTTTGGCACCTAAACACATCTGCTCTTCAACCAGTAGCTGCATACTTGTTGAACAACATGTTCTAACATCACATAGAACATTAGTTCCACCTCCTTGGAACAAAACCCTCCTTGAAAGTCTTCAAGGTCTTCATATACACTATCCAAGAGAGTAAAAGAATCAGTGATCAGGTGATTCTTACAATCCTGAAGTGAGAATGTCAAGATGAGTGGACTTGAGGAGACTCAAGTATCTTTGACATCTTCAGTAGATTATGATGAAATCTTGAATACAGCAGCCTTTCATCCACATGAGGGGAAACTACATCCGAGTTTGAGTTTTGTCATGTATTATGCAGCGGAGATCACAATACAACTCAACCTATGAACACACGCTTCATCAGATCAGCCTTCATGAACATACCAAGTTTGACTATGATTCAATACTAGCACAGTTGTCTCACACACAGGCCAATTGCCAACCTCCAGAGACGGGTACACACAGTTCCTGTCATGAATAATCCATCCACCTACTTCAAGGGACTATTCAGGGAAATCACAGAACCTTCCACAGGTTCCAGCATCAGTACTAACATAACTCCTTGCAAGATACCAGAAAGTATCACCCATGGATCTCATCCAGAAACAGAACAGGATGCCTGCTCTGATACCAATTGAAATTCTGGTATAGTCAGAGTTCAGATGTTCTACACGAAGTCATGACATCTGATCCAACATTGTTACTAATACAGCAAGACAGTTATTAAAATTAAAACCCAGTACTCATATGTACACAGTCACAGATGTCATGACATCTGCTACTATACCACCATGGACAGAAGAACATCCAGTTTTGTCCATCTAGTACAAAGACACAGTAGAGATCAAACATAACACTTATGTTTATCGATCCTGCCCAGTTATCAGCATGATGTCTCAACATTGATTTGAACATCACTTGTTCCAACATTATAGATGGTTGAACTGTAACAGACCAACCAGTCTATACATCAGTATTAGCAGTCAATGATGAATGTCATAACATTTTGTTTTGCATTCAGACTGCAGGCTATGTGTCAGGTCTGTTATTCCCTTCATAAACAGACTAAAACCAGACTGAGTTATAACAGAAAGAATATAGTGTGCAGAAGGTAAAAACACCAGTAATTGTTAACCCAGTTCGGTACAACGTTACCTACTCTGGGGGCATACCAAGCCAGGAAGAAGATCCACTATTAGCAGTATTAATTCAGAGTTAAACTCCCCCGTTTACAACTATTTACTTAATCCCTACCCAATGCAATCTATACCTAGGAACTCCTAGATAGAAACCTCCAGTTTCCATTCCTATCACTATAATTACAATGTAATGTTTAAACATCTTGAACATGCTTCACAGCTTCGTTCAAGAACATAACAACTCTTGCCTACAGGCTTTGAGTTACAAATAATCTCATGCTTTCAAGCACTGAGAAACACCTAGTAACCTTCCCACAGGTTGGGAGGTTTACCTCACACACACCTCTAATTTTTACATTGTTTGAGGCTTACAAAACCTAGGTTACAATCTGTTATTTATAACCTAACCACCCAACTGGATTTGGGCCTTCAGAAATCGTAGCAAGCTTCTCCTTTGCTGTTACAAAGCTAGCAAAAAACTTCTGCTATAATCAAGGTCTTCAATCTTTTATTTCCTAAAAGATCTCCATATTTGGAAACTGTATATTCACCAAATATTCTGATTGAATTTCTGCTAGGCTTGGATATCTTGAAAACCCTAAAACTATTTTCCAATCAAATCTTTTTATAACAGCTGTATAGATCTCCCTGGAAAATAAGTAAATCTGGTTGTAATCCATGATTGGATGCGCTAGCTAATCATATCTTCAGTCAACCAATGATTGCCAATACTTGTGAAATCACAAAACACCAGACATTCATACTGAATGTTCTGTGTACAGGATGTCATGACAACGGGTCTGACATCCTAGAAAAATCCTGCATAATCCAATTTCCTTTTATAGCAGGTACAACCATATCAGATGCCATGACATTGTGTATGTCATCTGAAACAATCCTGCATGAACATGTCTTCCATATAAGCTCCTGCAGGTACAACCAATATCAGAAGCCTTGTCATTGTATGTGGCATTCTGAAACAATCCTGCTTGCACATGTTCTTTAACTCCAGCAGGTACATAGGATATCTCATGTTAAGACATCACACATGACATCTTGTGAACACTCTTTGTTTTACCAAAATTGCTGCCAACACTTAGAATCAACACAAATGAGGTCAAATTTGTGGCCAAATTGAATAGGTTTGAAAGATCTACAACTTCAACGAAGGAACGTTTTCCATTTGAAATTCATAGCAAAAGTGATTCAAAGTGGAAGAAGTGAACATTTGACTTGATACTTAGAAAATTTTCAAACATGTTTGATTTTCCAAACTTCCACCTCACAATTAATCATGATACAAGCTTCAAATGGAAAAGTGTTCAACATGAAAGTTGTTCCCCTTGATCTCACCTTTCCAAAAAGTCTAAAATCATCTCATTTGGCCAAAGAATAAAGGACTTTCACATGGGTTCTTTTCAAAGGATCAATTGGATGATTTTCACCTTCACATTTCAAACACAAATGTATGGCCACATGACATGATTTCAGCATGATTCTCAAGAAGTTTTGGATCTGATAGAATCACTTGATGGGCCTATCATACGCCCATGCAAGCATGCATTGAAAATTGCTAAAAATGGCAAAATTTGGAAGTGTATGAAAATGAATCTCATGACCTATAAATACAACCCCTCATGCTTAGAATTGAGGACCTCATGCCCAAGCTTTGAACCTGCAATCCAAACCCTCACCATTAAAGGATAATCTTGAAGGTTTTTATTTGAAAATCGAGCTTCAAATCTCATTCTATTTTGAGATTGAAACTCCAAGAGTCCAAGTCATTTTCTGAACTCAATCACTTCCTACAAGCTTCTAAAACAAAGCCAAGCACAATTGGAATCAAGATCAAGCAAGGTTGAAGCTCCCTCGAAGGTAATTTTTCAGAATTTTCATCTCTTAGATTCTCCCTCAATTCTTCACTATTCTTTGTGATTGGTTGGCTGAAGTCCTACCAATGTAGGCAAGAAGATTGAGTTGCTTTGAGGTCAAATCGAAGCAACTCAGTTCATGATCCTCAAAATTCAAATCCATGTATCTTTCAATATAGTTGGAATTAGAAGAAATTGAGGCCAGATTCAAGCTCCTGAGCATTTTTTCTTTAAATACATGTCCTTGTTTTTCATTTTGGTGGTGGTTGGTGGTGGACCAGTTCGGTGGGGTCCACCGGAGAAGAAGACCGGAGCCCTAGCTCTGGTGATGTGTTGGCAATGGCATGAACCATCAAATCTTCCTCTTATCTTCTTATCTTAGCCATCTATTTTAATTACCATGCGTGTACATGCGTTGACTGAAGCGTTGGTGGACTACGCGCTTCTGGCCATCAGATCTGCCACCTCAATTAATGAGCGAGATCTGATGGCCTTTGTTTTTTTGTATTTTCTGATTTTTCATTTAATTGCTTTATTTTGTTTAATTCATAATAATTTCATTTTTAATCCAAAAAATATGGGACTTTCACCAAAAATCTTTAAATATTTTTCTCTTTAATTTTCTGAATTAAAATCATTTTTTGGATTTATTTTGATATTTTCATGAATTAAATATTTTTGTGCATATTTTTAATTGTTTAAAAATACTTCTGACTTTTCAAAAATAATGAAAGTTTTTGTCTAAGTTCCTTTGATCTAGTTTGACCTAGGATAAATCTCTTAGCCATTTATTTGGTGTTTTGAAGAGGTTTAAGGTTTTGATCAAACTAATTTGTAATTTAATGCATTTTTAAATTGATTTTTAACTGATTAATTGTGTAAAAATTATGTTGAGTCATTTTTATGGTCTTGTGATGTTTGACTATTTGTTTGGGCCTTGGTCAAGGTTGATTTGACTTTTGTTGGATTAAAATCATTGGATTTAGGGAATTGATGAAATGTACATTTCATCTCACAAGTTGAATGAATGATTTTAATTTGATAAAATTCCTCCCATGACCAATTTGTGTTTCTCTCATTCCCCTCCCCTTTCATCTTCATTCTCATTCTTTCCCATCCCTTTCATCGACCAATGAAATCTCAATATCCTAAGTCTAATTGGTTCATCAATAACCTTTTGTTAGATGAACCAATACAAGTATGGATGAGATAGGTTCATCCTTTTGATCTTTTATTTTAGTGTATGGTATGTTTTAGGAATTTGGTTCATTATACCAAATCTCTAACATGCATTAGCACCTAAATTTTTATTGCTCGGTCTCAGATAGTTGTGACTTCTACATAAGTCAAATTACGATTGCTTAACATGGAGCTAAATTTGACCCTAAAGGCATAGCATTCTAGTAAGTGAGATTGTAAGTCTCCCATATTTCATGGTATTGTGTGGAAACTTGGCCTTTTTTACTTCCTTTGGAAGATGTCTTGATTCAAGGATTCATGCTTGTGAATAGATGGTTGAGTGTTCTTCAAAGAATGACTTAATTAATTGAAAAGCAAAATACCACTAACATATAATTAACCTTGACTAACATTAGACTGATTCTTATTAATATTGCTTTACTTTAAAGTCATTTATTTTTATACAATTTAATATTCAAGTCATTTACCATTCATTGTCATTTACATACCATTTAACTTGTTTATGTTTATGCCATTTTCACTTTGCTCATTTGAGCCATATATTATGATTGTATATATTTGCTTGTGTATTTTGATTGTGCTTGTGGTCTTAGGACCTTAAAATACTTAATAAACAAGAAAAACCCTAAAAAAAATGTTTGTGTGGACTGTTGGGTTTGATCTGAACTTTTGGACTTAGGATTAGGCAACATTCCCTATGCAAAAGGACTTGGCCAATGCCAACATTTCTGAGACACAATTATTGTGATTTGAGCTTTCATCTGATGCAAGTATTGGGATCCACTTGAACTCATCTGCTACATGGTCTTGATACAACTGTTATTTTGATCTTGTGTCTAATGCTTTATTCTGAGTTAATCGAGGAGTATTTCATCCAATACATGAGAAGACAATGAAGACTGCTAGCTATGGAATTGCTTTCTTGGATGTGGCTATCTTTATTTGATGCCTTGATCTTCATGATGTCTAATATTGCTAATTGCTTGCTGATTGCTTGCTGATTTTCACTTGATTCAAAGTCCAAAGGGAAAGTGGGTTTTCTATATGACATTCTTGTCTGTTGGATTGCATCCCATTGGTCAAATCTTTTCAACTCTTAACTTTTAATTTTATGCTTAGGATTAGTCTCTTCATCTCCTCCCACTTCTTAAACTTCAAAATCTCTCCCCCTTTTCAAAAACCTTATTTGCTTATGATTTCAAACTTTGACCTTATTTCAATTAGAAACTTTGGCCTTATGCCATTGAATTTTCAAATTCTTTTCTTAAATCAAACTTGTGAACAAATCTAATCATATTCACTTAAAATTTCAAAAGACAAACAGAACTAATACCCATTCAACTTTTGGGCCCTTTGTGCCTCTTTTAACTTAAATTTTGATTAAAAGAAATCCACTCATTTTGAAATTAATACCACGAACTACGAGGTTTTGATCCCTCATTTTTATGTTGGTACGTAGGCACAAGTCTGAATGTCTTGTCAAACACAAAAACATAATCAATGAATTCTTTTCTCATCCCCACACTCTATTTTTCTCAAACATCTTTTATACCAAAAACACATACACACATAAAAAAGGGCTCCCTATGAGTACCTAGGACACTTTGGGTGCTAACACCTTCCCTCTATGTAACCAACCCCCTTACCTGTAATCTCTGGCATTTTATTAGTTTTGATTTGAAAAATTATTATCTTTGGGTTTTGTTCGTGCTTTTCCCTTTTCCTTTGAAAACAATAAAAGCGCGGTGGCGATTCTGGTTTTATTGACGTTGAGCTTATCCATAGCTTGATGGTCATGAATTTACTGCTACACTATGCAGTTACAAACCCTTAGGATTCTCCAAGAATAAGGCCCAAGTATGTATGGAATGCAATATGTTATGAATGCATAATATAAAAGACAACATGACCATTGTAGGTTCAAGGTATGTTGGAGGCTAAGTCTCCCTGCAAGAACCCATATACCCTTACAAGGTGAGTACTAAGACTTCTGAAGACGCTTAGATTCACGAGTCATGAGGCAAAAGTATTGTTATCACCACAAGACAGCTTGTGAGTCAACAATACTTTCGGGATGATCTCCTATAAGTGTAGTTTCCTTCAAAGTCAAAAGCCAAGTGTTATATAAAGGTCCTCGGAATCATGGACCCTCTTTGGAAGAGTGGCTGTCAGCACGAATGTGACTCACGTTCCAGCGAAACTCCAAAAAGAGTCTACTCCAAGCGGGATCTCTGTATCTCCTACTCAAGACAACTACGTCCTACATGTCAATACAAAGATTCCTCATATATTAGGTAAACTCTCTAAGCCTATGTATTGGGCTTTTCACTCTGTAGTATCCACCCCACAAGATCACAATAATATATATATGTGTGTGTGTGTGTGTGTATATATATATATATATATATATATATATATATATATATATATATATATATATATATATATATATAATATATATATATATATATATATATTTATATATATATATATATATATATATATATATATATATATATATATAACAAGAATATATAACAGGAATGGATAAATAAATCAAACGATAACAGAAATAAACATCCCAGGAAAAGGATACATGCAAGCTAGGCTTGACTCGCTTTGGGAAACTTATATACTCTCCCCTACAGAGTCGCCAGCTATCGCGCCGCAAAAAATACAAAGTCGCCATCATATTTTATTTATTCCAAAGGAAAGGGAAAATAACGATAAAATCCCAAATGATAAGGGTCTCACAACCAAGAGCGGGTTCGGAATTCGGTTATGCAAGGGGAAGGTATTAACACCCCTCACATCCATGGTACTCCATGGGAACCACTTGCTTGTATCAATGCGTATGGATGTTGTTTATCTGTATGTTGGTTGCTATCACTAAAATGAGATGAATAAGGGTAAGAAGGGAGAAAGAATAAGCTTCAAATTAGTGTGCTCTCCAAGGATTTGGGTCCTTGTGCCTATGTATCCTCATACGTGCAATGAGGAAGTTAGAGCTTCATAGTTCCGCTCACAAACGGAGTATGTTTTTTATTGTTTTTGTGAACAATATTGATGTTCGTGTGGTACTACTCACTTGCTTGTATACTCTGTCATGGGAGCGGGAAGTATTTATTTGTTTGCGGTAAAGTGGATATGGGAAGTATTTGTATACAAGTATTTGACTCTTGACTAAGTACGACCAACAATCAAAATACTTGGGAGTTGAGAGAACAATGGTATCCTGACTACCTTTTTTCTCCCTCATGGCACCTATATCTAACTTGTTTGAATGATTAGATGTCTTAAGGAGGAAGTAAAGTGTCGGGTCCTCAAGCTAGGTACGACCGACAACCCAAGTACTTGAATGTTTTGTACAAGCACGTCCACCCCATTTTTGCATTTTAGTTTCTTATGAAAATGTTTTGAAAAAGGCACTTGACGTTGGATCAAGTGTTTGGATTTCTTATGAAAGAGTGTGAAGAATGGAGGAGAGAGATAGATAGAATGAGATAGAAGAGAATGGAGAAGAGATGTAAATCCTGGATCATGGAGTGGATGAGAGATATTTAACGTTGGATCAAGTACCCGCGTTGTAATGGTCTGAGTTTTATTTGGAAAATAACTTGACGTTGGATCAAGTACCTTTTGGTTTCTTTTGAAATTATTTATTTTTATCGTTTGTTATTTATCTTTTTAGTTAGCATGCAGGATGAACTAATAAAAACAATAAACCTAAACTATTACATTCTCATGGGGTGGGGGGACATATGACCCACAATGGGGGGCAATACAACATAAATGGAAATGGAAAGAAATTAGACAAGTTACAAACCATGTACCATGCCTAAAACATACAAGTGGCATGGTACTCCACATAATACAAATCAAGTGAATGGGTTAGAGGCATGGGATATGTTGGATTGTACTTGAATCTCAAAGTCACATGTGGACACAAACATGAATCAAGGTGAGTTAGTATGCATTAACAAATTAAATGGAATTGACATTAAATGCTAAAAATGATGTAATGACATAGAGATCACGGTGAAAATAATGGGCATACAAGCATATCACATTAAATTGAAATATCATTTTCAATTTAAATCTAATAACCACAATCAATAGAGCACCATTAAAATTGGAATTAAAATCAAACCATGCATGAATATGGTATTAATATGGAGTTAATATGATTCATGGTATCACAATGCAAACAAATCAATTTAATCCTAACTAAGCATTCATGTTAATTGAATTAAAAATGGCAAAATCAAATATTTAATGAATATATTTTCCTGGCATTTTCTTAATGATTAAAAGATGAATTAATACCTAAACATTAAAATCCTAAATGACTAAATCTAATTAAATTCTACATGAACAATTAAGCAATTAAATAAATTTTATTTTCTTAGCATGGTGAAGGTTATCAACAATTAAATTCACAATCAACAATTAAAACATGAGTTAAATTACAAGAAAACAAATAAAAAAATGGCAAGAAAAATGAGCAAAACAATAAATAAATTCATATGGGTCAGGGGTGCAGTTATGGAAATAGGGTGCAAAATATGGAAATAGAGGCTTTGGGTCCAACAGAAAAAGCCCAAACACAAAGAAATGTTAATGGATTCAACATGGATAACATCTAGTAAAACAGAGGTGTGGAAAGTAAAATATTGGGCTTAATGACCTAAGCCCAACAGAATTTGCATGGGGAATGTAGAAAAATCCAACAACACAACTTTGTCTTCTCTACACATCAAATTCCAATTTTCATGTCAAAAAGAAACCACCACTAGAGCTCTAGGACCACCGCGCCGAAAGCGTTGGAGTTGTCCGGAATCAAGAAAAAACACCATTTTCCTACTCCTCTCAACCTCCTATATCCTAATATGTCATCTATTCTAACTAAAATTTAACCAATTCTGGAAATTTGGACATTAAAGTCAAGAACCCTAAGCACAAAATCTGAAATGAAATGGAGATGGAGGAGAATAAAGCCACCAAACCTTGGGGCTTTGATTATCCACTACACAAACTACATTATGGTATCAAAGATTCACCAAACAAGCAAGAATAAAAATTCTCCGACCTGCAAGAATGGAGCTTTTCCTGGGAGTTTGATGCTGGAGATGAATAAGATGAAGTGAAAACCAGAGGTATGTTACTTTGAACCTTTAATCTTCTACTTCTGCTATGAATTTCTTCTCTTCAAGAATCAACTCTGAAAAATCCTAAATCGAATTATTATTGTTGATATTGATTATATGAATGTAAGAATAGTGTTGAATGCAAGAGGTTTAGCTCAATCGATAACAAACTTTAATGTGAAGCTGGCTCCAATGGTGGTAAAGCTTTAGTGAAGGGAGAGGAATTGGAAAAGATGAAGTGAGAGAGTAAAATTTGAATTTACAATGAGTGATTTGAGAGAATGATTAGGTTCTGATTTTGGTGATAGCTAGCCCCTTGATTTTGATGAGAGTGATGTTTTTATATAGGTTATAGGTTTGGATCAAATGGAGGTTCGGAGTTAGTTTTGTGAGGTTTGAAATTGGTTAAATGAGGCTTGGAGTTAGTTAAAGTGGTTTGAAATTAATTTGATGAGGTTTGAAATTAGTTTGATGAGGTTTGGAATTAGTTAGGACTGTTATGGGTAACTCACAATGTTAGGAATTTTGGTGAATTGAAGTGTGTTAGGAGTTTGGTTCAATGAGTGAGAGGTATGATTGATTGCTGCATAATTGTGTAAAGGTTGTAATCTGTATTGAAGCAAGCATTGAGACTGATTTGGAGTGCAAAGGAAATTGCATTGCTGCTGAAAAATGCAGTATTTTGGCCCGCTGAAGGCTGGAAAAAGCAGGTGTAACCGGTTACTTGATTTTGCGTAACTAATTACATGCCTGAAAATGTGTTTTTGGGTTGCTGAAGGCTAGAAAAAGCAGGTATAATCGATTACCTGATTTTGTGTAACCGATTACATGCCCAAAAAAAGTGTTTTTTCTCCTTTTCACTATTTTGTGGCATGTTGGGACCACGACTCATTGTGTATGCTTTTTGGTATGTTTTTACAGGTCCAACTCGTAATGTGGTGTTGAACAAACACTCTACGATGGTGCAGAAGCTCGAACATGAAACAAATGAAGTATAGTATGGTTAGTTGACTTTGGTCAACCGTTTGACCAAAAAGTAATAGTCGACCAAAAGTCAATTGTGAGTCAAATGATGTAAAAAATGTAATTATGATTTTTCTGGGACTCTTTTGTAATGGAATGTTGAACATTTGTAACGGAAAAAATAGTTTTCTTACCAAGTCTTATGATGAACATCCGAATTTGCATTTGAATGGAACTTGTAGAAAACGATGAATTGTCTGACTTGACTCTGATTTACAAAGTTTTGTTTCGAATCCATATCAAACGACTAAATCCACAAGAGATTAATCAATCCCTCTTACAACTCATAACTAGATTAAATGCCATGATGCAGTCCACGTGATCCATAAGCATCTCAGATCGAAATTAAGCATATCACCACAATACTACATGTTAGGTTTTTAAGAACACCATAACAGGAGCTATCCAACGCTTGAACCATAGACCACGTCCTTTGAATCAATAATGCACATGGATGAATATGGGTTATTGATCTAGGTGATCATTGTGAAGGATATGGTAAATTTTGGGGTATGACAATGCAATTGATAAAGCTACATGAAGAAAGCTAGTTTATTCCCTTGATGTTATAGAGTTTGATCCAAGGTGGAGATTTGTGAGATATTGGATCGAACTCTAGTATGGTCGAAGGGTAACTTCTTGGTTCGACAATTCGACATGACCTTAGCATGCCGTCGAAGTCTGCTCATATGTTGTAGTCGAAGTATGTTAGGATTGTTAGCATGTCGAATTTGGCCTGTTTGTTATGCCCAATTGTTTAAGTTAGCTTGTTCTCTAAGTTAGCTTGTGAAATGGATTTGTGTGTAAAGGCACATTATGTTAGTGTGTTAGTTTTCTTATAAATAGCATACTAGTATCTCGTCATTGCATAATGCAAATCCTAATTAGGGTGAGAGAGGTTATTTGATATTTTGTAACACTTGTAATCATGTTTCAAAGACAAAGTAAAGAATAGTAGTTTATAACCAATTTCATTGTGTTCTTATTGCTTTCTTCTTTTCTACCCTTATGGGTTTTTTATCGATCAAGAAACCAAATATACTTTGTAATTTCGACATCATTTTCACAATAATTAACAACTAGGATCGATATATCTGATTAGGAAAATACGTACGAAATAGGTTAATGAACTTTAATCCTAGCAAGTTCATATCTTTGTTCTTTTACATATCAATCATCAATTTTACATTCCTTTACTTTTCGAAAACAAACATCTTACATCATTTTAAATAATATAAACTGTTGAATGACGGTAATATCGCACTAGTTCTTGTGGATACAATAACAAAATACTTACTTTTCATTCTACGCATCAGAGATCAATTATGTAAGAGTGAGAGAGATTGATTATGTGAGAGTGAGAGAGGTCAACGAAAATGAGAGAACACGATGGAGATTTGTAATTTCCCCTAAATTGGTCATTGAAACATATCTAATAAAATTCCATCATTTCAAAATTCTCTCAATTATTTATCCAAACAAGGGATTTTGGTGAAGACATTTTAAATTCCCTAAAAAAAAGTACATTCCTTCGTTAAAATGACTCATCCAAATATAATCTTAAACTTTTTAAAATATTGTAAAATAGTCCTTAACAATTTTTAAATTTTACAAATAAGTCCCTTTAAATTTTAAAAATTACAAATTAGTTCATATTTTTTAAATTTAAAATTAGACCCTCAAAATTTAAAATTTATAAAAATGACCCCCAAAATATAACAATGATTTATCTTAATACGTTATGCAAACAAAAAAATTTAAAAATGAATGAATTTCAATTGAATTATTTGAATTGTTTAGAATTTAAAATTTTTAAAAATTTCCAATTACCTCATCCAAACACACTCTTATAGTCTGTTTGGTTGAAGGATTTTGGAGAGAAGGGGAGTAGAAAAAATATTTAAAATGAAGTGTTTGATTCAATATTTTAGGAAGGAAAAAGAAGGAGATCAAAATCCTTCGTATAGTAATTTTTCATTTCTCATTAATCAAGATTTTTAGAGAGCAGGGGAGAGATGCTAAAATATTATTTATTATATTTTTGAAATTAATCTTAATTTTTTAAATAAATTTTTTAATTTATTCTTAGGAAAATATTAAAATTTTAAGTTTTTTATTAAATTTCTTTTTCTTATCAAAATTTTCCCTTTTGTAGTTAAAAGTTTGTTCCTACTCAAGTCAAATTTATATTTTATTTTTTAAAATTTGACGTCATTTCTTAATTATTTTTACATTTTTCTTTATAATATATATTTTTAATTTTATTATATTCGATAATTTTTTAAAATTCTATATTATTATTGTAACATTTTTTATAAAATATTTTATGATATTCTATCATTGATTTCTCATATTCCGATAATAAACCTGTGATCTAATTATGAAACATTAATTTAATTTAGGAGTGTGCCAATTAAATCACAAATTATTATCGGTTAAGAAATTGTGATTTAATTATGATGACCATTCGATTATATATCATTGGTGAGGAAAGTGACGGAGGACGTGATCCTTCGCCAGATATGAAGGTCCACCTGTTCGATTTGACTCCTAATTTTAAAAAAACAATAATATATATATATATATATATATATATATATATATATATATATATATATATATATATATATATATATATATATATATATATATATATATATATATATCCTTTCCTTTCATTTTGTTGCTATATGCTCTTTCCATTAGTAAATGTCAAAAATTAAATCTATATGCAATGGCATGCATTATGAATCTATTTGTGTTTCTAATGTTGCAGGAAGGTTAATTTGAGGGTGGATTGTGAAATGGAAGTCCAGAATTTGTTTATTTGAGGCTATATCTTCAACATAAACACTTATTTCAATTAAAAGGTTTAACTTAAGATTCACTTTTGTTAAAAAAAAAAGTAACATGGAAACCAACAGTGATCGAAAGGCAAACCCACCTAAAAGGCAGATCTTTATACTCTCAGGTCAAAGCAATATGGTCGGTCGTGGCTGTGTAATCAAGAACCCCCACCACACTCCTAACAAACGATGGAAGGGAGGATGGTGAATACAGTCTTAATCCTATACTACCATCTTTCTTCTTGACTAGTAACACCGATGTACCTCACGGCGAAACCGTCGGTCGGACAAACTTTTTCTCAAGCAACTCCTTTAACTGTTTCTTCAGTTCACTCAGCTCTTAAGCAAACATTCTATAAGGATTCATCGACACAGCACTAGTACCAGGTACTAGGTCTATAGTGAACTCAACTTCGCGTCCCGACGACAAATCACTGATATCATCAGAAAATACTTCTGGAAAATTACATACCACCGGTAATTCACCAATCACAACTTTGTTTTCGGTCTTCATAGAAGCTAATATCACAAACACTCCAGCCTCTTTGTCATATCCCAATTTTGTCTGGTTTTTGTTTTAAAACTTTCATGCATCTAACTTTATTTTGTTTTGCTTAGACTAAAATTTTGGTTTTACAGAAAGACCGATTGAATCAATTTCTTGACCGTGCATAAAATCTTTGAACGGTTTTTTTCTTTAGATTTTGACTTGCAACTGTCTGTTTTATTGATCTACGCTACGCGTAGTTAAACCTGCTGTGCTCAATTTACTTTTTCTCGCATCTTTGGGCGATCGCATTTTTATATGTCTGAGCTTTCTCATTCGAGTAGTTTTTACTGCGAGATTTGATCAGCGTCTGTCTTCTTTACAAAACTATATTTCACGTATATTATTTTAATGCGTTTATTTTATTTTTTTTGCGCATTTTCGCGTCCAATTTTTATTTATATTAATTCCTTTAATTTTTGTTGTTTTGTCAAAATATAAAAAAATATATATAGACAAATAAATAATCATTTGATTTTTATTTGCTTTTCTAAAAAATATTTGAGCAATAAAATATTCATATCTATGTTTTTACAAGAGAAAATTCATTAAGTTAAATCAATCGGATGAAGGTGTTGAGCAATAAAACAATGAATCCCTAAATCAAGAGTTGTTTTACCTGATTATCTATATAAAGATGAAATATGTGTGATAGGGATATATGGGCTTTGAGAAATGATCAAGATAGCCGTAAATGTAATGTGTTTGATTAAGGTTAGAAGACTATGTAGATGTTCATAGAATAACACTAACTATCAATTAGTTTATTTGACAACATGAATTTTTATAAAGGGAAGGAGGGGAGAGTGATTTTAACTATTACAAAAAAATAAAAGGAGAAAAAAATGAACGATTTTAATTGTAAATATATTTGGTTCATAAAACTTTATTTGATGGTCTCCCATAAAATTTTATTTGAAAATGGTCCAGAGAAAATCATCACCATTCAGTTACCTTTTAATTAAATTTTATATACTTACCTTTAAAAAACCAAGGTATAGATTTCACATGACTTTTTTTAACGGTAGACAATCTAAATAATTCAAAACTAAATTACATATTTAAGATCTCTTTAATTTTATTTATAAGACTAATGATATTTACGGTTTATAATTAGATCACAAATTTATTATCAGAATATAAAAAATTAATAAAATAATATCATAAAATATTTTATAGAAATGTTAAATAATAATATATATAACTATAAAAAATTATCGAATGCAATAAAATCTAAAAAATAATATTATAAAGAAAAATGTAAAGAAAATTAAAAAGTGACATCAAATTACATGACGGTAGACTAAGGGTGAGATTCGCTTTTGTTCCAAAACAGAACTAACATGGAAAGTGACAGTGATCGAAAGGCAAACCCACCCAAAAGGCAGATCTTTATCCTCTCCGGTCAAAGCAACATGACCGGTCGCGGCGGTGTAATCAAGAACCCCCACCACACTCCCAACAAGCGATGGAACGGTGTCGTTCCACCAGAGTGCAGTCCCGACCCTTCAATCCTCCGTTTCAGCGCCGCCTTGAACTGGGAGCAAGCACACGAGCCCCTCCATTTCGACATTGACACCAAGAAAGTCTGCGGCATAGGTCCAGGCATGGCGTTCGCCAACGCAATCCGGAAGTGTGTACCCGACGAGTTAGGCCTCGTTCCCTGCGCTGTTGGCGGCACTGCAATAAAGGAATGGGCACGTGGGGAGGAGTTGTACGAAAACATGGTGAAGAGAATCAAAGAAAGCGTAAAGGGAGACGAAAGTGCAGAGATCAGAGCATTGTTGTGGTTCCAAGGAGAGAGTGACACATCAAACGAAGATGACGCAGAGGCTTACAAACTCAACATGGAGAATCTAATCTACAATATTCGACAAGATCTAAACTTGCCATCGCTTCCAATAATTCAGGTTTCGTAAATAACTATGTTTTTGTTTATTTATATTCTGGAACAACATAAAACAAAACAACCTTAGGATTATGGTGATGTTTGTTATTAGGTTGCATTAGCATCAGGGTTTGAATACATTGAGAAAGTGAGAGAAGCGCAGAAAGCGATTAATATTCCGAATGTGATTTGTATTGATGCAAAGGGGTTGCAATTGAAGGAAGATAATCTTCACTTGAACACAGAAGCTCAGATTAAATTGGGTCACATGCTGGCTGAGGCTTTTATTACTGTTTATCAGAAAATTAATAGTTGAATTAAACCCTAGTTTTGAAAGGGAAGAAGAAGGGTTTTTTCAAAGCACTCTAATTTTTTTAAAGACATTGTAATAGCTGGTTTCGAACTGGATCTGCAAAAAATATTGGAATCTTCTAGAGTTGGAGATTTGTTATTATATATTGATGGATCTTGTTTGTTTGCTGTGAGTGTGCATCTTGACACACACATGTGTATCTATTTCTGTGTGTTAATGTGTGAGTTTGATTATATTTATTATTGCCAGTTGTATTATAATGAAATATGATTAGATATCCACGAAAAACCTAGACTTACACATTAATCTTTTTTGATTGTGTGTTACTGTGAGTTGGTTTTCTCAAGTCTCTTTTTTTTTTTCATTGCATTGTTCCTATCCACGTCATTATAACGAGCTGGGAACAAATATTGTTGAATCATGATTTTGTTAATGCTGTCTTGGTTATCTTCTTTCTGTGGATGTTCGGATGTTATCATTGAAAACATACCTCATTTATTCTCAATCGAATATCACTCATCCCCTTAGGAAAGACTCGAGACTTTGAGGTAGAACATTTAGTTTTTTGTTTTTTTTCCTCTTATTGCGTCCTTGTTTGTTATTGTGGAGGGCTTAAGCCCCATGCTTTTTTTTAAAAGGGAATTATTAATTTATTAGTTGGAAAAATTTCATATGAAAATTTAAAATTATTCTATAGATTTGAAAGATATATCTCCGAACATATTTTTTGTCTCACTGAATTACGCTCCAAATGAGTGTCACTTCATTTTAAATTAAAATTATATAATGGAGATGCATCTCTCTCTCTGATAAAATCCAAATAATTTATTGATTATTAAGCATTCCACTGAAATTTTTGGAAATGCATTTGTGGAGTATTGAAGCGGGAATGTGAAAAAAATCACATTTGCATGTCAGATATATTCGGAGATGCATTTTCGAAAATGTCAAGCGTGATTTTTAATAAAACAATCACGTGCATGATCAAACCCCATACCCATTTTTGCTCAAAACCCTTTCAAAATATCATACTATTCTCGATCAAGATTTTCACTTCAAACCTTCATTATGTATTTTATCACATCAAAAGGAGCAAATGAAGTTGGAATCTAAGATAAAGATAGTATATTTCAAGCTTCATTGCTCACATTAATCTTGTTTTATAGTTAAAAAACTTACGTCGTATCCGAAAATGTATTTCTGAATTATGTATAAATTCCTTCGGAAAATGCATTTTTGGAGTTTGTCTATTTTCATTTGCCACCAATATGTTTTCAATTTCATTTTTTTTGAACATTTTATGTTATTGTTTTTATTAGATATGGTGCACCCCGATGTTATTCTCAAATCTATCGTGTCTCCGGATGCAAAACATGTTATTGTCAAAGAGGTAGATATTGACAACCAATTTACAAATGGACAAGAGTTTGAGTTTCATGATCACATGATTAAATGGATTCGTACAAAGGCATCCAAATTGGGGTTTAGTGTTGTAATCAAAAGGTCTGATAATGAGTTAGATACAAGAGGTGCATTTGTGACAATGACATGTGAAAGAAGTCAGAAGTATATAACTCTTCTCCGGGATTTCAAACGAGATGACACTGATTCAAAAAAATGTGAGTGTCCCTTTAAGTTGTGTGGTTATCTGTTGGCAAATAAAAAATGGAGATTTAATGTGATATGTGGTTTTCGTAACCATGAAATGTGTGAAAAGTTAGTCGGTCATCAAATTGCATGACGTCTCATGCCAGAAGAGAAAGAATGTGTTTCATACATGGCATTGAACATGGTGCAACCGAAAAACATACTTGCAACTTTAAAATGTAAAAGACCATAAAATGTCACAAATATCAAGCAAGTCTATAATGTTTGGGTCCAAAGTAACAAGGCGTTGAGGGACACTCACGTTTTAAATAATGGTTGTGGTTGTGCTTTCCTAATTTTGATTGGGACAAGTATTGCAACATTGATTGTGGTCGTCGCGGTATGAATTAACTACAATTTATTCTTTATCATAAAAATGGTGAATAACAATATTGATATCGAAATCTCGATCGTTTTTGTGGTAATGAACTTTTTTAAAACCTTGATTACATGTTATTGCCCGTTGTATTAAAATGAAATATGATCAGATGTCCATGAAAAACATATTTACATTGTTAGAGTGATACAATTTAAATAAATATGTTAAGCAACATAATTTGAATGAAACTTGTGTTTAAATAGAAACCGAAAAAGTTGCGAATTTAAGATGGAGAGGAATGCCAAATCCTTTTGCCCCTTAATATGCATACTTAAGTTAAAGACTAACACAAGCGAGAAATGCAATGTCATCATAATTTAATACGGCGTTTTAAATATTGGTGTACATGAATCGATTTGGGTTGATTTTTGTCAAACCTAATACTCAATGTATATATGACAATTCACTTTGAACGAGGTAAAATAACCATTTGTTACATCAATGAGTCATTTTAGACAAACTCACTAAATTCGAGTTGGATTGAATTGGATATTGAGTTGCTCAAATAATTTCTTTTGTTTTATTAATATTAAATTACTAAATAATTAGTCATCATATTTTTTCATAAAAATTATTCAATATTTTTATCTTAAAAAAAATTAGATAACCTATTTTTATTATTTTTTAACATCATACAATAATAAATGATATATCAACTAATAAAAATTATCATAAAATACTAGCAACAAATTAAAGTTGCATGATATAAAATTGTATTAGTATAAAAAAAATCAAAGAATGAAATATCCAAAATTAGTTAAAGTCATGGTTTATTAAAATAGTGAATGTTCAAGAGACTAAAATTGTAAAGGTTAAGTTGATCAAAATTATTAAAATTATAATAATAATATTTGATTAGCGGGTTAGTGGATTTTTTTTGAATTTGAATTTAGTTTTACTTGAAATCCAATTTTTTAAATAGATTTTTTAATTTTTAAATCCATATGTACCTAATTATCGGACCTAACTCATTTTTATTAATTTTTAGATGGATTTGACCGAGTTTTTATACCCCTAGTTTTAAATGTGACTTTGTTGCCACTTAACACTTTTAAAATTTGCGCCATGATAACTTGATCCTCTTGATTAAATCCGACTAGTGGACGTTATGAAGTACTGCCATATGCTAAGGTAATTCGAAGAAGGGTGTATTTAAACAGATCTAAATCAATTGTAAATTGATCTAAAATAAATCAAAATCGCACAAAAATTGAATTTATTGGATGTTCAGATGTTATCATTGAAAACATACCTCCATTATTCTCAATCGAATATCACCCATCACCTTATGAGAGAGTTGAGAATTAGATTAAGAATATGTTAGTTGTTTTATTTTTCTTCTTATTCTGTCCTTGTTTGTTAATGTGGAGGGCTGAAGGCCCATCCCTTTTTTAGGAAATTAATAATCCTACCATATAAGGTAGAAAAACATCCTATAAAAATTAAAAATTGTTTCTTAAATTTAGGAGATGTATCTCCAGACATATTTTTTGTTTGACGTCTTAAATGAGTGTCACCCCATTTTTAAATAAATTTTTATTTCGAAGATAAATTTTCGGAATTTTGAAGCGGGAATTTGAAAACATGTCATTTTGCATGTCAGACATATCCAGAGATGCATTTTCGAAAATGCCGAACATGATTTTAATAAAACAACCACCTGCATGATCAGACCCCGTACCCATTTTTGCTCAAAACCCTTTCAAAAACCTTCCATTCTCAATCAAGATTTTCACTCCAAACCTTCATTCTTGTATTTCATCACATCAAAATGAGCAAAAGAAGTTGGAATTCAGGGTAAAAATTGTTTATTTCAAACTTCATTGCTCACATTAATCTTGTTTTAAAGCTGTATTTCCGAATTCGAAAATGTATTTTCGGGTTCTGTATGAATTCCTTCGGAAATGCATTTTCGAAGTCTGTCTGTTTTCATTTACTATCAAATTGTTTTCAATTTTATCTGTTTTTGGACAGTTATGTTATTGTTTTCATTAGATATGGTGCACCCCGATATTTTTTCCAAACCTATTGTGTCTACGAATACAAAACGTATTATTGTGAAGAAGGTAGATATCGACAACCATTTACAAATGAACAAGAGTTTGAATTTTGTGATCACATGCTTAAATGTATTCATACGGAGACATCCAAATTGGGGTTTGGTATTATAATCAGAAGGTCTGATAATGGGAGATATAAGAGGTTCATTTCTGACAATGACATGTGAAAGAAGTGGAAAGTATACAACTCTTCTCTGAAATTTCAAATGAGATGACACTGGTTCAAGAAAATGTGAGTGTTCCTTTAAGTTATGTGGTTATCTATTGGCAAATAAAAAATGGAGATTTAATGTGATATGTGATGCTCTGCACATTGTTGTATAGATACTCAAAAGGAGTAAGTGTTCTTGTGAGTTGGAAGATGACCCTGGAGCTTTTCTTTGTTTATTTAATCATTTATCGCTATTTAGTTGGTTTAATGCTCTGATCTGTTACATCAGGAACTAAGCGTTTTAATTGTTTTTGAGTTAATCATTGGATCATGTTACTTTAATTAAGTATTTCAATTTGATAAGAGAATTGAAGTTATGTTATTTATTTGAGTTCTGCTGTGAGTTTTGAAAATATTCGTAAAGTATGCATGTTATGTTTGAGTAGCATCCTAGAATGTGGATTTTATTCTTTTAAGTAAAAGTCGGGATTTTATGGTGTTACATCTGTCAACCACTAATAATAGGAAGAGAAATTTTTAATACAAAACAACAACAATATTTCCTTTGACTTAAAAAGGGTCGAAGCTTTAAAAATAGATTAAAAAAATAAAATCAAACTAATTAAAAGGAATGTTGAAATGTTCTTTGGGCGCCGACCCTTTTCCAACAAACCCATCACTATTTAGCTTGATCCAATATGTTATTGGATATCCCCATCTGATGAAAATTGTGTCATTTCTAATGTTTTTATCATTCTCTTTATTTTGAAATACATTCTCTACATTCTTAATAAAATGAAGAATACTTAATATTGGATTGTTCAATATTTTGAATCCATTTTGAAAAGTATGTTTACTCTTCCAATTAAACATCAAACAACATGGAATCATGAACATATTCATCCAAAGAGTGAACTAAAAACTATTTAAACTATGCTACAAATTGAAAGAAAAAAACATTCTTTAATCTCATATGAGAATAGCTGATAGTAAGGGTACATTCAAGAAATTTAATCTATTTCTCAATCTGATAGGCTATTCTAATGGTTAAAGTGAGATGGGTACCAAACTTTGTTTTCTTTACAAAAGATAAAACATATGTGATTCTTTAAAATTACCCAAATTAATACACCAAAAAAATGTAGGTCTTCCAAGTATGACTCATATTGTTGAGATGATTATGAGTTGTTGAGAGTATAACTCATATTATTGAGATAATTATAGGTAGAGATAACTGTTTGTTGTGGGAAAGTGAGGATTAGGGTTTTAGATAAACTGAACCTACTACTATATATATGGCTTGTAACGTTGTAATCCAACAAATTCATATGACAAAAATAAAGGGAACTATAGATACTTTATAGTCACAGAGGTAGGCACCATTTGCAAAACTACATTAATAAACATCGATCATGTCCATTGTATTTTATTTTTATTTATCTTTAATCTTCTATACTGCTTATTGTTCTAACAATTGGTATTATATATTGACGATTAACCCTAGTGAAAAATTTGAAGTAACAAGGTTCGATTAGATGAGTAATTTCAGATTATGCCAAATGGGGGTTAAGGATCTGTTGGCTCAATAAAGTTTACATAAGGCATTGCGTGAGATATGACCAAATGACATGGTGGATATTGATTGGGCAGAGATGAAGGACTAGAGTCCAATATTGATTCATCTATGTGTTTCAGACGAGGTGATGCATCATATCCTGGACCTGATGATTCCGAAAGAGGTTTGCGACAAATTGGAGAGTCAATATATGTCAAAGTTGCTAATGAGAAAATTGTTCGCGAAGAAACGACTATACAATCTGAAGAAGCAAGAAATATATGATTTGCAATAACATGTCAATGTCTTCAAAAACATAATCACTGATCTAGTGAGGCTTGGAGTGAAGATTGAAGACAAAATTAGGAAATTATCTTCCTCTGCTTGTTACCACGTTCTTATAACCACTTGGTGACTACTCTTACCTACGGGAAGCATACTATTAATCTTAATGTGATTATTGGTACACTTTTTTCTCATTCTCAAAGGAGAGAAAGTGTAGAGGAAGGAACTCAGGGTGACGTTCTTTATGTGAAAGAGGGTCAATATCGTGGGCGGAACAAGGGAAATGAAGGTTCTAGAAATAAGAAGTCTAAATCCAGGAATCGAAAAATATCCAAGTGTTATAGTTGCAAACAAATTGTGCATTGGAAGAGGTATTTTCCAAACAGAAAGCAAGGCTCATCTAGTTCTGCAAATGTTGTTCAAAGCGATGATTCTGACAATGAAGCAAATATATTATAGGTTTCATCCAGCAAGTGCATAGATGCATGGGTACTTGACTATGGTTATACTTACCACATGATGTCGCACCGGGAATGGTTCACTACATTCAAGTCAGCTAATTTTGGATTTTTTTTATCTAAGTGATGATAAAACATGTACTCTCACTAGAATGGGATAAATTAAAATTGACATGAACGATGATGGCGTGCGCACATTGAACAAAGTCATATATATTTTAGATTTGAGTATGAACTTAATTTCCCTAGGTATTATATATGCAATTGGTTTCTCTTATAGGTATGATGGAGATATGGACATTATAAAGGTTAACAATGGTGCATTGTCTATGATGAGAGAAAGGAGGACTACATGTAACATCTATAAATTGTTAGGGAAAACTGTTGTAGGTGATGTTGCATCAATTGAGTCTAATAATGATGCAAACAAACTCTGGCATATGCATTTGAGTCATCTAATTGAGCTTGGGATGATGGAGCTTCATAAGAGAAATCTATTGAAGGGTGTCCGTAGTTGCGAGTTGGAATTGTATATTGGGGAAAAAATATGGTGTTCATTTCAAGATTGGGAAGCATAAAACAAAGGGAATTTTAGACTATGTGCAGTTTGACGTGTGGGGATCTACAAAAGAGGTTTCCATGGGTGGTTCTAGGGATTTTGTGACTTTCAACAATGATTTTTCTCACAATGTTTGGGTGTGTTTCTTGAAGTAGAAATATGAAGTCTTTACCAAATTCAAGTTGTGAAAGGCCGAGGTAGAGATCAAACAGGAAAAAAAATTCAAGTATTTTAGGTCAGATAATGGGACATAGTACACTAATTTAAAATTCAAGAGATTTTGTGAAGAACACGGTATTCAAAGACATTTTTCACTTCGCAAGATACCACAACAAAATGGTATGGCATAGAGAATTAATAGGTCTTTAACTGAAACGGAAAGATGTCTTTTGTTAAATGTTGGACTACTAAACAAATTCCGAGCAGAGGTGTTTAACATGGTGTGATATCTTATGAATAGGTCACCACATGGTTCATTGGAGGGGAAGCTTACATAGGAGTTATGAACAAGTAATCCTATTGAACTTGAAAATTTAATGTTTTTTTGGTGTCCGGCTTATGTGCATATATCTAGTGAAGATAGATCAAAACATGATCCAAAGTGGAAGAAGTGTGTCTTCATCAGTTACGCAAAAGGTGTGAAGGGTTTCAAGTTATGGGATCTGATTAAAAAGAAGATAGTAATCAATAAAGATGTTATTTTTTATGAACATTTAATGTTGAAGAAGTTAGTCGCAACAAATGTATCAACATATGAAGAAGAAACATGCAACAAACAAGTTATTCAAGTTGATGTTGATCTGTCACCAGTGATCAATTTGCAGGTAGTTCCTGAAAAATAGGAGAAACTAGACTCTGATACTAAAATTGACCATGAACCTGAAGTTTCAGGTGGATCACATGATTATATTCTTGTATATGATAGAGAACCCCGTTCAACCAAGCCACTAGAAAGATATGGGTATGAAAAGTTCACAGTCTATGCACTTCTTACTAGTTCTGGAAACCCTTTGGCTTTTCGAGAGGCTTTATCCAGCCATTAGAAGTATAAGTGGATATGTGCAATGGTGGATGAGATGGAGTCCTTGAATAAAAATCAAACATGTGAATTTTTTAAGCTTCCTAAGGAAAAAAGGGTTATGGGTTGTAAGTGGGTTTTCAAGAGAAAACCAACAGTAATAGAAAAACAAAATAAAAGTTCAAAGGTCGTCTTGTAGAAAAGGGATACTCACAATAAAAGGAGATTTATTATGATGAGATTTTTTCTCTGGTCGTCAGACATACTTCTATTAGAGAAGTATTAGCCTTGGTAGCCATCCGAGACATGCATTTAGAGAAGATGGATGTGAAATTTCTTCATAATAATCTAGATGAGCAAATTTACATGGAGTAGCCTGATGGTTCAATGTCAATAGACATGGAAGACTAGTTTGTAAATTGAAGATGTATTTGTATGGTTTAAAGCAACCTCCAAGGATATTGTACATGTGCTTTTACTCATACATGCTTAAGATTGGCTACAGAAGGTGTGAGTATGGTTGTTGTGTTTACGTTAGGAACTTTGATGATGGTTCTTTTCTTTTTCTTGCTATTATACATTGATGATATATTGATTATTTCTAATCATTTACATGACGTAAATGAATTGAAAAGCATGTTGGTAAATGAATTTAACATGAAAGACTTAGGTGCTACTAAGAAGATTCTTGGCATGGAAATTTTCAAGAAAATGAGTGCTAGAAAATTATGGTTCTCTCATAAAATCTATGTTGAAAAGGTGCTAGACAAGTTTGGAATGAGTAATTTGAAAGCTGTGATTACTCTATTGGCGAATCACTTTAAGCTCTCATTCAATCAATGTCCAAAAACAGATGCAGAAGTTGAGTATATGTTAAAGGTTCCTTATACCACTATTGCTAGTTGTTTAATGTGTGTTATGCTTTGCACTAGACCAAATTTAGCATAAGTTGTGAGTAAAGTTTATAAGTTTATGTCCAAACCAAGAAAGCGCCATTGGGAAGCAGTCAAGTGAGTTTTCAGATACCTAAAGGGTACTATGAGTTATGGCATCATGTTTAGCAGTGAACAAGGCAGTCCTTCAATTGTAGGATATGTTGATTCAGACTATGTTGGTAATATGGATTATATGAGGTCTACAACAAGGTATGTCTTTACTTTAGCAGTAAGACCTATTTGTTGGAAATCACAAGTTCAATCTATAATGGCCTTGTCGATAACTGAAGCATAATACATGGAGGCGGGCAAAGTTGCCAAAGAAGCCTTATGGATTACATGATTGGTGAGATAATTAGGTGTTGAGAAAAGTGGGATTTGGTTGGATTGTGATAGTCAGAGTGTCATTTATTTAGAAAACAATTGGGTGTATCATGTCATGACCATGCATATTGATGTGAGGTTTCACAATATCAAAGAGTTACTTGCATTTAGACATATATTACTTGAAAATGTTCATATTTCAGAGAATACAACTGATATATTGACCAAGACAGTCATTAGTGGTAAGTTCAAGAATTGCTTGAACTTGTTACATGTTTCTCATTGTTAAGCAAGAGGTTCACCTCCCCAATTTCCAGGATGAATAATCATGCATGAAGTCTTCATAGGGGTATGATATTCGCCAAGGTGGAGATTGTTGAGTATGACTCATATTGTTGAGATAATTATGGGTAAAGATAATTGTTTGTCGAGAGAACTAAGGATTAGAGTTTTAGATAAATTGGACCATAATATTGTATATATGGGTTGCAACACTGTAATCCATTAAATCCATAAGACAGGAATAAATAGAATTATAACTATTCTATAGTCGCGGAGGTAGGCACCATTTGTTGAACTGCATTAACAAAAATCTGAATTGCGTTAACAAAGATTAATCGTGTCCATTGTGTTTTGATTTTGTTTATCTTTAATCTTCTATACTGGTTGTTGTTCTAACAATGTCAATTTGTATTTCTATCTCTAATATGATTATTAGTGATCTTTCATTTCAACCAAGCATTCAAGATAATACTAGAAAATGTGGCTCACTTATCTTTTGTGATAGAATGATTATTGTTTCGGGCTGATTAAAGGTCTAATAAGATCGTCTTAATTCAACAAAAGCATTATATTAAACTAATGTACATATAAACCTCCACTCTAGAGCATCACAGAAGAGTGTAGTCTCCTCTCTCATCTCAGTCGTTAATATGCATTTAATGGTCCTCCGTAATTTAAGTCGGATCAATCTAGATGGTTCTTATTGTCACCCTTATATATAAGCATGAATCTGAGCGATGTCCAAGTGTTATTTCGCTGATACTCATAACTCTTCCACACCTCTTAAATATTAATTTGATTGTTGGAGTTCTAACTTTACAAACACTCTATCTATTTTAATTATCGAAGAATTCAACCCGTGAACCAAAACCTTTTCAAGATGGTCACTTTCTACCGAATAAATCCACTAGTTCTAAGGATTCTCACAATCTCATATCATACCAAAAATAAATAAAATAATATACATTTACATATGTTAAAACTAAAACCCAACAAACAAAATCATAAAAATAACAATAAAAAAGTGACATATTTGCATTGACAAAATAAATATTTAAATATTTAAACTATATTTTATGCTAAAGACACCAAATGTTACATCATTTGCACTTTATATAACTCAAAGTTGGCCGTACATGTCCACTTTTGTTTGACTGGTTCGTGTGCAATGTGTTCCACTTACCAATATTAAAATTTCAAAAGTTAACCAAAATAATTTGTTACATTGTATATAGACTACATACAATATCATTACATTTATAGACTAGTTATTATGCAATATATCTCCCACTTACTCTATATATTGCATGAGTGAAAAACTGATATTATTCCACATATATGATAAGTGGAGTTGGTTATTTATGTACAAAAAAGTGATATATGCAATAACAAATCAAAGAAGGTTAGAATTTCTGAACTCTTGTTTTTAAAACCAATGTGCCTTTATTTGTTTTCTTGCTTATTAACCTTAGTGGAAAACAACGCAGCATCCACTTTTTTAAATCACTGTTTTTGCACTGTTTTTGCTTTTATACCCACTTATGCTTATTATAAAATCTTACTAGCCTTTGAAAATTATCATTTTCTAATTAGGACATGTTTCCTTACTGATTCCCAATATAAAACAAAATCCATCATTAAAAAATATAAGCAAAGTCACCAGCTGTTTTATGTTTTTTTTTTAAAGAACAACACAGAAAAAATATACAATAAAAAGAGAAGTGGCGAAATGAACTTCTCTTGTTTTTGTTTTAGAACAGGAACATGATAAAGAAGTACATAAAACAAGAAGATGATAAAGAATAAGAATATTCAATCTAAAGTGATCTTCTCTCGAATAGATAATATCAACAGTCTTTACACATGAAATATAATTAAATTAAAAATAAATAACTTTCTAGATTTATAAGAATATTTTTTATTTTTTATATAATTTGTAATTATTCCGTCTTGCACGCTAAATAGAGACAGACAATAACGAAAGACAATATTTATTAAAAACCCGAATTGTTGAAAGAGATTTCATAATTCATAATAAAAGAAAGGGTGGTGTCAACTTTTTCCAAAATCTGCTGTCTAAACTGCCCTAGGTTTAAACAGACAAATGTATTCTATTATTTTTACTACAATGAAATATATTATATTTTACATATTATTATCAATATTTTTTTAATTTTTATATTTAATCCAATTATATTAATTACACACCATCTTTTTAAGGAAAATCTTTCTTCACTCCCTTTTTTCATTCTCTTTTTGGTTTTCGTTTTTTCATTTAATTTTTCATTACATTTTTACACGCACACTCCATTTTTATTTTGCTTATAATACAATTTATTTTACAAATTATATATTATTGTTAATTTGAGGTTGATTCCCTTCGTACAAAGTTGTAGCCAACCAATTAAATACTTTTTCCATATTCATCCGATAATCATTAGATTAAATAATATACTCGTCTAAGTGTCATATAGAAGGTAGGAAGAAAATAAAATTTGAGTATTAATATGAATATAAATAGTTAGTTTTATTTTTTCGAAAAACAACAAAATGTAGTTTTTTTTATGTATTAGAGGTTTGACTAGTTGTGTATCTAAAGAAGGTTTTATATTTTTTCGTTAAAAAATAGTTTGTTAAAATGGTTTCCAATTTTTCCGTCCAAAAATTACAATTGAGATAAGGCTTGCAATTTTTCCGTTCAAAAAATTATAACTGAGAGAGGGTTTACAATTTTTCCGTTCAAAAATGGTAAATAAGAGAGGGTTTGCAATTTTTGCGTTCAAAAATTGCAGTTTGAAGGGTTTGCAATTTTCTCCTTAAAAATTGCAATTTAATGAGTGAGTTTGTAATTTTATTTTGTAAAGATTTGAACTTGAATAATGAATTTATAAGTTTTTTTTCTCTTTTTTACTTTTTGTGGGTATGCTTTCACGTGCGTAGAAAGTTATTTTTTTGTTATTTTTCTAACAACGGTTGAGAAACAAGTGTGAATTCTAACGGTTAGATGAGGAAAACGAACTAGATGGGGCTGAATAGATTGCAAATAAAATTTTGATTAAATTTTAAAAATAAATAAATATTTTCTATGACAAGCGAAAGCTATTGCGGATCGACATTCGTCTATCCGAAACCGTTATCCGAAGAATCAGATATGCGTATTAAACTGTAACGAAATAAAATAAACGTATAACGATGTTGAGAAAACAAATCAATATGTTTTTCAAAATAACGTTTGAACAATTAACACTTTGATAATCAATTTTCGAAGAAATAGAAAACAAAAAATTGAGTAAGACAATTTATTAAACACTTGGTATGCAATGAATACCAGACTAATTTTTCTATTGTGTTGTTGATGTGAAGACCAATTGCAATTTTATAGATTACAATCATCTTACAAAACAGTTTGAAATACTTCAACACAAACATAATTATAAATATATATGAAATTGCACACTAAATGAATTCACAAAATGAAGAGAGAGAGAGAGAGAGAGAGAGAGAGAGAGAGAGAGAGAGAGAGAGAGAGAGAGAGAGAGAGAGAGAGAGAGAGAGAGAGAGAGAACAAGCACTACTACAAATACTACATTTCATGACGAAAATTTCACATCAGTTATTGAAAAATCGAGGTCAAATGACCTGAAACGCGCTATATATATTTTTTAAAAAAACTTTATCTTTCACCTCGATTTTCTACGAAAACTGAGTTAAAGTATTGTTCAGTGTTTGAGCTTCGATTCCCAACTCCTGCAATTTTATGTTTTATTTACAACTAAAAGGACATCATTGATTTATACATTTTACATCGAATATTATCCCTCAGTTGTTGAAGAAACCGAGATAAAAACTATAAAAACAATTTTTATTCCTTCAGGATTATAATGTTTTATCTCATTCACTTTTTGCGCCCTAGCAAATGAAAGAAACTCATTCTTCTCCAGCGAACAAAGGAGTTTCTCAAGGCTCAGTACCACCACCCTTCTTCTCCAAGGAGGAAGTAAGCTCAAATTCTTCTTCGTTGAGCCTCTAATCACAATTCTAGTATGTATAAATTCTCTATTACTATATTTGTTGTTTTCGTCGTTGATGTTATAGTTGTAGGTCGTCGTCGTCGTTATTGTTGTTGTTGTTGTTGTTCAGTCGTTGATGTTGTTACCGTATGTGATTGTTGTTGTTATTATTATGGTTTTTGAGACTTATATTATTTACTATAATGTTGTTATGATATTTTTTGTTGTTATGGTAGTTATTGTTGGTTGTTTAATATTTTCATTTTATTTTTAGAAGTTGTATGTGATTATGGATCGTAGTTGGACGAAAGTCAATAGATTAAGTAAAGAGTATGAGAATTGAGTGATTCAATTTCTTGATTTCACGGAAATAAACCTTCCTAAGAAGAAGGGGATTTTTTGTGTTCTTGTAAAATTTTCCGAAATATGCACAAACATCCAAGGGATGAAATATTCAATCATTTAGGTTGTGATGAAATTATTCAAAATTACACAAAATGGATATGGCACGGTGAATGACAAAAAAGACCTCTGTCACATACAATTGAAGATGATGATGAATTTATGAATGATACTCTAGAAGATATGATTCATGATATTAGGATAGATGCTTTCAAGAATGCTAATGTGGTAGATATTTTGCAAAAAACATGGAAGAGTCGTTGTATCCGGGATGCAAAAGTTTTACAAGATTTTCAATTGTGTTAAGACTATTTAATCTTAAGGCAAGAGGTGGATGGACGAATAGAATGTTCAATGAATTGCTTGAATTGTTGTAAGAAATGCTTCCAGAAGGTAACTCGTTATTGGACCGTAGTTATGAGGAAAAAGATATTGTGTTCAATGAGTTTGGATCATGTCAAAATACATGCATGTCATAATGATCGCATATTATATAGGAAAGAATATGAAAATTCGAAGTAGTGCCCGAGATGTGGGGAGTCACACTATAAGAAGAAGGCTAGTGGTGTTGAACACGACGACAATGTAACTATAAAAGGTGTTCCTTCCAAGGTGATATGGTACCTACCGGTAACTCAAAGGTTTAGGAGATTGTTTGCTAATGTAAATGACGGAAATAATACTATATGGCATGTATATGAAAGAGTGTATGATGAAAAAATTTGCCATGTAGTTGAATTCATTTCAATGGAAGAAAATTAATTCCTTGTTTCCAAATTTTGCACTAGAATCGAGGAACCTTAGGCTTGGACTTGCCACCGACGAAATGAAACCTTTTATTAATTTGAGTCCTAACATACGCCATGGTTTGTTCTTCTCATGATTTACAACTTATCTCCATGGTTATGCATGAAGCGCAAATATATGATGTTATCAATGATGATTTTGGGTCCAAAACAACCAGGGAATAACATTCATATTTTTTTAACTTCATTTATTGATGATTTAAGACTTTTGTGGATGGAATGTGTTGATGTTGATGATGTGTATACAAGTGATAACTTTAAGTTGCGTACCATGTTGTTTTGCACAACCAATGACTTTCCAGCATACGGTAATTTGTCTGGGTACAACGCCAAGGGGCATAAAAGATGTCCTATATGTGGATTTAATACATTCCACCACCAATTACAAAATGGAAAAAAGACGGCTTATCTTGGGCATCAGAAATTTTTAAGACCTAATAATCCATACCGTAGATTGTAGAAGGTTTTTAATGGAGAGCATGAGACTGATTTTGCTCTAAAGCCCTTAGTCGGGAAGGAAGTTTGTAAAAGACAACAACACATTAAGGTTGTCTTTGGAAAGAAACTAAAAGGTAAGCAAAAAGGGACTGTGGAGAAAAATAGTTAGAAAAAGAGGTCGGTGTTCTTTGATCTTCCATATTGCTCTAGTCTTTATGTAACACATTGTATTGATGTGATGCATGTAGAGAAAAATGTATGTGATAGTTTGATTTGAACACTTCTAAATATTAAAGGCAAGATAAAAGATACTAAAAAATCCCATGAAGATATGGTGGTGATGGGTATAGTAGAGGAATTAGAACTAGAAGCCACCAGAGCAATTGACTTCTTGTTTACCTCATTTTCCTTGTTCTTTTCCTTCTTAATCTTCTTCTCATGCTTCTCCAAACAAATGAGATTTTTCTCATGTTCTTCAAGCTTTACAAACAAAGTATTAATATATAATGTCAAGAGGTTGTTGGCTTCCTTGATTATGGTGACCTTCGATTGTCATTCACTATTAAGACATCTTAAAATTTTGTGAGTAGCAATTTCATTGGAATTCGGCTTACCAAGTGCATTCAAATAGTTTACAAGATGAGTGAACCTCTTTTGCATATCGAAAAATATGGTTTCACCATGCTTCATATGAAAGAGTTTAAACTCTTAGTTCAAAGTATTGATTCTATCTTATTTAACTTCATGTGTACCCTCATGGGCAACTTGCAATGAGTCCCACATAGCTTTAGCAGTCGTGTAGTGAGAAACATGATAATATTCATCAACTCCTAAAGTGGATATTAGAATATTTCTTGCTTTCCAATAACATAACCACTTTTTCTCATCATCTTCATTCCATTGGGCTTTCGGTTTAGGTACAACAACACCATCCACATTGGTCATAGTAATTTGAAAATGATCATTTATGATGGCATTCCACACATTTCTATCAATAAAATTGATATGGACACGCATACAATCCTTCTAATAACCTTAGTTTTCGACATTGAAACAAGCGCTCTATTATATGCCCCTTTAGGTTTGAGATCCATAATCTAATAAGCAATTTTGAAGCACAAGATAAACTGGTGCTCATGATACCACTTGTTAGATGAGGAAAACGATCTAAAGGGGGGGGGGGGGGGGGGGGGGGGGTTAAATAGATCGCAAATATTTTTTTAATTAAAAATCTATTTTTAAAAGTATTTTATATTGCAAGCAAAAGCTATTTAGGATCGAAACTCGTCTATCCCAAACCGTTATCGAAAGAATCAGATATGCATATTAAACCGTAAAGAAATGAAATAAGCGTATAACAATGATGAGAAAACAAATCAATATATTTTTCAAAATAACGTTTGAACAATTAACACTTTGATAATCAAATTTCCAAATAAATAGGAAACAAAAAATTGACTAAGACAATTTATCAAATACTTTGTGTGCAATAAACATTAGTCTGATTTTTCTATTGTGTTGTTGATGTGAAGACCAATTGTAATTTTATAGATTACAATTATCTTACAAAAATATTTGAAATACTTTAACACAAGCATAGTTATCAGTATATGAAATTGCACACTAAATGAATTTTTACAAAATGTAAAGTGAGTGAGAAAGAGAGAGAGAAAGAAAGAGCGCAAGGATTTGTTTAGGCAGTTCCCCAATTGTCCTCACTATAGGTACGTCTTCCCCCAATTCTAAATGGAATTGAGATATTCAATTAAAATTTGTAAAAGTTATATACAAGAGAGAAATAGAAACCCAAATCCCCTAAATCCTAAGTTTGATATTGATTATATCTTCTTCTCTTTCCTTCATCTTACTCAAGATCAAGTGTCCCAAAGATTTCCAATTGATCTTCCGGCTCTATTACTCCTTTGACAAAAACTCTTTTCTTCAAAAATTTCACTCGGTTGACTCCAACTTGTAAAATCTTGTGCTAAAACCCCTAAATCACCCTTGATCTTGGAGGTAAAACCCCAACTGGTTTTATCAATGAAACCCTCAAAGAAATCTCAACACAATTTGATTATATAAATCCTAAATTGGACCTTATCAAGCTTGTATCTAGATGGCACCCAACAACAATGATTATGTGTAATGGTTATGTGTATGCATAGAACAAGGTTAACGATGATGATAAAATTCTTTGTATATTCTTGGTTTCATTTTTTTGAAAAGGATGCATGAATGTAAATATATATGTTTGTGTGTAAAAAAGAAATAACAAAAAAACAATTTTTTAGAAAAATTACAAGTTTGGAGTTTGAAACAGTATGTATCGACCTAAGGACCTTATGCATCGACCTATAGCAGGTAGATACCTTGGCTTTTCCAAGAGCTCAGCATGCATCGACCTCAAGTGATCATGTGTCGACCTACACATGTTATGTGTTGACCTAAGAGCCTTATGTGTCGACACATACAAGGAAGCAACTTTGATTTTGAAAAAGCCTTCAGTATGTGTCGACCTATAACTTGAATGTGTCGATGTATAACCTTGTTTTTCTTATAAAACTATAATTTTGACTTGTAAAAATCTATCTAACATGATTTTAAGTGTCATAAGATGAAAATGCACATCTAGACATAGAGGATAAGTTCCAATCTATATCAAATACTATGTGTCCTAGTTTTGACATAATTCAAAACATTTCTAAAAGGATAATGCACTCACAATAAGTCTCACATTGCTTAGAAAAATGGAGATTGAACACTTTATAGGTAAGATGGCTCACACACCTATCATCTTAAGGTTTTGGGTGAATATGTGGTGTCTCTCTCACTTGTTTGGGTGAGTCTTTGACCTTTAGGTGAGTGTTTGACTCAATGTAAATGTTTTCCATTTATGATGACCCATCGGTGGTATCAGATTCCGGTTCGAGTAAGGGACCGACTCCTTGTATTGAAAGTCTTCTTGAAATGGTGGTCAGGCAGTGTGTCCTGTTGAAATTTCCATATGAGATAAGGGTGTCTTTCACTGACGGCACAAGCATGTGGATGAAAGAACTTCCGCTTGAGGGAAAGCATAGTGGATGGATTCACACTTGAGGGGGAGATTGTTGAGAAACAAGTGTGAGTTATGTGGAGAAACAAATGAGAGTTATAAGTCACACATTGCTTAGAAAAGTAGAGGTTGAGGATTTTATAAATAAGAGGACCCATACAACTATCACCTTAAAGTTTTGGGTGAATATGTGGTATCTCTCTCACTTCTTTGAGTGAGTCTTTAACCTTTAAGTGAGTGTTTGACTCAATGTGAATATTCTCCCTCATGATTACTCATCAACAATCACGAGTAAGTTGATTTATTTCTTCTTCAAGTTGAGTTTTTTTTATAATTATTATTAGTTATTATTAGTTATTATCATTGTTGCTGGGTGAGTTTTTCACTAGGGAGCATTAAATATTGTGGAACTTATTATTTTTAGAGAAACACCTTTGTGAGAGACACACCACATGTTCACCTAAAATCTTAAGGTGATAGATGAATGGGTTCTCTCACTTATAAATGCTCAAGTCTTCATATATCCAACCAATGTAAGAATATTACCCACACTACTCACACTTGCTACATTATGAACACTCCCCCTCAAGTGTGAGTTGACAATGCTCCCATCAAATGAAAGCTCTTCTTACTTCCACAAACTGTTGTATCGCACAAAACATTTCTTACTCACCATCCTAGCGCCGTTGACACTCTTCAACGGAACGTTTTTTACTCACCACTCTTTTGATGTCGTTGACTTTTGATACAAGTAAGTCGGTCATTTTCTCAAACCAAAGGCTCATGATACCATTTGTTGGAGGAGTTTTTCACTAAGGAGCATTGAACATTGTGAGACTTCTTCTTTTTAGAGTAGCACCGTTATGAGAAACACACAACATATTCACCCAAAATCTTAAAGTGATAGGTGAATGATTTCTCTCACTTATAAATGCTCAAGTCTCCATATTTCTAACCAATGTGTAATTATTACCCACGTTACTCACACTTATTACATTCTCAACCATTATTTTTTTATAAATATTCAAAATAACTCCTTAAAATTTTAAGATGTGATTGTTTAACCATAAATGAAAAAGTAAGTAGATTTTCAAAATAATGCTACGTTGAAGTAGTCAAATCTGCATTTTTATTTTCAAATCACATTCTTACATAGTAAATAAATAGAAAAGCTAAATAGAAAAGCGAAAATTGTATTTTATCTTGGTAAGTAAAACTATCAAATGTGGGATTTACCCGTTAAAATACAATTTCAATAAATCAACATCACTTTATTTTATTTGGAGGAGTTATTTGCAAAAATAAAAATCCATGATTTAAACACTGTCCTTCTAGGATAGTATAGGAGAAAGCTATACTAAGAAAATAGTTAAAACCCATATGTTCCCATGCATATGGGTTATTATTCAAATGTTTTAGTTATACTACTTATTAAAGTAAAATGTTTCTCGATTTAATATCACTTTAAACATATTTTGGTTCAAGTCTTTTAAACTCTTGTGAAAATAAATCAACATATTAAACAATAATATTAAAAGAGATTATTTTTTCCAATATATTTGAGAGTTGAAGAACTCAAAATGGAAAAATAAAAAGAAATAGAATGACATTATTGGTTACTGTTGTGCGGATTAGTAGTTCTAAACAAAATGCTTAATTTTGTTGGTGTGCAAGAGGAAGAAGATGAAGATGAAAGAGGGAGAAGAGAGAAAAGTTGTAACTAATTTTTTGTTGAATTGAAAATTTTGTTACAATGAAAAAGGATTTCTGACAAACTTAAACCAAGCTTTAGCTTATATACATAAGCCCAAACTAAAAATAAAATTCAAATGCAAGCTAAATTACACCTAAATGAAATTGAAATGAATTACAATCTAACGCTATTCATTAATTCATATTCAACTAATCAAAATCAATAATGTAAATTTCATCCCACAACTGTATAAAGTGTTCATCTTGATTGCTTTGGTCAGAACATCTGCCAGCTGCTTCTGAGTACTACAACATACAACTTCAAGCACCCCATTTTGATCCTAGTTCCTCAGAAAATAAAAATTTGTGTCAATGTGCTTGCTTCTTCTATACAACAATGGATTCTTGGAAAGACTTATAGCTGATTTGTTAGACGATAGTACCAATTACCAGTCTGATTGTTTCATGTATAGCTACATGAGCAAACACCTCAAAGTGATCTAGTTTAGATTTCTATAGAAATCCTCTAGCTACTAACCTTGCTTTGTATTTTAAAATTGATCCATCTGGATTTAGTTTCACCTTGTAAATCCATCTTACACTGATGTATTTCTTGTTCTTTGGAAGCACGATCAACTCCCAAGTCTTGTTTCTTTCTATAGCCTCAAGTTCTTCCTTCATGGACTTCAGCCACACTTTCCTTTAGAGAGCTTCTTCTGTACTTACTGATTCCGAGTCTACCATCATGGCACACTAGATGACTTCTCCTTTAGAGTCTATCTCAGTATCTTGCAGCATGTCAAACTCAACAAATCTTCTTGGTATTTGTCTGATTCTTTGCGGTCTCTGAACTTAATCAGAATCTTCTTCAGGTGCTGGAACAATATCATATGTTAGACTACCTTCAGAGATCGGACCACCTTCAGAGGCATGATTACCACCCGATTCTGGATCATAATCAGATTCACCTTCGGAGTCAGACCCCCCTTCAGACTCTTCTTCAGCCTCAGAGCCACCTTCATACTTTGACTCATCTTCAGACTCAGAATCTGAAATATCTTCAGAAGTTAAATGAAATGTTAACATTGCACCATAGTTGGATTGAGACTTGTTCCAATCTTACGCTTTTGATTCTTTCACAATGACATCTATGCTGAATTCAACTTTGTTAGTGACAAGACAATAAAGTGTGTAAGCATCTGTATGGTACCTACAAGCAACATGACTATGCTTTTGTCATCCAACTTCTTTCTTTTAGCATCTGAAAGATGTTTAGAACAAACAGAACCAAACACATTCTCTTATACTCTTGTATTAGAGTGTTGTGAGATGTAATTAAATATTTGTTTTGGAGGGTGTGGGTGTACTGGGGGCCTGGGTTAATTGAGGGTATATTATGTGTTGTAACAATGTTCACATAGTGTTATTCTTTGATTGTCTATTGACAACGACCGTGGTTTTTTTCTTCCGTTTTTAGAGTTTCCACGTTATGTTCTTGTGTTGTGATTGTGTTCCTCTTTTTTCTATATGCTTTATTTTTTCTTAACAACTAATATCAGAGCTTTTGGTTCGATCTAAGGATAAGTGTTCTTAGTATGCTCTGTTGTTGCAGTTTTGTCTGATCTTCCACATCAGAAAAGAAGGGTAGTGTTATGGAAGAGTTGTTGAGTTGCAACAAAAAATCAAGTTGTGCAGTTTAGGCTAGAGAAAATTGATGGTAGATATTTTTTACTTGTGAAAAGTTCAAGTCAAAGATGTGTAGATAAATCAAGATGATATAAGGTGCAAGATTACGTCGGTGGTTGAAGAGCTTCCTTCCAACAATGAAGTTGCACCATAAAGTTTCAACCTGGTTTTCGACATGTGAAAATTCTTGAAGTGGTTTAGCTTCGAGTAAAGTATACTCTTCTTTAGGTGGAGTATAATAGTTTTTAAAACTATGATTGTCGGTGAAGACAATGTGAAATTCTTGGAGTGATTTAGCTTCAATTGAAATTTATTCTTCATGATAAAGTATATGATTGTTGGTGATGACAATATGAAATTCTTGAAGTGATTTATCTTCAAGTGAAATATATTCTTCATGAGAGAGTAAGATAGTTTTTAAAACTATGATTATCGATTAAGACATTGTGAAATTTTTTAGAATAGTGTAGCTTCAAGTGATTATACTCTTTATGATGGAGTATGATTGTTGGTGAAGACAGTGAAAGTTTATGTATTATTTTCAATCAAGGTGGAGATTGTAGGGGTTGGTTGAAAATATACATGTTGATACTCTTTATGGTGGAGTATGATTGTCGGTGAACACAATGAAAACTTATGTATTATTTTCAATCAAGGTGAAGATTGTTGGGGTTGATTGAAAATATACATGTTAAAGAAGTCCTCCATCGCTTAGTTTTGTGAATGAAGAGAGAGTTCAAGGCTATATATAGGATACAAGTTCCTTAAAGTCTCACATCGCTTAGTTTTGTGAAGGAAGAGAGAGTCCAAAGCTATATATATGATTCAAGTTCTTCATTCCAATATGCATCAGTCAAAAACACTTTAAATTTGTATGTGACTTTCTTTGATCTCTTATACTCTTGTAGTAGAGTGTTGTGAGATGTAGTTAAATATTTGTTTTGGAGGGTGTGAATGTACTGAGACTCTAAGTTAGTTGAGGGTATATTATGTGTTGTAACAATTTTCACATAGTGTTATTTTATGGTTGTCTATTGACAACGACTGTGATTTTTTCTCCAATTTTAAAATTTTCACGTTATATTCTTGTGTTGTGAGTGTGTTCCTTTTTTTTCTCTAGTCTTTGTTTTTTCTTAACAATAACACACGCCAAAACTAAAAATGAAATTCAAATACAAACTAAATTACATCTAAATAAAACTGAAATGAATTATAATCTAACAAATTTGTCATATTAAAGGGCTATAAGATCCAACATTCTCTCCGTAACAGTTTATCTAAGAATCCAAGTTACCATTGTAAACATTAAAGTTGACCTAATTGATTTTAAGGTTTGAGGCGAATTTTATAATGATATTAATATTTAAATAAAAAAAATCATTTTTTTTAAAACAAAAGACATAATGATTACAACCGATATATGGTTTCATCCTGGAAATTTATTTTTAAAGATGTATAAATATGAGCATCCGTCAATGTTGAATTAATTTTTTTATATAATTCATCAACCTTATTAATTAGAAGTTACAATATTATGAGAACTTTGTTTCAGATAATTGACATGGTTGTGTACATGTGTGCATGCTGACTTACGATGCGAGAAAGGAAATGTGTCACCTTAAAAACTGGTTTATGCCAACTACATTATTGGTATATATTTTTTTATGCATGCAATTATTTAAATTTACTTGTCTCCTATGCACTAATTTTTGTTTAAAATTCATTTATTTAGCACTTCGTGTTGTCATGGTGAAAAAAATAAAAACTACTATCCTAAACAACTTATGAGAAATGCAGATGTGATTTTAAAGATAAATGATTTTTATTGTTTATATATGGCCTGTTGTTTTTATTTTTTGATTATATTTAATCTTTAATAATATATGTTTATATTATAGAATGTATAAATTAATCTTTTAATTTATAAAAAATGAATTTAAAATATATTTTTGTAAAATCTATTTTCAAAAATACAAAAGAATTTTTTTTTTCAAAACATAAACTTGTCCATAATTTATGTTTGGTGCCATGGCCACTCACCATGCCTCAAGTTTAGTACACTTTCTAAGGTGATTTTATTAAGCTATTATTTGTAGCTTCTCTTATAACTTGATTTGTCACCCTGTTTTTTCCTTTTTCCAAACACACTCATAATTGGTTTGTATTGATAAAGATTATATATTTTTGACTCAGTGCTTATATGATTATTAAACTAATTTTTTAATATAATCAAATATGTTTTACCATACATGATAAGGATAGTATGCACTAGTTTCTTTTGGTAATTGACTTTGTGACAAAATAATTGATTTATTTGACTAGCACCAAAAGTTCTTCGGCGCTTAACGAGAGGATGACAACTATAAAAAAAATTGGTAAAGAAAATACTTACAATCTGGTTTTTATCTTATATTTTCAACCATGGTAAAAACCACTAACAAATTTGAGTATGATTTAAGGAAATTTTTATGGAAGAGCTATTAACGTGTCTTTCTTTCAATTATACCGATTTAAACTATAGAAAAAAATAATAGAATTTAGATTAGTCACTCCAAAACCTTGGAATACCAACGCGAAGGATCGTAAGTTAACACCATGATTTTTTTAAAATTTTAAATTTATTTAGTTATCGATTAAATTTTATTTTTGAATTTCTCTCTATATATTATAGTCGTCTATGTTAGCTTTCTAACGTATCTGTTTGCACCTATTACGAATTACGAAATTTATTTACTAACCATTTAACCTAGTCAAATTTCTAGGTTAGAATACATTCAATCTCATGTAATTCGATTGATTAATGTTAATCTGATGCACAAATATCATGGTACAAGTTAAAGTACTCTTAAGGTAGTTTAGAAATATGAAACAAATGGCTTTTTTCTTTGCAAAAATGCAAGGCAACCAATCGATTGCTAGTAGAGACTAATCAATTGACATAAACTTTCTGTTCAAAATTTTCCAAAATAACAATGAACCAATTGATTAGTACAGTTACGCAATCGATTGTCCTGAGTGTTTGGTCAGTTTTTCACCTATTCAATGCAAAACCAATCGATTGTTTTTACAGAGAACCTAGAACCAATCGATCGGTTCACGTCTCTTCTCCATAAATACCATTTCTAAACAGTTTATCTTCCAAATTTAGTCAGACTGAACCATTCCAATGTAACGGTTTCTTATTTTTATTATAATAAATATTAATAATAAAAAACCAATTTAATGTGGTCCATAGTTTTGGGATTTTGGTGGTTTTAATGTAAATTGATATGACCATGTAATTGGGTGGTAATGAGTTTTAATGACTTTAAATTCTTGATGGTAGAATCAAGCATATTTGGTCCCCAAAACTTTCTCTCATCAGAAAAGAAATACACCATCTATATTAAGAGAGCAAGAACTTGGAAGAATCAAAGGCAATGCACTCACAACACTGCAACAATGGCTGAAGGTAAAACCTCTAATTCTATTTTCGCATTTTGTTTTATTGATCTTGTTGTTCTTTTGTTATCAGCAACATAGGATCAATATATATATATATATATATATATATATATATATATATATATATATATATATATATATATATATATATATATATATATATATATATATATATATATATATATATATATATATATATATATATATATATATATATATATATATATATATATATATTAATCTAACATTTGGTATCAGAGCCTCTACCGCCTCTGCCTTATTTTCGAATGGTTCTTTCATATTCGGTATTTTTTTGTGATTTAATTTTGAATTTTGAATTTTAGAATATTATGTTTCAAAACATATCAAAAGATTAAATAATTTACTTTCTAATTTTTTTTCTGGAAACTTACGGCATGAACAGTAATCACGTGAACAATAATAAAACATATTTTTTTGTGATTTAATTTTAAGTTTCGAATTTTAGAATATTATGTTTCAAAACATATCAAAAGATTAAATAATTTACTTTCTAAATTTTTTTTCTGGAAACTTACGGCATGAACAGTAATAAAATTCATTTTTACAGATCATTATGCCTTATTATTTAATCTTTGAATTAAATTTGTGTATAAATTAAAATTGATTTATAATGTTATTATTTTGTTAAGCAATTGTATAAGAGATCTTATTTATTTAGTTTTGTTCTCTCATATAATTGAGTTACTATGTCTAGTGATCGTTATAATTTGGATTAGCCACAACATCCTTAAATTAATTGAGATTATTTTTTAAAAGTTTTGAGATCACATAAATTATTAGACATAAAATTATAATTAATTATACGTGGTATACTGAATTTTATCCTACAGGAATTTTTATTATATTTGTATGATTAATTGGGATAAAATGTCAAAATATTTTCATAACTTGTCCACAGGAATTATGAATTGGTACATAATTTGATAGTTTTATCATAAAATACTAATTTTGGATAGAAAAACAAAATTATATCATGCACGTAAAGTATTAATTCATAGATGATTACTCACGATATATGAATATTTATTTGCTTAACAATAAATATGAAGCATTGGATGTCTTCAAAGTCTTTAAGGCTGAAGTTGAGAACCAGTGTGGAAAACAAATAAAGATAGTGAGATCAGATCGGGATGGTGAATACTATGGTAGATACACTGAGAGTGGACAAGCACCTGGTCCATTTGCCAAGTTTCTTCAAGAACATGGGATTGTTGCCCAATACACCATGCCCGGTTCTCCAAACCAAAATGGTGTTGCAGAAAGAAGAAATCGAACATTATTGAACATGGTGCGGAGTATGCTTATCAACTCTAATCTTCCTAAATCATTGTGGAATGAAGCACTAAAGACGGCTGTGTATATTCTAAACCGGGTTCCATCCGAGGTTGTCCCAAAGACACCATTTAAGTTATTTAAAGGATGGAAGCCGAGTTTAGGACATATGCGCGTTTGGGGATGTCCGTTTGAGGTGAGGATTTATAACCCACAAGAAAAGAAACTAGATCCGAGGATCATTAGTGGGTATTTCATTGGATATGCCGAAAGTTCTAAAGGTTATAGATTTTATTGTCCATCTCATACAACTAGGATTGTGGAGTCAAGAAATGAAATGTTTCTTGAAAATCATTTGACTAGTGGGAGCGATCAAATCAAAAATTCAATTTCTGTGCATGATCATATCGAGTATGAACCTTCCACTTCAATTAATAGATTGGTTACTATTTACAACATCCCTCAAGTTCAAATGGATGTTGATCAACCAATCATCGAGACTCCACAAGCTACTGATGATCCAGTAAATCAAGTTGGTCATCAAGATGATGAACAATTAGTTGAACAACAAGATCCACAAGAAAATGTTGATCAAACATTAAGAAGATCTACTAGGACAAGAAAATCAACTATTCCTAATGATTACATTGTGTATCTATAAGAATCTGACTATAATGTTGGAGCTGAGAATGATCCTGTGAGCTTTAGACAAGCCATGAGTTGCAAAGAGTCAAATTTGTGGTATGATGCCATGAATGATGAAATGAATTCCATGAAAAACAACGACGTATGGGATCTTGTAGAGTTACCTAATGGGGCAAAGGCCATTGGTTGTAAGTGGGTCTTTAAATCCAAGAAAGATTCATTAGGGAACATTGAGAGATACAAGTCCAGACTCGTTGCTAACGGATTTACTCAAAAGGAGGGAATCGATTACACTGATACTTTTTCTCCTGTATCTAAGAAAGATTCTCTTCGTGTCATCTTGGCATTAGTTGCACATTTTGACCTTGAGTTGCATCAAGTGGATGTGAAAACAACCTTTCTTAATGGTGATTTAGAGGAGGAGGTTTATATGAAACAACCTGAAGGTTTCTCTTCTAATAGTGGTGAGCATTTCGTTTGCAAGCTTAAGAGATCGATATATGGTTTAAAACAAGCCCCTCGTCAATGGTATCTTAAATTCCATGAAACGATATCTTCATTTGGGTTTATTGAAAACCCCATGAATCAATGTATATACCAGAAGGTCAGTGGGAGTAAAATTTGTTTTCTCATTTTGTATGTGGATGACATACTACTTGCAACCAATGATAAAGGTTTTCTACATGAGGTGAAACAATTCCTCTCTAAAAACATTGATATGAAGGATATGGGTGAGGCATCTTATGTCATTGGCATTAAGATCCACATAGATAGACTTCGAGGAATTTTGGGTCTATCACAATAAACCTACATCAATAAAGTTTTAGAGAGATTTAGAGTGAAAGATTGTTCACCAAGTGTTGCACCCATTGTCAAGCGCGATAGATTTAATTTGAATTAATGCCCTAAGAATGATTTTGAGCGGGAACAAATGAAGAACATTCCATATGCTTCTGTTGTTGGAAGTCTTATGTATGCTCAAGTATGCACAAGGCCCGACATTGCATTTGCTGTTGGAATCTTAGGAAGATATCAGAGTCATCCAGGTATGGATCACTGGAAAGCTGCAAAGAAGGTGTTGAGATATCTTAAAGGAACAAAAGATTACATGCTAATGTATAGGCAGACGGACAATCTTGATGTGATCGACTATTCAGACTCCGACTTTGTTGGTTGTGTTGATTCTCGCAAATCAACATCAGGATATATTTTTATGATGGATGATGGAGCTATTTCATGGAGAAGTACTAAGCAAACCTTGGTTGCTACTTCTACTATGGAAGCCGAGTTTGTCTCCTGTTTTGAGGCTACTTCTCATGGTGTATGGCTTAAGAGTTTTAATTATGGGCTTAGAATCATGGATTCTATTTTTAAACCTCTGAAGATTTTTTGCGATAATTCAGCAGCTGTCTTTATGGATAAGAACAATAAAAGTGGAAGTCGAAGCAAACACACCGACATAAAGTATTTAGCCATTAGAGAAAGAGTTAAAGATAAAATAGTAGTTATTAATCACATTAGTACTGATTTAATGATCGCTGATCCTTTGACTAAGGGCATGCCACCAATAAAATTTAAGGATCATGTAGAGAACATGGGACTTGGGTCCTCCTTATGATTGTATACATACAGTTTATTAATAAAACGTTTATATTGTGATGTTTTCTCATTTTCATGCGCACATCAGTTTGAGAAAATATGTTACATTTGGACCAAGAGTAAACATTGGTTTATTCATCAAGTTAGTTACCATATTACAGATATATACTTGAAAATAGACGTGTTATAATACATAGATGAGACTACTCGCTTTAAGAGGGATTATCTCTATGATTCACATATTTATTTCTTGAGTAAGTTTTCCATGACTCATTTATGCCAATAATCAGTTCTATGGACCAAGTGAGAGAATGTAACAGTTTCTTATTTTTATTATAATAAGTATTAATAATAAAAAAACCAATTTAATATGGTCCATAGTTTTGGGATTTTGGTTCTGAAAAGGGTATGATTTATTTTGGTTTTAATGTAAATTGATATGACCATTTAATTGGGTGGTAATGAGTTTTAATGGCTTTAACTTCTTGATGGTAGAATCAAGCTTATAAATAGTCTTTGGTCCCAAAAGCTTTCTCTCATCAGAAAAGAAATACACCATCTATATTGAGAGAGCAAGAGCTTGGAAGAAACAAAGGCAGTGCACTCACAACACTACAACAATGGCTGGAGGTAAAACCTCTAATTCTATTTCTGCATTTTGTTTTATTGATCTTGTTTTTCTTTTGTTATCAGAAACATATGATTAATATATATATATATATATATATATATATATATATATATATATATATATATATATATATATATATATATATATATATATATATATATATATATATATATATATATATATATATATATATATATATATATATATATATATATATATTAATCTAACATCCAAAACATAAACCCTCACTAATCAAGTAATTATGAGGTATAACTTCAAAAAATAAGACATATATGCAAACATGTTTCTTCACCATTCATACAACTGGAAGTCAAAGAAGACAACAACAACAACAACATATTATCAATACATAGAAGCTAGGACAAGTATGAACAACGACAAATTCATCATGGAATCAACACAAACACTAACTTCCCAAGTCATGGATTCTTCCGCCAAGCTAAATCTAACTAGGAACTCACCTTGAGGTGATGAAAAAGATGAGATGAATTGATGATGATGATGATTGCATGGATATCCTCTTATTTCTTTCTTCCCTTCTTTTCTCTTCTTTTCTTCTATTTCTATTCTCTTTTATATGTTTCTTTCTTTGTTTTTTTACTAGTAGAGTGAAATGGGCAAGTGTGGTAGGTATAAAATAAAATAAAAATGAGTGGATAAGAAGAGATGGAAAATAAGTGGTTGGAAAAGAGAGTTAGTAAGAAAATATCTCAAATGGTATTTCTTAAGAATATTTCCTCTACTAGAGAAATTGACCAATTACTAGTGTTACCAAAATGTTCCTTCTGTGCTTATTAATAAAGTTGAATCTCTTTTAATAAGAATTGATATATTATGAGTCCACTGATTACTTTATTTGTCATAACTAACAATATTTAGATCACTAAAAAATATCTAGGATATTACATTCTCCCCCCTTAAATTGAAATCAGTCTCTGAATTTTATCCACTCAAAGAAAGAAACACTTATTGTATCACCGTCCTAGGTCAAGACTTGACATTACTTTAGTTCAATCCTCTGACATATTCATCTTCCAACTTCTTTTCATTGTAACCTTCCTTCCTTTATAAATTCTCGAAACTCCTTGATTTAATCATACTCTTATTTTAAATCTTCGATTAACTTCCAAACTTTCCCCACTTAATTCATCTGACAGACCGCTCTGAGTCACTTGGTCACAGATCCCGCGGCTTCCCTTTCCTGCACTGAGTTAATCAAAACCATAACCACAACACCTTATTCTAATTGAATAGTCAATAATTTTAGAAATATGTGGGATAATTTATTGATTCCTTGACTACGGGAAATACTGATGACTCTTCTCTTATAATTCCTTCAGCAATTGTGACAAACTTTATAATCGACCTATTGATAACCTTATCAACTTCACTTGGCCTGATACTATATACTACGAGCGTATACACCTGATGCTTCAATTCTCTCGTATTACTCTAATAAGATAACACACTTGACACATGATTGTCTTACTTTCATTCCTAAGAGTAGTTATCTCCCTGATCCTCCATGAAATTCCATCGTGCCCTTCCATTCATCACTCTCTATTGACTATCTCATGGGTCCTTATAGGGGATCCATATTTTCCTATGAGTACCTATTATCCCAATACAGTGTCAAAATCTTACCACATCCACATGTAGAACACTTTTCTTGCTGGCATAAGATGGAGAATTAGAACTAATACATGTTTAGATATAGATACGTAAGAGTCACATGACTTCGATCATAAGAGTGTACAACATTCAAAATTATCTTGCATTAGTTCCGATTAATCCAATTTAGTCTGAAAATACCTGGTTCTTATTGCCATAATCCATTTTGAGTTCTTTATAGAGTTCTGATCCACTCACAGGTTCTGCTGATACGGGATTCCATCCAACTTGAGAAATAATAGCAACAAGGAATTTCAAGTCATCTTCGAGGCAATGCTTCCAAGAAACTTTAACCAATCTAGGATATAACTGTGAGTTTTCTAATACTAGTCACAAAGTGACACAACTCGGTCACACATCTGGAGGTAACATTGCATTTCCTATACAAAATCATTCATCTCAATCGTCCATCTCCATCTCTTGTAATTCTAGCTCGTGTTCTTACTCATGTACAATCTGAGTTACATACTTAACTTCAGGAATATCTCATTCATGCTCTTTCTTGGAAGTATAACTCACAAATCCTTTAAATATGGTAAAGTATCATTGTAGACATCATGTACCACTCTCATGAGGGTCTACATCTGAGGCCATGAATCCAAGAGAATTATTTGATGTTGTAGAGGTAAATTCATGACCATCAAGCTATGGATAAGCTTAACATCAATAAAACCAGAGTCGCCACCGAATTTTTATTGTTTCCAAAGGAAAAGAGAAAAGTATGAACAAAATCTAAAGATAAGAAGTTTTCAAATCAAAACTAATAAAATGCCAGAGATTACAAGTAGCAGGGTTGGTTACACAGAGGAAAGGTGTTAGCACCCAAAGTGTCCTAGGTACTCCTAGGGAGCCCTTTTTTATGTGTGTATGTGTTTTTTGGTATAAAAGATGTTTGAGAAAAAATAGAATGTGGGGATGAGAAAAGAATTCATAGATTATATTTTTGTGTTTGACAAGACCTTCTGACTTGTGCCTACATACCAACATAAAAATGAGGGATCAAAACCTCGTAGTTCGTGGTAACAATTTCAAAATGAGTGAATTGCTTTTAATCAAAAGTTTAAATGAAAATGGCACAAAGGGCCAAAAATTTGAATGAAGTTGTTACTTCTTTTTGTCTTTTGAAATTTTAAGTCAATATGATTAAGTTTATTTACAAATTTGATTTAGGAAAAAAAGTTTGAAAATCCATTGGCATAAGGCTAAAGTTTCTGTTTGAAATAAGGTCTAAGTTTGAAATCACACGCAATTTTTTTGGAAAAGGGGAAGAGATTTTGAAATTTAAGAAGTGGGAGAAGATGAAGAGGCTACCCTAAGCATAAAATTAAAATTTAAGAGTTGAAAAGATCTGACCAATGGGATGCAATCCAATAGACAAGAATGTCATATAGAAAACCCATTTTCCCTTTTGGACTTTGAATCAAGCAATAATCAACAAGAAATTAGAAATATCTAGATATCATGAAGATCAAGGCATTAAATAAAGATAGCCACATCCAAGCAAGCAACTCCATAGCTAGCGGTCTTCTTTGTCTTCTCATGTATCAGATGAAATATTCCTTGATCCACTCAGAAGAAAGCATCAGACACACGATCAAAATAACAATTAGCACCAAGACAAAGTAACAGATGAAAACAGGGTTCAGGGCTTACATCAGATGGAAGCTCAGTTCACAATAACTTGGTCTCAAAATGTTGGCATTGGCCAAGTCCTTTTTGCATTGGGAATGTTGCCTAGTTCTAAGTCCAAGAGTTCAAATCAAGATCGGCAGTCCATCAAAATATTTTTTAGGGTTTTTGTTGTTTATCAAGTGTTTTAATGTCCTAAGACCACAAAGAAAATCAAAATGCACAAACAATATATACAATCACAAGATAAGGCTCAAATGAACAAAGTAAAAATGGCACAAACATTCACAAGATATGGCTCAAATGAACAAAGTAAAAGTGGCATAAACATAAACAAGTTAATTTTTGAAAAGTCAGAAGTATTTTTAAACAATTAAAAATATGCACAAAAATATTTAATTCATGAAAAATATCAAAATTAATCCAAAAACTAATTTTAATTCAGAATATGAAAGAGAAAAATATTTAAAGATTTTTGGTGAAAGTCCCATATTTTTTGGATTAAAAATGAAATTAATATGAATCAAACAAAATAAAAGGATTAAACATAAAATCAGAAATTCAAAAGAAATTAAAAAAACAAGGGTCATCAGATCTCCCTCATTAATTGAGGTGGCAGATCTGATGGCCAGAAGCGCGCATTCCACCAACACTTGAGTCAAACGTGTGGCATGGTTGGTAATCACATTGGATGATCAGGATTAGAACATGGAGGGAAGATCTGATGGATAGGAGCATGCCACCACACCACCGGAGCTAGGGCTCCGGTTGTCTTCTCCAGTGGACCTCACCGGACTGGTCCACCACCAACCACCATAAAAATGAAAAACAAGGACATGGATTTAAAGAAAAAATGCTCAGGAGCTCGAATCTGGCCTCAATTTTCTCCAATTCCAAGTATATCAAGAAATACGGGGATTTGAATTTTGAGGGTCATGTAATGAGTTGCTTCGATTTAACCTCAAAGCAACTCAATTTTGTTGCCTACATTGGTAGAACTTCAGCCAACCAAAAATCACAAAGAATAGTGAAGAATTGAAAGAGAATCGAAGAGATGAAAATTCTGAAAAATTACCTTTGAAGGAGCTTCAACCTTGCTTGATCTTAATTCTAATTGTCCCTGGCTTGGTTTCAGAAGCTTGTAGGAAGTGATTAGGATCAAAGAAAGGCTTGGACTCTTGGAGTTTCAATCTCAAAATAGAATGAGATTTGAAGCTCTATTTTCAAATGAAAACCTTCAAGATAATCCTTTAATGGTGAGGGTTTGGATTGCAGGTTCAAAGCTTGGGCATGAGGTCCTCAATTTTGAGCTATGAGGGTTGTATTTATAGCCAATGTGATTCATTTCCACACACTTTCAAATTTTGCCAAATTTAGCAATTTGCATTACATGCTTGCATGAGCGTGTGATAGGCCCATGAAGTAATGTATTCAGGTCCAAAAATGCTTGTGTAGAATGATGAAATCATGTCATGTGGCGATGCATTTAAATTTGAAATGTGAAGGTGAAATACATCCAAATGGTCCTTTGAAAAGAACCCATGCGCAAGTCCTTCATTTCTTGGCCAAATGAGACGATCTTATACATTTTGGAAAGGTGAGATCAAGGGGAACAACTTTCATGTTGAATACCTTTCCATTTGAAGTTTTAATCATGATGAATTTTGAGGTGGAAGTTTGCAAAATCAAATATATTTGAAAATTTTCTAAGTACCAAGTCAAATGTTCACTTCTTCCACCTTGAATAACTTTTGCTATGGACTTTAAATGGAAACAAATCCTTCATAAAAGTTGTATCTCTTTCAAACCTTTTAAATTTGGTCACCTATTTGACATCATTTGGATTTTTCATGAAGGAGTTATTCATTTTAGAAGTTGAGGAAAATCACTTGTTCAATGGTAATGGCCCAAAATGACCTATAATGTTTCCTCTTGGCACATGCATTTGCAAGTTGAATTTGAACTTCTTCCAAACAGAAAAGTTTAAAAGAAAATGTTGAATTTAATCATGAAACTTGAATGGCTTTCATCTCATAAAAAATGAGCAAGTTATGGTCTTTGGAAGTTGACCTCTTAACTAGGGTTTAGACAAAATGACCTATAATCTTTCACCATAAAATTTGACTTTCCAAGCAAAACTAGATCTTGATTTCAACATGAAAGTTGTTTGGAATGTCAAAAGGAGTAACATTTCTCTTGGAATCATTTTCATATGACAAAAATAGTAGGAGATAGGGTCTAGGGAACCCCACTTTTGACCAGTTGACTTTCTCTGGTCAACCACCATGAACCAACTTGCAAACTTGACATTCTCTTGATATTTTGGAGTCATGGACGATCATATATGTGTAATATGATGTAATGTGAAGTATACCTTTAAATATTTGATCAAATTGTGAAGAAACTTATTGAGGAAGTCACACAAGATACCCAAATGAATTAGGGCTTCCAAGGCAAACAAGCTTCAAACTCTTGATGAATTCTTGATCAAAATAACCTGTGAAGACCATGGAGATCCATATATGATGTTTATAGTCAATATGAACAATCTCTTGATTGATCTCCTTGCCTTGAGGGTCTTAAACCCTAGGTATGAGCTTGATGGAGCATGGGTGAACACACACACTACCTACAAAAGCAACAAACTCTATATTGACGTATTTTTGGTATTTAGGTTAGTAAATAATGAAAAACAAAGTATGATACAATCAAATGTGCTTGGTGACCTATCCTAATGCAAACCCAATGATTGGGGGATAAGGAGGATGCCAAGGTGTGATCCCAAAGTCAATGCATATGATGAGATGACATAAGGGATCTCAGGGCCAAAATTGGGGTCTTACAGCTGCCCCTATTTAAGGAAATTCTAACTGAGGATGTGAAGGTTAAAATCTTCATATCAACTCAGTAGAATGGACCTAAATAACAACATATAGGAACAAATTTTGGTCCCTAAGAGACCTCATGATGCATATGGTATGAATGTTAAAAGTAATCTTTGTGGGGAAAATATTGCCACAAAGGAAAAGAATCCAGAGAGACTGAAAGTCGACAGGAGCATAATGCATTCCATAGGGAAAACTCACTGGGGAGACAAAGACTCTGGGGAATAAATGGTTATGCGTAGGCAAGGCTACGACTTAAAAACTACTGGGCAGTAAATCAATGGAAGGACTCGGTTTGGGGAATAAGGAAAAATCTGCGGGGGAAACGGGTAAATCAGAACAAAGCTGAAATACTCGAACCAAACTCCACCGGGGAAGAATGATCTTCAACACAGGAGTACCATAAGTATATTATTTATTATCGGTTACTGGATAGGGAGATAATATACCCTGACAGAGGGACATTCGTTACCGGTTAGGGTAAACATATCAAGGATGACTCGCTGAGAAAAAGGAGGTATATTCGTTACCGGTTACTGGGTAAGAATGAACTACTGGGGAAAAATATCAAATAGGGTTTACAACTACCAGTCACTGGGAAGAAGACAAAAGAGAGAATATCCGTCACTGGTTAAAGTGAACATATCAAGGATAAACGTGATAACGAATCCACTGAGGAAAACAAAGGAAGTAGATTACATTTTACCGGGTATTGGGCAAAAGTAATGTATTCGAAAATCGAGAAGAAAATTACCAGTTAATGGGTAATAGACTCTTAGGAGACCAAAATATTCATCTAGGTAATAACTGAAAGAAAGGATCAAACAATAGACTCAACCTAATAAGGATATAACTCAAGGGGAGTGGTTCCATGCAGGTAATTAACTGGGGAGAAAACTGAAATAATGATCATCCACGAGGAAATAACTCAGTGGGGAATGAGAAAGGTTAAACTCTTTCTGCCTAAAGGGGATGACACTCTACAATTGAAGGAGGATAGATGCACCAAACCTGTATGGGGAAATAATATCACCGTAGCAGGGAATTAGAGATAAGGAATTAAATGCAATAAAAATGCATAATGAAATATATGATGTCGTGTTTTATGCATGAATATGTATGTTTATGATTATAATTATGGTGACAAAAAAATCACAAAGGATATAAATATCACATATTTGAGTCATCGCTGCAACACTTGGCTAATCTCAACAAGATGGAAATACCAACTGGAGAAAAATGCTGAGGATGAACATAAATCATCTGGCTCTGCATAACTCAACCTGGATAGGGAGAGAGAGAGAGAGAGAGAGAGAGAGAAGATTTGTTGAGGGTACAAACTGTGAACTCTGTGGGGAATTTTAGGTCAACACCATATCAAATGGGAGATAACCTTGCAGGGGACCAAATCAGATACTGCTCAGAATCAACATTGTCGTATCTGAAGATGAACTCCGCCAAGGAGTAAAAGAGATAAAACTCTGTACGGAGGATTTATGCAAACTGCTGAGGATGTGAGCCTACAACTCATTTGGGGAAGAAGTTTGCAAAAGGGACCGATCAGTAGCTCAACCCTACCGAGGATTAATGATGAATTATTTGGGAAAAATTACCAAACCAACTGCTTGGGGGAGACCAACAAGGCTTCACATTTCAAGACTTACCGGTTCTCAGACTGTTGTTGATATTCCTTACTGAAATTGATTGTTCTTAAAGTAATTGGTTTTATATTTTTAAGAAAAAAATGTTTTTAATTTATTAATTTATTTCAAAATTATCATCACAAAAATTCAATTTTACTTGGCTGAAAATAAATAAGAGTAGAAACAATTAGATAAAAAGCTCAACTTTATTTAATAGAATGGTAGCCTGTAAATGACAAGACTACATAGATCTTTACAAAAGTTGAAAATGGTAATTTACATGGAAAAGGGCTACATTGAATACAATGATCACTACTCCTCCTACTAACTTCAATGTCTGCGGTGCTCCTGGCTTTGGTTGAGAATGACGAATCAGTACCACACATCCTGCTTAAAACTGCTCCAATGATCAGGACCAACCAAATGCAATTACTTGCCATAATCCCTAATTTTTGCCTAGATTTCTCCAAGGTGGGTTACTCAATCTATCGGGATAAATCTTCTGTTTTATGTCTCTAACTTTTGCCTGGATCGCCCTTTCGGGTTTTCAATCCACTAAGACACTCATTTTTGCCTAAGTCTCCCTTTCGGGTTTTCAACTTAGCGAGTTGTTCTTTTCTTTTTTATGCGAAGTATTTCTTGACTGCATCAGCATTCACAGGACGCGTGAACTCTTCACCATCCATAGTTGTAAGAATCAAAGCACCGCCTGAAAAGGCTCTCTTCACAACATATGGGCCTTCATAATTAGGAGTCCATTTTCCCCTAGCATCAGGTTTGAAAGATAGAATCTTCTTGAGCACGAGTTCACCTTCTCAAAACACACAAGTTCTGACCTTCTTATCAAAAGCTTTCTTCATTCTTTGCTGATATAACTGACCATGATACATGGCAGTCAATCTTTTCTCTTCAATTAAGTTTAGTTGGTCATATCTGGTCTGGCACCATTCAACTTCTGTCAACTTGGCTTCCATCAAGACACGCAATGATGAGATCTCAACCTCCATAGGGAGCACAACTTACATACCGTAAACAAGAGAGAAAAGGGCTTCCCCTGTTGAAGTGCAGATGGGTGTACGTTACCCATGCAAAGCAAATGGGAGCATCTCATGCCAATCTTTGTATGTTACAACCATCTTCTGGATAATCTTCTCGATGTTCTTATTTGCAGCTTCAATAGCCCCATTCATCTTTGGTCTGTAGGGAGAAGAACTATGGTGTGCAATCTTGAAGTCTTTGCAAAGAGCTTCCACCATATTATTGTTCAAGTTTGATCCATTATTAGTAATGATCTTACTTGGCACACCATAACGACATATAACTGATTCTTAATAAACCTTACAATAACTCGCTTGGTCACATTTGCATATGATGCCGCTTCAACTCACTTTGTGAAGTAGTCAATAGCCACCAGAATGAAACGATGTTCGTTTGAAGCTTTGGACTCAATCATACCAATGATATCAATTCCCCACATGGAGAAGGGCCATGGAGAGGAAATGACATTCAAGAGTGTCGGAGGAACATGAATCTTATCTGCATAGATTTGACACTTGTCGCATTTCTTGACAAATTTGTAACAGTCAGATTTCATTGTCAGCCAATAGTAACCTTCTCTCAACATCTTCTTTGCAATAACATGTCCATTGGAATGAGTACCAAAGGACCCTTCATGGACTTCAGTCATCAACAAGTCTGCTTCGTGTCTATCCACACATCTGAACAAAACCATATCGAAAATTCCCTTGTAAAGCACATCACCATTCAGGTAGAAGTTGACAGCTAATCTTCCCAAAGTCTTCTTATCTTTCAAAACTGCCCCGGGTGGGTAAATATGACTTTGGAGGAAACATTTGATATCAAAATACCATGAATTTTCATCTTTAACTTCTTCAACAACAAACACATGAGCTGGCCTACCAAGATGCATCACAGTCAAATTGGGGACTTCATTCCAAAATTTCACCATAATCATTGAAGCCAACATTTGAAGAGCATCTGTCGTCCGGTTTCCATCTTGAGGGATATGATGAAACTAAACCTTTGTAAAGAAAGTTGATATCCTTCTCGCATAGTCTCTATATGGTATCAAACCGGGTTGAATCGTCTCCCATTCTCCTTTGATCTGATTCATAACCAAAGTTGAATCTCCATAGATGTCAAGATATTTGATTCTGAGATCAATGGCCTCTTCAAGCCCCATAATGCAAGCTTCATACTCAGCCATATTGTTTGTACACTTGAAAGTTAATCTAGCTGTAAACGGAAAATGGGTGCCTTGAGGAGTAATAATCACTTGCCTAATGCCATTATCATATGAATTAACAACTTCATCAAATACCACGCCTCAACGGGAACCAAGTTTTGGCCCTTCTTCAAGCAATGGTTCATCAAAATCTTTCATCTTCAAGTACAAAATCTCTTCGTCAGAAAAATCATACTGCACTGACTGGTAATCTTCAATCGGTTGGTGAGCCAAATGGTCAGCCAAGACACTACCTTTAATCACTTTTTGAGATCGGTATTCAATATCATACCTGGATAACAACATTTTCCAATGGGAAATCCTCCTAGTTAGAGCAGGCTTCTAAAAAATGTACTTGATTGGATCCATTTTGGATATCAACCAAGTAGTATGATTTAACATATATTGACGCAGACGCTTAGCAGCCCAAGCCAATGCGCAAAAAGTCTTTTCCTACATAGAATATCGAGTCTCATAGTCGGTGAACTTCTTACTGAGGTAGTAAATTGCATACTCTTTCTTTCCAATTTGGTCTTGCTGACCAAGAACACAACCCGTACTTTCTTCAAGCACAGTCAGATACATGATCAAAGGTTTTCCTTCAATAGGAGGAGACAGAATCGGAGGCTCAAGCAAATACTCTTTGATACTGTCAAACACTTTCTGGAAATCTTTGGTCCAATCATAAGACTGATCTTTCTGAAGAAGCTTGAATACAGGCGCACATGTGGCGGTCATATGCGATATAAATCTTGAGATATAGTTCAAGCGGCAGAGAAAACCTCTGACTTGCTTCTTAGTTTTGGGCGCAGGAATTTCTTTTATTGCTTTAACCTTGGCAGCATCAACTGCAATACCTTTCTCACTGACAATAAAGCCCAACAACTTACCAGAACAAACACCAAAAGTACACTTATTGGGATTCAAGCGGAGTTTATACTTCCTCAAACGTTGGATTAACTTCAATAAATTCTCAACATGTTCTTCTTCATCACTTGATTTTGCAATCATATCATCAACATAAACATCAATCTCTGTATGCATTATATCATGAAAAGAGTAGTCATAGCTCTCTGGTACGTTTCACCAGCATTCTTTAATTTGAAAGGCATCACTCTATAACAGAATGTTCCCCAGGGTGTAATGAATGTGATCTTCTCCATATCTTCAGGTTCCATCTTGATCTGATTATAACCGAAAAATTCATCCTTAAATGAAAATACTTTGAATTTAGCTGTATTGTCTACCAACATGTCAATGTTTGGCAGAGGAAAATCATATTTCGGACTAGATTTGTTCAAATCTCTGTAATCAACACACATGCGGACTTTTCCATCCTACTTAGGAACAGGCACAATGTTGGCCACCCTCTGCGGATACTCGGAGGTAATAAGAAAACCAGCATCAATCTGCTTTTGCACTTCCTCTTTGATCTTAACTGTCATATCATGATGGGTTCTTCTCAACTTCTGCTTGACTGGCGGGCATTCTAGCTTCAAGGAAAATCTATGATCCATAATCTCAGAATCTAAACCAGGTATATCATGATAGGACCAAAAAAACACATCATAATAATCTTGAAGAATATCAATCAACCCCTTCTTAGCTTCTGGACACAGTTGAGACCCAATCTTGACTTCCTTCACATCATACTCGGAACCCAAGTTGACTAACTCAATCTTCTCTTCAAACGGCTGAATGAATTTTTCTTCTTTCTCAAGTAAACGATATAATTCATCAGATACTTCTTCATTATCAGTATATTCCTCAACTTCAAACACAGGGAAATCAAAGTGTGGAGAGGGAGTAAGATCACTGTATTTAATTGGTTTGTAGAACCAACCTGCATGGTGATTTGATATTTTAATTTTAGAGAAATGAATTGTGACCAAATATTATGTAGATGGAAGATTATTATTTATTTATGTTCTTTGTGATTACCATTTTCAGAAAAGCAAAAAGTAAAAACAAACATCATAGATGTGGATGAATAAAATTGTATTTTATTGATAATAATAGAAATGCCCAACAATGTTCACTTCTCCCTTAGGCATAGGATAAGGATTTTTCTTAAAAATGAAAAACAAATTACTTAGAGCAATGAATAACAGTAGGGACATCAACAACAACCTAATTGCTGCAAGTGTGGTCATGCATCACAAAGTTGGCGCAAGCTTCGTCTTCATCATCACTGTCTTAAATCACAACAACTGAGTGTTGATCATTCCCATGAATGAACCCTCCATTGTGGAAACATGGTTGTACATCTTTAGTTTTGACATTGAAAGGACCTGGTTGAAATCCCAATCCGGCCATATTCTTGTTCTCACCAATCTCCATTATACGACCCAACTGATCAACGCTGCCAACCTTAATAACTTTTTGTGCATCTTTTAAAGAAGTCATGGGTGCCCTAGTTTTCTTCTCCTCAGCAATAGATAGGGCTTGGAACGGAGTTCCAACCTTCTCCTCTACTTAAACATAAGAAAAAGATGACAAATGGCTCACCAATAGTGCCTTCTCTCCACCAACAACGACAAGCTTGTCGTTCTTCACAAATATCAGTTTCTAGTGAAGAGTAGACGTTACTGCTCCTGCTTCATGAATCCATGGCCTTCCCAATAAACAACTGTAGGCCGGGTGGATATCCATTACCTGGAAAGTAATCTAGAAATCACTCGGACCTATCTTAATTAGAAGGTCCACTTCACCAATGACGGTTTTACGAGAACCATCAAATTCCTTAACAATCCTGCCACTGTATCTCATTGGTGCACCTTGCTAAGAAAGTCTTGACAGAGTTGATTTTGGAAGCACATTCAAAGAAGAACTAGTGTCAACCAACACATTGGACATAACGTCCTCCATACAATTAATTGAAATATGTAGCGCCAAATTATGATTTCTGCCTTCTTCAGGAAGCTCTTCATCACAAAAACTCAAATTATTGCAAGAACTAATATTGGAAACAATGTGGTCAAACTGATCCATGGTAACATCATGCTCAACATAAGCTTGCTCGAGCACTTTCTACAATGCCTCCCTATGTGCCTCAGAGTTCATCAATAATGACAACACGAAGATCTTTGATGGGATTTGGGGGAACTGCTCCACCACATTAAACTCACTTTTCTTTATTAACTTCAGAACTTCATCATCATCACTAGCCTTTAGTTTGCAGGATTCACCAGACTGACACACCGAAGTGCTGACCGAATTCGCTACTGGAATCTCTGCCTTCTTACTGATTGCATCATCTTCTACCTCTCTCGGGAAAACCGGACCAAACATACGACCACTACGGGTCACCTTTATGATATCATTAATATTCACCACAAAGTCTACAACTGGTAAAGGAATCTCTTCACCATTTTCTACCATTGTGGCGTTGTATTGATAAGGCACAGCTTTATCGGATGCATACGGAACAAGGCCTGCTAACCGTATAACCAACGACTATACTGATCTATTGACATTGTTGTTGTTGCTGCTATCAAACTAAATAACTACCCGCTCAGGGGTCTTAAACACTGGCACAATTATATTTACATCATCTATATCCCTCATCTGTTGAATCTGGATTACATTCTTATCCATCAACTTCTGGATATCTCTCTTAACAATCATACACCCACAGGGGTTCACACTACAGATTGCACGACCATCATGGTCGTGCTCACAGTCACTAATCAAACACAAGGTTCTATGCATTTCCATCAACGACCTATGGATACGTCGTACATCGAATACTCAAAAATTCCCTAGACAACCGTCCACCATGTTGACATTAGCGTTACCATGAGCCGGTAATGGATTAGCTTTCACATTAGGTGCTCTATCCTCAAAGGATACCATCCCACTCTTCTTAAGCTTTTGCACTTCATACTTCAACAAATAACAGTTCTCTATGTCATGGTCAGGGGATCCCTAGTGAAAAGCACAGTGAGTTCAGGTTTTAACCACCATGGAAGCGGCTCAGGAATTTGTGGAGGATTTCTGGGTTGAATGAGGTTCTTGAGAACCAAGGATGGGTACAATTCTGCATATGACATAGGAATAGGGTCAAATGAGACCATCTTCCTCTCAAAGCTTTGTTGTTGATTATTGTTGTTGTTCTAGTTGGTTCCTTGTTGCGGTTGTTGACGTTGTTGTTTCTGAATCGAAACTGATTGATTGTTGGATTTGTTGGAAAAAACTAGAATCAATGAAGAAACTTGATGTTGATATTGTCGAGGTTGAAAACTCTTTCTAACATGAGGCCTCCGCTGCCTCCCCACAGTTACTGAATTAGTTTCCCCCTCCTTCCTCTTGGAGAAACTACCCCCATACTTCTTGCTAAATGATGTTTCTTCTTTGGACAGACGTCCTTCACTGACTCCCTCTTCTAACCTCATCCACATATTTACCATTTCCGTAAAGTCATTGCGGGCACTGGAAATCATACGTTCGTAATAAAACAAACTCAGCGTCTTTAGGAAGATCTTTGTCATTTTTTCTCTTCTAATGGTGGGCTTATCTGGGCAGCAAGTTCCCTCCATCTCTGAGCATACTCTTTGAATTTCTCCTTATCTTTCTGAGACATACACCTCTATTAGTCTCTATCAGGAACCATATCAACGTTGTACTTGTATTGCTTAACAAAGGCTTCACTTAAGTCGTTGAAAGTACGAACACTTGCACTGTCCAACCCTATATACCATCTCAAAGCAGCACCAGTCAAACTGTCTTGGAATTAGTGAATCAACAGCTGATCATTATCAATTTGAGTAGACATCTTTCTGGCGTACATCACAAGGTGGCGCAGCAGAAAAATGTTTCCCTTATACTTTTCAAAGTCATGGACCTTGAACTTCATCGGGATTTTTACATTAGGCACTAGGCAGAGCTCAACAACACTCTTTCCAAACAAGTCTTTTCCTCTCAGAGTTTTCAACTCTTTACGCATCTCAAGGAACTGATCCATCATTTCGTCCATCTTCTCATATACATTTGGGCCCTCAAATGGCTCAGAATGGTAGATGTTGTCCTCAACACGAGGCAGAGTATGAACAACTGGAGGTGGCACTGACATGACCGGGCTAGATGCCGGTAGAGAAATAAAAAAGGGTACATACCCTTCTGGCATAAAGTTGGATGGTATTCCCCAAGGGAGTCCAGTAGGCATAGAAGGATTAGACTCGCTGGCAGCAACAGGAACGGTTGAGGTAGCAACCTCAGAAATGACAGTCCTCTGGGGAGGAGTTACAAGAGTTGGTGAAGATTGGTTATACGCAGCAATGACAGATTCCATCAATGTTGTTAACCTAGAAATTTCATCTTTCTGCTCTTTGTTCTCTTGCTCTAGATGATCCATTATCTTTGGTTGATTAGCGCAAGTGTTCTATCGCTGAGTCAGCTTGGCTTAAGCATAGAAGAATAACCGATAAGACATCTGGCGGAAGAAACCCTGCTATGCAAATGATGCATGAAATGCAATGTTTTTTTGTTTAAATTTCAAGGAATATATGAAGTTCTATTTGCAAGTATTAAATAATAACAATAGTAACAATTCGATTGACCATAAAATCTCTTTTTATTCATAAAATTTGGAAGGATTACACTGAGTACAATTTCAGAAACCAAAAATACAAATACAAGAGAAAAGGAAACTAATCATCCTGAGGATCCCTTAGCAATGATATCAGATGATCTGGCTGCGAGCGCGTACTTCCTTCGGATGTGTCGAATCTCAGACTCAAAGGATGCCTTCATCCGAGCCTTATCAAGGACAAGATGATCAACAATCTTCTTCCAAGCACCGGAAGGCTGAGGCATACTAGAGGAAGATATACCCTTTGTCTCTCTATGTCTCTTTACTGCTCGGTCTTCAAGAAGTTCAATAAGCGCATCCTTATCTTTCGACTCGAGTTGTAACTCTTCATACTTTTTGCCCAAAGTATGGAACCTTTCTTCCCACATGTCTTTCTCTTGCTTCATCTTGGTGAGTGCGTCTTCCAACTCCTCTATATCTTGGTTAGGGAGAGTTGATGGCTCAACCACAACCAAAGACATAGGTCTTTCACAAGCATACAACATCTTTAACTACAAATCCCTCTTCTTCACCCAAATAGTGTAAGCTTCCAGAGCTACACAGTTGCACAGACCAAGCTCAGATCTTCCCTTCCTATGCACATTATGCCAAGCATGTATCATCGTTTGCTTCAAATGTTGGGGATTTTACCCTATTGATAGAAAAGACCTTTTAATCGAGTGTTGTTAGGTTTGTCTCTCAAGGGGTACCCAAGTTGACGATGAGCCAAAGTAGGGTTGTAGTTGATTCCTCCTTGCGTACCAATGAGGGGCACATTATAGAATTCACCACAACTATCAATAATATCCAAGCTACCCAATGCAGAGTCATACCAAACAATATCATCATTAGTGAGAGAGATGAGTCTCTGAAACCACCATAGGCGTTGTTTATTCTCCAAGAAATGAGGCGTCTGAGGCAAGTGCAAAATAAACCGCTTGTATAGAAGAGGAACACAACAAACAATAGTGCCACCACCTTTAGAATTCCTCAAAGTGCAAAGAGAAATACATGTCACCCAATAGAGTAGGAACAAGATTCCTAATCAAGAAGATTCTAACGGAGTTAACATCAACAAAACTGTCAATGTTAGGAAGCAAAGCTAAACCATAGATGAGCAACACAAAGATGGCTTCAAAAGCGTCCATACTACCGGCTTGAGCAAAGAGATTAGCTTTACCAATGAGGAACTCAGAAGTCAACCCCATAATACCTCCTTTCTTCACCAAATGAGAATCAATCTCAAACTTCTTCAGATGAAGAGCTTTAGCTATGATATGAGATCTGGGAATCTCCTCCAATCCACTAAAGGGTACCTTGTAAGATACGGGTATTCCCAAGAGATGGGCATACTCCTCTAACGTAGGTATAAGCTGATAATCAGGAAAAGTGAAGCACTGGTAAAGAGGATCATAGAACTGAACCAAAACACTCAAAAGTCCTTCAACCACATCCGCAGATAACACAGACAAGAGCTTCCCATGATGTTGCTTGAAATCCAAGGGATCTAGTACAAAGGATGACAATTTCCTTAGCTCTTCCAAATCAGGACATCGGAAACCGTACTTCTTAGTGTTCCTTCGTCCATAAATCATGGTCTGAAAATATTTGCAAACAAGGCCTCAGTTCCTTGAAATTTAATTTTCTGTGATGAATGTCATGATGTGCATGTATGCATGAATGCAACAATCACAAATAAGGGATTACACACAAGGCAAACACAAACAAAGGTCAAGGGGTGAATCCAGTCATCATCAAGATCGATCATCCATTTTGGTGGATTATGGTTTTCACCTTATCAACACCTAAGTTCCATTGATATTAATGAGACTTGATCGGATCAACCGAGAATCAAAGGGTTTATTGTGAGTCACGAGCATGGAGTCAGGTTAAGAACCATCCCAAAGGAGTGTAGTAAGGATAAAAACTTGTAGATCATGTTCTAAAAAGTACCCAAAGTCTTAATCCAATCTATCAGATATTACAGGTTAGGATGACTGACTCATCAACCCATAATATTCTCAAGAGAAACTCGTCTGAGTGTAGTATCGTGTAACAACTGTTATCAGGTCTACACCTGAACAGCCTCCGCACTACATTCTAAATTGGCCAAGTTGGGTTAAATGTTCTACGGTCCTCAGCTTCTCGGACCCTAAATCAGAGAAAGTAATGCCTAACCACAAATGACTTGTGTGACACTAGTAACTCAAAAAAGGTTTCCACTGAGTAGATGGGTCTCAAGCCAACTTGTTAAGGACTACTCCACACAAGTTGAACATGACTATACCATCCTCCTATCTTAATTGCACTCAAGTTCGGGTTAGAACTTATCTCACCACTCAGAGATCACCAAGCATAACAAACAGATTATATCACATCAACAAATATACAAACATCAAATATACCAATATATACACATAAAAAAGAAAGGCTAAACCCACTAAGGACTACTTCTAAGCAGAGTCGCCACTTAATTTCTGTAGCGGTGAATTCATGACCATCAAACTATGGATAAGCTTAACGCTAATAAAACCAGAGTAGCCACCGCGCTTTTATTGTTTTCAAAGGAAAAGGGAAAAGTACGAACAAAACCCAAAGATAAGAAGTTTTCAAATCAAAACTAATAAAATGCCAGGGATTACAAGTAAGGGGGTTAGTTACATAGAGGGAAGATGTTATCACCCAAAGTGTCCTAGGTACTCCTAGGGAGCCCTTTTTTATGTGTGTATGTGTTTTTTGGTATAAAAGATGTTTGAGAAAAAATAGAATGTGGGGATGAGAAAAGAATTCATTTATTATATTTTTGTGTTTGACAAGACCTTCCGACGCGTGCCTACGTACCAACATAAAAATGAGGGATCAAAACCTCGTAGTTCGTGGTAACAATTTCAAAATGAGTGAATTGCTTTTAATCAAAAGTTTAAATTAAAAGGGAACAAAAGGTCAAAAATTTGAATGAAGTTGTTAATTCTTTTTGTCTTTTGAAATTTTAAGTCAATATGATTAAGTTTATTTACAAATTTGATTTAGGAAAAAAAAGTTTGAAAATCCATTGGCATAAGACCAAAGTTTCTATTTAGAATAAGGTATAAGTTTGAAATCACAAGCAAATAAAGTTTTTGAAAAGGGGAAGAGATTTTGAAATTTAAGAAGTAGGAGAGGATGAAGTGGTTACCCTTTGCATAAAATTAAAAGTTAAGAGTTGAAAAGATCTGACCAATGGGATGCAATCCAACAGACAAGAATCTCATATAGAAAACCCACTTTCCCTTTGGACTTTGAATCAAGCAATAATCAAAAAGTAATTAGCAATATCCAGACATCATGAAGATCAAGGCATCAAATGAAAATATCCACATCCAAGCAAGCAACTCCATAGCTAGCAGTCTTCTTTGTCTTCTTATGTATCAGATGAAATATTCCTTGATCCACTCAGAAGAAAGCATCAGACACAAGATCAAAATAACAACTAGCACTAAGACAAAGTAACAGATGAAAACAGGGTTCAGGGCTTGCATCAGATGGAAGCTCAGTTCATAATAACTTGGTCTCAAAATGTTGGCATTGGCTAAGTCCTTTTTGCATTGGGAATGTTTCCTAGTTCTAAGTCCAAGAGTTCAAATTAAGATCAGCAGTCCATCAAAATATTTTTTAGGGTTTTTGTTGTTTATTAAGTGTTTTAAGGTCCTAAGACCATAAACAAAATCAAAATGAACAAACAATATATACAATCACAAGATATGGCTCAAATGAGCAAAGTAAAAATGGCATAAAAATAAACAAGTTAAATGAAATGTAAATGACAATGAATGATAAATGATTGAAAATTAAATTGCATGAAGTAAATTACTTGAAAGTAAAGAAATATTAACAAGAGTTAGTCAATGTTAGTTAAGTGTTATAGTGTTTTGCTTTTTAATTGATTAAGCATTCTCTGGAGAACACTCAACCATCCATTCAGAAGCATGGATCCTTGAACTAAGACATTTTCCATAGGAAAAAGGCCAAATTTCCACACAATACCATGAAGGATGGGAGACTTACAATCTCACTTACTAGAATGATTTGCCTTTTAGGGTCAAATTTAGCTCTATGTTAAGCAATCGTAATTAGACTTATGTAGAAGTCACAACTATCTGAGGTCGGGTAATAAAAATTTAGGTGTTAATGCATGTTAGAGATTTGGTATAATGAACCAAACCCCTAAAACATAACACACACTAACAGAAAAGATCAAGAGGGATGGACCTATCTCATCCATATAGGAATGAAGATGAAGGGGGAGGGGAAGTGAGAGAAACACAAATTGGTCATGGGAGGATTTTTATCAAATTAAAATCATTCATTCATTTTGGGAGATGAAATGTACATTTCATCAATCCCCTAAATCCAATGATTTTAATCCAACAAAAGTCAAATCAACCTTGACCAAGGCCCAAACAAATAGTCAAACATCACAAGACCATAAAAATAGCTCAACATAATTTTTACACATTTAACCAATTAAAAATCAAATTACAAATGCATTAAAATACAAATTAAATTGGTCAAAACCTAAAACCTCCTCAAAACACCAAATAAATGGTCAAGAGATTTATCCTAGGTCAAACAAGGTCAAATGATCTTAGACAAAAAATTTCATGATTTTTTGAAAAGTCAGAAGTATTTTTAAACAATTAAAAATATGCATAAAAAATTTAATTCATGAAAAATATAGAAATTAATCCAAAAAATAATTTTAATTCAGAATATGAAAGAGAAAAATATTTAAAGATTTTTGGTGGAAGTCTCATATTTTTTGGATTAAAAATGAAATTAATATGAATTAAACAAAATAAAAGGATTAAACATAATATCAGAAGTTCAAAAGAAATTAAAAAAAAAAACAAGGGCCATCAGATCTCCCTCATTAATTGAGGTGGCAGATCTGATGGCCAGAAGTGTACATTCCACCAACACTTAAGTCAAACGCGTGGCATGGCTGGTAATCACATTGGATGATCAGGATTAGAACGTTGAGGGAAGATTTGATGGATATGAGCATGCCACCACACCACCAGAGCTAGGGCTCTAGTTGTCTTCTCTGGTGGACATCACTGGACTGGTCAACCACCAACCAACATAAAAATGAAAAACAAGGATATGGATTTAAAGAAAAATGCTCAGGAGCTCGAATCTGGCCTCAATTTTCTCCAATTCCAAGTATATCAAGAGATACAGGGATTTGAATTTTGAGGATCATGAACTGAGTTGCTTCGATTTAACCTCAAAGCAACTCAATATTGTTGCCTACATTAGTAGGACTTCATCCAACCAAATATCAAAGAGAATGGTGAAGAATTGAGAGAGAATCGAAGAGAGAATGTTTCTAAAAAATCATTGAGAAAGTTTCTTGGCCAAATAAGATGATCTTGGACTTTTTGGAAAGGTGAGATCAAGGGTAACAACTTTTATGTTGAACCCTTTTCCATTTGAAGCTTCGATCAGGATGAATTTTGAGGTGGAAGTTTGGAAAATCAAACATATTTGAAAATTTTCTAAGTACCAAGTCCAATGTTCACTTCTTCCACCTTGAATAACTTTTGCTATGGACTTCAAATGGAAAATATTCCTTCATAAAAGTTGTATCGATTTCAAATATCTTCAATTTGGTCACCTATTTGACCTCATTTGGGTTTGTCATGAAGGAGTTATGCATTTTAGAAGTTGAGGAAAATCACTTATTCAATGGTAATGGCCCAAAATGACCTATAATGTTTCCTCTTGGCACATGCATTTGCAAGTTGAATTTGAACTTCTTGCAAACATAAAAGTTTAAAAGTACATGGTTAATGTAATCATGAAACTTTAATGGTTTCATCTCATAAAAAATGAGCAAGTTATGATCTTTCGAAGTTGACCTCTTAACTAGGTTTCAGACAAAATGACCTATAATCTTTCATCATAAAAATGACTTTCTAGGCAAAACTAGCTGTTGACCTTAACATGAAAGTTGTTTGGAATGTCATAAGGAGTAACGTTTCTCTTGGAATCATTTTCATATGACAAAGAGTGTAGGAGATAAGGTCTAGGGAACCCCAATTTTGACTAGTTGACTTTCTCTGGTCAACCACCATGAACCAACTTGCAAACTTGACATTCTTTTGATATTTTGGACTCATGGAGGATAATATATGTGTAAGATGATTTAATATGAAGTATCCCTTTAAATATTTGATCAAATGGTGAATAAACTTGCTGAGGAAGTAACACAAGATACCTAGATGAATTAGGGCTTCCAAGGAAAACAAGCTTCAAACTCTTGATGAATTCTTGATTAAAATGACATGTGAAGACCATGGGGATCCATATATGATGTTTAGAGTCAATTTAAACCATCTCTTGATTGATATCCTTGCCTTGAGAGTCTTAAACCCTAAGTATGAGCTTGATGGAGCATGGGTGAACACACACACTACCTACAAAAGCACCAAACTATATATTGACATATTTTTGGTATTTGGGTTAGTAAATAATGAAAAACAAAGTATGGTACAATCAAATGTGCTTGGTGACCTCTCCCAACGCAAACCCAATGAATGGGAGAAAAAGAGGATGCCAAGGTGTGATCCTAAAGTCAATGCATATGATGAGATGACATAAGGGATCGTATGGCCAAAATTGGGGTCTTAAAGATGTCATACTATTACTAACCACTTAGTCATTACTAACACATTTTCAAGATACTGAACCGACCTCTTAGATATCACCACTTGATAAGTCCCTTCCTACTTCACTCTTTATGGTTCTCATTAGTCATAATAGTGGTACACCCAAGACTTACTCACATTGAGTATGGTTCACTAGGTTGGCTCAAAACGTCAAAAGTTTTTGACATCTCTACAGATGATCAACTATGCAATACGCCTTCAGCAATTCCAATTTTAAAACTATCAATCTAACTTTCAATAACTTGTAACTCCATTCTCAACCCCGCACATCAATAATGTTACACCAATGAGATATGGGATATACTTAGTTCTAACAAGGTGTGAACATCATACTCTGTGACCAACCAAATGAAATAATACTTAGGAAGATGAACAACAACCTGAATTTCAATAAGCCATTCATACTCTTGCAAACCAAATAATATGCACTCAAGATGAACCTTGACATTCCCACATACTTATTGACCTGGCTTCTCTTCCAAGTCAAACATCCATTATATGCTTCATCATATGTATGTTACTTATCTAGATGACTTTCAACTAATAATCCTTGTTGCCTACTCACGAGTTCATACGACATAATCTATTTCATGTTCTACACTTAGTCTCATACTCAAGCTCGACTTCTCTTCTGTTTCCTACCACTGACTCAAACATCCCAAAACAAGGTAATCATTACCCATACCTGTGACCAGGATGCTACCATTACATGCTTCTTAATACCAAGGTATAAATTTCTCCACTTCACCTCTTACTCTAGAAATATTTTTATATGAACAATCATTAACTACTTACCTTATCCTCCACGAAACCTTAATGATATCATTGTGCCTTTATCTGAAATGCATCCCATTATAATACTTGTATTGTAAGGTTTACACTTCTCCCAACTCTGCGTTTGCTTCTCTCCTAAGGTAATTCTCTTAAATCCAGTTATAAAACTATTATACTAAAATTTACGTTGACTTGAAATGATTTCTCTTTCTTTGACACAAATCTCTTTCAACTGATTCTTAGGTAACTCAACATTTCCATAACTATCTCCTACAAACACTAAATCATTGATGAACTGCCTTAAACTCGATCTCCTTTCTAAGAATGGGTATACTTGGTTTATCTCATACCCTTTGTCTGGTGCATACATGTTTCGCTTGAAATAGGCAGTCATGTCCTCGAGCCTCTTCATATACTTCACCATTACTTTAGACCCTCAATAAAATTCTGAATGTCAATAACTCTCGAGCCTTCAACCATTTGGAAGGTACCATTCCAGATATACACCCTGAAGTACTCTCGTTCTTCCAAGATGCTCTAACGATCTTACGAGATGAAACACCAGTACACCACCTCGCCTTTGAGCCTCATGGCATACGTGCGACAAAATCACCATTTCTCCCCCACTGTACAAAATTACATGTAATTCTTGTTCCATACCATTGGGTCAATATTGTTCTACTAATAGACTCACATATTTTTTGAAACTTCGGCGAAATCATCCGATAGAAATTCTTAGTCTCCGACTCCTCTTAACAATACAAGATTGCTTAAACTATGCTTCACCCTTCACTTCCAAATTAAACTATGATGAAAAGACCTTTTTCTGACAATGTTGTTGAGAGTAACTTGTTCCATACTAATGTGATTAATGTACTTTTAAAGCCTGTAGACAGGATCTTACATTGGGTTGTTACACATATTATCCACCCTAAGAAATGAGGTTACTCCAGAGTTGACAAGGCTGAAGTACACTTGGTTTATGTATTGAAAAATAAGCTGAAGGTTAGCTGGCCATACTAAATTGCAAGAAGGATCTTTGCCCTAAAGGAGTCAGTTCGAGGCACCACTCTCTGCTATCCTTCATTTATTCAAAGTATCCTTAATCGGCCTGAAGTTTTTATTCCAGGAACTCAATACACCTATGTGACTACTAATCAAGAATTCTATCAAAAATCTCTAAGTTTAATGGGTTATAATTGGGATCTTATAGCGCGAGTATACAAGGTTCGTACTCAAGCTTCAAGTTCTAATATTCAGCATTTGGAAGAAGATGCTGATGAAGATGATGAAAATGAAGAAGAGAATAATGATGACGATACTCACCCTATGGAGTATGATCAACAAGTTGATGACCATGGTGATTCGCTTGGTGCTACACCTGGACAAAATCCATCTGATAACCAAGGCTGAGGAGAGTGGCAACACACCGGCTGGACCAACCAACGATATTCCTATATGCCTCCACTTCCTTATCAATCTGATAATTCTAAAGTAATGGAAATGTTGAGAAATATGCAAATTCATCAGCAAAAAATTTCCACACTTCAAGAGGAGAGATTTACGGCTTTGCAGGACCAGCTTCAGATTCAAAGTGACAACTTTGCCTCTTTTGCAACTCTCCAAGAGGAATAGTACTTAGACTTAAGGGGTCAAATTCAAACCCAAAGTGACAATTTCAATTCATTTGCCTCCACAGTTATGCAACGGATTGATGCTATGGGTTCCAATCATCGCTCTCTCACCGGATCTTTCAATACGCTTAACCGGAACATCATTGAATTCACTGACCTCTATGAACAAGACAAACCTCCATGTCAACCTTCTGTTTATAGAAGCAGAAATGACCTGTCACGGTTTAGAAGACCTTAGATGATTGATTCATTTAGTGCATTTCCATTTCTTCATGCTTGCATGTTATTGTATTTAGTTATATGTCTTGGAGCTTATGTTAAACAAATTTGGCTATGTAATTTACTAATTTTTTTTTGCTTCGTGCCTTATTTATGACTATATTTCTTACATTAAATTCGTTTTATGTGAGTGGTTGTTGATGTTAATCTGTTGCAAAGTGGTTGATTACGTGCTTATGAATATATTTTGTTTCTGATTGACCTTATCCTTGTCTCTTTTTGATGTTGTCAAAGGGGGAGAAGCAATGGAAACACACAACTTGATTATGATTGTAGATTTTTAAAGGAATGCATAAAATCAGGGGGAGGATGCCTATCAAAGTACGCGATATATGAAAGATTGTGCCATGGTTTGCCATAAAAAAAAAGGGAGTATGTGAGGGCAAAGGTTCTTAGTCCTTGTTTTAATGATGTCAAACCTTTTAGTAGCTCACATTGTGTAGTTTGGACGGTGTCATCGTATCATAGAGTGCATTCATTCTCTAACATTATCAAAGTATAAATTTAATGTGTTTATGCATATTGGAGCATCTCATATATGTCAATAATGCACTTGATCATTGTTGGTACCTCAGGTCCATAAGAGAATGGTTTGGATTGACCAAAATATGTCTCAAAAAACTCATTTTTGACCATTTAAGAACCTCAAGTTGACTCATGCCTTGGAGTGGGTGACTCATTCATGAATATCACATTTTGTGTAACTCACGGGTCTGAACAGGTCGAGTCGTAGGTCGACTCAATCCTGGAAAAACAAGATGAGTCGACTCATCCACCTGTTGCATCGACTCACTACATGTTTAATTTAAACCATGTTGCTACAGGTTTGAACAGGTCGAGTCATAGGTCGACTCAATTATGGAAAAACCCGTTTGAGTCGACTCATCTCTTGTTTGAGTCGACTCTTCTCCTGTTTTAATTGAGTTGTTTTACTGCGGTCTGAACAGGTCGAGTGACATGTGTGAACAGATCGAGTGGTCATTGTTTTTACTCCATTTTCTACTATGTATTTTTTGCAAAAATATTCTATTGTGTTTGTGACTTGTATATATATATGCAAAAATATTCTTGAATATATATATATATATATATATATATATATATATATATATATATATATATATATATATATATATATCAAGAGTTCATTTTTCAACAATCAACAAGAAAAGTGAAAGATATACACTAAAGTTCCTCTTCATCTTCATTCTTCATTGCATGTTTCAACAACTACACATAACATGTTTTATTGATCACAGTGCATTGCTATGGTGATAACGTCCTAATAGGATTTTGTATCTTAGTTTGGGTAGAGGCTTTGAGTGTGTTTTTCTTAAATAAAACTGTAAGGTTTTGTCCTCCAAGAATTAGGTTTTTTGCATAAGTCTTTGCTTCATAGAATCATCCGAATGAAAGGTTTGAAGAACGGTGGGTTCTTTCGAACAAGTAACGGTAACCGGAGGATTGTGAAAAAAGGTTTGGGTTCAAGCGTGGCATGATAGAAATTAGCCGAGCTAGAGTTTTGGAGAACTTGGAGTTCTTGCAATAAGGTAGCTACAATCAGAGGTTTGTTCGGAGCGTTTGAAGCACTTGGATCAACTCAAATCAAGGGGAGAAAAGTAAATAGGATCTGCAACAACACTTAGGCTTTCTTGGTGGTGATCATTTCTTCTCTTGTATTAACTTTTCAATTTGATAATAAATGTCTTAATTCTAGTTTTAGAATTGGGGGCAGACGTACCCTAGGCGAGGAAGGAAGGGGATCTGCCTAAACAAATCTTGTGTTATTCTCTCTTTCTCGAACTCTTTAAATTCTACATAAATTGAATCTTGTGTGAAATTAATTGTAAACTTCATCTTGCTTAGTTGTTGTGCATTAAAGATGTTCGATAAATTATTGCAATCACTTTGATTGCAACTAAGGAAAATTCTGCACAATTAATTCTAGTGAAATTTAGACTTGGTGTAGTATGCACACCAAGTGTTTGATAAAATTAACTTCACACAAGTTTATCAATATTTTGCTTGTTCTTCTCATTGTGTTAACTCATCATTGGTGGTAACTATATCAAGGATTTGTGTATTTGATCAATTGATTAAGATAGTTGTTGATTATCTTTATCTTAGTCATTCCATTAGGTTTCACGCATATCCGATCTTTCTAGTAACAGATCGTTTATACGATCGTTGTCTAGGGAGCTTTCGCAAACTTTAAAAACAATTTTAAAAATTTCTAAATTTTAAATACGGATCTATTCAACCCCCCCCCCCCCCTTCTAGATCGGTACTATCGTCTCACAATAAAGGGGTCTCATTGTAAGGTAGCCCAAGAGAAAGCCTTGTGTGTGCAAAGTGACCTATGCTAATTTGTGGATAATGGACTTATGAGCATGTCTCCCTAGGGTAGTACCATGAATGTCATTCTTACAATAAAATTTTGCAAGTTACAAATGAAAACCCAAGTTAGAGAAATGGGTCAAGAATTAGGGTAAAGTCCAAATGTAAGGGTCCTAATGAGTCATCTAAGTCCACAGTGGATCACAGCTGAATGCGTCCTTTTGGTCTTTTGATTTTATAATATTTTTGTTCTTTTTAATTATGTAGTGACAATAAGTAAATGACAATGAAATAAAGATGCATGGGATGTATATATAATGATGATGTGTATGAGCATAAAATGCTTGGGAAATGAATAAAAATATGATAAATTAGCAAGAAAATAAATCACAAGATAGATAATTTGGTTAACAAGATCAAATGTTAGTGATGACAGTTAGTGGTTAGAAATCAAATTGAACAAGGTAACTACTTAGGGATTATCTATCCACAAGTCAAAGGATTCAAAATATGGGGCATCGAGGGATAACCTATCATTGATGCAAAGTATTGAAGATAATCCATGATCATCTATCAATAAATATGGATCAAAGAAGGTTATAACAACCTCAAGTCCATCTATCAATGATTTGAAGAGTGGAAGATTGTATCACCCAAATAATAACAAGTTAAAAGTTGAATAACGTACAAGTTAGACATCCAAATCCAAGGGTTAATGGTTAATAATCAATGGATACAATGTAACACAAGTAGAATCAGGAAGCAAAACTCAAGTAACTAAGGGTCTCATCTATATATCAAGAGGTTCAAACATGATCAACTAGGGGCAGTGTATCAATACCTCAAAGTGTCAAGAATGATCCATTGATCATTCATCAACATGTTTGATGTTTTGAAGATTAAATAAACCCTAAATCCAATTAACAATGACCAATAATAGATTATCATCAACCATGACCAAACACAAAGGAAAAAAGGTCTAGTTAAAATGATAAAAATAAAATAAATAATGGATAAATAAAAAGACATTTGATAAAATGTATTTACAAAATTATTAGGTTAAAAGAAATAAATGAGAAAAGAAATTAAAAAGGAAAATAAATAAAGAAAATAAAGTGAAATATCAAATAAAAGGAAAAAAGAAGAGAAAATAATCAAAGGGGTGTGCTAGGAGTTGAACTCCCAACCTTGGGGTCATAGGTCAACCTCCTTACCACTGAGCCAAGTGTCTTTGGCTGTTAGTAAAAAATGTGCATTAATATAAATAAAATACCCCAATTGGAAATAACAAGTGGACCAACCACGACCCTTTCATCTAACTACTTAAAAAAAGTATGCAAAATGGAGCACCCTGATCATTGGGAACATGAACACACACGCTGACCAAAACACATTCAAACTCAGAAGCCAAGTCAACTGCAACATCTAATATAAACGTGCCAAACAATTTTTGACTTTAAAGTGAAAAACAACCGCGATAAGCAACATAATCCATCACCATCTTCAACCTTGGAAAACGAAAATTCAAACTCTGCAATTCGAAGTTTCAAGTGGAATCAACCATGGATTCCACTTACCCTTGGGTCTTTGTTGCCTCCCCCATACTCATGAGCCATTGATTGGCTCTGAGTATGGGGGATTTATGATGAACATGAATGAAAACTTAAACCTAAAATAGAAATTAAACCGTGTTGGTGCAATGATTTAAACTCAAAACACGAGGCTTAGTTTCAGTGGATCAAGAGAAGTAAAGTGGTAACTTGTTTTGAATGAAACAAAGGTGTTATCTACCTTGTCAGAACCAGGTTCAGATGGTGGTTCCGATGGATTTGGGGAGCTCAGGTGAGGGTGTCTCAACCATTTCCGAGGGTTCACTTAGGTTCAGGAAGATTCAGTGAAGGTGTTAAAGTGTTTTATGTAAGAACAAAGTTGGTTCTACAATATATCTCTAAGATTTTGATGATAACAAAGCATGAAACCAAAAATGGTACTCTAACGAGATTTTTCTTAGTGTGCAGGACTCTGAACACTTACGCAGGATTCTGACCATACATCAGATACAAAATCACATCAGATATAAAGTATTAGATAATCATATGCCACTCAGAAAGGAATAAATCCAGAAGGTTCTGATTCTGATCAACGCAGATACCAGCGCAACAGTAAGAAGTCAGAAGCTCCAACAAAAGTCTACTGGATTCAGACACTAATACTTAAGAAGTCTAGAGCACTGAGAAGCTCTGGTGAAGTCAGACATAATCATCCTCTGAAGAATCTGATGCAGACTCACCAGTCCAGAACACGTAACCAAAAAAGAATCTCATTATGGAAAGAAAGTATTTAAAGAAAGGAATAATGAGGCAGACACAATGGTTTTAGAAAGAAACAATAGAAGTAATGACATTAATTATTCTTCAATGACCAAGATCCTGTCATCACTTCAACGATCCTTCACAACGAGTATATAAAGGACAGATTACTTCTCTAGAGAGACGCACCTGAGACACATAGAAATATCATTCATTCTCTCTCTTTTTCACGAGCTGCTGCTCTTACGTGAAAAGCTTTTGCTCTCATATTTTCTGTAATACTTGCTTGTCGTTAGAAGCACTTTACATTACAATTTAGTTTTGCTTAAACTATTTCTTCAAGTGACTCTGTGCAATCTGAATACTTGAGAGGGCTAAGAGATTATTATCTTAGACGATTGGTTGTGTAATCTTTCAAGATTAGTGGATTAAGTCCTTTTTGAAGGCGAAATCACCTTGGCCGGGTGGACTGGAGTAACTTTGTTTTTCAAGCGAACCAGTATACAATTCTGTGTGTGTTTTGATTTCTGAAAAAAAGTTTTTATTTCCAAAACAATTCAACCCCCCCCCCCCCCTTTCTTGTTTTTCTCAACCTTCAGTTGGTATCAGAGCTTCGACTTTGTTATTTATTTTCTAATCAAACAGTTAACAGTGTAGAGAGATCCAGCGTGAGAAAAACTATGGCCAACACCAATGAAAGAGATAGTTACAACTCTAAACCTCCAATCTTTGATGGAGAAAAATTTGATTATTGGAAAGACATAATTGAAAGTTTCTTTCTGGGCTACGACACTGATCTCTGGGATATTGTCACAATTGGCTACACACCACCTATGACAGACGCTGGAGTTGCTATTCCCAGAAGCAAAATGTTAGATGATCAGAAGCGTGAATTCAAGAACCATCGCAAAGCCAGAACGATACTACTCAATGCTATTTCCTACAATGAATATGAAAAGATCACCAACAGGGGAACAACTAAAGAAATACTTGACTCCCTGAGGATGACTCACAAAGGAAATTCTCAAGTCAAAGAAACAAAGGCTCTGGCTCTAATCCAGAAATATGAAGCCTTCAAAATGGAGGACGATGAAGCTGTAGAGGTAATGTTTTCTAGATTTCAAACTTTAATTGCAGGACTTAAAGTGCAAGATAAAGGATATACAACTGCAGATCATGTCAAAAAGATTATTAGAAGCTTGCCATAAGAATGGAGACCTATGGTCAGAGCTTTAAAGCTATCAAAAGATTTGAACAGTATCAGCCTTGAGGAACTCGTCAATTCACTCAGAAGCCACGAGACAGAACTGGAAGAAGATGAACCTCAAAAGAAGATCAAATCTGTAGCACTAAAGTCCAGATCCGAAAGACGCAAACCAGATAGAAACAAAGCCTTCCAGGCTGAAGAAGAAGACATTGATGACTCTGAAAAGGAAGACTCAGACGACGAAGAAGAATTGTCCCTTTTAACCAGAAGAGTAAAACAACTTTGGAGAAAAAGGAATAATAACTTCAGAAGACCAAGACCCAAGGGAGATCAATCAGAATCAACTTCCAGAGGGAAATATAACAAAGATATAACATGCTAGAAAACTCTAGAAGAGAAAATTTCAAGAAAAGCTCCTTCATAACCAAAAAGGGACTGATGGCCACCTGGGATGACAGTGGATCTGATTCCTCAGAATCAAACTTTGATGAACAGGCAAATGTTGCACTCATGGCTACCACCTCCAGAAATACATCAGATGGAGAATCTGAATCTGAAGAGGTATTTTCTGATCTTTCTCGCTCTGACCTCGAATCATGCCTTTCTGAAACTCTAAACTCATACCAAAAACTTAAACAAAAATTTAAAGTTGTAAAAGAGGTCATTGAAGAAACCATCGAAGAATGTGGTAAACTTGAGATGACAGTTTCAAATCTAAAAGATGAAAATCAAACTTTAATATTAGAAAGAGACTCCACAAATAAACAATGTTTAAAACTTGAAGAAGCGTTATCTCAAGCTCCACAAACTTCGAACACAGTAATTTATGAATATGAAAAATCTTTTCAAAAGTTTCTGAAGAATGAGATAGAGAGAAGCAGAATGGCATCCATGATTTATGGAGTTAGTCAGAATAATAGAAGAGGAATTGGGTATGACCCTAGTGAAGATAAATCTTCCACTAATGACAAACCTAAATCTCCGTTTTCTTATCACTACACACATACATAAGCACAACGTTTTGATAATGCTAGAAAACCCAAAGTTCCTAGAAACTCTGGGAAAACTAATCATAAAGGACCCAAAAGATTTTGGGTCTTAAAGGATAAGATTGTTTATGTTGCAGATATCTTATGCAGCAGAGTTAAGACACCAGTCATGGTACCTGGACTCTGGATGCTCGCGACACATGACGGGAAGAAAGTATATGTTCCAAAGCCTGGAACTTAAAGATGTTGGCTTCGTAGGTTTCGGAGGAAATCAGAAAGGAAGGATCAGAGGCTCCGGAACTATTGGTAATGGTCTCTTCCCTCTATATCTGATGTTCTCTATGTAGAAGGATTAATGCATAACGTGTTATCAATAAGTCAATTAAGTGATAACGGCTATGATGTAATCTTCAATCAAAAAACATGTAAAGCAATTAATTAGAACAATGGAACAGTCCTATTCATTGGAAAGAGGAAAAAAAATATTTACAACATAAATCTTTCAGACTTAAAAGAACAAAATGTAAAATGTTTGATGTCTGTTCATGAAGAGCAATGGGTATGGCATAGACGCTTGGGCCACATTAGCATGAGAAAACTATCTCAGCTAAATAAACTCGAGTTAGTCAGAGGTCTACCTAAGCTGAAGTATTCTTCAGATGCTCTGTGTGAAGCATGTCAGAAAGGAAATTTTTTCAAATCATCTTTCAAAAAGAAAAATATTGTTTCCACCTCTAAGCCTCTGGAACTTCTTCACATTGATATGTTTGGTCCTGTTAAAACAGCATCAGTCAATGGAAAGAAATATGGACTAGTTATTGTTGATGATTTTAGTCGCTGGACATGGGTAAAATTCCTAAAGCACAAGAGTGAGTCTCAATCTGTATTCACTAGCTTTTGTTCCAAAGTGCAAAACGAATTTGACTCTAAAATCACCAGAGTCAGAAGTGATCATGGTGGAGAGTTTGAAAATAAATTTTTTGAGGAACTATTTGATTCTAATGGAATATCCTATGATTTCTCCTGTCCTAGAACTCGACAACAAAATAGAGTTGTAGAAAGGAAGAATAGGACACTCCAAGAGATGGCCAAAACCATGATCAATGAAACAAATGTGGCTAAGTACTTTTGGGCTGAAGTAGTAAATACAACGTGTTATATTCAAAATAGAATCTCTATAAGACCTATTCTGGAGAAGACTCCCTATGAACTACGTAAGGGAAGAAAACCCAACATTTCTTATTTTCATCCTTTTGGATGCTCTTGCTTTATTCTAAATACTAAAGAACATCTGAACAAGTTTGATTCAAAAGAATAAAAAGGTATTATGTTAGGATACTCAGAACGCTCTAAAGGCTACAGAGTATACAACACAGAAACCAAAATTGTGGAAGAATTAATTCATATCAGATTTGATGATAAGCTTGACCCTGAAAAGTTAAAGCTAGTTGAGAAACTTGTAGATCTGGAGATTACTCTTGCAGGTTCTGACGGAAAGACCAAAGCACCAGAAGTATCTGATAAACAAAGTCCAGATGCAACTAAAGCCCCAGCTATCCAGAAGAAATCAAGAAGTCGCCCCAACATCTCTGAAGATTTAATTCTGGGAAACAAGGATGAACCTATCCGAACTAGGTCAACATTCAAGGTACCTGAAGAAATTCCTCTAGGACTAGTATCTCTGATTGAGCCTACTTCCTATGATGAGGCACTTCAAGACGAAGACTGGGTTTTAGCTATGAAAGAAGAGCTAGATCAATTCTCAAAGAATGACGTCTGGGATCTTGTTCCTAAGCCCAAAGGCACTCACATTATTGGAACCAGATGGGTGTTCAGAAACAAATTGAACAAAAAAGGTGAAGTTGTCAGAAATAAAACTCGACTGGTGGCACAAGGGTACATTCAACAAGAAGGCATTGACTACAACGAAACCTTTGCCCCAGTCTCCAGGTTAGAATCTATTCGCTTGCTTGTTTCATTTGCTGTAAATCACTCAATCAAACTATATCAAATGGATGTCAAAAGTGCATTTCTTAATGGCTATATCAGAAGAAGTGTATGTCAATCAACCTCCAGGTTTTGAAAACTCAAATTTTCTAGAACATGTTTTTAAACTTAAGAAATCTTTATAAGGTTTAAAACAAGCTCCTAGAGCTTGGTATGAAAGACTAAGAAATTTTCTTATGGAACATGACTTTATTAGAGGAAAAGTTGACTCTACACTCTTCTGTAAAAACATTAGCAATAACCTCATGATATGCTAGATATATGTTGATGACATTATTTTTGGTTCAGCTAACCCTTTTGTATGTCAATAATTCTCTGAGCTAATGCAGGCAGAATTTGAAATGAGCTTAATGCAAGAACTAAAGTTCTTTCTAGGAATTCAAATCAATCAAGCTTCAGAAGCCACCTATGTTCATCAAAGTAAATCTATAAAGACATTCTAAAGAAATTCGAAATGGCGGAATGCAAACCTGCTAAGACACCTATGCATCCAACTTGCATTTTGGAAAAAGAAGAAGTTAGCCAGAAGGTTTGTCAAAAGCTCTATCGTGGTATGATAGGCTCTCTTCTCTATCTGACTGCTACACATCCTGATATTACGTTTAGTGTATGTCTCTGTGCCAGATTCCAATTAGATCCTAGAGAATCTCATTTAATAGTTGTTAAAAGAATACTCAGGTATCTGAAAGGAACCCCTAACATGGGCCTGATGTATGAGAAAACATCAGAGTATAGACTTTCTGGTTACTGTGATGCAGATTACGCAAGGGACAAAATGGAACGTAAAAGTACATCTGGGAACTGTCAGCTCTTAGGAAAGAATCTGATATCCTGGGCCAGCAAAAGGCAATCAACCATAGCTCTGTCAACTGCAGAAGCAGAATATATTTCAGCATCACTATGCACTACTCAAATGCTCTGGATGAAAAATTAACTAGAAGATCTTCAAATTTTTGAGAGTAACATTCCTATCTTCTGTGACAATACTGATGCCATCTGTTTAAGTAAGAATCCTATTTTTCATTCCAGAGCTAAGCACATAGAAATAAAACATCATTTCATTAGAGACTATGTTCAGAAAGGGGTAGTAACTTTAAAATTTATTAATACATACCATCAATGGGCTGATATTTTTACCAAACCCCTTGATGAAGATAAGTTCTCTTTTATCTTAAAAAATCTAAACATTCAAAATTGTCTTGAATGAAATGTGCCTCTAAGATAGCAAAATAAGACTCTGAAGTAAACAGCTGGATTCTGTATCTGACTCTGATGCTACTACCAGTTAGAAGTCATCTGATTTAGAAATCTCCAGGAACCAACCCTTTGGTATTCCTGAAGATCAGATAAAGTAACATGTGGTACATCATGTGTCTGACCTTGGAACTTCTAGACAGCTGTCTAGCAGTAATCAAGAAACAGACTCTTGATATCTCCTCGAGCAATATGCTGATTTTGGGATTAGACATCATTTATGAGCTGTAATCATTCTCCTCTCTAACGTGCTTACTTGGTAAATGTGCTATCTGTTAAACTCTCATTTATGTGTCGTTTTGCATGCGCCCTAATTGTGTATATATACTCTTCACAATCTACAATTGCACACTTTTACACTCACGAACTCACCTAACCCTTTCTCTCAATTCTCTCCTCTCTCAAAGGCTTTTCTGCAGTTCTTACCAAGTTCTTCAACATTCATCACCATCTTCAACCTTCTTCATGGATTCTCAGCAACAATCAGTATACAACTTCTCTCAATAGATGAACTCAATAGAGCAAGCACCAAGTTCCAGTCAACAAAACCCTGCAACCACGGCGTCGTCTCCACTCCTATCTACAAGGAACCTCACATTCTTGATCGTGAGCCTCATATTCATCTCGCAACTCCTTTTGATAAACTGGAAGTCCTTTGTGAAACCTTGGTGGATTTTAACAACATGAAGCGCAATGGCGTCGACCTCACTGATGAACTGAAAAAGCAAGGGTGGGAAAATTACTTTCAACGCCTCTATGGCCCGGTGTACACGAATCTGGTGAAGGAGTTCTGGTGGTTCGCTGACTCTGATGATCACTACATTTTTTCCTACACTCTGGGAGTCAAGATAGTTATAACAGAGAAATCGATTGCTTCTCTTATGAACATGGAGAAGACTGGAGGAAGACGCATCTACAACATCAACCCTAGGGTAAAGTATCTCTCCCAGGAGATAAACCCTACCATCTTCCAACAGAATGTTGAAGGCAAGAATTCCAAGAACAAGGAACTGCATCAGAACCTCCGGGTATGGTTGAAGATTATCTTAGGCACCATCCATCATCGTCCGGCTTCAAACTCCTCTGACTACATCAACACAGACCAGAAGTGCATCCTCTACTACATTCACAAGGGTCTGAAGCTCTGCCTACCTGCACTCCTATTCAAGTATCTTAGAGATTCCGTGAAAGATACCAGAAACAACATGAAGACAAGGAACTACATCTGTCTGGGAAGACTGATATCTAATGTGCTGATTGAGAATGGCCTCGTGGACCATCTGATTCAGCTTAGACTCATGGAAGACGTCATGATTGACATTGGCAGACCCCTGAATGCTCGCAATATGAAGAGCATGGGAATCATTGAGCAAGTGAGAGCCAAACCAACACTTGACACCTCCTAGGAAGCACTTAAAGATCAGAGAGAGATTCCCAATGGATTCTATTTATTCTCCGAGATCGACCCTCTAGAGGTAATTGCTTACTATCTATAGGATCTGTACAAGCAAGGGGTGGACATCATAGAATTCCAAGTAGACTGGATGCCTGAGTTTCCACCAGACTTCCAGAAGAGGACGCGAGAGCCCTCTAAGAAGACCAAGCAGGCGAAGAAAGCTAAGTTGGGAGAAACATCTGGATCAAGACCCCCAGTGCCTCTGGTTGACTCTCCAGGTAAGTTTGTATCTCTCCCTCCCTCTATAAAAATTAAACCAATTGCTTCTTCTCTCTCTCAAACAAACCCTATAAACACCACTGCTGACACTCCCCCCTCAACCACCAAATCCTCTAACCAACCATCTCAAAAATTCAACCTTGCCACCACAACCCTACCTGTTTCAGAAGTAGAAATGCTAAATGAAACCACCTCACCATCTTCATCACCATCTCTAAAATCCCCACCTTACTACGACCTTTCATCTGACACTGAACCTTCCGACCCTCACTCCCCCAATCTGGCTCAGCTCCAAAACCGTGCTCTGGCCTCTCAAAAGCCATCACATTCTAACCCTGAACCTGAAGTCACTTCCCCACCTCTGGAAAATCCAAACACAACCATATATGAACCTCAATCATCATAACCAACCCACTCTGAACCACAACCCTCAGAACCAATCCACTCTGAATCACAACCATCTGAACCACCACACTCTGAAATACCACAACCCATCACTTCCGCTGACCCAACAACTCCCACACTTAACCTAAGTGCCCCCACCTCACCCTCCCAAGCCTCTGCCAATGAACCAGAAACCACCCTTCTAACCCTTGAAGAAGAACTTACGGTTTTTACAGAGTCTTCAGTTGAAAAGGTCAAGTCTCTGACCATCAACTCTGGTATCAGTGATGATCCCTCTGCTGTAAGGAATCACCGGAACAGAGTGATAAGTTGGATGACCTCTGAAGCCTTCAAGCTGAAAGGCCTCTCTGAACAAGTCCGCAACGACTTCATCAGAGACACTGAAATCAGACTCCAAGAGCGTCTAGCCAGAGAAGCTGAGGAACGGGCAAGACAGGAAGCTGAAAAGAAAGCGCGCCAAGAGGAACTTCATAGAATCAGAGAAGCCGAAGCCAAGGCTCTTCCCGATGCTGTTGCTGCTGAAGTTGAGGCAAAAGTCAAAGCCGACGCTGAAGAAGCAGCGCGCCTTGCTGAAGAGTCTGCTGCCAAAGCCAAAACTAATGAACCGACTCAGGGGGAATCCTCCAACGCTGGATTTGTCCCTCTGGTCCTGAAGACTCTCGAAGAGCTGCAAAAAGAACAACAGGTAGTTCGAGCTAGATTGGATCAACAGGAATCTGTCAACATAAACATTCAGAACATGTTATCCCAGCTGCTCCAGAGGATGCCTCCACCTCCAAACCCTTACGCACCTAGGTTATCTTTGCTTATTGCTTTCTCTATTTTGCTTGTTGTTTTTCTATGTTCTGATGTTTATTTCTTGCTTTCTTGCTTTCTGCTTTCTGGCTTATGTAAATGCTTATTTATATCAATATCAACTTTTTTGCTATGTCTTTTTGATTCTGACAAAAAGGGGGAGAACTAAAACAACTCTGATAAAAACATATCTAATTCCATTCAAGCACTGCAAACATCTTCTCTAAAATCAATGACTTAAGACATGCAGGAAAGTAGCTAAAAGCACCAAACCATGGAAGGTCCGGTAAGAACTTCTGAACTATCCAAAGATCTAACTCAGGGAGAGCCCACTGTAATATATGATCTAAGAGTTCTTTAAATGTTTCATCTTCAATCTGAACTATTTTGTCATCATAAAAAAGGGGGAGATTGTAAGAACAAAGTTGGTTCTACAATATATCTCTAAGATTTTGATGATAACAAAGGATGAAACCAAAAATGATACTCTAACGAGATTTTTCTTAGTGTGCAGGACTATGAACACTTATGCAGGATTATGACCATACATCAGATACAAAATCACATCAGATATAAAGTATTAGATGACCAGATGCCACTCAGAAAGGAATACATCCAGAAGGTTCTGATTCTGATCAACACAGATATCAGCGCAACAGTAAGAAGTCAGAAGCTCCAACAAAAGTCTACTGGATTCAGACTCTGATACTTAAGAAGTCTAGAGCACTGAGAAGCTCTGATAAAGTCAAACATAATCATCCTCTGAAGAATCTGATGCAGACTCACCAGTCCAGAACACATAACCAAAAAAGAATCTCATTATGGAAAGAAAGTATTTAAAGAAAGGAATAATGAGGCGGACACAATGGTTTTAGAAAGAAACAATAGAAGTAATGACATTAATTATTCTTCAATGACCAAGATTTTGTCATCACTCCAACGGTCCTTCACAACGAGTATATAAAGGACAAATTACTTCTCTAGAGAGACGCACCTGAGACACACAGAAATATCATTCATTCTCTCTCTTTTTCACGAGCTGCTGCTCTTACGTGAAAAGCTATTGCTCTCATATTTTCTGTAATACTTGATTGTCATTAGAAGCACTTTACATTACAATTTACTTTTGCTTCAACTATTTCCTCAAGTGACTCTGCGCAGTCTGAATACTTGAGAGGGCTAAGAGATTATTCTCTTAGACGACTGATTGTGTAATCTTTCAAGATTAGTGGATTAAGTCCTTTTTTGAAGGCGAAATCACCTTGGCCGGGTGGAATGGAGTAGATTTGTTTTTCAAATGAACCAGTATAAAATTCTGTGTGTGTTTTAATTTCTGAAAAAGTTTTTATTTCCAAAGTAATTCAAACCCCCCTTTCTTGTTTTTTTCAACCTTCATTTTGTGGTGTTGAAAATGGCTCAAAGACTAAACCTGATTGCTCTGTTTTTGAAGGAAGTGGAGTGTGTTTTCAGTAGGGCTTCAATGGCTCTTAAGATTGGTTATTGAAGGAAGAATTATCCTCTATTTATAGGGAAGTTGAGGGAGTGATTAGGTTGAAGTTTTAGGGTTGAGAAGTCTGATTGAGCATAGGTCCAAAAATGTGACAAAAACCAAACTTGTTGGCTAAGGGTGTGTGATCTGTCACCTGTAATTCCTCTTCCATCCCTTTGTTCTGCAGAAAAACTTGCATTTGGTGAGACAATGTGGCCCCTACACCTACCGAGGTTCATTTGACTTGTATCCATTTTGGGCAACTTTGTGCTTTTAGGATTTTCGGTTTTGCTTCACATGTGATATTTTTCCAGTCTTATTTGGGCTTCATTTAGTGTGTCTAAGTGTTGCAACATGTGCTTGGTTCAAAAGGAACGTATAAACAAATGAATTAGTGACTTGAGACATGATGCATCATGGTTTGGCTGATCAGGCCTGCAACATGCAGCATGGTGAGTCATGATCTTTGCACTTGGGCTAATTAAAATTGCTTGTGCATTTTGAACCAAAATCAGGCCAAATCATCTTTGACATGCCCTTAATACAATTCAAAAAGAATTAGACCAAAAGGTGTTCTGATGTGAAGATGGCATTGGTGCAAAGTGGTGGTCATGACATGTTTTTAGGCCTGACTAGGCAACTTGGCCTTGAAGGTGAGAAATACAAGAAAGGGGGGGGGTTTGAATTATTTTAGAAATTAAAAGTTTTTTCAAAAGTAAGAACACACAGAATTTTATACTGGTTCGCTTATAAAACAAAGCTACTCCAGTCCACCCGGCCAAGGTGATTTCGCCTTCAAAAAGGACTTAATCCACTAATCTTGAAAGATTAATACAACCAAACGTCTAAGAGAATGATGTCTTAGTCCTCTCAAGTATACAGACTACGCAGAGTCACTTGAGGAACAAAAGCAATTTAGCAAAAAAATAAGTTTGTAATAGAAGGTGCTTCTAAGAGTAAGCAAGTATTACAACAGAATATTTAAGCAAAAGTTTTCACGTATGATCAGCAGCTCATGAAAAACTGAGAGAGAATGTGAATGATTTTTCTGTGCGTTGTTGTATATCTCTCAAGAGGTAGGTTGTCCTTTATATAGTAGTGAGAAGGACCGTTGGAGTGATGACAGAATATTGGTCTTTGATGAGAATTCAATAGTCATAACTTCTGTGTTTCTTGCCATAACCAATTTGTCTCCCTGAATAACTTCTTTCTTAAAATACTTCATTTCCATATTGAGAATTTATTTCCGTTACTCTTTCTGGGTTTGGCGAATCTTCATCAGAGTCTTTGTTATCTCGGAGTCATGCGTCAGAAGGAGATTACGTTGAAGTTCATCAGAGCTTCTCAGAGTACTAGTCTTCCAGATCATCAGAACTAAGACCAGTGGATGTTTAGAGCTTCTGGTTCTTTTTACTGTCTTGCTTTGTTAAGATTCAGAACTTCTTGAGCGCACTTCTTCCTCAGATGCGTCTATTCTTCTAGTGCTTTATATCTAATCAAAGTTTGTACCTGATAAAATGATCAGAGTCCTTTGTTGCTGTTCAGAGTCCTGCACACTTAGAATAATTTCGTTAGGGTGCCATTTTGGTTTCATCCTTTATTATCATCAAAATCCTGGAATTCTAGTGTAGAACTAATTTTGTTCTTACAATCTCCCCCTTTTTGATGATGACAAAAAAATCTTAATTCAGAGATGAAACATTTTTAGATAAGAGTTTTAGATCAGATAGAAGTGAGCTCCCCCTGAGATAAGTCTGGGAGTTCAGAAGTTCTTACCGGACCTTCCATTATATGGTGTTTCTAGATACTCTTATGCAAATTTCTAAGTCAAAAAGATTAGAAACAGTGTTTGCAGAGTACTGATAGGAGTTAGATATGTTTTCATCAGAGCTGTTTTTAGTTCTCCCCCTTTTTGTCAGAATCAAAAAGACTTAGTTAAATGAAAGAAAGAAGGATATATATATATATATATATATATATATATATATATATATATATATATATATATATATATATATATATATATATATATATTCACAGATGCCAGAAACACAGACAACAAACAGCAGAAAGCGAGAACAAACAAAAATAGAAAGCAACAAGCAAATCAACAAGAAAAAGAACACAAAAAAAACAAGTCCTAGGTGCCTAAGGGTTTGGAGGTGGAGGCATCCTCTGGAGCAGCTGGGTCAGCAGATTCTGAATGTTGACATTTACTGAATCCTGTTGATCCAATCTGGCTTGGACTTCCTTCTGCTCTTTCTGAAGATCTTTAAGTGTCTTTAGAACCAGAGGGATAAAGGTGGAGGACTCCTCCTGAGTCAGAGCATCCGGTTCTACCCTGGTGGCAGACTCTTCACCAAGGCGAGCTTCAGCTTTGGCTTCAGCTTCAGCAGCAGCAGCAGCAACAGCCTCAGCTAGAGCTTTGGCTTCAACTTCCTTGATCCTTTGTATTTCTTCTTGCTTGGCTTTCTCTTCTGCTTCCTTGCGGGCTCGCTCCTCAGCTTCTCTGGCTAGGCGCTCCTGTAGTCTGATCTCAGTGTCTCTGATGAAGTCGTTGCAGACTTGCTCAGAGAGGCCCTTCAGCTTGAAGGCTTCAGCGGTCATCCAACCAATCACTATGTTCCAATGTGTCCTTATAGATGAACGATCATCACTGATGCCAGAGTTGATGGTCAGAGACTTGAACTTGTCCACTGAGGCTTCTGCAAACACCATTATTGCTTCCTCAAGGGTTGGAAGGGTGTTTTCAGGTTCAGAGGGTTAGGGTGGAAAAGTGGGAGGGCTTAGGTTGAGTGTGGGAGTATGTCAGAGTTGGGTGGTTGTGGTTCATCGTGGATTGTTTCAGATGGTGGAGGGTCAGAGGTGGTTGTGTTTGGTTCTTCTGTGGGTGATGAAGTGACTTCTGGTTCAGGTGTGGACTGTGTTTCCTGTTGTGAGGCCAGAGCACGTGTTTGAAGTTGAGCCAGAGTTGGAGAGGGAGGGTCAGATGGTTCAGTATCTGTGGAAATGTTGTAGTAGGGGGTGATTATGGAGAAGAAGATGAAGAGGGTGAAGTGGTTTCATTCAGCATTTCTGCTTCTGAAACAGGTAAGGTTGTGGTGGCAAGGTTAAATTTTTGAGATGGTTGGTGAGATGGTCTGGTGGTTGAGGGAGGGGTTTCTGAGTTGGTATATATGGGTGTTGGTTGGGGGATAGAGGAAGCAATAGGATGAAGGTGTACAGAAGGAGCGAGAGAAATAGACTTACCAGAAGATCCAGTCAGAGGTACTAGAGGTCTTGATCCGGAGGATTCTCCCAGTTTTGCCTTCTTAGCTTGCTTTGCCTTCTCAGAGGGTCTTCGTGGTCGCTTCATGAAGTTTGGAGTCTCATCTGGAAGCTGGCTTATGTTGAAGTCTGAGATATCTACTCCTTGTTTTCTCAGATCATCTAAGTAATACAGGATTACCTCTAGAGGGTCGATCTTTGAGAACAGATAGAGTCCATTTGGGATCTTCCTCTGATCTTTGAGAGCTTCCCAAGAGGTGTCCAGAGTAGGTTTGAACTTGACTTGATCCAGAATCCCCATGCTCTTCAGAATGTGGGTGTTCAGAGATCTTCCAGTATCTATCATCACGTCTTCCATGAGTCTGAACATTATCAGGTGATCCACGAGACCACTTTCAATCAGAACGTCAGAGATCAGCCTCCCCAGAGGGATGTAGTTTCTGGGCTTCATGTTATTTCTTGTATCTCTTATAGAGTCTCTGAGGTATTTGAAGAGGAGTGCTGGAAGGCAGAGCTTCATACCCTTGTGGATGCAATACAGGATGCACTTCTGGTCTGTGTTGATATAGTCTGAGGAGTTGGAAGTTGGACGATGATGGATTGTGCCCAAGATGATCTTTAGCTAGACCCGGAGGTTCTGATGTAGTTCCTTGTTCTTGGAGTGATTGCCTTCAGCGTTTTGTTTGAAGATAGTCGGATTAATCTCATGGGATAGATATTTTGCCTCAGGATTAATGTTGTAAATCCTTCTTCCTCCATCTTTCTCCATGCCCAGAAGAGCAGCAATGGACTTCTTAGTGATCACCATCTTGACTTCCAGAACATAGGAGACGATGTAGTGATCGTCAGCATCAGCGAATCTCCAGAATTCCTTCACTAGGTTTGTGTAAACTGGACCATACAGACGTTGGAAGTAGTTTCCCCAACCTTGATTCTTCAGTTCTTCAGAGAGGTCAATACCATTTCTTCGCATGTTATCAAAATCCACCAAGGATTCACATAACACCTCCAGTTTCTTAAACGGTGTTGCAAGGTTGATATGAGGCTCACGATCAAGAATGTGAGGCTCTTTGTAGATGGGAGAGTTAGACGACACCTGTAACCGCTGGGTTTGGGTTGCTTGAGCTTGGAGCTTGTTCGTTGGAATCCATTTGTTGAGAGAAGTTATAGACTGATTATTGTTGGGAATCCATGAATGTTGTTGATGAGCTGAGTTGAAGGTTGAAGAACTTGAAATGCTGCAGGAATGCCTTGAGGGAGAAGAAGAACTTGCAGAGGGTTAAGAGTGTTTGTGAGAGTGAAAAGTGTGCAATATGTGAAGAGAAGTGTTTAAATACCCAAATTAGGGCGCATGCAAAATGACACACAAAACAGAGTTTAGCACAAAAACCAAGTATGCACGTTTAGAGGGAAAAATATTACATCTCATAAATGATGTCTGATCCCAACAGTCAGTACACTGCTCGAGAAGATCTCAAGAGACTGTTCCTTGATTACTGCTAGACAGCTGTCTAGAAGTTCCAAGGTCAGACGCAAAGTACTCCCCGTGTTTGCTCCATCTGATCTTCAAGAATACCAAAGGGTTGTTTCCTGGAGATTTGTAACTCAAATGACTTCTAACTTGGTAGGAGTATCAGAGTCAGAGGCAGAATCCACTTTGTTTACATCAGAATCTTATTTTACAAACTCAGAGGCACATTTTATTCAGGGCAATTTTGAATGTTCAGATTCTTTAAGATGAAGAGGAATCTATCTTTAGCTAAGGGTTTGGTAAAGATGTCAGCCCGTTGATGATTTGTATCAATGAATTTCAACATTACTACCCCTTTCTGAACATAGTCTCTAATGAAATGATGTTTTATTTCTATGTGCTTAGCTTTGGAGTGTAGAATAGGATTCTTGCTCAAACAAATGGCAGCAGTATTGTCACAGAAGATAGGAATGTTAATCTCAAAGAATTGCAGATCCATTAATTGATTCTTTATCCAGAGCATCTGAGTAGTGCATAGTGATGCTGAAATGTATTCCGCTTCTACAGTAGACAGGGCTATGGTTGATTGCCTTTTGCTGGCCCAGGATATCAGATTCTTTCCCAAGAGCTGACAATTTCCAGATGTACTTTTTCGTTCCATTCTGTCTCCTGCGTAATCTGCATCACAATAACCAGATAGTCTATACTCTGATGTTTTCTCATACATCAGGCCCAGGTTAGGAGTTCCTTTCAGATATCTAAGAATTCTCTTAACTGCTGTTAAATGAGATTCTCTAGGATCTAATTGGAATCTGGCACAGAGACAGACACTAAATAGAATATCTGGACGTGTAGCAGTCAGATAGAGAAGAGAGCCTATCATACCACGATAGAGCTTCTGACAAACCTTTTGAATAACTTCTTCTTTTTCAAGAATGCAAGTTGGATGCATGGGTGTCTTAGCAGGTTTGCATTCATCCATTTCGAATTTCTTCAAAATGTCTTTTATGTATTTACTTTGATGAACGTAGGTGACTTCTGAAGCTTGATTGATCTGAATTCCTAGAAAGAACTTTAGTTCTTGCATTAAGCTCATTTCGAATTCTACCTACAGTAGCTCAGAGAATTCTTGACATACATAAGCGTTAGCTGAACCAAAAATGATATCATCAACGTATATCTGGCATATCATAAGATCATTTTTAATGTTTTTACAGAAGAGTGTAGAGTCAACTTTCCCTCTAATAAAATTATGTTCCAGAAGAAAATTACTTAATCTTTCATACCAAGCTCTAGGAGCTTGTTTTAGTCCATATAAAAATTTCTTAAGTTTTAAAACATGTTCTGGACAATTTGAATTTTCAAAACCTGGGGGTTGGTTGACATACACTTCTTCTGATATGTATCCATTAAGGAATGCGCTTTTGACATCCATTTGGTATAGTTTGATAGAATGATTTATAGCGAATGAGACAAGTAAGCGAATAGATTCTAACCTGGCGACTGGGGCAAAGGTTTCATTGTAGTCAATTCCTTCTTGTTGACTGTAACCTTGAGCCACCAGCCGAGCTTTGTTTCTGACAACTTCTCCTTTCTCATTCAGCTTGTTTCTAAACACCCATTTGGTTCCGATAATGTGAGTGCCTTTAGGTTTAGGAACAAGATCCCAGACGTCGTTCTTTGTGAATTGATCTAGCTCTTCTTGCATGGCTAGAACCCAATCGTTATCTTGAAGTGCCTCATCACAGGAGGTAGGCTCGATCAGAGATACAAGTCCCAGAGGAGTTTCTTCAGGTGCCTTGAAGGTAGACCTAGTTCGGATAGGTTCATCCTTGTTTCCCGGAATCAACTCTTCAGATATGTTGAGGCGACTTTTAGCTTTCTTTGGGATTGCTGGGGATTTAGTTCCTTCTGAGGTTTGAGTGGCAGTTGCTTCAGTAGCTTTGATCTTCTCGTCAGAACCTGCAAGAGTAATCTCCAGATCTGCAAGTTTCTCAACAAGCTTTCACTTTTCAGGGTCAAGCTTATCATTAAATCTAACATGAATTGATTCTTCCACAATTTTGGTTTCTGTATTGTATACTCTGTAGCCTTTAGAGCGTTCTGAGTATCCTAACATAATACCTTTTTGTGCTTTGGAATCAAACTTGTTCAGATGTTCTTTAGTATTTAGAATAAAGCAGGAACACCCAAAAGGATGAAAATAATAAATGTTGGCTTTTCTTCCTTTACACAGTTCATAGGGAGTCTTCTCCAGAATAGGTCTTATGGAGATTCTATTCTGAATATAACACGCTGTAGTTAAAACTTCAGCCCAAAAGTGCTTAGCCACATTTGTTTCATTGATCATGGCTCTGGCCATCTCTTGGAGTGTCCTATTCTTCCTTTATATAACTCCATTTTGTTGTGGAGTTCTAGGGCAGGAGAAATCATGGGGTATTCCATTAGAGTCAAATAATTCCTCAAAAAATTTATTTTCAAATTCCCCACCATGATCACTTCTAACTCTGATGATTTTAGAGTCAAATTCGTTTTGCACTTTGGAACATAAGCTAGTGAATACAGAGTGAGACTCACTCTTGTGCTTTAAGAATTTTACCCATGTCCAGCGACTAAAATCATCAACAATGACTAGTCCATATTTCTTTCCATTGATTGATGCTGTTTTCACAGGACCAAATAAATCAATGTGAAGAAGTTCCAGAGGCCTAGAGGTAGAAACAATGTTTTTCTTTTTAAAAGATGATTTTGAAAATTTTCCTTTCTGACATGCTTCACATAGAGCATCTGAAGAAAACTTCAGTTTAGGTAGACCTCTGACTAACTCGAGTTTATTTAGCTGAGATAACTTTCTCATGCTAATGTGGCCCAAGCGTCTATGCCATACCCATTGCTCTTCGTGAACAGACATCAAACATTTTACATTTTGTTTTTTTAAATCCGAAAGATTTATTTTATAAATATTGTTTTTCCTCTTGCCAGTGAATAGGACAGAACCATTGTTTTGATTTATGGCTTTACATGTTTTTTGATTGAAGATTACATCATACCCGTTATCACTTAATTGACTTATTGATAACAGATTATGCATTAACCCTTCTACATATAAAACATCAGATATAGAGGGAAGAGTACCATTACCAATAGTTCTGGAGCCTCTGATCCTTCCTTTCTGATCTCCTCCAAAACCTACGAATCCAGCGTCTTTAAGTTCCAGGTTTTGGAACATATACTTTCTTCCCGTCATGTGTCGCGAGCATCCAGAGTCCAGGTACCATGACTGGTGTTTTAACTCTGCTGCATAAGATATCAACAACATAAACAATCTTATCCTTTGGTACCTAGAATCTTTTGGGTCCTTTGTGATTAGTTTTCCCAGAGTTTCTTAACACTTTGGGTTTTCTAGCATTATTAAATCATTGTGCTTGTGTATGTGTATAGTGATAGGAAAATGGAGATTTAGGTTGGTCATTAGTAGAAGTTTCATCTTCACTAGGATCATATCCAATTCCTCTTCTATTGTTCTGACTAACCCCATAAATCATGGATGCCATTCTGCTCCTCTCTATCCCATTTTTCAGAAACTTTTGAAAAGATTTTTCATATTTATAAATTATTGTGTTTGAAGTTTGTGGAGCTTGGGATAACGCTTCTTCAAGTTTTGAACAATTTTTCTTTGTTGAATCTCTTTCTAGTATCAAGGTTCTATTTTCATCTTTAAGTTCTAAAATTGTTATCTCAAGTTTGCCACATTCTTCTAGTGTTTCTTCAAGCACACCTTTTATAGCTTTAAATTTTCGTTTGAGTTTCTGATATGAGTTTAGAGTTTCAGATAGGCATGATTCTAGGTCAGATCGAGAAAGATCAGAAAATACCTCTTTAGATTCAGATTCTTCATCTGAAGTATTCTTGGATGTGGTAGCCATGAGTGCCACATTTTCCTGTTCATTAGAGTCTGATCCTGATGAGTCAGATTCACTGTCGTCCCAGGTAGCCATCAGTCCCTTTTTGGTTCTGAAGGAATTTTTCTTGAAGTTCTCTTTTCTGGAACTGTCTTTCTTCAACTTGGGACATTCGTTTTTGTAGTGACCTGTTTCCTTACACTCATAACACCTAACATCTTTGTTAGATTTACCTTTTGAGGTTGATTCTGATCGATCTCCTTTGGATCTTGGTTTTCTGAAGTTATTATTCCTTTTTCTCCAGAGTTGTTTTACTCTTCTGGTCAGAAGGGATAATTCTTCCTCATCGTCAGAATCTTCCTTTTCAGAGTCATCAACGTCTTCTTCTTCGGCCTGGAAGGCTTTGTTTCTGTCAGACTTGCGCCTTTCAGATCTGGACTTTAGTGCTATAGACTTGATCTTCTTCTGAGGCTCATCTTCCTCCAGTTCTATCTCATGACTTCTGAGTGAACTGAAAAGTTCTTCAAGGCTGATGTTGTTCAGATCCTTTGATAGTTTTAAGGCTGTGACCATGGGTCTCCACTTCTTTGGCAAGCTTCTGACTATTTTTTTGACATGGTCCGCAGTTGTGTATCCTTTATCTAGCACCTTGAGACCTGAAATTAGATTTTGAAATCTAGAAAACATTACCTCTACAGCTTCATCATCCTCCATTTTGAAGGCTTCATATTTCTGGATTAGAGCCAGAGCCTTTGTTTCTTTGACCTAAGAGTTTCCTTCATGAGTCATCCTCAGGGAGTCGAGTATTTCTTTAGCTGTTTCCATGTTGGTGATTTTTTCATACTCATTGTAGGATATGGCATTGAGAAGTATCGTTCTGGCTTTGTGATGATTCTTGAATTTACACTTCTGATCATCTGTCATTTTGCTTCTGGGAATAGCAACTCCAACATCTGTTACAGGAGGTATGTATCCAACTGTGACGATGTCCCAAAGATCAGCGTCGTAGCCCAGAAAGAAACTTTCAATTCTATCTTTCAAGTAATCAAATTTCTCTCCATCAAAGACTGGAGGCTTAACGTTGTAACTATCTCTTTCATTGGTGTTAGCCATAGTTTTTCTCATTCTGGATCTTTCTACACTGTTAAGTGTTTGATTAGAAAATCAATAACAGAGCCGAAGCTCTGATACCAACTGAAGGTAAGAAAAACAAGAAAGGGGGGGTTTGAATTGTTTTAGAAATTAAAAGCTTTTTCAAAAGTAAGAACACACAAAATTTTATACTGGTTCGCTTATAAAACAAAGCTACTCCAGTCCACCCGGACAAGGTGATTTCGCCTTCAAAAAGGACTTAATCCACTAATCTTGAAAGATTAATACAACCAAACGTCTAAGAGAATGGTCTCTTAGTCCTCTCAAGTATACAGACTACGCAGAGTCACTTGAGGAACAAAAGCAATTTAGCAAAAAATAAGTTTGTAATAGAAGGTGCTTCTAAGAGTAAGCAAGTATTACAGCAGAATATTTAAGCAAGAGTTTTCACGTATGATCAGCAGCTCGTGAAAAAATGAGAGAGAATGTGAATGATTTTTCTATGCGTTGTGTAGCACCTCAAATTTGCCGCCCTCATTCATGCATTCATTTTAGGTCATTTAACATTTCATATTGCATTTTCATCATGTCAATCAGAATCAACTCCAAGAAGCTTGAACATCGTCCAAGACACTTTGTGGGTTCTATCCGGGTAATCAGTCAACATAAGGGAAAGACTTGAGTTACTGCCAACAGGTTCAAATAGAAGCTATTCATCATTCCAAACACTAATTTTGAAGGAGCAAGAATCTGCTGCTGAGCTGTCATGCTTGCTAGGCGAGCAGCATGGTTCGCTAGGCGAACTGACCTGTCATGCTCGCTAGGCGAAGATCACGCGTTTCAGAAAATAACAGAAAAGTTTTGGGCTTGAGTTTCCCTCATTTGAGCCCACCCGGTCATGAAATCAGCTTATAAATACTAGAGCTTCAGTGAAACAAAAATGCTGGAAAAATAGTGAGAGGAGAAACATAAGGAAAAGAGGCAACGACAGAAACCTATGAACTAATCTGCAGCAACCTCCAGGCAGCTCTAAAAGGTTCACTCGGACTCATACACTTTTTCACCTCCAGCTCACGCGAACCCTAATAGTGCTTTGCAAACCCAGCCGTGCCATTCGATTGCAATCGATCCATGTGGTACTTTATCCATGTGGTACTTTTACCTCTTTCCCGTATTTTACCGCTTTCTTAGCTGGAAGACCTCGATAGGAGGCAATGTTTGAGCCCCTTGGCGGCAGTTTACTTTATGATACATGTTTTGTATGGTGTGGTTGTCTCCCATAGGATTGCTAGGCTTCGTATAGTCTCTCGTTTGCATGTCAATTAAGGTAGCACTGTTCCTTCGTATAGGACTTCCTTTTTGCATGAGCATTCCTAAAACCCAGCAACTCATTGATTTTTCTTCTCCTAAGAACACGTTTACTCCTTCTACTACAGGCGGGTAAGTCTCCAAAGGTCGAGCATCCGGTAGATTGCGTAGTAACGTCGTTCAACCCTTACCCCGTAGTTAGCCGAACTACATTTTGCTCTGATTCTCAATCCAGATGAGATACGTAGGCATAAGACGCGATGTCTTAGCGAGCACACTTCCCCCTAACCCATAGGTAGCCGAGCTACGAAGACTCTGATTCTCATATTCAGATGAGATACGTATGCAGTGGATGCGACATCCGTGCAAGTCACTCTCTTTTGACCCCCCCCCCCCCCTTTTAGTAAATAGTACATTAGATAAACCCACACCCTTTAGACGAGAACTACAAGAGTGGATCCCGTAGAGTACTACGGATGCGTAGGGGTGCTAATACCTTCCCTTCGCATAATCGACTCCGGAACCCAAGATTTGGTTGCGAGACCTTGTCTTTTCCTTTCATTTTCCAGGTTTACTTCGAGCGTTTCCTTTCCCTCCTTTGGGATAAATAACACACGGTGGCGACTCTTTTGTCATTCTTTTTCGCCGGTTGTTTTTTTCGCTTTCTGATTTTTCAGGTTGCGACACGTTGTTATATATCTCTTAAGAGGTAGGTTATCCTTTATATAATAGTGAGAAGGATCGTTGGAGTGATGACAGAATATTGGTCTTTGATGAGCATTCAATAGTCATAACTTCTGTGTTTCTTGCCATAACCAATTTGTCTCCCTGAATAACTTCTTTCTTAAAATACTTCATTTCCATATGGAGAATTTATTTCCGTTACTCTTTCTGAGTTTGAAGAATCTTCATCAGAGTCTTTGTTATCTCGGAGTCATGCGTCAGAAGGAGATTACGTTGAAGTTCATCAGAGCTTCTCAGAGTACTAGTCTTCCAGATCATCAGAACTAAGACCAGTGGATGTTTAGAGCTTCTGGTTCTTTTTACTGTCTTGCTTTGTTCAGATTCAGAACTTCTTGAGCGCACTTCTTCCTCAAATGCGTCTGTTCTTCTAGTGCTTTGTGTCTAATCAAAGTTTGTATCTGATAAAATGATTAGAGTCCTTTGTTGCTGTTCAGAGTCCTGCACACTTAGAAAAATTTCGTTAGTGTGCCATTTTGGTTTCATCCTTTGTTATCATCAAAATCCTGGAATTCTATTGTAGAACTAATTTTGTTCTAACAGGCCTGACTTGGCCAACCCCAATTTTGATGTTCTTAAGTGATGAATTAGGATTTGGACCTTGAAACAAATTTGAAGAGGAGTTCATTTAGGACATTTGGCTAGAAGTATATCCTTAAAAGGTTAAAAGATGAAAATGTTATGGGGTTTGGACCAAATGGTAGGCCAAACTTGCCAAAACTTGACGAACCAACATGCCCTAAATTGCAATTTTGATGTTTTCTTGAATTCCAAGGCACCATTAAGATTGTTTGAAGCCCAAATGAGTAGGTCTTAATAGAAACCAAGTCTTGATGCTTTGCAAGATGATTATGGACCATGCTTATGGATGAAACCAATGATTTTAAGTTAATGATTCAAAGGTTCAAACCCAAAATTTTCACTTGTAATGCCATGTATGAATGAGATGGATTGATATTTTATGAATGAAGGTTGAAATTGTGGAAATTAGAGTTTTGAAAATATGTATTGCCTTTGGTCAAGGTTGACCAAAAAGTCAAATGTTAACTAAAGTCAAACTTTGGCCAAAATTGATCTTTGGGGTTCTTTGGATGAATGATGAATTAAATGAACGTGAGTTGGATATCAATGGACCAATGGATGATGAGGTGATCAAGTGAAATCTCCATGAAGTAAGGTTTAAAGCAAGAATAAATGGGGCACAATTAGGGTTTCTTGGACCAAAAAGTTCTTCAAGGGCCAAAGTCATGCAAATTAGGGTTTGGGTTTGCAGGAGATGTTATTATGTAGCTTCATAAGGTTGATACATAGCCAATGGTTGGATATTAGGGTTTCCTCAAGGTCGAAACCAAAGCATAAGGTCAAACGATGACTTGTACAAGCCACATAGGATCAAGGGATTAGGGTCGAGGCCTATGGATGACAAGATGAAAAAGTAAGGTTTCTAATCAAGGCTCACCACCGAATTAGGGCTTTGGAAGTGAATGAAATGACTTGTGTAGTCCCAACAAGGTCAAAGAGTGCTTTAAGATGAGAATTAGAGTTTAGGATGGATTGGGCACTGTAAGACCCCAATTTTGACTCTAAGATCCCTCATGCTATCTTATCATATGCATTGGCATTGGGATCACACCTTGGCATCCTCCTTACCCCTCACCCATTGGGTTTGCATTGGGAGAGATCACCAAGCACAATTTGATTGTATCATACTTTGTATTTTATCATCTTTACTAACCCAAATACCAAAATATGTCTTTGCATTTGTCTAACTCTTTTGTAGGTAAGGCACATGCTCATATTTGATATATCAAGCTCATATTTAGGGTTCAAGACCCTCTTGGCAAGGAGCTCAATCAATATTTGATCTACAATAGCTTTATACATCATATATGGATACCCATGAGCCTCACATAATAATTTGATCAAGAATTCATCAAGAGTTTGGAATTGGTTTGCAGTGGAAACCCTAAGTTATTTAGGTGTCTTATGTAACTTCTTCACCAAGCTTCTTCAATAATTGATCAAATATTTCAAGGGATACTTAAAATTTCATCATCTTATGCATATATGATCTCCCATGAGTCCCAAAAGTCAAGAGAATTGCAAGCTAGCAAGTTGGTTGATGATGGTTGACCAGAGGAATTCATCTAATCAAAACTATGGTCCCCTAGACCTTATATCCTACAATGTTTATCATATAAAAATGATTCCAAGAGAAAAGTTAATCTAAATTACATTACAAATAACTTTCATGTTTAGGTATAGAGCTAGGTTTTCTTGGGAAGTCATTTTTATGGTGAAAGATTATATGTCATTTTGTCTAAACCCTAATTTGGAGGTCAAGTTCCCAAGACCATAACTTGCTCATATTTTATGAGATGAAAGATTTCCAAGTTTTACAATTAAATTCAAGGTGTGTACTTGAACTTTTATGTTTTTAGGAAGAGCTAATTCAACTTTTATGAGCATGTGATATGAGGACACGTTATAGGTCATTTTGGACCAATACCATTGAACAAGTGATTTTCCTCAACTTCAAAAATGCATAACTCCTTCATATCAAATCCAAATAAGGTCAAATTTGTGACCATTTTTAAGGACTTTCAAAGAGATACAAATTTGATGAAGGAACGTTTCTCATTTGAAGCTCACATAAAACGTTAGCCAAGGTGGAACAAGTGAACATATGGCTTGACACTTAGAATTTTTTTTTATATGTTTAAATTTACAAACTTCCACCTCAAAATCCATCATGATTCAAGCTTCAAATAGAAAAGTGTTCAACATGAAAGTTGTTCCTCTTGATATAAAAAAAGTCTAATTTCATCCATTTTGGACAATATTCGAATGGGCTGCGCATGGCTTGAACATTGCATCATCATTTGTCAAAGATCAAAATTCAAACATCCATGCACAATTTCCTAGCATTCCAATTTGATTTCAGACTTATTCAAGTTCAATTATGGACCAAATGGAATGATCTCATGGGCCTGTACACGCCCATGCACCCATGCATCACTCATTGCCAAAATTGAAAACTCACTTCAAGGGTGCAAATATCACTTGATTCAGCTATAAATAAAGACCATATGCATCAGAAATGAGGACTCCTTCGCGCCAGCTTTGATCCCAAATACCAAACCATTCCATTTGAGAGGATAAACCTGAGAATTTCCTTTGGAAATTGATTTGGAATCTCACTGTTTTGAGATTCAAAACTCCAGGGGTCCAAGACCTTTTATGCATTCTAATCTACTTCTGCAAGCATCCTGAGCAAGATCAAGCACGAGCCAAAGTAAGAAAAATTGAATCCAGACCTGCATTGAAGGTATTTTTTAGAAAACAAGATTGAGTTGTCTGAAGTTCTACCAATGTAGGCAACAAGATTGAGTTGCTTTGAGGTCAAATCGAAGCAACTCAGATCGTGCACCTCAAATTTCAACTCCTTGTATCTCTCAATATACTTGGAGTTAGGATGAATTGAGGCCAGATTCGTGCTTAGTGCCATTTTTACTTTTAAATCATGTCTTTCTTTTTAATTTTAGTGATGGTTATGATTGGACCAGTCCGACGAGGCTCGCCTGAGAAGGAGACCGTAGCTTTGCTCCGGTGATGAGTTGACAAGGTCTAGAGCCACATGATCTATTTGAATTAATCTAATCACGAGCGTTGGTTTGAATGACCTTGTTTGTGGCGCACTGACTAGAGTCCATCATGGATTGCGTGTTTGTGGCCACTGATCTGCCACCTCAATTAATGAGGGAGATCAAGTGGTCCACGTTTTTTCTGATTATTTGATTTTCATTTTATTTGTGTTATTTTCATTAATTCATATTAATTTTAATATTGATCCAAAAAATACGAGAGGTTCACCAAAAAAAATTAAATAAATTCCTCTTTCATTTTTTGAATTAAAATTATTTTTTGGATCATTGTTAATATTTTTCATGATTTAATTGATTTTGTGAATATTTTTAACTATTTAAAAATAGTTTTCAGTTTCAAAAAATAATGAAATTTTTTCTCCAAGGTCCTTTGACCTTGTTTGACCTATGATAAATTTTATGAACATTTCTTTGGTGTTTTGATGAGGTTTTAGGAATTTGGTCAACCATAATTTAATTTAATACATTTTTTAATTGTTTTTAATTGATTAAATGCCAAATAAATTATGTTGAGCTTCTATTATTGACTTGTTGAGTTTGACTTGTGTTGTTGGGCCTTGATCAAGGTGGATTTGACTTTGTTGAGTTAAGATCAATAGATTTAAGGGATTGATGAAATATACATTTCATCTCCCAAAATGAATTAATGATCTTAATTTGGTAAAAGTCATCCTTTGACCAATTTGTGTTGATTCCATTCCCCTCCCTCTTCATCTCATTCCCCTTCTTTATTCATTCATGTCATGGACCTATGATATCTCAATATCCTAATGCTAGTTGATTGCAAAATCAACATGAGTATAAATGAGATTAGGTCCACCACTTTGCATATTCTTTTTGTGTGTGGTATATTTTATGAGCATAGTCCATTATACTATGTCTCTAACATGCATTAACACCAAAATTCTATTGCCCAACCTTAAATAGTTGTGACTTCTACATAAGTCCAATTACGATTGCTTAACATAGCGCTAAATTTGTGACACAAAAGGCATAGCATTCTAGTAAGTGAGATTGTAAGTCTCCCTTCCTTCATGGTATTGTGGGGAAACTTGGCCTTTTTTCCTTCCTTTGGAAGATGTCTTGGTTCAAGGATCCATGCTTGTGACAAGTGGGTTGAGTGTTCTCCAAAGAATGACTTAAACAATACAAAAGCAAAAGCAATACTAACTTCTAATCAACTAACAAATAACATTTAATTTCAGGTCATTTACTTTTATGCACTTTAATTTCAAGCCTTTATTCATTTGCCATTATTCATACCATTCAATTTTTTTATTTTAATGTCATTTTCACTTTGCTCACTTGAGCCATACTTTATGAATATATTGTGTTTGTATATACTTATTTTGTGTTTGTGGTCTTTTGACCTTAATGTACTTAATAAGAACAAAAACCCTAAAATACATTTTTGTGTGGACTGTTGGATTTGATCTAAGACATTGGACTTAGAATTAGGCAACACTCCATATGCAAAGGACTTGGCCAATGCCAATTTTCATGAAAACCAAGTGCTTGTGAAGTGATCATTCATCTGATACAATATTGAAGATCCATTTGAGTTCATATGCAACATGATCATATTGAATCTGTTATTTTGAACCTGTGTCTAATGCCTACCTTTGAAGTCATCTGATACATGGGAAATTTTGAAGAAGATCATGGAGTTGCTAAGCTTGGATGTGGCTATCTTTATTTGATGCCTTGTTCTTCATCTTGCTATTTGTATATTGATATTGCTTGATTCTAAAGTCCAAGGGAAATTTGGGTTTCTATATGACATTCTTGTCTATTGGATTGCAGCCCATTGGTCAGATCTTTCCAACTCTCAACTTTTAAATTTGTGCTTAAGATTAGTCTCTTCATCTCCTCCCCATTTCTTTAATTTCAAAATCTCTCCCTCATTTTTTAAAATCTTCTTTGCTTGTGATTTCTAAACTTAGATTTTATTGCAAATTAGAAACTTTGGCCTTATGTCGTTGCATTTTTTAACTCTCTTTCTTAAACAAAATTGTAAATGAACTTAACTATACTCGACTTAAAAATTAAAAAGCCAAAAAGAACTAACACTCATTCAAACCTTTTTAGGCCCTTTGTGCCTCTTTCAAACTTAAAACTTTGTTAAAAGAAACTCACACACTTTGAAATTGATACCACGAACTACGAGGTTTTGATCCCTCATTTTATGTTGGTACGTAGGCACAAGTCTGAAGGTCTTGTCAAACACAAAAAAATATAATTAATGAATTCTTTTCTCATCCTTCCACTCTATTTATTACAAACATAATTTTGTCCAAAAACACATATGCACACAAGAAAGGGCTCCCTAGGAGTACCTAGGACACTTTGGGCGCTAACACCTTCCCTTTGTGTAACCAACCCCCTTACCTATAATCTTTGGCATTTTATTAGTTTTGATTTTAAAATTCCTTACCTTTTGGGTTTTGTTCTTACTTTTCCCTTTTCCTTTGGAAACAAAAAAAATGCGGTGGTGACTCTGGTTTTATTGACGTCTAGCTTATCCATAGCTTGATGATCATGAATTTTCCGCTACAGAAATTAAGTGGCGACTCTGCTGGGGAGTAGTCTCCAGTGGGTTTAGCCTACTTTTTTGTGTGCATATAATTGTATATATGATGTTTGTATATTTGTTTGTATGATATGATATGCTTGTTGTTCTTGGTGATTTCTGAGTGGTGAGATAAGTTCTAACCCGAAATTGAGTGCAAATTAAGATAGGAGGATGTTATAGTCATGTTCGACTTGTGCAGATTAGTCCTTAACAAGTTGGATTAAGACCCATCTACTCAGTGGAGGCCCTTTTGGAGTTATGAGTGTCACACGAGTTATTTGTGGTTACACATTACTTTCTCTGATTTGGGGTCCGAGAAGCTGAGGACCGTAGAACATTTAACTGTAGACTTGATAACAGTTGTCACGCGATACTACACTCAGACGAGTTTCTCTTGAGAATATTGTGGGTTGATAAGTCAGTCATCCTAACCTGTAATATCCGATAGATGGAATTAAGACTCTGGGAACTTTTTAGAACATGATCTACAAGTTTTTATCCTTAGTTCACTCCTTTGGGATGGTTTCTACTCAGACTTCGTGCTCGTGACTCACAACAAACCCTTGATTCTTCGTTGATCCAATCAAGTCTTGTCAATATCAATGGAACTTGGGTGTTGATAAGGTGAAAACCATAATCCACCAAAATGGATGATTGATCTTGACAATGACTCGATTCATCCCTTGACCTTTGTTTGGTTGCCTTGTGTGTGATCCCTCATTTGTGATTGTTGCATTCATGCACATCATAACATTCATTACACCAAAAATTTCAAGGAACCGAGGTCTTATTTGCAAATATTTTCAGACCATGGATTATGGACGAAGGAACACTAAGAAGTACAGTTTCAGATGTCCTGATTTGAAAGAGTTAAGGAAGCCGTCATCTTTTGTATTAGATCCCTTGGACTTCAAACAACGTAATGGGAAGCTTCTGTCTATTCTGTTTGCTGATGTGGTTGAAGGACTCTTAAGTGTGTTGGTTCAGTTTTATGACCCTCTCTACCGTTGCTTCACTTTTCTTGATTATCAGCTTGTGCCTACGCTGGAAGAGTATGCCCATCTCTTGGGAATACCTGTTTCTAGCAAAGTGCCCTTTAGTGGGTTGAAGGAGATTCTGAGATCTCGTCTTATAGCTGAAGCTCTTCACTTGAAGAAGTCTGAGATAGAGGCTCATTGGGTGAAGAAAGGAGGAATGTTTGGGTTGACTTCTGAATTCCTCATCAAGGAAGCTACTGCCTTTGCTTAAGCCGGTATGGATGCTTTCGAAGCCATTTTTGTGTTGTTCATCTATGGTTTGGCTTTGTTCCCTAACATTGACAGTTTTGTTGATGTTAACGCCATTAGAATCTTCTTAATTGGGAATATTGTGCCTACTTTGTTAGGTGATATGTACTTCTCTTTGCATTTGAGGAATTCTAAAGGTGGTGGAACTATTGTGTGCTGTGTTCCTCTTCTATACAAGTGGTTTATTACGCACTAGCCTCAGACGCCTACTTTTGTGGAGAACAAACAATGTCTAAGGTGGTCTCAAAGACTTATGCCTCTCACTAATGATGATATAGTTTGGTATGATTCTTCATTGAGTATCTTGGATATTATTGATTATTATGGTGAATTCTCTAATGTGCCCCTCATTGGTACACAAGAAGGAATCAACTATAAACCTTCTTTGGCCCGTCGTCAACTTGGGTTCCCCTTAAGAGACAAACCTAATAACACTTTGTTAGAAGGTCTTTTCTATCAAGAGGGTAAAGATCCCCAACATTTGAAGCAGAAGATTGTGCATGCTTGGCATAATGTGCATAGGAAAGGAAGATTCGAGTTTGGTCCGTGAAATTATGTAGCTTTGGAGTTGAAGATGCCTTACGCTTGTGAAAGACCTATGTCTATGGTTGTGGTTGAGCCATTAACTCTCCCTAACCAAGATGTAGAGGAGTTGGAAGACTCACTCGCCAAGATGAAACAAGAGAAGGATATGTGGGAAGAGTGTTTCCATGCTTTGAGCAGAAAGCATGAGGAGTTGCAGCTTGAGTCTAAGGACAAAGACGCACTTATTGAGCTTCTTGAAGACCGAGTAATAAAGAGACAAAGAGAACCAGAGGTTTCATCTTCCTCTAGTATGCCTCAACCTTGCGTCGCTTGGAAGAAGATTGTTGATCAGCTTGTCCTTGAGAAGACTCAGATGAAGACTTCTTTTTAGTCCAAGATTCGAGGCATCCGAAGGAAGTACGCGCCTACAGTCAGGTCTTTTGACATTGTTGTTAGGGATCCTTAGGATGACTGGTTTCCTTCTCTCTTATCTTGTATTTTGGTTTCTGAAATTGTACTCAGTGTAATCCTTCTAATTATATAAATAAAAGAGATTTTGTGGTCAATCAAATTGTTGCAACTGTTATTATCATATATATATATATATATATATATATATATATATATATATATTTGAAAATAATATAGTAAGTTCCTTGAAAATGAAAATAATCAAGCATTGCATCTCATGCATCATTTGCATATTTGCATAGCAGGTTTCTCTTTCGCCAGATGTCTTATTGGTATTTCTTTTGTGCTTCAGCCAAGCTGACTCATCGATATAAATACCCGTGCCAATCACTCAAGGATCATGGAACATCTAGAGCAAGAGAATAGATACTTGAAGGACGAGATCGCCCGCTTGACTTCCATGATGGAGTCAGTGCTAGCTGCTTATAGCCAGTCTTCTCCAATGCCTGCAACTCCTCCTCCTCAGAGGATTGTTATTTCTGAGGTTGCTACCTGCTATTGCTGCTCACTTTGCGCCTGCCATGCCGGTTGGATTCCCGTGGGGAATGCCGCCAAACTTTGTGACCGAAGGTTTTGCGCCTACTTTTGCTTCCATGCCGGCATCTAGCCCGGTCATGTCTATGCCACCACCAGTTGTGCATACGCTACCCCGTGTTAAAGACACCACCTATCATTCTGAGCCGTCTGAGGGCTCTGATATTTATGAGAAGATGGACGAAATGAAAGACCCATTCCTTGAGTTGCGAAAGGAATTGAAAACTTTGAGGGGTAAAGATATGTTTGGTAAGAGTGATGTGGAACTTTGTTTGGTTCCAAATGTTAAAATCCCGATGAAGTTCAAAGTCCCTGACTTTGAAAAGAATAAAGGGAATACCTGTCCGCTCAGTCATCTCGTCATGTATGCTATAAAGATGTCGACGCAAACTGATAATGATCAGTTACTGATTCATTATTTCCAAGACAGACTGACTGGTGCCGCTCTGAGGTGGTACATGGGTTTGGATGGTGCGAGTGTCCGCACGTTCAACGATTTGGGTGAAGCATTTGTGAAGCAGTATAAATATAATATGGATATGGCACCAAATAGGGATCAGTTGAGATCATTGTCTCAGAAGGATAAGGAGACGTTGAAATAATATGCCCAGAGATGGAGAGAGCTAGCCGCTCAGATTACCCCTCCTTTGGGAGAGAAGGAGATGACCAAGATTTTCCTCAAGACCTTGAGCTCATTTTACTATGAGCGGATGATTTCCAATTCCCCCAGTGATTTAACCGAAATGGTTAACATGGGGATGAGGCTAGAAGAAGGTGTCCGTGAGGGATGGTTATCTAGAGAGGAGGTTTCGTCTAGCAAGAAGTATGGAAGTGGGTTTGCCAAGAAGAAAGAGAACGAGACCAATGCAATATCTGTTGGGAGGCAGAGAAGGCCTCATGTAAGAAGAAGTCAACCACCCCGTCAACACCATCATCAAGTATCGTCTGTAATTCCGGTATTTTCTAACAATCAATCAACACCAATTCAACAACAACGTCAACAACCGCCACCGCAAAGGACAAACACCTACAACAACAACAATACCAACAATCATCAACAACAACAAAATTTTGAGAGGAAGAAGGTCTCTTTTGACCCAATACCTATGACTTATTCTGAATTGTATCCATCGTTGGTTCTCAAGAACCTTTTGCAACCAAGGAATCCACCTCAAATCCCTGAACCACTTCCATGGTGATACAAACCGGAACTCCGATGTGCCTTTCACCAAGGAGCTTCCGGTCATGATATTGAGAATTGCTACCCCCTGAAGTATGAAGTCCAAAACTCGGTTAAAAGTGGAATGGTGTCCTTTGAGGACCGTGTGTTGAACGTCAAAGCTAATCCAATACCGCTCATGGTAACCCTTTTGTCAATATGGTGGATGGCTGTCATGAGGAGTTTAAGGTATTTAATGTCCGATTCATTAGAAGATCCTTGGTGACGATGCACAAGGATATCTGTTTGGTAAGCGATTGTGAGCATGACCATGATGGTTGTGTGATTTGCAGTATCAATCCCCGAGGTTGTGTGGGTGTGAAGAGAGACGTCCAGATGTTGATGGATAAAGGTATAATTCAGATTCTCCATTCCCGTCACGTGGATGACGATGTAAATGTAATAGTGCCAGTATTCAAGACACCAGAGAGAGTGGTGATTTAATTTGACAGTGGCAGTAGTAACAGTGTCAGCAATAGATCGATGTCGTTGTTGGTTATACAGTTAGCGGGTCCTATCCCATATGCATCTGATAAGGCTGTCCCATATCAGTACAATGCAACCAGGTTAGAGAATGGTCAAGAGGTTCCTTTACCTAGGACCAGTTCTGTTGTGAGCATAGCTGATATTACTAAGGTGACTCGTAGTGGTCGTGTCTTTGGGCCGGTGTTCCCTAAGAATATGGAAGATATATATGTTAATAAGAATATTGTGTTGGAGAATTGCCATCCAAGGCGCAGCGGAATTTAAAAATTTCTCCATTTAGTGATCCTTACGAATGGGCATGATCAGTGATAGAATCGTTACCTCTTGTGGCGATTCAAACCTTTGGTGTAGATCTCTGATAATGATCAAAACCTTTGATACAGATCCACGGGGCGATCACGAACGTTGAACGATGACAACGTCTCTACTCAGTCCACACGAACGGATTCCTTCAATCACAGTGCTAGCTGTTATGAATGAAGGCTTTGAGTGAGAGAAAGAGGGAAACAAAATTCCAAGTCTCTACTTGAATTTCTGTCTGAGTGGAATTGGAGTGCTTCTACCCAAGGGGTTCTATTTATAGAACCACTTGTGTGGGCTTCAAGCCAAAAAGCCCACTTAAGTGTATTTTGCCCATATCTCATAATATGCCAAAATCACTTAAGTATTTGGTACCTTACCATATTTCGTTTCCACTTAAGTGCACCGTACCTTACGATGTTCCTTAATTATTCTATCTCTCATCAATCCGTCCTTTGTGTGTGACCCTATAGGTTTTCGCGACGTTAGCAATTATATTAAATCACGCATTTAACATAATAAACAGTGAGCGGTATCTACCAACACATCACTGCTACCCAAGTCACGAAAATGTCATGTGATCTGACAAAACCTCCTGTGATAATAATTATGTGTATAATTACCCCTTTGCTCTTATGTCTATATTGAACACAAGGTATAGACCGTGTCACCCTTGTCCAGTTCAATATTGGGCCCATAGACATTTATCCTGTTACGCAGGATTGGCAAATTCCATCTAGGACACTCATGTCCCTCAGCATGCTTCGTGGAGTACCCATTAACTGTCTTTATGGTTATCCAGTTACGGACAACGTTGGATCAGCAATAAAGCACTCGACTCTACATCTAGGATCCATAGTGCTTTCAGGTCGAAGAGTGGTATACACTATTATCACCATGAGAATAACTTATGACACTTTTGCATAACTTTCTATATAGTATTCTCATAGCGGGTCAATCCGGTATAAATATTACTCCTAATATTCATACCTATGTTTAAGACTTGATAAATCTTTATCCATGATCCATGAGATGTGATCATCAGTCTACAAACATAATAGTCTTAATGCTTTAATGTTATCCCACTTCACATTAAAGCTCGACTACGGATACTTTAAGAATAGTGCCCTTATGTTTAATGTGTTCTCATGATTAAGTCACACTTAATACATTAAACGGACTATCTATTCCAGGGACTTTATTAATCAACCATAATAAAGAAATTGCCTTTAAATAATTCGATACAAGTACCAAAAGTATTGGCCTCTAGGGCTTACACCAACAATCTCCCACTAGCACTAGAGCCAATCAGGCATACCCCGTATGCCCATTGATCTAGTATGGCCATCATGCTTCTGCTGCGCAAGAGGCTTTGTCAGTGGGTCAACTACATTGTCAAGTGTAGGTACTTTACATATTTTCGCACAACGCCTAAGTATGTGTTTGGATCGTTGGTGAGATCTAGGCTCCTTAGCTTGTGCGATAACACCATTGTTATCATAATAGAGACCAATGGGATCCACAATGCTATGGACTATGCCAAGTTAATTGATCCAAACAGCTTCCTTTGCTGCACTTAAGGCAGCAATATACTCGGCCTCAGTTGTAGAATCAGCAACTGCATCTTGCGTTGAACTTTTCAAGCTCACAGTGCCACCATTTAAGCAAAACACATAACCAGATTGGAATCATTCATATTAAAGCGTCTCAGCACTTTGTCTATGTATGTACTCTGACTTAGGCCAAGCAGCTTTGTGATCTATCTCTATAGATTCTGATTCCTAATATATAGGCTGCTTCACCTGGGTCCTTCATAGAAAAGCATTTCCCCAACCAAGACTTTACTTGTTGCAGGGTAGGGATATCGATTCCAATGAGTAATATGTCATCTACATATAATACTAGGAATATGATCATGCTCCCACTAACCTTCTTGTAGACATAAGTCTCATCTTCGTTCTTGATGAATCCATACAGTTTTACTGTTTCATCAAAACGAAGATTCCATGAGTAGGTCACAGGCTCATCTTGATCTATGAGTAATACATCACCTAGATCAGATATCCATATATCTCAGGTAGGTGACGTATCCTGCCTGACCTACGCTGGTCTTGTTCTACTTGAGCAGGTTGCTCTTACACAACTACTTGTGTTTCCTGCTCTAATTCCTCCATAGGTGTATCGATGCTTTGTGATTCTTGAATTTCTTCAAGTTCTACTTTCCTCCCACTGATTCCTTTGGAAATAAAATCCCTTTCTAGGAAAACTCAAGTTCGAGCGACAAACACTTTTCCCTCAGAAGGATTGTTGAAATAATATCCTCTTGTTTCTTTAGGATACCCCCACAAATAAGCATTGGTCAGATTTGGGCTCAAGCTTAGTTGAAAATTTGTCGTTTCACATAAACTTCGCAACCCCAAATCTACATGTAAGACATATGTGGTCTCTTACCACTCCATATCTCATATGGTGTCTTTTCAACCTTTTGGATGGAACACGGTTAAGTGTGTAAGCTGATGTCAATGGTGTATGTCCTCAAAAGGAGATTGGAAGATTGGTGTCACTCATCATGGATCGGACCATGTCCAACAGGGTTCGATTTCTTCTCTCAGATACACCCTTCCATTGGGATGTTTCAGGAGGAGTAAGTTGGGATAAGATCCCACACTCTTTCAGATGGTCATCAAACTCTAGGATTAAATACTCATCACTTCGATCTGATCGAAGAGTTTTAATATTCTTACCTAGTTGGTTTTGACTCGTTAGGTTTCACCCTTTTGTATTAATGTTATTAATAGGCATTTCAAGATCAAGGACATATAGTCCATTGTTCATTTGTGCAGTAGCATAGAATATATCATTCAAATAAATTGAGAAACAATTGTTCTTTATTATAAATGAAAAACCAAACTTGTCCAAACAAGCAATGGAAATAATATTCCTGCTAATTGCAGGTACATAATAACAGTTCTCTAACTGAATTATTAAACCACTAGGTAAAGTCAATACAAAAGTTCCTACGGCTAAAGCAGCAACCTTTGCTCCATAGCCAACTCGTAGGTCGACTTTACCTTTTGCCAAATCTCTACTCCTTTTTAGTTCCTGCACATTTGTACAAATGTGAGAACTGCATTCAGTATCTAATACCCATGATGCAGAAGTAGATAAATTAATAACAAAAATACCTGAAGTTGAAGTCTCTACTCTATTCTTCTTATCTTCCAGGTACTTTGGGCAGTTCCTCTTCCAGTGTCCGGTCTTACCGCAATGGAAGCAGGTGCCTTCTTTTGCTATGCCTCCATTAGGCTTTAAAGCAGCAGTGGGTATGGGATTGGCAACTTCCTTGCCCTTCCCCTTATCACTCTGCTTAGTGGGCCTTTTGTTCTGTCTCTTTCCATTTCCGATCATCAGAATGGACTTCCCTTTTGACTTCAGATTCTGCTCGGCAGTTCTTAACATGCCGAGCAGTTCAGGAAGAGATTTGTCCATATCAATCATATTGAAATTTAGGACAAATTGACTGAAACTATCTGGCAACGATTGCAAGATCAAATCAGTTGCAAGTTCCTTTTCGAGGGAAAACCCAATCTCTCAAGGTTTTCCACATACCCAATCATCTTGAGCACATGGGGACCTACAGAGGCTCCCTCAGCTAACTTGCTTTGAAAAAGGGCTTTTGAAACTTCAAACCTCTCATGCCTTGCTTGCTCTTGATAGAGCAACTTCAGGTGTTCGATCATATCGAACGCTGACATGTTCTCATGTTGCTTTTGCAATTCTGAGTTCATGGTAGCCAGCATGAGACAAGCAGTTTCATTGGCATCATCGACATGCTTCTTATAAGCATCTCTTTCTGCCTTAGGTGCAGAACTAGGAGGTTCCTCTTCAGGAACAGGTGTCTCCAAGACATACAGCTTTTTATCATGTTTGAGGATAATCCTCAGGTTTCGGTGCCAATCCAGGAAATTTGTCCCAGACAATTTTTCCTTATCAAGGATTGATCGCAGGATGTTGTTAGAGGTGTTTGTTGTCATGGTAATCTACATAAGGATTAATGAAAATATAAGTATCATTGACATATTCAATTAGGCCTTTAATTAAATATGCTCCCACTATTTTACTCAAAACAAATGACCCTCATCATCTGATTCGGAAAATCCCGTTGGAAGATTTTCTAGTGGGTCGAGATCCATATTTCACTTCGTTCTAAGTCCGCGTAGGCGGATTACACAAAACTAGGTTATTTAGGTAGGAACTCCTTCCAATTGTATCTCATACAACTCTCGAAAATTTCAGTTGGGTGAATAACTCCTTATTCCAATCCATCATATGGATCATTCCCAACTCTTGCTTCTAAACATATATATAATCTTATTATAATTTGTTTAGTTAAGTTTGACCCATTGTTTTAACAGTTGGATATTACAATTATCCCATCGCACCTTACTAATATAGAACATGCACCTCGCGTAGGCGAAACCTACATTATTCGATACTAGTCTTGATGAGTGTTAAAACTTGGAAAGCTTAAAACTTAATATTTAGTTTTGAGGGAATTGCAATTTTTCTGATCTCACCGGCTTGTTTATCATATAAACCGTCTCTCACATGCATCAACATACATTCACATGCATCAACATACATACAAACAAAAATGAAACAGTTATGGCCCCTAGCGCAATTGTTCTCCCAAGCCAATGAGAGAACCTAAGCTAACCTACAACGATCTAAGCTTCTCCAAGCAAGATCTTCAAGGTTGTCCTCCTTTGGCACTGACTTCTTTGCTTTCTTCATATCATTATATTACATGAAAGAAACTCGTTTTACATACGAGGGAGTGAGATGAGAAAAGAAGTTACATTTGGGAGATTAAGAGAGAGGCACGACACGCAGGTCGTATTTTAAAAACCCAAAATAAAACAAAGGAAAACTAAGGCCATAACCGATCACCACAAGACAATAATAAACACTTTATTATTATTATAATTAATTCCATTAATTAATTAAAATCAAATTAAATTTCGATGACCGATCATCACATTTTAATGAACAATTCATTTAAAATCGATGTCGCTTTTCGTATCAACACTTGACACTTTTAAAGCACCGAGTTAGCCGAATGGGCGAAAATTTCCTTGCGTTAACCGGTTAACCATATGCGTTAACCGGTTAACACTGTTTTGAAATCTGGAAAAATTGTTTTCTGCCTTGCGTTAACCGGTTAACCAAATGCGTTAACCGGTTAACACTGTTTGAAAATGTCTTGGAAAACTGTTTTCCGCCTTGCGTTAACCGGTTAACCATATGCGTTAACCGGTTAACACTGTTAAAAAATATCAAAAATTTTATTTCGCATTCCGTTAACCGGTTAACCATACGCGTTAACTGGTTAACACTGTTCCAAAAAGTGTTTAGGAAGCACAACTCTTGTGCGTTCAAACCCCAATCGCATAACTCTCTGACAACACAACCCTTGTGCCGTCACTAACCCTAATACACCAATTTCAGACCGTCAAACACGTCTCAATTGTTAATTCAGTATGATTGATCAACACGTCATTGCTTCACCATATTAATGTCGGATCAAGAAGCAAACGACCATTGATCGCTCAAAGGAAAACAATCATCGAGGTTTTGAATGAACGAAACAAGAACATTATATCATATATAATGTATTTTGCATCAGGGTTACATATATCACATATATGTAACTTGATCGATCTCAATTTAACCTTTGATTCATTCAGTTTTAATCATATTATTACAGAACAAAAACAACTATCAGATTCATGGTTTCGCAAGTGGCTCTGATACCACTGTTGGAGAATTGCCATCCAAGGCGCAGCGGAATTTAAAAATTTCTCCATTTAGTGATCCTTACGAATGGGCATGATCAGTGATAGAATCGTTACCTCTTGTGGCGATTCAAACCTTTGGTGCAGATCTCTGATAATGATCAAAACCTTTGATACAGATCCACGGGGCGATCACGAACGTTGAACGATGACAACGTCTCTACTCAGTCCACACGAACGGATTCCTTCAATCGCAGTGCTAGCTGTTATGAATGAAGGCTTTGAGTGAGAGAAAGAGGGAAACAAAATTCCAAGTCTCTACTTGAATTTCTGTCTGAGTGGAATTGGAGTGCTTCTACCCAAGGGGTTCTATTTATAGAACCACTTGTGTGGGCTTCAAGCCAAAAAGCCCACTTAAGTGTATTTTGCCCATATCTCATTATATGCCAAAATCACTTAAGTATTTGGTACCTTACCATATTTTGTTTCCAATTAAGTGCACCGTACCTTACGATGTTCCTTAATTATTCTATCTCTCATCAATCCGTCCTTTGTGTGTGACCCTATAGGTTTTCGCGACGTTGACAATTATATTAAATCACGCATTTAACATAATAAACAGTGAGCGGTATCTAGCAACACATCACTGCTACCTAAGTCACGAAAATGTCATGTGATCTGACAAAACCTCCTGTGATAATAATTATGTGTATAATTACCCCTTTGCCCTTATGTCTATATTGAACACAAGGTATAGACCGTGTCACCCTTGTCCAGTTCAATATTGGGCCCATAGACATTTATCCTGTTACGTAGGATTGGCAAATTCCATCTAGGACACTCATGTCCCTCAGCATGCTTCGTGGAGTACCCATTAACTGTCTTTATGGTTATCCAATTACGGACAACGTTGGATCAGCAATAAAGCACTCGACTCTACATCTAGGATCCATAGTGCTTTCAGGTCGAAGAGTGGTATACACTATTATCACCATGAGAATAACTTATGACACTTTTGCATAACTTTCTATATAGTATTCTCATAGCGGGTCAATCCGGTATAAATATTACTCCTAATATTCATACCTATGTTTAAGACTTGATAACTCTTTATCCATGATCCATGAGATGTGATCATCAGTCTACAAACATAATAGTCTTAATGCTTTAATGTTATCCCACTTCACATTAAAGCTCGACTATGGATACTTTAAGAATAGTGCCCTTATGTTTAATGTGTTCTCATGATTAAGTCACACTTAATACATTAAACGGACTATCTATTCCAGGGACTTTATTAATCAACCATAATAAAGAAATTGCCTTTAAATAATTCGATACAAGTACCAAAAGTATTGGCCTCTAGGGCTTACACCAACATATTGATGTGCCTGTGATAGATTCTGTTAACCCTAGGGTTGGGACTTGTTTGAGTTTTTTGAGACCACCAAGCATGCTTGTATTGTATATTATTGCTTTTCTTATTTGATTACTAACCAAAAGCACAAAAATATGTCACTAACTCTTTTTGTTTTGAAGCTTAAGTGATCATGTGCTCCACAATGCTCCTAGGAGGCTCCTAAGCCCAATGAAATGGCTAGATGAAGATGAGAAAAAGCATGACAATGGTCCACAATTCTCCTAATCATCATATATGTCTCCCAAGTATCTCAATTTGTCAATTTGATCAAGATAACCCAAAGGGCTTGAAGATTGTTTCCCAAGAAAACCCTAATTTCATTGTGCTTTGACTGTGCCTTGCCCATGAAGCAATCTCAACCTATGATCAAATTTAATCAAGGGAAGTTCTTTCATTCATCATTTTATGCATGTATGAGCCTATTTGAGGCCCCTCAATCATTTATTCATCAATATAGGAAGTTTTGGCCTTGAAGAGTTTACCAGTCAAGTCATCTGACTAAGCTGAGGTTCAATGAGATATAATTTTTGATGTGTTTGTCAAATGAATATGACCCCAAGAGAAACAATGTTTATAAGAACCATATGAACAATTTTCATGTTAATAAAAAATCCATTTGAATCATGTAAGGTCATCATTCATTTCAAAACATTATAGGTCATTTTGATTGAAACCCTAATTTTGGGTCAACTTACCAACGAAATAACTTTCTCAATGTTTATGATTTTGAGGTGAGACCAAGGGAATTGGAAATAATGATATGTATACTTCAAATGTTATGTTGGACAAAATTTCATAATCCTAAAATAAATACATGTGATAATACAAAACATTATAGGTCATCTTGGACCTAATTCATTGAATTTGAAAAAGTACCCAACTTCAAATGCCCATAACTTTGTCATAGAAAATCCAAATGATATAAATTTTGAGTCTAAATTGATCACCTTAAAAAGATATACAACTTTGATGTTGGATATTTTCTCAGTTGAAGCTTGTATCATGAGGACAGAGGGGTTTGATTAAGCTTGCTTTTGGTGAACTTTTTCAAAATGATTTGAACATGTTTTGTACTTGAACTTTCCAGGCCAGTTTGGATCAATTTGCACATGCCAAATGATTTTTTCCCAACATGACTTTTTTTCTTTATTTCAAGGGCTTTCAAACCTTTACTCACAATGCTCATTTGGATATACCATTTGTGAGTTTCAAAATTCTTTTCATTTATGTGCATTTTGGTATTTTTATGTTGAAACTTGGTATGCAAGCATTTCCCATCCAATGTGCACGACCAATTTCCCTCTACATGATATCAACATGTTTCTGAATTCATCCATGGGCCTTCCATACGTCCACACAGGCCCATGCATCCAATTTTCAAATTCTCATGCACATGAGAGAAGCGTGTGATCAGCAACATTCAGCTATAAATAACCATTTCAAGAGCTTTTCGAGCTTGAAATTCAGCATCATTAGCTGAGTTTTAAAGCCAAATTCCTTAGCCAATCACTTCCATTACACTCAAGGATCAAAGAGGAGCAAGGATCTTGGAGAATTCGTGGCTAGAGGTTCATCAATTTGAAGGTATCTATTCAAACTTTTTGGATCTAAATCTCCTAATTCAATGTAGCATTCTTGTGTTTCTGTGGTTCTCTGAAGTCCTCATACTTGAGGCAAGCCTTTGGTGTGTTTAATTTATCATTTCATGAATAATCCGTGTGGACACCATGATTTTCTCCTTCATCTTTCTCTCAATATAGGAAGAGTCAGGGAAATCCATTGGTACAGTGATGATCTACATCACACGAGCTTCATTTCCATGGCCTTGTTTTTAATTTTCATTAAGTTTTATTTCTCTGCAACTTTTGGCCGGAGCTGTGTGTTTGGCCGGAGAAGATGGTGGTTTCCACCACCACCACCACGTGTACTGGTTCATAAACCTTGGATCTGGTTCTCACGATCTAATCTTGATCATCCATGTTGATTACTTGTTTTAATGCGCCATGCTCCGCGTTTGACTTTTGTGCACCGTGTTTCCTCAGATCTGGACCATACACAGGTGCCACGTCAATTAATGAAGCGCATCATGTGGCTCAGCATTTTTCGTTTATTTCCATTTTCTTTTTATTTTCTGTTAATACATTCTATTTCCAAAAATTCATTAAAAATTCATTTGAAGTTAGAAAAATATGAGACCAATTCCAAAACTTTTCTTGAAAAATCTAGTTTCATATTATGATTTTTAATTATTTTTGTGACTTCATTTGATATTTTTTATGAATTACTTGGTTTTTAATGTTTTTAATTCATTTTAAAATACTTTTTGACTTTTAAAAAATACAAAAATATTTTTATAGCATCTATGGATGATAAGTTAATGAAAAATAGTCTCAACAATATCCTGTTTGTTTTGAGATTATTTGAGACTTTAATTCATATTAGGCTATTTTTGGTTGTTTTTAATTGTTTTTAATTGCTTTCTGATTTCAAAAATTTGTGAGAAAATTAGTCAAAGTTTGTTTGACTATGTTGGACCTATGAGAATTTGATTGGACTCATTGAAGTTGCTTTGAATTGAATTTGAGGTTCAACCTTATTTTTTTTATTTTTTATTTGTATTTTATTTTAATTCAAAAAATACCAAAAAAATATCATTGACTTCTTGACTTGTTATCTTTATTTCTCTTCTGTTTGGTGTTGATTGAGGTTGAATTGATTCAACTTTGATCAAATTCATTGAATCTTGTGGTTTGAAAATCCTTAAGGATCATCACTTAGAAAGATGAATGAATTTGATCAAGGATGAGTTATCCCTTGATCAATTGGGTTTGTTTGTTGACTTCTTACCCCCTCCCTTTCATCTTCATCCCTTTCTTTCCATCAATAGCCAATGAGTTAAAGTATTGAGGTTGGTCTTAACAAATGAGAAGTTTAACCTTCTTTGATCCAAACCAAGCCCAACTTGATCCATGATTAAGTGAGTTATTTTGTGTCAAAGATAAGTTACTTCTTGGTCAAGCAAATAACCAAGAGTCAATACAAGGTCCTTCCCCTTTTGTTTGGCATGGCAAGTTTATGGAGCTTGGCTTACTAGTCATGATCTCTAACTTGTGTTCTTTGCCTATATTTTTATTGACCGGCCTCAGATAGGTGTGACTACTACATTAGTCCACTTACGATTGCTTAACATAGCGCTACATTGTCTTATGACAAACTAACATAACCTTACTAACTACTAACTTTAATTTGAGCTTTTAAATTCTTGCCATTTACTTTTAATGTCATTTATTTCTTGTTCATTATTGATTTTGATTTTCATCTTTGCTCACTTGAGCACATATTTTATGTTTATGCCATTTTTCTTTTGCTCATTTGAGCCCATTATTGTATATAAATATATTGCTATTTTGTGTTGTTTGTGTTTGTTTTGATATGAACCAAAATGCAAAAAGGAGAAAGGACTTAGAATTAAGACTTACCCATGCTTAAAGGAGTTCAAGAGCAACTAGGCCTCATGCCTTTAGAATGCAAAATTTGTTGAAGAGCAACTAGGCCTCATGCCTTTAGAATGCTAAAATTCAAAGTTGATCTCAAAGGACTTCTCTTCAAACTTATTCTTTATCCATTCCCTTTATTGTGTTATGAGCTTTTTGATGTGTGTTTTTGTGTGATAGGGATCCCATCTTAAGATTGTGAAAAGAGGACCATTGTCATGAGTAGCCAAGTTAAGAGCTAAGCCAAATGGAGATCCTAGGAGCTTGAATTCAAATTATTGATTGCTTGTTTGTGTGCTAAGTCCAAAGGAAATGAGCATCTTGAGTAATCTCTATGACTCCAAGAAAAGGAACTCCAAGGGTTTTTCTTTCCCCTGTTATCTTTGTTTGCTTTAGGAATAGCCTTTCTCTCTTCTCCCCACTCTAACCAAGCCAAAACCCATTTTCAAAACTTTGACTTTATTTCAAATTAGAAACCTAGGCCTTAAGCCTTTGACTTTTCAAAACCCTTTTCATAAATACTCATTGTAAATAAACTTTAATCCAACTTTGACCTTGATCAGTCACCATTTATAGTAAGTTTTCATTACTGATCCGACGCAAAACAGAGACATTTGACACACTGTGCATGCATTTAAGGTACAATTCGAGTAGTTTTACTTCCGTTATGTCATTTACGCATTTTTAATCTTTATAATGTTTTATTTTGTTTATTTTGATTTTATGCGTGGAATAGCTGTGTTTTTGTCAGATAGATCCAGGTAGAAGAACCGAAGAACTCAGAACACGACAGTGCAAGAGTCCGGTATGAAAAAGAGCAGAAAATCCTAGTGCAGGAGGCCTGACACGGCCACCCGAGTCAGCTGACACGGGCCGTGTCAGGGAAAGGGAGACAGAGGAAGAAAACAGTAGCCTGACACGGCCACCCGTGTCAGCTGACACGGGCCGTGTCAGGCAGAACTTCACCCCGTGTTAGGCATGCCAGGGGCGTGTCAAGATATCCAGTAGGCTGACACGACCACCTGTAAGACCTCAATTTTTTCCCTAAGATCCCTCATGGCATCACAACATTGCATTGCATAGCCTCAAGGATCATTGAGCATCTTGGCTCCCTTTCCCTTTGGGTAGGGATCTCTTGTGAGTGGTTTGAGATCACCAAGCATGCTTGAATTGTATATCATTGCTTTTCTTGTTTTATTTACTAACCAAAAGCACAAAAATATGTCATTAACATCTTTTGTTTGTAGCTTAAGCAATCACCAGGTCAAGAGCTTCAAGAAGATCCTTTGTGCAAGAGATGAGGTATTTTCTTGGGATGAAAATCACATGATTATCATAAGGAGCTTACATGAGCTAGGGTTTCATTTTGAAGCAATTTCACCAAGTGGTAGAGGCTCAAGTTAATCAAGGCATTTCAAGGTCATCTGTGGACCAAAAGTCAACTGTGCAGTCAATTGAGGGCTATGAGGTGGGGAAATGAGTTAAGACACCTCAATCATGTTCAAATGGGGTCCTTTCATCATTCTAAACATCCATCTTTAAGATTCAAAGGTCATGGCAAAAGTTACTAAAAATGGAAAATGACCTGTAATTCAAAGTTTCCAAATTTGGCAAGTTTTTGGTCCACATTCAACTTGACTTGTCAATGTCAAAGAAGTTTCAAATGGATTTTTGGTGAACATGAAAGTTGTAGATCTTTGTCTCCCCTTTCCAAAAAGTCCTAATTCATGTCCATATGATGAATTGTTGAGAAGTTATGGTCATTTGATCACAAGATCAAAATCAAGAACTCTCTCAAAATTTCTCTCTCTTCGAATCTTCATTTTCTCTACACAATTCTCAAATCTCTTTGCATTTTCTTGTTCCTGGTGCTTCACTGAGCAAGATTCATCCATCATTTGGAGTAATTCAATAAGGAATCGAGCAGTGTAAGAGCATGAACATGGCGATGGATTTTTGAAATTGAGGTGAATGCAAGTGTTTTCAACCATTGCTTCTTGCTCAAAGCTTCATAGGAAGTGTAGAGGAAGTGATCTTGAGCTTATGAGCGCTTGAGAGCACGAATTCAGCAACCTCCACTTCAAGGTGACTCAATTTTCATCATCTCCTTTTGCTGTTTTAAGGTCATAGATTTGTAGATCTTGATGAGTATAGCATGTACATATGTTTAGATTTGAAAATGAGTGAGAATTGAGCATGATATGTTGAATATAAGTTTGGATCTAGAAAATGTTTGTCTTCGATTTGCAAAATCCATGGAGAGTTAGGATGATCCAATATCATATTTGGAATCCTCGTTGAAAACCGGTTCGAATGATATAAGCCTTGTGGATTTCTGGAATTTTTCACGGCGGAGCCACCCTGCATCTCGCCGGAGAAGACGACCGGAGTTGTAGCTCCGGCGTCTGTGTGTACTTAGGGTTTGTTGATGTGGATGCCATGTGTGCTGTTACGTGTGAGATTGATTGGCTACGATTTCTTTGACCAAGCCACGCTAGCGTTGAACTGATGAGTGGCATACTAATGTCAATTAGTGAAACGGTGCATTTCACCGTTTGAATGGGGGGCGTTAGATTGATGAGCGCGCCAAATCCAACGGATGTTGTTTTTCCTGATTTGATTTGAATTAATTCATTTCCCTCCAATTTTCCATGTTATTTCAATTATTTTGCTTGTTTTTATTAATTCATAAAAAATTCAAAAATGATCCAAATGAGTCCCAATTTTTTTTTCTAGTTTTGTATTGATGTCTTCTTTTTTATAGTGTTAATTTCATGAATTGTTGATGTTTGGTTTTTGATGTGTGAATTTTAGAATCTATGTGGTGCTAATTTGATATGGTGCATTTAATGTATTATGAAATCCTCATTTTTGAACCATTTGATCCAATTTTTTGCATGCATAATTTTAATACATGATGTGAATTTTTGGTCACTGGTTTGGAATTTTTCTCACATGCTATCATTATTTTTGACACATGGAGATTAATGTGACAATTTGTGTCACATTTTTGGCATTGAATTGGTGCATTTTTGTTAACATAGCATTTGCATCATTCTGGATTTGATCTTTGGCATGTTTAACATTCATGGCATGAGGAACTTGTATGAAAACTTTCAAAGTCTTTGCATGCATTTTTGAGTTGATATGAATTTTCTAAGTTGGAAGTTCATTTTGTGCATATTTTTGGTCCTTGCATGGCATAGGCAATTTGAGACACTTGCTTATTGATTTGATGCTGGTCCTTTTGAGGACACTTTATGGAATGTTTGAATGTGTGATGTGCAAAAGATTTGGTTCTGTTTTGGTCATTTGATTAGGTTTTGAGCTTAGTCTTTGTACTAGAGTTTTGTTGTGTTGATTGGATGTACATAACTAACTTTGTTTTGTGTTTCAGGTTTGGATACTCATCATTGATGATTGTGAGATACAAATGCATTTGAGTTCTAACCTATGTTTGTTTTGTAGGGTTTTAAGTGATGTGGTGAACTCATGAGCTCATTTGAGTGCTTGGACATTATGCATTGAATTGTGTAACTGTTAGTGGGTTTCACTGTTTGTCTGTTGGTTTTATGACTGAAGTACTAATTGTTTAGTCTTTGTACAGGTACCTTAGTTGCTTGCTTACTCTAGCTATTAATTGAGCTTTGGATTATGGTTGATACACCACTCAGGTAGTTAGCTTCTTACTTCATGTAGTCTGAAGTCCTGTCACCTTTTTGGCAGGCATTTTGCTGGCAAGTCCTCCTTTAGAGGCTCTGTTTGTGTTTGTTTAAAATTGTGCTCAAAGACCTCCAAGATGAGGCATGTGTTATTTCATAAGACCTCCAAGAGAAGAGGCAATTGACGGATAAAAGGGATTAGTAGCCAATTCCCCGTTATTCAGTGTGTCGTTCTTTATGCTCGCACTACGTGCTGATGCGTCTGAACATGTGCCCCAGATCTTTGTCCAGTGTTTGTCAAGTGGAATAGGATCCCACTTTCTGGATCCCCATGCTTTCTTTATCATGAGCTCACTATGGCCAGGGTTAAGAGCATGAGGTCTTATCCTCATTACCATTTTGATCAGCTTCACCTTAACGTTCAATGTTAGTGGTTAAGAGCTACAGATTACCCATTACAGTTTGGCTTGTTTGTTGAGGTTAACATGACCCCTCTTGACTAAAGCCCACCCATTGTTTGAGCCTTTTGTATGGATATAGTATGTGATGGTTGTTTACATGGAACTTTTGATGTGTGTGCTCTTGAACTAGGAGTTCCATTTGAGCTTAATTTGAGGATCATTACCATGTTCATCTAAGTGGAAGATACAAGATACCTTGAGGATCTCTTATGAGACTTGTTTGATTGCTTATGCTTTGTGCTTGCTTATTCCAAAGGATGTGAGCTACTTGGATCATCAATATGATCTCAAGAGCGGAACTCCTAGTGTGGTTTCATTTCTTGTCCCTCACCTTTTTGTTCTCTTTAGGACTTAGCCTTTTTCCTCATTTCTCCACCCTAACCCAAGCCAAAACTCTTTTTGTGCAAACATTTGACTATTGTTTTCAACATTAGAAACCTAAGCCTTATGCTTTTGATTTTCAAACTTTCTTTTCATAACACTTATTTTGAATTGAATCTTTAAGTCAACTTTGACCATTTTGTATATACTTCTAATTGGTAAATATAACCCATTCAAATGCCTTTTTTTTGTGGTTTCAATGATCACCTTCTTAATCAAAAAATTTCCATAACCTTTAGCTATTAGGTTTGAGTTATCCTTGTGGTAGATGTAATACTCACCTATATCCTTAGTGATGGACAATGAGTCTTCCATGCTTATTATAGGGTTAACCCCTCACTAGCGTGTTGAAGCTATCCTCACATGGTGGATTTGTGGTTTTTGGTTGAGTTTTCTCCCTTTGATAACAAAAGACCTTAAGGCTTTTGGACCAATCAATCCACCAATTCGTTTTAAGATTTTTACCCCGAACTATGAGGTTTTGAACCTAATCTTTTTATAAGAGGGTACGTAGGCAATGGGTTTATCCATCCAAACACAAAATGTAAATAACTTGTATATTCTCTTCTCATCTCTTCAATCATGTTTGCACAAATAAATTTTTTCACAAAACAATAAACTTTGCAACAAGTGTGAAAAGGGCTCCCTAGGAGTACCTAGGATGTTTTGGGTGCCTAACACCTTCCCATTGCATAACCAACCCCCTTACCCAGATCTTTGTTTCTTTTATTAGTTTTGTTAAAACTATTAGGTTTTTGTTCGCTTTCTAACCATTCCTTTGGATAAATAGAAGTGCGGTGGCGACTCGACTTGTATGATTTACCTTGGATTTAGTCAATATTTCCAATGGTAACGAATACCCCGCTACAGAAAAGTGGCGACTCTGCTGGGGATAAAACTCTGCCTGGTGGGTTTTGCCTACTTTTCACCTTTGTTGTATTATATTGTATATTGTTTTGTGACATATTTTTGTGCAATTTGGGATTACTGTATTGTATGTAATGATTGATTTGCTTGATATTAATTCCTTGTATGCTTGGTGATCTTTGTGAGATGAGTTCTATACCCGAACTCGAGTGCACTTAGGATAGGAGAATGGCGTAGTCTTGTTGACTTGTGTGGAGTTATTCCTTAGCAAGTTGACTTGCAAGTCCATTCACTTGGTGGAGGTTATGTTGGGATCAATAATGTCACACAAGTAAGTTGTGGTTAGACATTACTCTTTCCAATATAGACCTTAGAAGCCAAGGACCTTAGTTTACCAAACCCATCTTGGCCTATTTTTAGGATGTAGTGCGAAAGTCGTTCAAATGTAAGATTTGATACGATTGTTACGCGATACTACACTCATAAGAGTCCCTCTTGAGAATATTTTTGGAATACGAGTAGTCGTTTCTCCGATAATATCTGAAAGATTGGATGATGACTATGGGAACCTCTTGTAGAACATGTTTGGCAGGTTTAAACCCTAGTACATTCCCTTTGGGTGGTTCTTAACCGAGACTCCATGCTCGTGACTTGCAACAAACCCTTGATTCATGGTTGATCCGTTCATTTATCCTTAATATCAATGGAACTTGGGTGTTGATAAGGTGTAAACCATAATCCACCAAAATGGATGATTGATATTAAGGATAATATGATCCATCCCTTGACCTTTGTTTGGTGTGCTTTGCGTGATCCTTGAGTGTGATTGTTGCATTCATGCATTCATGCACTCATTTGCATCCATATCATCAATAATAAAGGAAATTTTCTAGGAACTTAAGGGGTTTATTTGCAAAAAATTTACACATGGAAAGACAAAGAAGGAATACAAAGAAGTACAGCTTCAGGCGATCAGATTTGAAAGAGTTAAGGAATCTGACATCTTATGTATTAGATCCCTTGGGTTTCAAGGCTTGATTTGGAAAGCTTCTTCCTCTTCTGACTACTCAGGTGGATGAAGGGTTGATGAGTGTATTGGTGCAGTTTTATGATCCCTTGTACCGTTGCTTCACGTTTCCAGACTTCCAGTTTTTGCCTACCCTTGAGGAGTATGCCTATCTTGTGGGTATACCTATTCTGGATCAGTTGCCGTTCAGTGGCTTGGAGAGTATTCCTACTTCTCAAGAGATAGCTGACATGTTGCACATAGATGAATCTCTGGTTGGTGCTCATATGACTACCAAAGGTGGAATTCAAGGTCTCCCTTCTGAGTTCCTCATTGCTCAAGCTACTGTTTATGGGAAGGCCATGAGTGAGGATGCCTTTGAAGCCATATTCGTACTTCTCATCTATGGGTTGGTATTGTTCCCCAACATCGACAAGTTTGTGGATGTGAACGCTATTAGGATCTTCTCCGCTCTTAATCCCGTTCCGACTCTGTTGGGTGATACCTATTTCTCTTTGCATATGAGGAATGCAAAGGGTGGTGGTGCCATTGTGTGTTGTTTGCCTCTGTTGTATAAGTGGTTTATTTCTCACTTACCTCAGACGGTCGCCTTCAAGGAGAATAAGGGATGTCTACGGTGGTCCACAAGACTTATGTCTCTCACTAATGATGATATCTCTTGGTACAACCGGGTGTATGATGGTGTGCAGATTATTGACTCTTGTGGTGAATTCTCCAATGTACCTCTTTTTGGTACATGTGGTGGGATTAACTACGACCCTGTTTTAGCACGTCGTCAGCTTGGGTTCCCCCTAAAGGATAAACCTAATAACATTCTGTTAGAGGGTGTGTTCTTTCAGGAGGGTAAAGATCCCCAAGGCTTGAAGGGCAGAATGTTTCGCGCTTGGCGCAAGGTTCATAAAAATGGAAGGAAGGAGTTGGGTTCTAAGAATTGCATTGCTTTGGAGCCTTACACTGCTTGGGTAAGGAAGACAGCATCTGAGTATCTCATGCCTTACGAGTATCTAAGACCTACACCTTTGGTTGTGGCGGGGCCTTCAACCCTCCCTAACCAAGGAGTAGAGGAGTTGAGATACGAAGACCTGTCACGTGCCTGGATCCGTGAAAGGGAAGAGTTGCTTCAGCAGATTAAAGAGAAGGATGCTTTGATAGAGTTCCTCGAACATCAGGTTATTGATGATCCTGATGATGCATGGACTTCTCTACTTCCCCAGTCTTCCAAGTTTTGGAAGAGGAAGTATGACCGACTCGCCAAGGAAAAGATAGATATGGAGGCAGCTTACGAGAGAGAGGTGAAGAGGCTTCGTGCATCTTATCTTCCTGTGTCCCGAGCATTAGATGATTGTTTCTAGGGATCCATAGGATGATTATTTTCCTTTTCTCTTGTATATGATTGACAAATGTTGTACTTCTTTTCCCTGATGTTATTTGATGAGATATTTCCATATGTGATAAACAGTTAATATTTCCAAAATTTGCAAATAAAACCCTAGAGTTCCTTTAAAATAAAAACAAATCATGTGCACAAGAATTGCATGCATCATATGCATAAGCAGGTTTGGTTCCCAATTTCTGGTCCTGTGGTCTAATTCTGTGCTCTTCATTTATTTTCAAGACAAGCTGACTCACCGGTACTACACTAGAACCAACTCTTCGAGACTGATGGATCATCTAGAGCAAGAGAACCGTGAACTCAAAGAAGAAGTCGCCAGACTGAGTGCTTTGATGGAATCGTTCCTGGCTGCCCAGGGCTAGTCTTCTCCGATACCTTCAACTCCTCCCCAGAGGACAGTCATTTCTTAGATTGTTTCCTCAACTGTGCCTGCAGCCAGTGCACACTTTGTGCCGACAGCCATGCCAACCGGGTTTCTGTGGGGGATGCCTCCCAACTTCATGCTTGAGGGCCCTGCTCTAACTTTTGCTTTATGCTGGCATCTAGCCCGGTCCTTGTTGTTCCTCCTCCTGTCGTGCATACCATGCATAGGGTAGACGACACCATCTATCATTCTGAGTCGTCTGAGGGCCCAGATGTCCATGAGAAGATGGATGCTATGAATGACCAATTTCTTGAGCTTCAGAAGGAATTGAAGACTCTTAGAGAAAAGGATCTCTTTGGCAAGTCTGCAGCTGAATTATGTTTGGTTCCCAATGTGAAGATTCCTGTGAAATTCAAGGTCCCTGACTTTGAAAAATACAAGGGGAACACTTGTCCTCTCAGCCACTTGGTCATGTATGCCAGGAAGATGTCAACTCAGACTGATAACGACCAGTTTCTCATCCACTACTTTCAGGACAGTTTGTCCGGTGCTGCCCTGAGATGGTACATGGGGATGGACAGTGCGAACATCCGATCCTTCAATGACCTTGGGGAGGCCTTCGTCAAGCAGTACAAGTATAATGTGGATATGGCTCCCGATAGGGATCAACTAAGGGCCATGTCCCAGAAGGACAAAGAAACATTCAAAGAGTACGCCCAGAGGTGGCTAGAGTTGGCAGCACAGATCGTGCCTCCGCTAGAAGAGAAGGAAATGACCAAGATCTTTCTGAAGACCTTGAGTTCATTCTATTATGAGGGGATGATTGCTAGCGCTCCTTCTGACTTCACCGAGATGGTGAATATGGGGATGCGTTTAGAAGAAGGGGTTAGAGAAGGGCGTCTAACCAAGGAAGAAGGCTCTTTTGCCAAACGTTATGGGGCGTTTGCAAAGAAGAAAGATGGAGAGGCACATGCTGTAACCTCCCATGTGAAACCTAGAAGACCCTCTGTGAGGAGGAAGACTGTGTGTCCCGCCAGTAACCAGCACCGGGTGGCTCATATAGCACCTGTTTTCAGAGACAATCAATAGTATCAGCAACATAGCAACAATCAACAATCACCTCAGCAATATCAACAACAACAACACCGTCCGCAATAGCAGGCCTATGAGCCTCGAAACAGTAATCAAACCAGCACGAGTAACGAGAGGAAAAAGGTCACTTTTGATCCGATTCCGATGACGTACGCTGAACTATATCCCTCTTTGATATAGAGGAAGTTGATTACTCCGAGAGACCCACCAGCTATACCTGCTAACCCCCAGTGGTGGTATAAAACTGAATTGCATTGTGTATACCACTCCGATGCTCCCGACCACGACGTGGAGAATTACTATCCTTTGAAGACCAAGGTTCACGACCTTGTGAGGTGTGGCATCCTGTGTTTTGAGGACGTAGGTCCTAATGTGAAGAAGAACCCATTGCCCGAGCATGGGAAATCTGTCAACATGGTCCAGGGTTGCCCTAGCAAGTACAAATTCAAATATGTCAGCCATATTCGATAGTCTCTGGTCGAGTTGCATCGTTCGCTATGCGAGTACAGTCATTAGGAACACGATCATGATAGATGCCGAATATGCCCTATTAACCGATTGGGTTGTCGCCAAGTGCGCAAAGATCTTCAGGAAATGCTGGATGAAGGAGTTATCGAGATCCTTCAGAATAGGAATGTTGACAAAGATGAGCAAGAGGTCAACGTAATTTCCTTAGTATTCCGGATGCCCGAACCTGTTGTCATTAAATACGATGGTAGCAAGCAGAAGGTTTCTCCTACCCTGATTATTAAGCCTGCCGGTCCTGTACCGTATTCTTCTGAAAAGGCAATTCCCTTTCGTTACAACGTTGTTGCTGTAGAAGATGGGAAAGAGGTGACTTTGCCATCCTCCTCTGTTGTGAATATTGCTGACGTAAGTGGTTTGACCCGTAGCGGTCGTGTGTTTTCAGCACCACCGAAGCCCCAGGCTAAGGCTGACTTTGTTGAACGCCTGATTGGGAATGTTTTGAGCACCCCGAATCCGGAACCTGTTGTTAAACCCTCCTCTGTACTAAAAACTCCTACTTTTGTTGGCCCAAGTGGAAATGAGAAAGAAGACTGTGATGAGATGCTGAGGCTCATCAAGAAGAGTGAGTACAATGTTGTAGACCAGCTTCTACAAATGCCATCCAAGATATCTGTGTTATCATTACTTCTGAATTCAGAACCACATAGAGAGGCTCTACAGAAAGTTTTGGATGTGGCATATGTAGATCATGATGTCACTATAGAACAGTTCGATAGCATTGTTGCGAACATTACTGCTTGTAACAATTTGAGTTTTTGTGACTCTGATCTTCCTGAGGAGGGAAGAGACCACAACTTGGCTTTACACATATCCATGAATTGTAGAGACGACGCCATGTCCGATGTGTTGGTGGACACTGGGTCATCACTGAACGTATTGCCAAAAACCACGCTCTACGAAACTGTCTTATCAAGGGCCTCCCATGAGGCAGAGTGGGGTAGTTGTGAAAGCTTTCGATGGGTCGCGTAAGACTATGATTGGGGAAGTTGATCTCCCAATCAAGATTGGACCAAGTGATTTCCAAATTACCTTCCGGGTTATGGACATTCACCCATCGTACAGCTGTCTCCTAGGAATACCATGGATTCACAAGGCAGGCGCCGTGACATCCACCCTACACCAGAAGCTGAAATTTGTGAAGAATAAGAAACTGGTAGTGGTAGGGGGAGAAAGGGCTCTCCTGGTTAGCCACTTGTCTTCCTTCTCATACACAGATGCTGAGGATGAAGTTGGAACTCCTTTCCAAGCTTTATCTATAGCTGAGCCTGTTGAGAAGAGAACTCCTTCATTTACCTCCTATAAAGATGCGAAGTTGGCCATTGAGTGTGGTGCAATTGCTGGTTTAGGAAAAATGATTGAGCTGGAAGACAATAAGTCCCGGGCTGGGATAGGCTTTTCTTCTGGGGTTTTCAATGAGAAAGGGTTGTTCAAGAGTGGAGGTTTTATCCACACCGGTCAGGATGAAGAAGTTGCTGCTGTCTTGGAAGAAGATACAGAGGATTCTGACAATTTCATCATCCCTGGAGGGGTCTGCAACAATTGGATCGTTGTGGATGTTCCTACAGTTGTCCACAAGTCCACGTAATGATCACTTTGTTTAAAACCCTTCTCCCATGCCAAAAGGAGAAGTGATGACATTGTTGGCAACATAAATACAATGATATTTTCATTCAATAAATTCATGTTAAATGTTTGTTTTTCCAATTATTTTCCCTTTTTGCTTTTTGCATGAAAATGGTGATCACATAAAACCCTAAAAAACAGAATAAAATCAATCTTTTCATCTGCATAATGATTTGCCTTGTTTGATTTCTAAAAGCTTTTCATATCCAAAATCATTATGCAGGTTGATTTCTAAACCCATTCAACATAATGATCCAACACCATCTCCCAATTTTGAATTCCTTGTATTTGAGGTAGAGGAAGATGATGTTGAAGAGATTCCTGACGAGATTACCCGTCTACTTGAGCATGAAGAGAAGATCATTCAGTCGCATCTTGAGAATCTGGAAACAGTCAACTTGGGGTCTGAGGATTGTGTGCGAGAAGTAAAGATTGGGGCACTCCTGGAAGAATATGTTAAGAAGGGGTTGATTGAATTGCTACGAGAATATGTCGATATCTTTGCTTGGTCGTATGAAGACATGCCAGGTCTAGATACTGATATTGTGCAACATTTCCTGCCGCTAAAGCCTGAGTGCGTGCCTGTGAAGCAGAAGCTTAGAAGAACTCGTCCTGATATGGCAGTGAAGATCAAAGAGGAAGTTCATAAGCAAATTGATGTGGGGTTTCTGGTGACTTCTACATATCCTCAATGGGTGGCCAATATTGTGCCCGTGCCTAAGAAAGACGGAAAAGTTCGGATGTGTGTGGATTATAGAGATTTGAATAAAGCTAGTCCAAAAGATGATCTCACTCTACCATATATTGATATGTTGGTAGACAATACAGCTAAATTCAATGTCTTCTCATTTATGGAAGGATTTTCCGGATATAACCAGATTAAGATGGCACCCGAGGATATGGAGAAGACAACATTCATCACACCTTGGGGAACATTCTGTTATCGAGTGATGCCCTTCGGTTTGAAGAACGCCGGAGCCACGTATCAACGAGCTATGACCACCTTGTTTCATGATATGATGCACAAGGAGATTTAGGTATATGTTGATGATATGATTGCTAAGTCGAGAACAGAAGTGGAACATGTAGAGCATTTGTTGAGGCTTTTTCAGCGTTTGAGGAAGTACAAGCTTCGTCTGAATCCCAACAAGTGTACATTTGGAGTCCGTTCTGGCAAGTTATTGGGCTTCATTGTTAGTGAAAGAGGTATTGAGGTTGATCCTGCAAAGGTCAAAGCAATACAAGAGATGCCTGCACCCAAAACTGAGAAGCAAGTCCGAGGTTTTCTTGGCCGCTTGAATTATATTTCCAGATTCATATCCCACATGACTGCCACATGTGCGCCGATATTCAAGCTCCTCCAGAAAGATCAGTCCCATGATTGGACCGAGGATTGCTAGAAAGCTTTCGATAATATCAAAGAGTATCTGTCTAAACCTCCAATCTTGTCTCCGCCTATAGAAGGAAGACCTTTGATCATGTATCTGACAGTTCTCGAAGACTCGATGGGTTGTGTACTTCGTCAGCAAGATGAATCGGGAAAGAAAGAGTATGCTATTTACTACCTAAGTAAGAAGTTCACTGATTGTGAGTCTCGATACTCAATGCTTGAGAAGACATGTTGTGCTTTGGCTTTGGCCGCTAAGCGTTTACGCCAGTATATGATAAATCATACAACTTGGTTGATATCCATAATGGATCCAATCAAGTATACATTTGAGAAGCCTGCTTTAACCGGGAGGATTGCCCGTTGGCAGATCTTGTTATCTGAGTATGATATTGAGTATCGAGCTCAGAAGGCTATTAAAGGTAGCATCTTGGCTGACCACTTGGCACATCAGCCGATTGAGGATTATCAGTCAGTTCAGTATGATTTCCCAGATGAGGAGATTCTGTATTTAAAGATGAAAGATTGTGATGAGCCTACACTCGATGAAGGGCCAGAGCCTGGTTCCATATGGAGTATGGTGTTTGATGGCGCTGTAAATCAGTACGGAAATGCTATTGGGGCAGTAAATATTACTCCTCAAGGCACACATATTCCTTTTACAGCAAGGCTAACTTTCAAATGCACGAATAATATGGCTGAGTATGAGGTCTGTATTATGGGATTGGAAGAATGCATTGATCTAAGGATCAAGCATCTTGATGTTTACGGTGATTCGAACCTCGTTGTTAATCAGATTAAGGGTGAATGGGAAACGAATCAGCCTGGCCTCATCCCATATAGAGATTACGCAAGGAGGATTTCAACGTTCTTTACTGAAGTTGACTTCCACCATATTCCTCGAGATGAGAATCGGATGGCAGATGCTCTTGCTACGCTTGCTTCAATGATTGTGGTTAAATATTGGAATGAAGTTCCCAATATCACCGTGATGCGCTTGGGTAGACCAGCTCATGTATTTGCAGTTGAAGAAGTAGAAGATGATAAGCCATGGTATTATGATATCAAGTGTTTCCTTCAGAACCAGGTTTACCCGCCTGGGGCATCTGTGAAAGATAGGAAGACTTTGAGGAGATTATCAGGCAGTTTCTACCTCAATGGCGAAGTGCTTTATAAGAGAAATTTTGACATGGTTCTGCTCAGATGCGTAGATAGACACAAAGCAGACCTGTTGATGACTGAGGTCCATGAAGGTTCATTTGGTACCCATTCCAATGGACATGCCATGGCTAGAAAGATGTTGAGAGCAGGCTACTATTGGCTGACAATGGAGTTTGACTGCTGCAAATACGTGAAGAAATGCCACAAGTGTCAGATTTATGCGGATAAGATTCATATTCCTCCAAGACTTCTGAATGTGATTTCATCACCATGGCCTTTCTCTATGTGGGGAATTGACATGATTGGCATGATAGAGCCGAAAGCGTCCAATGGACACAGGTTTATTCTCGTAGCAATTGATTACTTCACCAAGTGGGTTGAAGTTGCGTCATATGCAAATGTGACCAGGCAGGTGGTCGTGAAGTTTATCAAGAATCAACTCATATGCCATTATGGTGTGCCAGATAAGATCATTACTAATAATGGATCTAACCTGAACAACAAGATGATGAAAGAGTTGTGTAGTGAGTTCAAGATTGCACACCATAATTCTTCTCCTTATAGACCCAAGATGAATGGGGTTGTTGAAGCTGCTAATAAGAATATCAAGAAGATTATCCAGAAGATGGTTGTTACGTACAAAGATTGACATAAGATGCTGCCATTTGCTTTGCATGGATATCGTACATCTGTCCGCACTTCAACAGGGGCAACCCCTTTCTCTCTTGTTTATGGCATGGAGGTTGTACTCCCAGTAGAGGTGGATATCCCATCAATGAGAGTCTTGATGGAGGCCAAGTTGACTGATGCTGAATGGGTTCAGAGTCGTTATGACCAACTGAATTTGATAGAAGAAAAGAGATTGACTGCCATGTGTCATGGTCAGTTGTATCAGCAGAGAATGAAGAAGGCTTTTGATAAGAAGGTCAAGCCTCGTGTGTTCCGAGAAGGTGACCTCGTGCTCAAGAAAGTTTTGTCTTTCGTGCCCGATTCCAGGGGCAAGTGGACTCCAAACTATTAAGGTCCATATGTTGTTAAGAGAGCCTTTTCAGGCGGTGCTTTGATACTTACAACTATGGATGGGGAGGATTTCACTCGTCCTGTGAATTCAGATGCAGTCAAGAAATACTTCGCCTAAAAATAAAAATAGAATAGCTCGCTAAGTTGAAAACTCGAAAGGGCGGCTTAGGCAAAAATGAGCGTCTCGGTGGATTGAAAACCCGAAAGGGCGATCCAGGCAAAAGTTAGAGACATAAAAAATGAATATATGCATCCCGCTAGATTGAGTACCTCATCCTGGGGCAATCTGGGCAAAAATCAGGGATTTGCCAAGTAACTGCATCCTAACAAGACTGTGTTCTACAACTGTCATCCATTAGAGATTCTTGTTCATTCGTCGTCAACCAAAGCTTCGAATACATCGAATTCAGAATTGGTGGAGAAATGGTCATTATGTTCAATGTAGCCCTTTTCCAATATATATCACCAATTTCAAACTTGTAAAGATCTATGGAGTCTTGCCATTTGCAGGCTACCATTCCATCAAATAAATTCAAGCCTTTATCCAATTATTTGCACTCTTATTTGTTTCCATTCAACAAATGTTTTGCATGTTTTAATTGAAAAGAAAATATCATTGTTTTGAAAAAATGAATTTTTCATAACTTGTTTTTTTAAACAAAGTGAACATTCACAACGACGAAAGGATACTTAGGAAATCCTCAGTGCTCTCCCAAGGGTGGCATGATCCCCAACAGGGTAAGACCTTCGTTCGTATCCCTGGCATGACTGTATCCTTTTCCTCCAGAATATTGTTGTGGTTTATCCCACCAAGTAGAGTGCTTGTTGGGGTTACTTACCCCTTTTCCCTTCAGCAGAGCAGTGATCTTTCCTCCTCAGCAGATGTGTCCTCTCTGGAAGATTCGGCATTTGGTGGTTGATCCCCATAATTCCTCTTATATCCCTCAGATGGATTCCCCAGTAGAGTTGCTTCTGTGGCAGTTTCTGCCTGTGCAATGAAATTTTTTCCCCAGAGATTTTGTGATTTCCTGGTATCTCTGATTCCCCGGAAGATTGGATACTCTCCATTGGAATTTTGGGCTTCCTCCCTTGAGATGTAGCACCGGACGGCTGTGTGCCTTTTCCTGTGGAGTTGTTTGTGTTAGAATGTCTGTTTGTCAGCATTCATCATACATAAATCATGCATATGTGCATATAACATTCAAACATTTGGATATTCATATTGCATTTTTTGCCATATATCTATTGTTTGTTATCTCCTGCTAATTGGTGATATGTATCTCCCCAAGCAGATGTCGGTGTCTGATCCCTCAATATAGAGTCAGCCCCTTTAAGCAGAAAGTGCTTATCTTTCCTTCCGCATTCCCCACTGAGTTATATCCTCGTGGACGACGGTTGTTTCTGCATCCTCCCAACACATATATTGGGATGGGTTCCCCTATTGAGTTATATCCTCATTAGGATGAGTCTCGATTCAGTTTGCCTTTTTGGTTTGATCCTAAATTGGCCTCTTGTGACTGTCTTTTGTGCTTCCCTGTGGTAGATGAATAATTGCTCAGTAATCAGTAATTATTCACCTTATCCTCAGCGGAGTTGGTGGTTTTCTACCCTTATACCGGTAGTTGTAAACCCTATTTTCCACCTTTGCAGAGTTAACCATTGTTGTTCATCCTAGATGATGACGGTTACTCTTCCGTGGTTTTCTACCCAGTATCCGATAGATGTAACCCCCTCTTTGACGGTTATCATTATCCAATATTCGGTATTGATATTCCCTCCTTCTTTGGATAATTGCTCTGATTAAGCAATTTTATCCCCAGCATGTCCTTTTTCATTTACCGTTTGCCGGTGATGTTTGTTGCTCCCCTTGATTGGTCATCCCTCAATAGAGTTTGCTTTTTGCCCTATTTTTGGATGATGAGTGTTTTAGGAATATTCCCCAATTCACGCCTTGATTGGTCATCATTATATACCTAGCTTTGGTATCCCGATGCCTTTCTCTGTCGGTCGATTTATCCTTTATTAACCCAGTAACCGGTTGTGGATAATCTTCCATGCGAGTATATTATCTACGTTCCGACGGTAATATATAATATATCTCATGTACTCTTTGGTCGAAGCCTTTTGTTCTTCCCCAATCGAGTAAGATTCGTATCCATGTTTTGTGAAATTTTGGTATAGTCAGAGTTCAGATGTTCTACACGAAGTCATGACATCTGATCCAACATTGTTACTAATACAGCAAGACAGTTAAAAAAAATAAAACCCAGTACTCATATGCACACAGTCCCAGATGTCACGACATCTGCTACTCTACCATCATGGACAGAAGAACATCCAGTTTTGTCCATCTAGTACATAGACACAGTAGAGATCAAACATGGCACTTATGTTTATTGATCCTGCCCAGTTATTAGCATGATGTCTCAACATTGATTTGAACATCACCTGTTCCAACATTACAGAAGGATGAACTGTAACAGACCAATCAGTCTATCAGTAACAGCAGACAATAATGAATGTCATAACATTCTGTTTTGCAATCAGACTGCAGGCTATGTATCAAGTCTGTTATTCTCTTCATAAACAGACTAGAAACAGACTGAGTTATAACAGACAAAATAGAGTGTGCAGAAGGTAAAAACACCAGTAATTGTTAACCCAGTTCGGTACAACATTACCTACTCTGGGGGCATACCAAGCCAAGAAGAAGATCCACTATTAGCAGTATTAATTCAGAGTTAAACTCCCCCGTTTACAACTCTTCACTTAATCCCTACCCAATGCAATCTATACCTAGGCACTCCTAGATAGAAACCTCCAGTTTCCATTCCTCTCATTACAATTACCATGTAATGCTTAGTCAACTTGAACATGCTTCACAACTTCGTTCAAGAACATAACAACTCTTGCCTACAGGCTTTAAGTTACAAATAATCTCATGCTTTCAAGCACTGAGAAACACCTGGTAACCTTCCCACAGGTTGGGAGGTTTACCTCACACACACCCCCCTAATTTTTACATTGTTTGAGGCTTACAAAACCTAGGTTACAATCTGCTATTTATAACCTAACCACCCAACTGGATTTGGGCCTTCAGAAATCGCAGCAAGCTTCTCCTTTGCTGTTACAAAGCTGGCAGAAATTCTTCTGCTACAATCAAGGTCTTCAATCTTTTATTTCCTAAAAGATCTCCATATTTGGGAACTGTATATTCACCAAATATATTTACCAAATCTTCTGATTGAATCTTCAAGATCTCCACACAGGAGTTAGGATATTCACCAGATCTCCTAATTAATCACAAACCAAACCAGAATTAACTGATTCAGTTTTATACACATGTGAGATGTCACAGTCCCGATGTCGTGACATCTTACATGGCATGTTGGTCCAGATGTTGAACTTCTTCAACCCAACATATTAAAACAACAGAGGTGATTACATTATTTGTTTTACTAAATTAATGCCAATCTTAAGGTACTAACATTTTGGAATCGAATGTCCATCCCATAATCGAGTTTGCGTTCTTCCCTCTTTTCGGATGATGAGTGTTTTGGGAATATTCCTTAATTCATGCTTTGGTTGGTCACCTATTATATGCCCAGTAACCGGTATCCCTGGTGTTCCTTCCTTCTGCTCCCTATTATGACTTTGGTCCCCTGTGGAGTCAGATTTTCCTGAGTTGAGATATACCTTTTAGGTCTTCCTCAGATGATTTGGTTGATTGATATCTCTCACCCTTATACCGGTCTTAGATATTCATTCTTCCCGAACTTGTGATTCTCTCACCCTTATACCGATGATCAGATCACATGTCTCATTGAGCTTGTTACCCAGTAACCGGTAACACCTCATCCCGCTGCTTCCCTAGGAGAGTCTTTTTAGACATCCTAGCGAGGTATCTGTTGTGGATAGTTTTGTTGTGTTGGCATATTCCCCAACACATGCACCTTCGAGTCAGCTCGATGTCCTTCCATTGGGTTTACTCCCTTTGGGATTCTGTTCCCCAAGTTTCAAGTCGTGACCTGCTCACGCAATTTATCTCCTTTTCTTATCCCCATGAGAGTCCCCGGTAGAGTCTCTGTTCCCTAGTGAGTGTGTTACTCCTATGGATTGTCAATTTCTCCGGATGTCTTTTCTTCTTTGTGGACACATATCCCCACAGAGTTTGTTTGTTTTGCATACATACATTTGCATTATGAGGTCTCTTAGGGACCAAAATTTGTCTCTTTGTTATTATTTAAGCCCATTCTACCTCGTCGAGACAAAGATTTTAACCTTCACTTCTCCGGCTAGAATGACCTTAAATAGGGGCATCTGTAAGACCCCAATTTTGTCCCTAAGATCCCTCATGGCATCATAACATTGCATTGCATAGCCTCAAGGATCATTGAGCATCTTGGCTCCCTTTCCCTTTGGGTAGGGATCTATTGTGAGTGGTTTGAGATCACCAAGCATGCTTGAATTGTATATCATTGCTTTTCTTGTTTTATTTACTAACCAAAAGCACAAAAATATGTTATTAACATCTTTTGTTTGTAGCTTAAGCAATCACCAGGTCAAGAGCTTCAAGAAGATCATTTGTGCAAGAGATGAGGTATTTTCTTGGGATGAAGATCACATGATTATCATAAGGAGCTTACATGAGCTAGGGTTTCATTTTGAAGCAATTTCACCAAGTGGTAGAGGCTCAAGTTAATCAAGGCATTTCAAGGTCATCTGAGGACCAAAAGTCAACTGTGCAGTCAATTGAGGGCTATGAGGTGGGGAAATGAGTTAAGACACCTCAATCATGTTCAAATGGGGTCCTTTCATCATTCTAAACATCCATCTTTAAGATTCAAAGGTCATGGCAAAAGTTACTAAAAATGGGAAATGACCTGTAATTCAAAGTTTCCAAATTTGGCAAGTTTTTAGTCCACCTTCAACTTGACTTTTCAATGTCAAAGAAGTTTCAAATGGATTTTTGGTGAACATGAAAGTTGTAGATCTTTGTCTCCCCTTTCCAAAAAGTCCTAATTCATGTTCATATGGTGAATGGTTGAGAAGTTATGGTCATTTGATCACAAGATCAAAATCAAGAACTCTCTCAAAATTTCACTCTCTTTGAATCTTCATTTTCTCTACACAATTCTCAAATCTCTTTGCATTTTCTTGTTCCTGGTGCTTCACTGAGCAAGATTCATCCATCATTTGGAGCAATTCAGCAAGGAATCAAGCAGTGCAAGAGCATAAACATGGCGATGGATTTTTGAAATTGAGGTGAATGCAAGTGTTTTCAACCATTGCTTCTTGCTCAAAGCTTCATAGGAAGTGTAGAGGAAGTGATCTGGAGCTTATGAGCGCTTGAGAGCACAAATTCAGCAACCTCCACTTCAAGGTGACTCAATTTTCATCATCTCCTTTTGCTGTTTTAAGGTCATAGATGTGTAGATCTTGATGAGTAGAGCATGTACATATGTTTAGATTTGAAAATGAGTGAGAATTGAGCATGATATGTTGAATATAAGTTTAGATCTAGAAAATGTTTGTCTTCGATTTGCAAAATCCATGGAGAGTTAGGATGATCCAATAGCATATTTGGAATCCTCGTTGAAAACCGGTTCGAATGATATAAGCCTTATGGATTTTTGGAATTTTTCACAGCGGAGCCACCGTGCATCTCGCCGGAGAAGACGACCGGAGCTGTAGCTCCGGCGTCTGTGTGTACTTAGGGTTTGTTGATGTGGATGCCATGTGTGCTGTTACGTGTGAGATTGATTGGCTACGATTTCTTTGACCAAGCCACGCTAGCGTTGAACTGATGAGTGGCATGCTGATGTCAATTAGTGAAATGGTGCGTTGCACCGTTTGAATGAGGGGCGTTGGATTGATGAGCGCGCCAGATCCAACGGATGTTGTTTTTCCTGATTTGATTTGAATTAATTCATTTCCCTCCAATTTTCCATGTTATTTCAATTATTTAGCTTGTTTTGATTAATTCATAAAAAAATCAAAAATGATCCAAATGAGTCCCAATTTTTTTTCCAGTTTTGTATTGTTGTCTTTTTTTTTAGTGCTAATTTCATGAATTGTTGATGTCTAGTTTTTGATGTGTGAATTTTTGAATCTATGTGGTGCTAATTTGATATGGTGCATTTAATGTATTGTGAAATCCTCATTTTTGAAGCATTTGATCCAAATTTTTGCATGCATAAATTCATACATGATGTGAATTTTTGGTCACTGGTTTGGAATTTTTCTCACATGCTATCATTATTTTTGACACATGGAGATTAATGTGACAATTTGTGTCATATTTTTGGCATTGAATTGGTGCATTTTTGTTCACATAGCATTTGCATCATTCTGGATTTGATCTTTGGCATGTTGAACATTCATGGCATGAGGAACTTGTATGAAAAATTTCAAAGTCTTTGCATGCATTTCTGAGTTGATATGAATTTTCTAAGTTGGAAGTTCATTTTGTGCATATTTTCGGTCCTTGCATGGCATAGGCAATTTGAGACACTTGCTTATTGATTTGATGTTGGTCCTTTTGAGGACACTTTGTGGAATGTTTGAATGTGTGATGTGCAAAAGATTGGGTTCTGTTTTGGTCATTTGATTAGGTTTTGAGCTTAGTATTTGTACTAGAGTTTTGTTGTGTTGATTGGATGTACATAACTAACTATGTTTTGTGTTTCAGGTTTGGATACTCATCATTGATGATTGTGAGATACAAATGCATTTGAGTTCTAACCTATGTTTGTTTTGTAGGTGTCGCACCTCGAAAAATGGGGATACGACTTTAAGCGAAGCACGATCGCACGCTCGCAAGGATGGACTGAACAGAGTCGCCACCGAACTTTATTTATTCCTAAGAAGGAAAGGGGAAATATCGATAAAACCCAAGACAAAAGAAAGGATAAGATATGGTCATCGCAACCAATATCAGGGTTCGGGAGTCGATTACGCAAGGGGAAGGTATTAGCACCCCTCACGTCCGTTGTACTCAATGGGAACCATTAGGTTAGTTGTGTGCGTTAGTGTTAATTGAAATGTTAGGCTTTTCGAATTATTAGGTGGGAAAGAAAGAAAGGATGAGAAGAGAATGTTTTTGGATTTTTGAAGAAGGACTAAACCTAAGTTTTTTATTAGTGGGCTGACAAGATTTACAAATCCTGCTCCTACGTATCTCAAAACAGAAATCAAGGCTTACGTAGTTCTGGGTAGAAAAATGTTTGTCTGTTGGTCGATTTTAGCGAAAGCTATACTGTATTAATCGACATAAACATTGTTTTACCCAAAACAGATGAGGAGTGGACGCATACCACACATCGAACTGATTTATAAATCTATATTCGGAAAAGTGTCACTTATCTCGACTCAACAATCGTGGCCGAAACATTGTTTTGTATCACCTTAAGACAATATACCTTTCGTTTATGAAAAAGATTTTTTGATTAATCGCACGGCGGCGGAAAAGAGTTTGATTGGTTGGATGTATTTTAAGTGATGGCGAGAACTTGGATGAGCGAGATATACATCTCGAATCCTAGCCTCAGGAGTGCACGGTATACACCATGTTCCATTTCCATCTTCATTGGCAAAAGTATTTAATAGAGATTAAGTATTTTTAGGTTTGATTGAGAAAGGGTTTGAAGAAACCACATTGATAATTTTAAACGATGGCGAGAGTTAAGATAGGCGAGGCATCCGCCTCGAATCTTAATCTCAGGAGTGCACGGTATACACCATGTTCCATTTCCATCTTTATTGAAAGAGGTTAAGATAGGAATTAAGTATTTTGGAGTTTGAAAGAAGAATACTTGTGACTTGCAAGCTCTTACAGCTTGGGTCTAGTACTCGGGACTACGTCTGGACATTCCACCCAGGCAGTCTGTTTCTTTCCAATTTTATTAAGAAAATGATTCGAATATTTACGAATGTTTTGGAGGGAAGACGAATATTTATGGCTTGCAAGCTCTTACAGCTTAAGCCTAATTATCGGGATTATAACTGGATATTCCATCCAGGATAATCTTTTTCTTCACGTTTTATTTAGAAAACGATTTGAATATTAGAGTGTAGAAGGGAAGACGAATATTTATGGCTTGCAAGCTCTTACAGCTTGAGCCTAATATTCGGGATTATAATTGGATATTCCATCCGGAATAATCTTTTTCTTCACGCTTTTAGAAAAGGGTTTGAATAAAAAAATATCGGAAATTCAACCATTAATTAAATTTAAAAGATAAACATTTAAAGATACAAACAACTAAATATCGATCAAATTAAATTGACAAATATTTAAAATAAAATAAATAGTAGAAGTTATATACAAAATTAAATTAAATAACAAGCATAACAAATAGAAACATGGAGGTTTGCTATCCCCAAGTATCGAACCCACTCCACTAAAGATAATGAGACTACTCTCTCTCCACTAGACCACTCATGATTAGTTATTATTTACAATAACAACTGGGATATATAAACCAGAACAGATTGAAGTAAAAGATTAAAAAAAAAAATTTAAATAAAAATGGTCTGTTGGATTACCAAAAAAATAAACCCAGCCGCCTGGCTGTTGGGTTCCAAAGGCTGATGGATTGGGAATACCAAAAAAATGATATATTAATGTACACTATTAAATAAAAACATAGGAAGATTAAACGTAAAATTTTTAATAGTTTCAATGTTTGTTTTATTAACAAATAAAAAGAAATAAATAAAAAGAAAAAATGAGAATAGAACTTATTCATCGTCCTCGAGCTCTCTCCATCTCATTCACCTCTCGTCACTCTCGCTAACAATCCCTCTCTCACAGTCGCTCAAACGCATCTCTCTTTCGCTCTCAACCTCACGTCTCTCTCCGTCCCTCATCTATGGTTTCAAAGAGAGAATCGAGTGAAAATCTCACCTTCGGCGGTGACGACGGCTCCGGTGATGCTTAAATCTCACTCCTTCGCTTCTTCAATCCAGGTTCGCTTCTGCCGTTTTTTAGGATTAGGGTTTCGTTTCTCTGATTTTTTTGTCCGTCTTGTCCGCCTCACCTCTCACCTTTTATATCTTGCAATTAGGTTTTAGGGTTGTTGTATGGTAGATTAAAACAAGCATCTCTGCGAAGTCCTTTTGGCGGACTCAGTTTGGATCGGTCTCTTTGATGCTTGGACTTGGAAAAGGTAATCTGAACCTGTGCTTTTTCTTCGAATTTTGTCTCCATTCCATTTTGGGATTTTTGAACTTTTACTGCTTTGACTAGTTGCTTTATGTTTTACTGCAGTGAATTCGGTGAAAACATGAGGAGCTTTTGTTTTTCACCTGGCTTTGGTTGAACTTGTATTTTCTAGCCTATTGGTTTTGCTGCAACATGTGATGGTGAGCTCTTGGTTATTGCTGCAAGTTCACATGGTTCTATAGGCAATGCCTCAGACCGTGATTAATTGGAACAACTCTGATCATGGTATGTGAATGTGCTTTGCTTCCAACTGCTCAATTGGATTTTGCTGTCTTGATTGGTTTGTGTTATGTTGAACTAGTGCAGGATGTGGGTTAGCTCGGTTGCATGGACCTGCTGCTCGAAGCTCATGTTGGTTTGATGGTTTTAGGTGATGGTTTGCCTAATTACTCATAGCAGGTTTGTACTGTTTGTGTTGCTGCCTTGCCAAAGCTTATGTGTAGGAGTATTATCATTGCAAACTTGTAGTGGTATGGTTCTGCAATATCATTGCTCTAGGCCATTTGCAACATGATGATCCATGTGCATTGCTTGATTTGTTAAGCTTATTGAGTGAAGTTAATTGATGTGATAATTTATAGTTATTATTATTGGACTAATGGGCACCTTTATTTTGCTTGTTTGGAGACAAAACATACCGATTTGAGGTCTGCTGCGTGACTTGACGACAAATTGGTCCAGGGACATCCAAGGCATAGAAAAATGGTAAACTCCCTGGTTTCTAACCCTACCTTTCATGTATATTGCAGCATTGCCGAATTTATGCATAATTACCGCATTTGATGCTTATGCATAATTTTAGATCATGGCACATTCTGATGAGCTCTTTGACGCCATACACAAAATGCAGCCTCAACGTGGTTGGCGATCTTGAGTGCAATATGTTCAGAAGATGTGTTCAAGCGATCAAGTAAGCATCCTGAGGAGAACCGATTTGATGTGCTGTACCGGTAAAATGAAATTCACAGAAGATTAACTGTTGCAGCACTAACTGACTTGTTCAGTCACCAACCCAAACTAACAAATTCTACACGCTTGCTCCCGACTTCAATGATAACAAGCCGCCGGACACCTGCAAAGTGCATCACATGACCCTGCACGTCTAATTACTTCTGATTTCCGTTTGCGAACAACTGAAGCCCATGATGAACTATTGGAAAAACGAGATCTCACATTATCCAGAAATTCATGTCTAGTACACCAGGTAACAATCTCCATATGCTGCTTTGCATGTAGTATGTCTCTTCATGTGATTGGAAACCTCAATAGGAATCAAATTTCATTAGTAAGTTCATGCTTTGATATCTTCTTCTATAGCATATCTACGTGAGGGAACACCAACAGATTCATGCTCTTTGTTATTTGTTTGCTTGTTGCTGATACTGCTGTGGTTAATATTGTGCAGGCAGTTTGTTATTTGTTGCAGAAAATAAGTCATAACAATTCTGAACCGTTGGCAAGGTATTGGTCAAAGAGTTTGGATCGTGATCATATTTGGAGACGCACCCTTCGCTCATGGATGCTCGAAATCTTCCTATCTTGGGATTGTTGCTAATGAGCTAGGAGTTTGGCTATCATATCAAGTTGAACTATTATGGAATTTTGTGAGATTTAAAATGAACTTTGTGAATTGGGAAAATGTAAAAAAATGTAATATATGGAATCTTGGTTGCAATTGGGTGTATGTATTTGTATGGTTTATATATGAAATGGAAAGTTTGGAAATTGGTTCAAACAATGGTTTTTTGTATTGAAATGAAATGGTTTATGTAATAGGATCCCACATGTAATTGTGACTTGGGATTATGTAATGAATGTTCATTGAATTGTATTGAATGGAATTGGATATATTGAATGAAAGTTTTGAAAGTTTGAATGAATTGTATGGTTATGGTTGTAGTTTGAACTTGATTGAAGTGATTGTAAAGAATAAGAATGGTTGTAACTTGGTTTATGGAAATGGATATTTGGTTATAAAAATGGATATGGACCTTAGAAATAATCCAAGACTAATCAAAATATCAATTTAAAATCAAAAACCAATAAAACCAATCAAATTAATCTATAATTTGTTAAAATTACTTTGATATCAACTCTAACATTTATTTGGAAATTAAAATCAATTAGAGTTTGAATCATTAGTAAAAACACAATTAAGATTAAATTGAAATTTGGAATTAGACTTAATTTTAAATTAAAATCAAATTGAAAATTAAAAGGTCAAATAATTAGAATCCATTTTATAATCAAGAACACCATGATTAAAAAGCTTAGATAATAATCAATGTTTATCAAAAAAAAAATATGGATTTGGGAATGGACAGTTGCCTTTGGTCATGAATGCATGCAAATGAACTTTAGGCCAAGTGCCAAATTAAAAATGAAAAAATGAAAAAAATTCAGGACCAAAATCGGGGTATGACAGTAGGGTTTTAAGTGATGTGGTGAACTCATGAGCTCATTTGAGTGCTTGGACATTATGCATTGAATTGTGTAACTGTTAGTGGGTTTCACTATTTGTCTGTTGGTTTTATAACTGAAGTACTAATTGTTTAGTCTTTGTACATGTACCTTAGTTGCTTGCTTACTCTAGCTCTTGCTTGAGCTTTGGATTATGGTTGATACACCACTCAGGTAGTTAGCTTCTTACTTCATGTAGTCTGAAGTCCTGTCACCTTTTTGGCAGGCATTTTGCTGGCAAGTCCTCCTTCAGAGGCTCTGTTTGTGTTTGTTTAAAATTGTGCTCAAAGACCTCCAAGATGAGGCATGTGTTATTTCATAAGACCTCCAAGAGAAGAGGCAATTGACAGATAAAAGGGATTAGTAGCCAATTCCCCGTTATTCAGTGTGTCGTTCTTTATGCTTGCACTACGTGCTGATGCTTCTGAACATGTGCCCCGGATCTTTGTCCAGTGTCTATCAAGTGGAATAGGATCCCACTTTCTGGATCCCCACGCTTTCTTTGTCATGAGCTCACCCTAGCCAGGGTTAAGAGCATGAGGTCTCATCCTCATTACCATTTTGATCAGCTTCACCCTAACGTTCAATGTTAGTGGTTAAGAGCTACAGATTACCCATTACAGTTTGGCTTGTTTGTCGAGGTTGACATGACCCCTCTTGACTAAAGCCCATCCATTGTTTTAGCCTTTTTTATGGATATAGTGTGTGATGGTTGTTTACATGGAACTTTTGATGTGTGTGCTCTTGAACTAAGAGTTTCCATTTGAGCTTAATTTGAGGATCATTACTATGTTCATCTAAGTGGAAGATACAAGATACCTTGAGGATCTCTTATGAGACTTGTTTGATTGCTTATGCTTTGTGCTTGCTTATTCCAAAGGATGGGAGCTACTTGGATCATCAATATGATCTCAAGAGAGGAACTCCTAGTGTGGTTTCATTTCTTGTCCCTCACCTTTTTGTTCTCTTTAGGACTTAGCCTTTTTCCTCATTTCTCCACCCTAACCCAAGCCAAAACTCTTTTTGTGCAAACATTTGACTATTGTTTTCAACATTAGAAACCTAAGCCTTATGCTTTTGATTTTCAAACTTTCTTTTCATAACACTTATTTTGAATTGAATCTTTAAGTCAACTTTGACCATTTTGTATATACTTCTAATTGGTAAATATAACCCATTCAAATGCCTTTTTTTGTGGTTTCAATGATCACCTTCTTAATCAAAAAATTTCCATAACCTTTAGCTATTAGGTTTGAGTTATCCATGTGGTAGATGTAATACTCACCTATATCCTTAGTGATGGACAATGAGTCTTCCATGCTTATTATAGGATTAACCCCTCACTAGCGTGTTGAAGCTATCCTCACATGGTGGATTTGTGGTTTTTGGTTGAGTTTTCTCCCTTTGATAACAAAAGACCTTAAGGCTTTTGGACCAATCAATCCACCAATTTGTTTTGAGATTTTTACCCCGAACTACGAGGTTTTGATCCTAATCTTTTTATAAGAGGGTACGTAGGCAATGGGTTTATCCATCCAAACACAAAATGTAAATAACTTGTATATTCTCTTCTCATCTCTTTAATCATGTTTGCACAAATAAAAATTTTCACAAAACAATAACCTTTGCAACAAGTGTGAAAAGGGCTCCCTAGGAGTACCTAGGATGTTTTTGGTGCCTAACACCTTCCCATTGCATAACCAACCCCCTTACCCAGATCTCTGTTTCTTTTATTAGTTTTGTTAAAACTATTAGGTTTTTGTTCGCTTTCTAACCATTCCTTTGGATAAATAGAAGTGCGGTGGCGACTCGACTTGTATGATTTACCTTGGATTTAGTCAATATTTCCAATGGTAACGAATACCCCGCTACACCACCCGTGTCAGCTGACACGGGCCGTGTCAGCCCAAGCCCAATATTTCCAATTTTTCTGGGCTTTTCATTCTTCGGGCTTTGTGGAGACATCTTTGGACCTGTCCAACTGCTGCTGGGAACTTTCACTATAAAAAGAGGTCTTCTACCAAAGGAAAAATGATCCTGGAGTACAGCAAACCACAGTATTGTGAGGCAATCAAGTATTACATAGATCAAGGCATTTGGGGAGCTGGAGAGATTCATGAGCGGGAGCGATTGAAGATCAAAGTCATCCAATTACTTGTAATGTGTAATTTTTATCTTGCATTGGTTTTAAACAATATGAGTAGCTAAACCCCCCAATGCTAGGGGGTGTCCCTGATTTAGAATTGTAATGAATTTGAGTTTACATTTGCATTTATAATATTTTATTTACGGTAACCTTTTGATGTGTTTATTGCTTTCTCTTTCGGACCAATCGAGATTGATCTATCGTTATCACCTAGGCTGGACCGCCAGTGATAAGGTTTTCATCAGGTAACTCTGCAGTAGATATCACCTAGGACTAGGGATACCCTTTATGAACCAGAGCATTCTTGATATTATACAGCTTAACTTCACACTCATTGGCTATTGACATAGGAATGAGGGTAGATTGATTAAAGGTTTTCTCACCAAGGACTTGGGAGAAAATACCCTTGAGAACTGGTAGTAATTGATATTTGTTGATGCAATAGTAACTCAGAGTAATTATAAGGATAAATCATACACCTTCCCTGGCATTGTTCCTTTTTCTCCATAAACCCCTATTTTCTTATTGCTTTATTATTTTCTTTTTACACTCAAAAAACCCAAATTAATACTTTTTGTTTAATTGAATGATAATTTAAACTCAATATTACGTGCAGTCCTTGAGATTGACATTCGGGGATTTTCCCCATTATTACTGGAAGAAGCAAAATAGTACACTTGCTATTTTCCCGATCAAGTTTTTGGCGCCGTTGCCGGGGACTGCCAAAAATATAGAGTTTAAATTTTATTTCAATTAAAGTTTTGTTGCTCTGCAATAAAATTATATTTCTGTCATTTATATTGTACTAACCAGTGTATGCGAGGAAAACCCTCAGTTGAAATTCTTTTTGACGCAGAGATCGAGAGAACCCTTCACATAAGACGCAGAGAAAAAAGAGTGGATTCTACAAAAGAAAGTACCTCGGATCAACCAGAAGTCAAGGAACCAATGGCTGAAGTTCCTCCAGTCCCACCTCCGGAGAGACTCCTAGGTGATTATGGAGGTGCAAACGCACCGGGTGGTCGACTGACCATAATTAACCAACCGGTGAATGTGACAAATTTTCAACTACATCCTAGCACGATCAATCAATTGGAAAGAAAACATTTCACCAGAAAGGTTATTGAAGATGCTAAAAAACACCTGCAGAGATTTCTGACCATGAGCACCACCTTGAAAATTGATGGTCACACTAATGAAGCAAAAAAATTAAGAATGTTCCCGTTCACTTTAGCTGAACACGCGGAAGAATGGTTCTATTCTCTCCCTGCCAGTAGTATCACTTCCTGGGAGGAGATGGAAACTGCATTCTTAAATGAGTATTTTCCAGCACCAGTATTCTTGAGAAAAAGGTATGAAATTCTGAGTTTCAAACAGAAGGATGGTGAATCATTGGGAGACACTTACAAAAGATTCAAAAGGATCTTAGTTGTGTGTCCCACTCATAATATGGATCAAACAGAACAAATGCAAATGTTCGTTAATGGGCTGAAAATAAAGACAAAGCAGTTGATTGATACAGCAGTCGGTGGCTCAACAAATTTCTCAACAGCCACTGGTATCAAGAGGATTATTGAAGCAATAGCTGCGAATGAGCATCTAGAGCTATATGACAGGTGTACCAGTAAACCAGATGGGGTGATTGATCTAAAATTGGAGACAAATGAAATCCGTCTGGAAGGCACTGTTGCTGCCGAAATAGACAAAAAGATGAAAGCTATGAATATAGGTATCCAACAGATAGCACAAGTTCAACCAGTTCAGGAGAGCACTTGTGAAATCTATAATGGACCTCACCACACTGTCTATTGCTTTGCAACTCCTCAACAAATTGAAGAGATCAAATTCTTGAAGCAGAATAATCCCTACTCTAATACCTACAACCCAGGTTGGAAGAATCATCCAAACTTCTCCTGGAAAGATCAGAGAGGGAATGTTCCGCAATAAGGTACAGGGCAATATCAAACTCAGTATCAGCAACAGCAACAACAACAACAGGCACCTAAGAAGGCAGACTGGGAGATTGCCATTGAAAACCTGGCAGCTCAAAATAGGCAATTTCAAGAAGAGACTAGAAACAATCAGAAAAACACCACCGCCTCCCTAAAGAATCTTGAAGTCCAGCTAGGGAAGATAGCGCAGTAACTGGCAAGTTCTCGAACACCAGGTTCCCTTCCAAGTGAAACAGTTCAAAATCCGAGAGGTCAGGAGAATGTTAACACTGTCACGACAACAGGGAAAAAGGCGGCTAAAAAGAAAAAAATTATATCACCAAGCGAGCCGACTAAAGAAGAAAATACAAAAGAAACTAAACCGGTGATTAAGTTGCCCTACCCTAAGAGAATGACAAAGAAGGAACCTAGTGAGTCAGACTTGGAGAAATTCATGACAACGTTTAAAAAGATTGAGGGTCATATGGCCTTGTTTGAAGCACTTGAAAGGATGCCCATGTACAAGAAATTCGTGGAAAAGTTAATGGTTGAAAAGAAACCAACCACTGAAGAACAGGTATCCGGTGAGGAACAATATAATGCAAACTCGCTGGAGCAGAACATTCCTAACAAACAAAAGGATCCAGGAACTGTCACAGTACCATGCACAATCAAAGAAAGAACCTTCAAGAAGGTACTAATAGATTCTGGAGCTAGTGTGAATCTGATGCCATTAACAATCTATCACAGGTTGGGTATTAAAAATATCAGTGATATAAAGACCAATCTGAAGTTTGCGGATCACTCAAGAAAAGACGCATATGGTATAGCCGAAGATGTGCTGGTAACAATAGCGGACTTGACTTTTCCAGTCGATTTTGTAATCCTAGACATACCGGAAGACAATGAGGCACCCATCATTCTGGGTCGACCTTTCATGAAGACGAGTCGATGCAAGCTCGACATGGATGAGTGCACGTTAACCTTGAAAGTTCACAACAAGGAAATAACATTGGACGCCATTGAAGACCAGGAGATGGAGGGAGATACAGAATCTCAGTATCAAGTAGGCCTGATCAGGACATTGAATACTATCAAAGTCTCACCACTGCCAGTAGCCACCCTAAACGGAAGGATTCCTAGCACCAAAAGGAAGGTTAAAAAAGAATCGGGGAACAAAGGAGTCCACACTGATAAAAGAGACAATGTCCGAGTTGTAGACAAGAGGTGCAACAACGTTTTTAACCTGAAATACCCCCCTGATAAGGGAACCGTCGAGCCATGCGATGTTAAACGAAGCGCTTCGTGGGAGGCAACCCACGCTTTTTATTTCTAAGCTTTTTTTTGTGTGTCTATAGGTATACAAGGGTCCCACAGGGAGGAGCCAGCAAAACTAGCGGTTAACCTGACAAGAAAACCTAAAAACGGCCAAAAGGACAGCTTGACACGGCCACCCGTGTCAGCTGACACGGGCCGTGTCAGAAGAGGAAAGTTTGAAAGGATATTTGGAAAAACAGTGGCCTGACACGGCCCGTGTCAGGACCACAGTAAGAAAAATGATTTGGAGGATGAAAAATAGTGGCCTGACACGGCCCGTGTCATGACCACTGTAATAGAAGGTTGGAGAATGGTAATAACAGTAGCCTGACACGGCCACCCGTGTCAGCTGACACGGCCGTGTCAGGCGTGCGAAATTTTTGAAAGTTTTTTTAAAAATTTGAAATTTTTGTGGGGCCCACCTCATTAAACCACTCTTTACCACTCTTTTTTCCCTTAACACTCATCATTATCAGAATTTATCATCATTCTCTCTCTTACTTTTTCATCTTCTTCTCCCACTCTCTCACAAACTCCATTAACACTCACTCACCTCACCACACAAAACTTCACATGCAACCAAGCTCCACTCACCTATAGCCCAAACACCCTTCACAAATATTTCTCACCTCGCTGTCCCGGTCGCAACCACGGTTTTAGATTTTTCTAACTCGAAAGTTCGGAATTTTCCTATTTTTACAGGTCCAAAATGTCATCGAACAGAATCCTTACTGGAAAGCAACAACGTGCAGAGATGGCAAAGTCCCGGAAGCGCCCGAGCCGGAATCCTAATCCCCATAATATTGTGTTTGACAACCCGGAGCAAGAGAGACGTTACCAAATTCACCGGAAACACAAGCTCACGCCGACCCGGTATATGTGTGAAAAGACTCTGACTGATCTAGGGCTGAAAATTGAGGTAGACCGCATGTTCCACGTCTTGGGCATGCTTGAGTTTATGAGTTTGAAAGCGCCGACCTACAAGCGCATTACTCTCGAGTTTCTCAGCACCTTGGAGTTTCAGCTCGAAAAACGGTGGGTTAACACAACCAGGTATTATTTCGGTACTCTACGCTTCCGGTTGTTTAACAATTACCATGAATTGTCTGTTGAGGAGTTAGCTGCTATACTCCGCCTCCCGCTGAACGGACCCGGAGCGGTCCCAGACGGGTTTTCTCCTAAGGATTTATGGATCGCCATAACAGGGAGGATGGATTACTCCTCCAAAGGTGCAAAAGCATCGGGAATCCAGAATCCCTGTTTCAGATACGCCCAAAAAGGTTTAGCCTATACATTGTTTGGTAGAGGTGACAGCACTGGAGTAGCTACTCAGAGAGAGTTATTCTTCATGTACTCGATGGCTCAAAATCAAACCATCAATGTAGCTGCCTTTGCAGCAGACTACCTGGGGAGAGTCGGCCGAGCAAACTCCGGAGGCATTTCCATGGGAGGTATGATCACCCAAATTGCTTTGCATTTCCGGTATCAGGCTGTTTTACTCGAGGACACGCCAATTGCAGGTAATACTAAAATTGACATGTCTGCTCTGATCGCCTAAGGTATGATTGCAGTTGCCCCCACCTACTATTCCGTCCTCATTCATAAAATATTTATCATTGCTCTGCCGAATCCGGACAGAGTTGCTACCCTGACTGTGCGAATTGGTTATATGTGAGTGTCGATCCCGATGTGGATGAAGGCCACGAAATTGACCACTTTAATGCAGGTGAGCACTTTGTGGATGACCAGGAAGAAGGAACGGAAAGAGAAGAAGAATATCCTCAAACACCTCCTGAGTAGTTCGTTCCACAACCTCAGGAACCCGCCCAACAGGCGGCGGGCTCCTCATCTTGGTCAACTGACCAATGGGGATGGATACAGACCGAAATAGGTGACTTGAGGACTGAACAGCAATGGCAAGGCGTCGAGCAAGCCCGTCAGGGGGCGATGTTGGATGAGATGAGCAGCATGATGCGACAGTTGATGTTGCATTTTCTGCAACCGCCTCCTCAGTACGACCCTGTAAGTTCCCTCCTCCGCGCTTGGTCACAAACATTGTGGACAATGTTGAGTTCAAGTGTGGGGGAGATTTTATGTATTTTATGTCTTTCATTTTCAATTTGTGTGTGTTATTTTTAGTTTTTTATTTTGTATTGCATTTGTCTGTCGAATGTACATTATGCTGCAGGTGTGTGTGTCAAGTCTGTGTTGACAGGTTGGAAAAGTAATGATCACAAGTGAGAAGTGGATGAAAGATCACACCACTCACCATGGCTTGTTGTGAAGGATCTCCCTAGAAAGTGACACTGCTGAAAGTAAAGATCGGACGCAACGGACACAGCTTAATCGACACAAGTATCCTACACACTCCGAAGTAAGAAAGCAATTGCACCAAATTAAGAAGCACTGTGGATCCTGTCAAAGCTGAACCAAACCAAGTGAGTCAGAAAAGGCCAAACACATTAATCAGCATGAGCGTCATTCAGGTTTGTCTTTATCACTCTTAATTTGTGTAGACTCTCTGGGACTGTCACTGCATGATCCACACACTGAGGCACGTTATTTGTAATTAACCCCGAGCCTTTCTAGCCATCCCGCATTATTATATCCTTCGTTAACCCCATTTGAGCATATATCCATTTCTTTTGTTTAAAACACCATAAATGTAACCATTGGCCAAAAACACTCCCTCACCCTGCTCAGAGTCATGAGAATATATTCCAATTATGTTGAAAAGCTAAGTTTGGGGTAAAAAAACCCAAAAGCTATCAAAGCCCTAGAAGATGCAAAAACAATAGAAAAAGAAAAAGTGATGAATCGAGAAAAAGAAAGAAAAATAAAAATCAAGTACTCGATGATTCAAAAGAAAGAAGCACGGAAAAGGGTAATCGGTAAAAACTCAAGAAATAAGAAAAGAAAACCGAGGAAATAAAAGAAGCCAACACAGGATGTAACATTGACTCTGAGCCAAAAGCCCCTTGTTTTCCTTTTTTTTGTGTGAATCCATACCCTAACCCAAGCCAAGCTACAACCTTAAAGACCTCAAAAGTGTGTGTGTTATGTGTAGGTGATGAGAAAAGAGAGACTATTCAAACTTGTGAGTGATATTGCATACTTTGAATTACAAGTGTAAATAGTTAACCCAGAGAGAATTGGTGAGAATGTGAAATAAGCTGACAGGTGAAACGGTGCTTTAAAGTGGAAGTGTGAATGATGACTTACAAAGATGGGTAAGACTTGTGGAAGAAAAAGGGAAGACGTTTGCGAATGATCGCAGCAGTGGTGGAAGGCGTAAAGAATTCTGGGAAGTGATACCGAAACATTACTTGGGACAAGCAATGAGCTAAGTTTGGGGTTATGATCAGTCACCATTTATAGTAAATTTTCATTATTGATCCGACGCAAAACAGAGACATTTGACACACTGTGCACGCATTTAAGGTACAATTCGAGTAGTTTTACTTCCGTTATATCATTTACGCATTTTTAATCTTTATTATGTTTTATTTTGTTTATTTTGATTTTATGCGTGGAATAACTGTGTTTTTGTCAGACAGATCCAGGTAGAAGAACCGGAGAACTCAGAACACGTCAGTGCGAGAGTCCGGTATGAAAAAGAGCAGAAAATCCCAGTACAGGAGGCCTGACACGGCCACCCGTGTCAGCTGACACGGGCCGTGTCAGGGAAAGGGAGACAGAGGAAGAAAATAGTAGCCTGATACGGCCACCCGTGTCAGCTGACACAGACCGTGTCAGGCAGAACTTCACCCCGTGTTAGGCATGCCAGGGGCGTGTCAGGATAGCCAATAGGCTGACACGGCCACCCTAGGAGTACCTAGGATGATTTGGGTGCCTAACACCTTCCCATTGCAACAAGTGTGAAAAGGGCTCCCTAGGAGTACCTAGGATGTTTTGGGTGCCTAACACCTTCCCATTGCATAACCAACCCCCTTACCCAGATCTCTGTTTCTTTTATTAGTTTTGTTAAAACTATTAGGTTTTTGTTCGCTTTCTAACCATTCCTTTGGATAAATAGAAGTGCGGTGGCGACTCGACTTGTATGATTTACCTTGGATTTAGTCAATATTTCCAATGGTAACGAATACCCCGCTACACCACCCGTGTCAGCTGACACGGGCCGTGTCAGCCCAAGCCCAATATTTCCAATTTTTCTCGGCTTTTCATTCTTCTGGCTTTGTGGAGACATCTTTGGACCTGTCCAACTGCTGCTGGGAACTTTCACTATAAAAAGAGGTCTTCTACCAAAGGAAAAATGATCCTAGAGTACAGCAAACCACAGTATTGTGAAGCAATCAAGTATTACAGAGATCAAGGCATTTGGAGAGCTGGAGAGATTCATGAGCGGGAGCGATTGAAGATCAAAGTCATCCAATTACTTGTAATGTGTAATTTTTATCTTGCATTGGTTTTAAACAATATGAGTAGCTAAACCCCCCAATGCAAGGGGGGTGTCCCTGATTTAGAATTGTAATGAATTTGAGTTTACATTTGCATTTATAATATTTTATTTACGGTAACCTTTTGATGTGTTTATTGCTTTCTCTTTCGGACCAATCGAGATTGATCTATGGTTATCACCTAGGCTGGACCGCCAGTGATAAGGTTTTCATCAGGTTACTCTGCAGTAGATATCACCTAGGACTAGGGATACCCTGTATGAACCAGAGCATTCTTGATATTATACAGCTTAACTTCACACTCATTGGCTATGGACATAGGAATGAGGGTAGATTGATTAAAGGTTTTCTCACCAAGGACTTGGGAGAAAATACCCTTGAGAACTGGTAGTAATTGATATTTGTTGATGCAATAGTAACTCAGAGTAATTATAAGGATAAATCATACACCTTCCCTGGCATTGTTCCTTTTTCTCCATAAACCCCTATTTTCTTATTGCTTTATTATTTTCTTTTTACACTCAAAAAACCCAAATTAATACTTTTTATTTAATTGAATGATAATTTAAACTCAATACTACGTGCAGTCCTTGAGATTGACATTCGAGGATTTTCCCCATTATTACTGGAACAGGCAAAATAGTATACTTGTTATTTTCCCGATCAGACCTCATTTTGTAAATAAATCTAACTTGTCAATATAACTCATTTCAATTTGTTTTTGTGGTTCCAATGGCCACTTGTAAAAACCTTTTCAAAAACATTAGTCATAGGTTTGAGTTATCATAGTAGTTGATGTAAATCTCACCTCATCCTTAGTGTTGGATTATAAGCCTTCCATGCTTATTATAGGGTTAACCCCTCACTAGCATGTTGAAGCCTTCCTCACATGGTGGATTGTTGGTTTAGGTTGAGTTTTCTCCCTTTGATAACAAAAGACCTTAAGGCTTTTGGTTAAAATCAATTCACCCATCTTTGAAATTTTTACCCCGAACTACGAGGTTTTGATCCTCCTTTGTGATGGTACGTAGGCAATGGGTTCTGATAACGCGAAAACACATCAGATAATTGCCTTAATTTACACTCAAAGATCACACCATTTTGATTAATATCCCGATTATTGTGCAAGTATTCGTGTTGTTTTTGCAGGTATTTGAATCTCCATGCACTAAAGAGCAAAATGAAGAAAAGGAAGAGAAAGAAGAAAGAAACACATGAAAAAAGCACATAAAAATCAGAAAAGCAGATTATGCAGATTTTGCTGATGTGACGACCCTCACAGATTCATGACGCTCGTCACGACCTAGACTATGACGATCGTCACAGGCCCATGACAAGCGTCACGCGGCCACAAAGTGCGCTTTGAAACAGTCAGCCACAACACCCATACGTGCCTAAATCTCCTCAACAAACTTATTCCCTCGGATTCCTCACTCAAGACCAAGTCTCCCTTGATTTTCTCAACCACCAAGACCTAATGGACACTATATAAAGGACCCAAATGGGAAAAATTAGGGACGCCTACTTTGAGATTTACGCTCTGCAATTTAACTTTTCAGCTTTCTAGCTTTTAGCATTTTTTTTCTTCCAACAACCTTGTTTCCGTTGCCTTATTTTATTCGCCTTAGTTTCCCTTTTTCCAGTTAGCTTTCCAGTTATCCATAGTAGTAGTTTCCTACACTAGGGAACTACTACACTTTATTTAACTTTAGAAGTTATTTGTATTGAAGAAGCAAAGTCTACCGACCTGTGGAGGACTGCTCAAGTACTCCAAGAATCGCTATACTTTGTCACCTCGATCTCCAGGTTTTTATTGAATTATTATTTGTATTGCCCATTTATTATTATAAGCATGTTTGCCGCAATGTTGATCTATTTATGCCTTGCGTTTTCTTTATTTAATATGTCCGGCTTAACTACCGGTGTCGGTATGTAGCAACTTAATTTGATGGGATTTAATAATAACCGGTGAAAACCCTTTTTTTCAAATACCCTTTTAGGCTGAAGTTTTTAATTTAAATTTAATTAACTCTATCACAAAAGCGTAAAAAGTTATTTAATACAGTTTTGCCACGAGAGTAGGAAATTAACTAAGGTGAGAACCAACAATCGCGAGAGCGTGAGGCTCGAGTTGGATAGTAAAAATTAGGCATTGAGTTTAAAAATAGCGAGAGCACTGTAAAAGCAATTAGAACTTATTTATTTTCAAAAAGTAATTTTGACTTCAAATGGGACAGCGAGAGCGTACATTCTGCCTTAAAATTATAGGCCTAATCAACAACCACGAGAGTGTGAGATAAAGTCTTTTAAATAAACATTTTCTACTGAGAGATATTTGGCATTTAAACTATTCACCGGTGACTTATCGAATCCCTGAAAATTAATGCGCTGCATACTGATTCCTTCCATTTATTCTTTCTTAAAACCAAAAATTCCCCTTAGATTTACTAGATTACCCCCGAACTTCTACTAATCAATTCTCTTAGCTAAACATAGTGACGTTAGTAACACTAGTTTGACCATAGGCCCATGTGGGATCGATATCTTTTAAAACTAAAGCGACTGGACTGTGCACTTGCAGTCAAGTACCCGATAGGCTATATTTTATATATAGCCAGACAAGCATCAAGTTTTTGGCGCCGTTGTCGGGGACCTGTTTTAGTCTAATAGTGTGATTCTTTCGTTGCACGGTATAGACTAAGGTAAAAACAAAAACTAATCTTCTCTCCTTTCTTTCCCTGATTGTATGCCATGTACTCGCTCACAAGGCGATAACTTAGCATCACCTATCCCTGAATTAGAGTGTTTCCTATACGTGAGACGCCGAATACACGAATATCAACAAAAGTACGGTATTCCAGATATATCCTTTCCTCCTAAATCAGAAGAAAAACCAAACATGGCTGAAGAAGGACCCCAGAATCGTCCTCTTAAATTCTACGCTACCCCGTCTCAACAAGAACCACACAACAGCATTGCTGCCCCCGCTATAAATCGAAACGATTTTGAGCTGAAACCCTCACTCTTATCAGCCGTCCAATAACATCAATTTGCTGGAAATACAACGGAAGATCCTAATGAACACCTGACCAAGTTTGTGCAGTACGCAGATACTGTAAAAGCAAATGGTGTATCTCAAGAAGCGATAAGACTGCGCCTCTTTCCTTTCTCTTTAAGAGACAGAGCTTGGGCTTGGTTACAATCCTTGCCCTCCAACTCCGTTACAACCTGGGAGAAACTGAAGAACGTCTTCTTATCCCGATACTTTCCTCCAAGCAAAACTGCTATGCTGAGAGCTCAAATCAATGGATTCAGGCAAAAAGATGTGGAATCTCTCTACGAAGCGTGGGAGAGATACAAGGACATGATGAGGATATGTCCGCATCACGATCTAGAAGACTGGGTGATCATTCACACATTCTATAATGGGCTTCTGTATAACACAAGACTTACAATAGACGCTGCCGCGAGCGGTGCACTTATGGATAAGCCATACACCGAAGCCTATCAACTCATTGAAAACATGGCCCAAAACCATTGTCAATGGGGAGGTGAATGAACTCCAGTGGAAAAGTCCAAGACTAAGGGTGGAATGTACGAAATTAGTAGCCTTGACCATGTTCATGCAAAGGTAGATGCCCTTGTCCAAAAATTAGACAACTTGACCATACTACCCGCAACCACCGTGGCTGTTGTAACTCCAAACTGCGAGTTATGTGGAAACCCTGGACACACTGCACAAGAATGCCAAATATTAGCAGGAGTCCCAACCGATCAAGTGAACTACACACAAGGAAATCCCTATTCAAATACCTACAACCCAGGTTGGAAAAACCATCCTAATTTCTCGTATAAGAATAACAATGCCCTGTATGCACCTAGCCAAGCACCGACTGTTCCGCTTGGATATCAAAAGCCAGCTAACAATGCTCGTAACATGCCTAGGAAGTCAAATCTCGAATTGATGATGGAAAGCTTCATAGCTACCCAAGCTCAAACAAATAAGTACTTCTTGAACCAAAACATACATACTAGCGAGCAACTTAAACAACTAGTGAATAAAGTAGACGCCTTAGCCACTCACAATAAAATGCTTGAAACACATATTTCACAAGTGGCTCAACATCAAGCATCTAAAGCCGCTCCAGCTGGAACATTTCCTGGACAGCCGCAACTTAATCCAAAGGGACATGCAAATGTCGTTATACTGAGGAGTGGAAAAGAAGTAGACGGATCCGTAGATCCAAGACTCCAAAACCCTGCCATGTACCAAAAACCAAATAAAACCTCAGCTGAGCAGGTGTTGAAAAGTATATTTTCGACAAATATTTTAATATCGTATCCACAGAGATTGGTTGTTATTACCGCCGTTCTATAATCCAAATTGTTATAAGTTTAGAATGTAACCAAGTTGTTTTGTTTGAAAAGTTATCTTTTGAGTAAAATATCACTAAAACAATAAAATAGTTTTATTCAAATGTAAAAGGTTTGGCAAGATTGGAGTTCACTATTCAAATTGCTTATGATTCCTTATGACAACTATATAGATTTAAGATTATTGATGATGTTCAAGTATCCTCTCAATATCATTTATGTCTAAATGATATTGTGATAATCACTATATTAATCTTTAGACGATTTCTCCACCTAACTATCAATATAGCAATCTTTAATGGTTGATACAAAAGAAGAGTAGTGAATAAATCTATTTCTACAACTTATTCACTACTTGAAAACATATTTTATGTCAAGACTTAAATAATCTCTTTCAACAACTACTCAAATCTAATATTCAACTTAGGGCAAAAATATCATTCAATACATCAACAATCTTTTATCATATATAAGAGTCAAATGAAATACATAAACAAATAAGAATAACTACTACCTCCAATCTTGACAAAATGGGGTTTAGCTCCTCATCATCATTTTGGAGAGCAAAAGGCAATGATAAGAACTCTGTTTTCCCTTACAAAATATCAAACTATGAATCAATGAATGAACATTTTCCATTCTGTTTTCTAAAAGGGTTGACCTTTCCTAAAATGCTCATTTTCATCTAAAACTGAAAGGCCCCCTAAAACAGATACAGAATTGTCAAACACAGCTGGCATTGAAAACAGAACACTTGGCCAAAACAGCTTGCTGGATTCTCAAGGTTCGCGGCGCGAAGGGAGATCGCGGCGCGAACTTAAGCTACTTCAGCTTCCTTGCCTTGCAAGCTTCATCCAATGATTCTTCCAAGTGTTAATCTTCAAAAATAGGCCTCCAAATTGCATTCAACACTTCTTCCAAATTATGATTATGCATTCTGAAGCTCTCTTGCCCAAAAATTCTACAAAACTAACAAATACGTGAAATAACCACTCAAAACAACATCAATTAAACCTAATTACATTTATACAAAATTGTGAGAATAAAAGTGTGTAATTACATCAAAAATTGGTAAAAGGGACCAATAAAATTATATAAAAAGTAGTACTAATTGGTCCCTAACAACTCTCCCCAACTTAGCATTTTGTTTTGTCCCTAAACAAAAGTTTCCACCAACACAACCAAAGCAATGACACAAAAGATTGAAACAAGGATTAACCAAGGACATTCAAATGGTTCAAAAGTGTTTGGCACTTTCTCAATCCACCTATCTCAATGCTAGACAAAACATGAATAAGAGCAATGGTTGGGTGCAAAAATCATACCGAGGAATTCAAAGCCATATATGTCAAAATTGAATCAAACTTACACACACATCATAATAATGATGAATAACATGAAGGTTTACTTTCACTCATCCAAGCAATTAAATCAACAACAACTCAAATCATGCGGTCATCAAAACAAATACCAAATCATGTGAAAAATGAGAATCAAGAGGTCTTTCAAGGGTTGTAATATGGCTTGGGTTACAAGAAAGGATATAATTAAGAGGATTCAACAAAATTGCCTATCTTAAGGGAGCATTCCCATACATTCAACTCTACACAATTTCCATTTCTTTGATCCCCGTCTTTTTTTTTTTTTTTTACATCCACGCAACCATGAGCCTTTTCTTTGTTTTTTTTTCTTTTCTTTTTCTTTGCTCTATGGTTTCAAGGGTGATTTCTTTTTCTTGTTTCTTTTCATATTTTCACCCTTTCATAAAAACTCACTTCTCCAAGTTTCTAATCAACTCTTTTTACTTTACTCTCCCCAACTTTAGATTCCAAAACCAAATTTATTCAATAATGCTTCCTACTTAGACATAAGCAAAAGGCAAAATTTGCAAACAACTCGGTTTGAGGGTTCAATTGACACGAAAGAAATTAGGATTCATTTATTCACAAAATTTTCAATTGATTTTACACTTATCAATCAAATGAATCCTAAAGTAAGCTCAAAGGGGGTTAACTAAGGATTACTCCTCACAAGGTTCGTTGATTCAAAACTTTTTGGTCAAATGGTTTTTCTCAACAAACAATGCCTCTATCATTTTCAATATTTTTACACAAAAATAGATTGATGCATGATTTAGCATGATAAGAATGAGTTGAAATAATGTTCGGTTTCCCGCATTTTAGTGTACAATGGAAAGCTTCCTCACAATTGGTTAAGTCCTATTTTGATTCAAAAATGACATGTATTTCAAATAATTTATGATATGGAATTTGTAGACACCATCAAACTACTCATGTTAAGTCTAGAAAGCGATAAAGTGTACCTTGAAATGCCGACACTAATTCTTATCATCACCATTCGAAGTGTCCTATGCTTCTTTCTTTGCGAACATTTCTTGGTTACTTTAAGCTTCACTTAAGAGTAAGAACAATTCAACAAAAAAATGTTGGTAAACCAAATTCATTGTAACACACTTAAATCTCACAGAGTATTCATGCAATTAACAAGACAAATTAATAAACCAAAATTTTGGTGAGCTAGAGCCACCCAAAAGTACAATCAAAGTTCAACAAAAGCAATAATAATACAAAGAAAACTCAAAATAAAAACAAACTCTAAAATTCAACAAACTCCTCAATCTTCCTCCTCTTGGCCACCACCAACAGATCCGAGGACGTCCTCCATCTCATCATCATGGGTCGCACCACCTCCTGCACCCCCCATAAAAGCTGGTCTGCCCTCAGGCCAATTAGCATAAGCAACATATTCCACCTGGGAAGGAAATGTGCGGGCTTCAGGTGCAAGGAAAGTGTTCTGAAATTGTTGCTGCATAACATCAAAGATGAATGATTGAGACCTCCTAGAGGCCTAAAGCTCTCACAGCAATAATTAGCAAATGCCATCTGATCGAATGCTGGAGTAGTGCGGGCTCGGGGTCTAGAGGACGAAGTCCTAGCTCCTTCAGCTCTGTCCATCTGGCTCTGGCAGAACCTATTCAAATAAGCATCATTAATAACACTAGTAATAGACAAATGTACCTCATCCGGAATGTGAACATTTGCCCTTCGGCAAAGTCCCATAATCAACCCCGGATATGCAAGAACACCTACTTTACCACCAAACTTTGTTCCGCTTGTAGCCACCTTGCGCATTTCCCCCGCAATAATGGATGCAACATCAACAGACTTGCCAATCATGATGTAATACAATAAACACCCTACATCCAAAGGGATAGTGGTGTTATGGCTCCTTGGCCGAATATTGTTCAACAGTAGCACCAAAAATGCTCTTGCCTCCAGATTCAGACTTTCTCTCTTCCATGACTTTGGGAACCCTTGATCATTTAAGTCATACGTCCTTCCTTCAAGGCATAAGGTAGCGCTCACCGTTGAAAGGTCCAAATCATTGGCCAATTCCTTGGCACGATACTCGCACCGCTCATTCTCCCCCAAGGTGAGAGGATTACCTAGATACGTGTTAATTGCATCTCTATTGAAAGAAATAATATTGCCTCTCACTCTTGTTTGATAATGAAAAGCTACTCCCTCTTCAAGATGCAGAGCATTGACATAAAACTCTCGCACAATGTCGTAATTTATTGCCGACTCTTGTTCACAAAGTTTGCTCCATCTTCTCCTCTTAAAATTTGATACCAAATTCCGATAAGTTTCACCCAGTGACAAGCGGATGAATCTCTCGGGTTGGATGGTTCGCTTGATTAATTTGTCAAATCTTTCTTCATGTTCATCACTTGTGAACCGTCTCAATGAACGAGAAGGACCGGAATACATGGTTTTTGTTCTTTTAGACATCTGCAATAAAAATCAGAACAACCACACAACAAACCATAAGGGGAGTTAGCAATCAAAAGCATAAAACATGAGACTGGAATTTCCCAGTTCGCGGCGCGAACCCTGCGAACCAGGAAAATTCCAGGTGCTTTCTAGGGTTCCTAAGGCTTGCACCTACCAACAGTCATAATCACAATCCCTATCCTAATCCTAATCTGAATCCACTTTAGACATGCAAGGTTATTTCTAATATCAAATTCCAATCTTTGCAAAACCCTATTCTTACCTAAGTGAGAAACCACAAGAAATGGGAAGAGAACAAACATACCTTGTTGAAATTGACTTGGTTCTTTGCTAACAAGTTGGGATTTGGGAGATGGAGAGGAAAAAATTTGAGTTTTGGACTTGGGGTAGTGGGGTTGTTGAAGAACAAATTCAGTTTATGAAAATAAGAGTAAACTAAAAATAACCTAAACAGAACTTAAGTGGTTCTGCCACTCTCAGTTCGCTAGGCGAACTTTGTTCGCGGCGCGAACTGAAGCTTTCCATTCAGTTCGCGGGGCGAAAGATGATCGCGGGGCGAACTGAAGGAATTTCTGAAAAAATTTAATTGCAGTGGACAGAACTCAAGTTTCACAAAAATTAACACAACAAAATATCATAACAATCAGAATTGACAAAATATAGAATGCAGACTTACAACGTTGGGTTGCCTCCCAACAAGCGCTTTGTTTAACGTCATTTTGAGCTCGACGGTTCAATGATTAGCTCGGTCCGGTTAGAGAGATGACACAAACATCCCGATTCAATTCGCCACTATGGTAGACTTTCAGTCTTTGTCCATTTATAGTCCATCTCTCCTGTGACTGTGGATCCTCGATCACAATGGCCCCATAGTTGCGCACCTCCTTGACAACAAACGGTCCTGACCACTTTGACTTCAGTTTACCAGGGAACAACTTCAACCTTGAGTTGAAAAGCAGTACCATTTGTCCAACTTGAAACTCTTTATGACGAACCTTTCCATCATGATATGCTTTTACCTTTTCCTTGTAAAGTTTATTCGAATGGTAATCGTTGTTCTTTGATTCCTCCAATTCATGGAGTTGTCCTTTTCTTCTTTCTCCAGCTAAAGTGGAGTCAAAGTTCAAGAATTTGAGAGCCCATAATGCTCTATGCTCCATTTCCACCGGAAGATGACAAGTCTTCCCATACACCATTTGGAATGGAGTTAGTCCAATAGGTGCTTTGTAGGCGGTACGATATGCCCACAAAGCTTCATCCAGTTTTAATGACCAATCTTTCTTTGAACTCGAGACTGTTTTTTCAAGAATCCGCTTGACTTCCCGGTTAGAAACCTCCGTCTGACCATTCGCTTGTGGATGGTAGGGAGTGGTCACCTTGTGCTTTACACCATAATGTTGCAAAACTTTTTCTAAAGGTGTATTGCAAAAGTGTGATCCTCCGTCACTTATTAACACCCTAGGCACACCAAAATGTGAGAATATGTTTTTCTTTAAAAATTTGATCACTGTTTTGGCATCGGCCTTAGGTGAAGCAATTGCTTCCACCCACTTTGAAACGTAGTCAACGGCCACTAGGATATACTCATTTGAGAAAGAAGAGGGGAATGGGCCAACGAAATCAATACCCCAACAATCAAAAACTTCTACTTCTAGCATGTTGGTTAGAGGCATTTCATCCCGTTTGCCTATTCCTCCACTCCGTTGGCATGTATCACAACTCTTCGCGTGTTCATATGCATCTTTAAATAAAGATGGCCAATAAAAGCCCGATTGGAGCACTTTAGTGGTTGTTCTCAAACCGCTATAGTGACCTCCATATGGAGAGTTATGACAATTCCAAAGGATGTCTTTTGACTCCTCAATTGTTACACACCTTCTCAAAATATTGTCTACACCCACTTTAAACAAATAAGGATCATCCCACATATAATATTTTGCATCCGCCAAGAATTTCCTTCTTTGATTACTAGTGAGGTCTTCCGGTGTTAAACCGGTTGCCTTGTAATTAGCAAAATCGGCAAACCAAGGCCTCACTTGAATCGCATACAATTTTTCATCCGGAAATTCTTCTCTTACGTCCTCTTCTTTGTTTGTAATGTCCACATTAACCAAACGAGACAAATGATCTGCCACCAAGTTTTCGGAACCTTTTTTATCCCGGATTTCCATGTCAAACTCTTGCAATAAGATAATCCAACGAATTAATCTTTGTTTGGAATCCGGCTTGGTTAACAAATATTTGATCGCCGAATGGTCGGTGTAGACTACAACTTTAGACCCTATCAAGTAAGCTCTAAACTTTTCCAATGCGTACACTATAGCTAGTAATTCTTTTTCAGTTATCGCATAATTAACTTGCGCCTTATTTAACACTTTACTAGCATAATGGATAGCATGAAATTTTTTATCTCTTCTTTGACCCAACACCGCACCAACCGCATAATCGCTTGCATCACATATAATTTCAAAATCAAGTGTCCAATTTGGTGCAACGATTATGGGTGCAGTGACTAACTTTTCTTTCAAATCAAGGAAAGCTTTTAGACACGACTCATCGAAAAGGAAGTCTGTACCTTTGTTGAGCAAATTGCTCAATGGCTTTGCTATCTTTGAAAAATCTTTGATGAATCTCCGGTAGAAACCGGCATGTCCGAGAAAGCTCCTTATTCCTTTTATGTTTGTTGGAGATGGTAATTTCTCGATGACTTCCACCTTTGCTTTGTCAACTTCTAATCCTTCGGAGGAGATCTTGTGACCGAGTACAACACCTTCGGTGACCATAAAGTTGCATTTTTCCCAATTGAGCACTAAGTTGGTCTCCACACATCTTCCCAAAACCATATCAAGATGTTTTAAGTACAAATCAAAAGACGATCCATAAACGGAGAAATCATCCATGAACACCTCAATGCATTCTTCTATTAAATCCGAGAATATCGCTTGCATACACCGTTGAAATGTTGACGGTGCATTACATAACCCAAAAGGCATTCTTTGGTAAGCAAAGATGCCAAAAGGACATGTAAAATCCGTCTTCTCATGATCCGTCGGATTGACCGAAATTTGGTTGTACCCCGAATACCCGTCCAAGAAACAATAGAAATTTTTGTCGGCTAACCTTTCCAACATTTGGTCCATGAAAGGTAGTGGGAAGTGATCTTTCCTTGTAGCTTGGTTTAGCCTTCTATAGTCAATACATATCCTCCACCCGGTTACCGTTCTTGTTGGAATCAACTCATTTTTATCATTTTTGATAACCATCATGCCAACTTTTTTTGGAACCACTTGCACCGGACTCACCCATGCACTATCGGAGATAGGATAAATCATTCCGGCTTCCAAGAGTTTGACAACTTCTTTCCGAACTACTTCTTTCATTGATGGATTTAGACGCCTTTGAGGTTGTGCAACGGGTTTGAAATTTTCTTCCATCATGATCTTATGCATACAATAGGCCGAACTAATACCTTTCAAGTCGGATAACACCCACCCTATTGCACCCTCATTCTTTTTCAGCACTTGTATTAATTTGTGTTCCTCTTTTATGGACAAGGTGTTGCTAATGATCACCGGTTTAGTACACTCGTCACCAAGGAACACATACTTCAAGTGTGAAGGTAGCATTTTCAACTCTAGTTTTGGTTCTTCCATTTTCTTTGTCGCATCCAAGTCTTCATTTGTTTTTTCATGATAAGCAAGCTCCCCACAAGACTCTAATTCATGCAACATTGCTTCAATCTCTTTTTCTTCATTTTCGGTCAACACATTGTAGGCTCCGATAAGAGATCTTTCTAGAGGATTAGAAATATGAACTTGGTCGGCGCCAATTTGTTGAAAAGTATATTTTCGGCAAATATTTTAATATCGTATCCACAGAGATTGGTTGTTATTACCGCCGTTCTATAATCCGAATTGTTATAAGTTTAGAATGTAACCAAGTTGTTTTGTTTGAAAAGTTATCTTTTGAGTAAAATATCACTAAAACAATAAAATAGTTTTAATCAAATGTAAAAGGTTTGGCAAGATTGGAGTTCACTATTCAAATTGCTTATGATTCCTTATGACAACTATATAGATTTAAGATTATTGATGATGTTCAAGTATCCTCTCAATATCATTTATGTCTAAATGATATTGTGATAATCACTATATTAATCTTTAGACGATTTCTCCACCTAACTATCAATATAGCAATCTTTAATGGTTGATACAAAAGAAGAGTAGTGAATAAATCTATTTCTACAACTTATTCACTACTTGAAAATATATTTTATGTCAAGACATAAATAATCTCTTTCAACAACTACTCAAATCTAATATTCAACTTAGGGCAAAAATATCATTCAATACATCAACAATCTTTTATCATATATAAGAGTCAAATGAAATACATAAACAAATAAGAATAGCTACTACCTCCAATCTTGACAAAATGGGGTTTAGCTCCTCATCATCATTTTGGAGAGCAAAAGGCAATGATAAGAACTTTGTTTTTCCCTTACAAAATATCAAACTATGAATCAATGAATGAACATTTTCCATTCTGTTTTCTAAAAGGGTTGGCCTTTCCTAAAATGCTCATTTTCATCTAAAACTGAAAAGCCCCCTAAAACAGATACAGAATTGTCATACACAGCTGGCATTGAAAACAGAACACTTGGCCAAAACATGCTGGATTCACAAGGTTTGCGGCGCGAAGGGAGATCACGGAGCGAACTGAATCTACTTCAGCTTCCTTGCCTTGCAAGCTTCATCCAATGATTCTTCCAAGTGTTAATCTTCAAAAATAGGCCTCCAAATTGCATTCAACACTTCTTCCAAATTATGATTATGCATTCCGAAGCTCTCTTGCCCAAAAATTCTACAAAACTAACAAATACATGAAAATAACCACTCAAAACAACATCAATTAAACCTAATTGCATTTATACAAAATTGTGAGAATAAAAGTGTGTAATTACATCAAAAATTGGTAAAAGGGACCAATAAAATTATATAAAAAGTAGTACTAATTGGTCCCTAACTGCAGGTAAATGAACCAAAGGAAACAAAAGATAATACCCAAGAGGCTGAAGAGAAAGAAAAATTTTATGTGCCTCCACCTCCTTATAAACCACCCATTTTGTATCCTCAAAGACTCAAAAGTTCTAAAACTGCGAGTCAATTTAGGAAATTTGTTGAACTTCTGAAGCAATTAAACATTACGATACCCTTTACAGAAGCCATCACACAAATGCCCTCTTATGCCAAATTTCTTAAGGAAATCCTATCCAATAAGAAAAAGATAGAGGATGACGAAATAGTTACACTTACTGCCGAATGTAGCGCCATAATCTAGAATAACATGCCTCCCAAACTAAAGGACCCGGGTAGTTTCTCCATACCCTGTGTCATTGGAAAATTCGTCATAGACACAGCTCTATGCGATCTAGGAGCCAGCATTAGTGTAATGCCCTTAACCATTTGTAGAAGGCTCAGAATGGGAGAATTAAGACCAACAAAGATGTCTATTCAATTAGTCGACCGCTCAATCAAATATCCTGTCGGTATACTAGAAAATGTCCCCCTACGTGTAGGACAATTTTACATCCCTATCGATTTTATAATCATGGACATCAAAGAAGATGCATGTACACCTATCATACTAGGAAGGCCATTCTTGGCTACCGCAGGAGCAATAATAAACGTAAAGAGAGGTAAGCTGACATTCGAAGTTGGAGAGGAAAAGGTTGAATTCATCTTGACCCAATTCTTACAAGCGCTAGCTATAGACGACACCTGCTATCTGCTTGATGTCATAGACGAATGCGTGAGAGAGATGGAGATGGAAGAAACCACGTACTCTGAGATAATGAAAATCCAAATGCCTTCAATCCTCGAAGATAATAATTGGCATGAACCATACCAAAACGAAAGTCTAAGCGAATGCTTAGCACTTACACCCGACCACATGCCATGCCCAAAGAAACCTGACTTGGAACTAAAAACACTGCCAAAGAACCTAAGATACGAATTCCTAGACATTGAACTGAAAAGACTAGTAATAGTCAACGCTGACTTAGGACAGATAGAAACTGAGAAATTACTAGATGTCCTAAGAAAATATCCAACAACGTTAGGATATAACATCGCCGATCTTAAAGGAATAAGTCCTTCGATCTGTATGCATCGTATTATGCTGGAGGAAGACTGTAAAACCTCTAGAGAGCACCAGAGAAGGATCAACCCAATCCTAAGTACCGTAGTCAAGGATGGGGTAAAGAAACTTCTAGACGCTAGAATCATATACCCGATCTCCGATAGTCAATGGGTTAGCCCCGTCCATGTAGTACCCAAGAAAGGAGGTGTTACAGTTGTTAAGAACGAGAAGGGCGAATCCATAGCACAAAGAGTTGTGACCGGAAGTAGAATGTGCATTGACTATAGAAAACTAAATAAAGCCACTCGTAAAGATCATTTCCCTATACCTTTCATTGATCAAATGCTTGAACGACTGGCTAAGCATTCTCACTTCTGCTATCTAGACGGTTATTCAGGATTCTTTCAAATCCCAATCCATCCTGACGACCAAGAAAAGACTACCTTCACATGCCCTTATGGTACATTCGCCTACCAACGAATGTCGTTTGGCCTATGTAATTCTCCCGCAACATTTCAAAGATGCATGATGGCAATCTTCGTCGATTTTATAGACGACATCATGGAAGTCTTTATGGACGATTATTCTATTTGCGGGAAGAGTTTTGAAGAATGTCTATCTAACCTCGAAATGGTACTCGAAAGATGCGTGAAAGTAAACCTCGTTTTAAACTGGGAGAAATGCCACTTCATGGTTCTACAAGGAATTGTATTAGGTCACGTGGTATCTGACAGAGGAATTGAAGTAGACAAAGCTAAAATCGAAATTATAGAGAACCTTCAACCTTCGAAAACCGTTCGAGAAATAAGAAGCTTTCTAGGACACGCCGGTTTCTACCGACGTTTTATTAAAGATTTCTCAAGAATAACCAAGCCACTTACAGGATTATTAATGAAAGGCGCTGACTTCATATTTGATGAAAAATGCTTAACAGCGTTCAACCAACTGAAAACATCTTTAATCACCGCACCCATAATGCAACCACCTGACTGGAGATTACCATTTGAAATCATGTGCGATGCGAGTGATTACGCAGTAGGCGCAATACTAGGACAAAGGAAGGATAAGAAGCTTCATGCTATTTACTATGCGAGTAGAACGCTTGATCCTTCCCAGATGAAATACGCCACCACTGAAAAAGAACTTCTAGCAGTCGTGTTCGCTTTGGACAAATTTCGTTCCTACCTAGTAGGGGCAAAAATTATCATCTATACCTGTAGCACCTAAAATTTGCACCTTACATTTTGTACATACATTTTCATATTAGGTCATAACATAACATGGTCCGCTGCATAGCATTGCATTGTCCTTTTGCCCAAGTGCAAGATCATCAAACAGATTAGGTCAAACTGGTCAGGAGATCAGTCAGTCAAGCAAGCAAGTACAATTTCCGAGGAGACAAGGCCCTAGGGTTGGTCCAACATGTTCACATGACCTAGGGGTCCTTTTGGAGTGTTTTGGTCAAGGATTGGATGTTCAGAAGTCATCAGTCATGGCTCAGTTCACCAGAAACCCTAAAAAGTCAACTGTTGGTCAACTGTGCATTTAATCAGTGATTTGATGGTGGAAATTGGTTTGAGAGGTCTCATTCATGTCCATATAGTCTTCATATAACATGTCAAACATCATCATGGAAGAATTTGAAGCCAGACAAGAAATTTCCAGAAATAGAAAGTTGACCTGTAATTGGAATTTGCCAAAAATGGAAAGTCTTGATCCTCAAACTTACATCATGATACAAGCTTCAAATGAATTTTTGCCCAACATGAAAGTTGAAGATCTTGTTCTCCCATTTCCAAAAAGTCCAAGAAAACTCAATTCCCATGTATGGTTGGCAAGTTATGATCAATTCATTCTCCAAAATTTTTGAACTTCGAAAGACCATATCTCTCAAACCATTTGGCCAAATTGGGTGGGGTTTTTTGCAACAAGTCACATTTGATCCCCTCTTTCCAAATATGCAACCATCATTCACCAAAACATTATAGATCAAAATGGCATTTTTGAACTTACATGAATTAATTTCAAGTGAGGTTGAAATTTGACTTTTTGAAATAACCATTTTTAATCATTTTGGCCATTTGGAATAGTTCAGAAATTGTATTTGAAACTTGTTTGAAGGCCCAATTCGAGCTGCAGCATCTTGCACCATGCACTTAAGTAAAAATGGCCAAATTAGCAAAACACTAAAATTACCAAATGCCAATTACCAAGTTCACTAATGATGCTTAGCATGCTAAACAGCAGTATATAAGATCATTTTCTTTCTGAAGGAAGCCCTAGCAGCCTCCTAACATCACAGAAAACCCTACTCTCTCAATTTCTCATCTCCTTCCATTTTCAAAAATTTGTCAACAAACTTCAAGAACTCAACTGTGCCTTGCTTGATACAACATCTGCTCACCATCTTGAGCTCATTTCAACCATCACACACCAACTGGAAGGCCATTTGCTCGACTGTTTTCTTCAAGCTTCACACATGGCAGTTCAAGATTGGCGCCATTCCAAGCTGTTTTAAGCCAAACCCTCTTCATCATTCATCATTTGAAGGACTTTGGAGCGACTGTTTCAGCGAGGCATCATCAAAACACGACTGTTTCACTCATTTTTTCAAAACCAAGTAAGAACTCGAATCTCTAATTTCTTAAAATGATGCTATGCCTTGTGTAGATCCTTTTTTGCTGGTTTCATTAAGCTTTGAATCGTGCTAAATGGTTGAGCTATGTGTGAGAAATCTGGGTTTTAAGTTTCACATTCAAACTTGTTTTTGCTTATTTCTCATTGGATAGCTTAATTTATAGAAAATGGCTTTTGGAATGTTGATGTTTGTTGTTTGCTGATCACGATGATGCTTCCAATTCGAATTTCTGGAAAAATAATTTTTTCGAATTTGATTGATGAAGATGAAGCTTACTGTTGCCTGAAAACCCTAGTTTCCTGCCCAGAAACACGTTTCGCCTTTACATTGCATGTTCCTCCAAACTTCTGGGCCATGTCACCAATCAGCGTGTGACACGCAGGCTATCCAATGCACACCGTTTCATTTAAATTCCCCAATAATTACCACAATGCCATTTCCGGTTTTAAATTCAATTAAATCATTTATTTTCTCAATTTTTATTTCATTTGATATGCTCAACTTGCAAAATTCATAGATCATTCATTTGTGATCCAAATTTCATGGGAATTTTTGCTAAATGCTCAGCATGGTCTCTAGTATTTTATCATGATTTTTCCTGAATTTTTGGATGGTTGGATTTTAATTGGTGCTAGGGTTTTGTTCATGTGTCCATCTTTTGTACCTTTTGCCAAAACAATTGTGAAATGATGATGCTTTATCCAATGGCTCCCAAATTTTTTGTGCTTAAACTAGACACATTCATGGTGATTTTGGTGTAGAGTTTGTGAATTTATCATTGCCGGTTTGTGAGTTATGATTTTTTGAATTAGGGTGTGACAATTTGTGTCACACCAATGACGTGCAACTTGATGATTTTCAATACCATGCCTCTTGACCTCAAATTGGATTGAATTTTTGCATGAAAGTACTTGAGTATGTCTAGTTTACATGTGATTTTTCTTGGAATTATTTGTGGCATTTCCTAATTGTTTGAGATTTTTCTCCCCTGTTTGGTCATATGTTGACTTTTTGTGATACATGTTCCCATTTCATTTGTGAAATTCTCATACTTTATTAGATGGACATGAAATTTGACATGTGATTAGTAGACATCTTAAGGTTTATCATGGTGTTAGTCCCATTCATTTATCATTTGCTATCACTGATTTATGATTTATTCAAGTTGGTACATGTTTGGTTGACTTCTTTGAGCATGTTCAAAATTGTTTTGCCTTTCTGATTTTCATTGACCACCTTCTACTTGTCCAATTGGGTTGAAATTTGACATGCTTACCATGCTATGGATTATGTTTGATCTTGAATTATTTGAGAATTTTTGGAATTGTTTATGATTGGTTTTGAGTTGAGTCTTGCTATTGACTTCTATGAGCTTCCATATGCCATGCTTTGACTTCTTTTGCTTATAAAATGATGATGATGAATGATATGATTGTGGAACCAATTGAGCTTGTTTCTTGATTGTTTGAACTTGATTTTGGATGCTTGCCACTTGCTGTTTTGACTTTCTCATCCCTTTTGACCCTAGGCTCGTCCTAGTGGTCCTGTTGCTCACGTTTGAGTTCATTTTTTCAGGTTAAGATGCAATTGCCTTAGGGAGATCAATACAAATTGAGTGATGCTTGTTTATTTATCATGACTAACTTGTTTGTTTTGTAGGTTGCTTAGCTCACATGCTTTGAGCCTTGTGCATTGCACATTTAACTGACTATGTTGTCTGTTGACTTATGCTGTTTTGTTTTAACTTTGTGTCTGGCATACTAACTGTGCTTGACTGATTTCAGGTACTTTAGTTGTTTTTAGTTCCTTGTGAACTTTGCTTTGCTTTGCTTGATAAGCAATTTGCATTGAGGTATAACTTCTTTACTTCATGTAGTCTGGAAGACCTGGCCTGTTACTCGGCCAGGCAACTGTCTGAAGTCCTCCTTAAGAGGCAATGTTTGTGATTGTTTACAATTTGTCCTTGTACATATTTAAAGACCTCCTAAGTGAAGAGGCATTGGCAGACACAAGGGATGTGCAATCCATCCCCTGCTATTCTGTGTGTCATCTGCTTTGCTCGCACCACTGTGTTGATGCATTGCAGGTACCAACCCAAGATCTTGTACAGTTGTATAGTTGAGTCAGTTTCAAATGTGTAGAAGGGTTCCTACTTTCTGAACCCACACATTCTTGTCTTAAGCTCTCCCAGGCCAGGGATAAGAGCTGTGAAGTCTTATCTTCACTCACCTTTCATCTGCTTCACCTTAGCCCCTTCAATGGCAAGGTTAAGAGCTAACACTACCCAGTTCCAGTGGTTTGTTTGTTGAGGTTGATATGACCCCTCGACTAAAACCTGACCTTGTTTGAGCCCATTGCTTGCATATAGTGTGTGCTACTTGTGCTTGTGTGTTTGCTTTAGCTTGCTTCCTGTGCAAGTTAGGTTTAGTTTGACTTGCTTCCTGTGCAAGTTAGGTGTGGCTTGCTTCCTGTGCAAGTCATGATTAGGATAGGCTTGCTTCCTGTGCAAGTTAGCTAGAAACCTTAACTTAGGGATGATTTTGCATGATGACATCTAGGCTCGAGTCGTAGTCTCCCTAGTTGTGTCTCCCTCTGTTATCTGGTTAGGCTAGTCCTTTATCCCTTCGTAGGGGAACTACGTCGCCCTGATCCTCATACCAGATGAGGTACGTAGGCAGGAGATGAGCTGATCTCTCCGGGCGCCCTTTTTTCTTTTTCAACCCTTTTGTCTTCAACCCTTCTGTGTGTGTTGTTGTGTGCTTGGAAGCTGATGTAAGTCCATCGAGTGGCATTCGGGTTCCAGTGTGGGTTTGTTTTGGTTCGGATGCTGATGTAAGTCCAGTGATTGGCATTCAGGCTCCACGTTTGCCTTTGCCTGTGTTTGTTTGTGTGCGTGTCAGCCGAGCTACGAATGCTCTGATTCTCCTTCGTCCAAGGAGATACGTATGCATAGGATGCGATATCCTAGCGAGCATGTGTCGTTTCCCCAGTCCAAACTACTTCGACTCTGATGTCTATGCCTGATAGACTAAGTAGGCCCAGGATGCGGTATCCTGCCGAGTCAGTTTCGGTCTTGTCTGTTTTCTTGTGTCTCTTTCAGCCAGTGTGTGTGTGTGTGAGCAGTGTTTAGCAACCATTTTCCTTTCTATTGTGCGTGGATCCCGTCGAGTACGACGGATGCGTAGGGGTGCTAATACCTTCCCTTCGCATAACCGACTCCCGATCCCATTCTCTTTGGTCGCGAGACCATGTCTTTTCTAGGTTTACTCTGAGCGTTTCCTTTCCCTCTTCTGGGATAAATAACGCACGGTGGCGGCTCTGTTGTTCTTGTTTTCCCGCCGGTTTTTCGCGTGATGCGACAGCTGGCGACTCTGCTGGGGATAGAGAAGTTGACCTGTGCTGGTCCGTCTTCCCTGAGCGAGTCTCTCCTAGCGCTCTCTAGGATAGGGTTTGGTTGCTATTGGTTGTTATTTATTGCATTCATTTGTATATATGTGCATTCATCGTTTGCATTTATTGTTTGCATTAATGTTTGCATTCATTCATTGTTTACCTGGCTGGCTGGTTGTCTGTTTCTCTCTGTTGGGGTGGGAGTTACATGAGGTAAAAGGCCCAATACCCAGGCCATGTGTGAAATCTAGGATACTTAGGAATAGAGTGATTCATGGGAAGCGGGTGGTATTGCGCCACTTAGCGGAACATTGACATCACGAGCAGTTCAGACCCTGGTGGGATATTATCGTTACATACTTCGGGTGTGTATATGATGATGTTCTGCAAAAGGTTATTTATGCTGCGTTTCTCTCGACCTTACCCTGGCCTAGATGATACCCGTGAGTGGGGAGGGAATGATCATTATTACAGGTACAGTTGGTGACTTGTTGGTGACTTGTTGGTGACTTGTGATCCTGTTGGTGACTATTGGTTCAGAAGTTTGGGGTCTCAGATGACTTTGGGTTTCAGATGAATTTGTGGTTCCGAGTTCAAGCCGAAGCTTTGATCCTGTGTTCCGAGAGACACAGCCAACCAGTCTTGTCTGCATCATTTGCATCATAACATGTTTATTTTCAAAAAAATACGCAATAAAAAAAAAAAAAAAAACTAATCCCTGCATGCATATCATTTCTCAGGTACATTCCAGAGCTTGTTCACTGATAGAGATGGCAACAGTCCCAGAGTTGAAGCGGAAGACTTGTTCCTACAGCTTTCACCGTGAACCTTTGACGTCTCTGATTGAGTTGAGCAACCTTATGACCAGTGGTAACCAGAAGGGATTTGTTGACCAGTATGGAGATATTCTGACACTGTTGAAGATGGTAGTCGATCCGGTGCCGTTGCAGACTCTTCTACAGTTCTACGACCCAGAGCTTCATTGTTTCACCTTTCAAGATTATCAGTTGGCGCCTACTCTTGAGGAGTACTCCATTCTGCTGAGTGTCCCGGTCCGGTATCAGGTTCCTTTCTTGGATGTGCCCAAGGAGGTTGATTTCAGAGTTGTTGCCAGAGCTCTCCATTTGGGTATCAAGGGAGTCAGTGATAGTTGGAAGTCCAGTGGGGATGTTGTAGGATTGCCTTTGAAGTTTCTGTTGAGGGTAGCTAGAGAAGAAGCAGAGAAGGGAAGTTGGCAAGCCTTTCATGCTCAGTTGGCCGTCATGATCTATGGGATCGTCCTGTTTCCGAGTATGCCCAATTTTGTTGACTATGCTGCAGTCAGTATTTTCATTGGAGGAAATCCAGTTCCTACTCTGTTGGCTGACACTTACTATGCTATTCACAGTAGGCATGGTAAGGGTGGGGCTATCAGGTGTTGTCTCCCGCTTTTGCTCAGATGGTTCTTGTCTCTCCTGCCAGTCAGTGGACCTTTTGTGGATGCTCAGAGCACGCATAAGTGGACTCAGAGGGTTATGTCTCTTACCTCCTATGATATCAGGTGGCAATCTTACCGGATGGATGTGCGTAACGTCATTATGAGCTATGGAGGATTCCGTAATGTGCCACTCGTAGGGACTAGGGGTTGCATCAATTACAACCCGGTTCTTTCTCTTCGCCAGTTGGGGTTTGTGATGAAGGGAAGACCACTTGAGGCTGAGGTAGCTGAAAGTGTGTATTTTGAGAAACAGAGTGACCCGGCCAGATTGGAGCAGATAGGGAGAGCTTGGAAGTCTATTGGTGCGAAGGATGGATCTGTCTTAGGGAAGAAGTTTGCCGTTGCTATGCCTGATTACACTGATTGGGTCAAGGAGAGAGTAGGAACTTTGTTGTTACCCTACGATAGGATGGAGCCGTTGCAGGAGCAACCACCTTTGATCCTTGCTGAGAGTGTGCCTGCGGAGCACTACAAGCAAGCCCTGATGGAGAATCGATGTTTGAGAGAGAAGGAGCAAGATACCCAGATGGAGTTGTACAAAGCCAAAGCTGATAGGTTGAATTTGGCTCATCAACTCAGAGGAGTGCGAGGAGAAGATGCTAGCAGACTGAGAAGCAAGAAGAGATCCTACGAGGAGGTGGAGAGCATGTTAGATGCAGAACACCGGGAGTGCTTGAGGCTGCAGAGAGTTGAGGCCAGCTATCAGAAGAAGATCAGAGACTTGGAGAAGCAACTCAGAGATAAAGACATCCAGTTGAAGAAGGAAGTAGACTTGAGACAGGCATCAGAGAACCACCTTGGAGGAGAAGTGGTAGAGCTTAGACGACAACTAAAGGAGAAGATTACTCTTTTGCCAGAATGTTCAGAATGTGACCTGTTGATAGACCAGTGTCAGTACTTGAAGACTCTCATTCCGGGAGGCCGTTTGTCTTAGCTTGTATCTTTGATGTGTATGTTGAGAATCACCTCCAGGCTTGTTGGATGGGATTCATTGTTGTACTCCGATTGTTTGGATTTTCTTTGTCGACTTTGTTGTATGATCCTGTTACTCATATAGATGAGGTTGTTGGTTTCACCTTGTACTCATCACTCTTGTGTATGTTGTTTCTGTGCTTCTGTGTTGTTCTTGCTGCAGGTTGCCATCTTTTGAGGATGACTCAGGCTCTTTGAATGCCTGAGAAATGAACATATCATGTGCATCATACGCATCATTAGCACCATACTCATATCATTTTGCATAACAGGTGTACTTGGTCGTGACTTCTCACTCTGGTTCTTATTTTAGGCAGGATAGCTGATCAACGTCCGCACCGCTACTCAACAAGACTGAATCAACAGAGAGGTATGGATCAAGTTTAAGCTGAGTTGGCTGAGATGAAGGCTAACATGGCCCAGTTCATGAATATGATGCAAGGGGTTGCACAAGGTCAAGAAGAACTTCGAGCCCTGGTTCAGAGACAAGAGGCTGCAATTCCACCGGTCAACCATGCTCCGCCAGAGGGAGGCCCGGTCAATGATAACAATGTTGCTGCTGCTGTACCCATCAACAACTATGCTGTAGGTGGGAGTTGGGGGGTATTCGAATCAACGGTCAACCTATTGCTCCAGATGCCGCTAATGCCAGAGCGGTCCGTGCCCCGGCCCGTAATCCTGCTCCGATTGTTGACAGACAAGAGGATATGTTCACTCTGCTCAGTGAAGACGAAGACGTTCTGGGAAGGGTTGACGAGAGGGATCGTAAAGTTGATGCCCTTGCTGAGAAGATCCGGGCTATGGAATGTCAAAATTCTCTCGGTTTTGATGTTACCAATATGGGGTTGGTGGAAGGTTTGAGAATCCCTTACAAGTTCAAAGCACCGTCCTTCGATAAATACAACGGTACTTCTTGCCCTCGCACCCATGTGCAGGCTTATTATCGAAAAATCTCCGCGTATACCGATGATGAAAAGATGTGGATGTATTTTTTCCAAGATAGTCTATCTGGGGCTTCTTTGGACTGGTACATGGAATTAAAGAGTGATTCGATCCGATGCTGGAGGGATCTGGGTGAGGCCTTCTTGAGACAATATAAACATAACATAGACATGGCGCCTAGCCGGACTCAGCTGCAGAGTCTATGTCAGAAATCCGGAGAGAGCTTCAAGGAGTACGCCCAGAGGTGGCGTGAACTGGCTGCTAGAGTTCAACCCCCTATGCTGGAGAGGGAGTTGACAAATATGTTTATCGGTACTCTTCAGGGTGTGTTTATGGACCGGATGGGGAGCTGCCCATTCGGTAGTTTTTCTGATGTTGTCATTTGTGGAGAGAGGACTGAGAGCTTGATTAAAACTGGGAAGATCCAAGATGCTGGTTCCTCTTCTTCTAAGAAGCCGTTTGCTGGGGCACCTCGTCGAAGAGAGGGTGAAACTAATGTTGTTCAATACCGCAGAGATCAGAACAGAAGTCAACACTGTCAGGTTGCTGCAGTGACCATTCCGGCACCTCAACCTCGTCAACAACAACAACAAAGAGTTCAACAACCGCAACAACAACAACAGCAACGTCCGTATCAGCCCAAACAAAGGATGCCTGATCGACGTTTTGATTCGCTACCCATGTCGTACGCCGAACTGCTGCCCGAACTACTCAGGTTGGGGTTGGTTGAGTTGCGTACAATGGCTCCGCCTACAGTATTGCCTCCTGGGTACGACGCCAACGTCCGTTGTGACTTTAACTCTGGGGCACCAGGGCATCATACTGAGAAGTGTCGGGCTTTCCAGCACAAGGTCCAAGATTTGATCGATGCCAAGGCGATCAACTTCGCTCCAATGCCTAACGTCGTAAACAACCCTATGCCTCAGCATGGTGGGCATAGAGTGAACAATATTGAGGGGAAAGAAGCTGAAGATCTGGTTGTTAATGTTGATGATGTTTAGACTTCTCTGTTAGTTGTGAAGGGACGTCTGCTGAATGGGGGTGTCTACTCGGGCTGTGATGAGGATTGTTTGGGCTGTGCAGAATCTGAGAATGGTTGCGACCAGTTAAGGGCCGGTATCCAGGGTATGATGGATGAGGGTTGTTTGCAATTCAGTAGGGCTGTAAAAGATCGTGGGACAGTGTCAACTATCACCATTTACTTTAAACCGTCTGAAGGACGTGGACAAAGGGTCGTTAGTGCACCTGCAACAAATGGTACCCCAGTTACCATTTCCGTGCTTGTAACCATCAATGCTCCGACTACTATCGTTGCGTCTGGAAGAAGGGCTGTTGAGAATAGTAGAGTCGTGCCGTGGAAGTATGATAATGCTTATCGCAGTAACAGAAGGGCTGAAAGTCAGACGAGACCAGTGAATCAAACTCCAGTGACCATTGTTTTACCGAATAGAGTTCCTGCAACTGTTGGTCCGGCTGTGGATAATGTAGGGGGTCCAGGAGGTTTTACCAGAAGCGGTCGTCTGTTCGCACCGCAGCCTTTGAGGGACAATAATGTTGAGGCTCTCGCCAAAGCAAAGGGTAAGCAAGTTGTGGTTGAGGAAGAGCCTGTCCAGAAGGAAGCGCCCGAGGGCTCATTTGAGAAAGACGTGGAGGAGTTTATGAAAATAATCAAGAAGAGTGACTACAAGATTGTAGATCAGTTGAACCAAACTCCGTCCAAGATTTCTATACTTTCACTGTTGTTGTGCTCTGAGGCACACCGTAATGCCTTGCTGAAGATGTTGAATCTGGCTTACGTGCCTCAGGAGATTTCTGTCAATCAACTGGAGGGTGTGATGGCCAATGTGAGCACCAGGCATGGTGTAGGATTCACCAAGCTGGACTTAACGCCTGAAGGGCGAAACCATAACAAAGCCTTGCACATCACCATGGAGTGCAAGGGGGCAGTGTTGTCTCACGTATTGGTAGACACCGGGTCGTCGCTGAATGTGCTGCCTAAGCAGATTCTGAAGAAGATTGATGTGGAAGGGTTTGTGCTTACTCCCAGTGACCTGATCGTTCGTGCTTTCGACGGATCCAAACGTTCTGTGTGTGGGGAAGTTACCTTGCCTGTGAAGATAGGTCCTGAGGTATTCGATACCATCTTCTATGTTATGGACATCCAGCCCGCCTATAGTTGTTTATTGGGGCGTCCATGGATTCATGCAGCAGGGGCAGTCTCGTCGACTCTCCATCAAAAGCTCAAGTATGTCTGGAACGGTCAGATTGTGACCGTGTGCGGTGAAGAAGAGATTCTGGTGAGTCATCTATCCTCGTTCAAATATGTTGAGGTGGATGGCGAGATCCACGAAACCTTATGCCAGGCGTTTGAGACTGTGGCTCTTGAGAAAGTGGCGTACGCTGATCAGAGGAAGCCGGGTGCTTCGATTGCTTCGTACAAGCAGGCCAAAGAAGTTGTTAAATCCGGCAAAGCTGAAGGCTGGGGCAAGATGGTGGACTTGCCTGTCAAAGAAGACAAATTTGGCGTTGGTTATGAGCCTCTCCAAGCAGAGCAGAATGGTCAAGCGGGTCCGAGTACCTTTACCAGCGCTGGGCTGATGAATCATGGCGACGTCTCTGCAACCGGTAGTGAAGACTGTGACAGTGATTGTGATTTGGACAACTGGGTTCGCCCGTGTGCACCAGGGGAGTCTATCAACAACTGGACGGCTGAAGAAGTGGTTCAAGTTACTCTTCTGACAGAGTAATTTTCTGTTGTTTTTTCATTTTGCATGAAAATCCTACGATCTGCCCAAGGCGTAGTGATTCATTGTAGGGCCTCATCATGTTTTAATGATTATCATTAATGAAGGACATTTTTGCAATCAAACTTTGTGATCCCTGTCTTTCTATTTTTTGTTTTCATCTTTTTTCAAAAACAATAAAAATGGCAATGTTTTTGTTTTTTGTGACTTTATTGAACTCTTTTTCTAAAACAAAGCATTAAACATGCAGAAGCGATCTTATGGCATTCACTATGAACAGTTCTGTTATGGCTCAGTATGATTTCGACAATCCCATCTACCAAGCTGAAGAGGAGAGTGAGGAAGACTGTGAACTTCCTGCAGAATTGGTCAGATTGCTGAAGCAGGAGGAAAGGGTCATCCAACCTCATCAGGAGGAGTTGGAGGTTGTTAATTTGGGTACTGAGGACGCCAAAAGAGAAATCAAGATTGGGGCTGCTTTAGAGGACTCTGTCAAGAGGAGGCTGATTGAGATGCTGAGAGCATATGTGGAGATATTCGCCTGGTCATATCAAGATATGCCTGGGTTGGATACAGACATTGTGGTGCATCGATTACCTCTTAGAGAAGGATGTCCTTCGGTCAAGCAGAAGCTTCGTAGAACGAGTCCAGATATGGCAGCTAAGATCAAGGAAGAGGTTCAGAAGCAGTGGGATGCGGGTTTTTTGGCTGTTACAAGTTATCCCCCATGGGTGGCCAACATCGTTCCTGTGCCGAAGAAGGATGGCAAAGTCAGAATGTGTGTCGATTACCGGGATTTGAATAGAGCGAGTCCGAAAGATGATTTCCCATTACCTCACATTGATGTATTGGTTGATAATACGGCTCAATCCTCGGTATTCTCTTTCATGGATGGTTTCTCTGGATATAATCAGATCAAGATGGCGCCAGAGGACATGGAAAAGACGACATTCATTACACCTTGGGGCACGTTCTGCTATAAGGTGATGCCATTTGGGCTAAAGAATGCTGGTGCTACCTATCAGAGGGCAATGACGACTCTTTTTCATGACATGATGCACAAAGAAATTGAAGTGTACGTAGATGATATGATTGCGAAGGCGCAGACAGAAGAGGAGCACTTGGTTAATTTGCAGAAGCTGTTTGACCGGTTGAGAAAGTTCAAGCTGAGGTTGAATCCGAACAAGTGTACGTTTGGGGTGAGATCAGGGAAGCTTTTAGGCTTCATTGTCAGTGAGAAAGGGATTGAGGTTGATCCAGCGAAAGTCAAAGCTATTCAAGAGATGCCTGAACCAAAAACGGAAAAGCAGGTCCGTGGGTTTTTAGGGAGATTGAACTACATTGCAAGGTTCATATCTCATCTAACAGCCACGTGCGAACCAATTTTCAAACTGCTTAGAAAGAATCAGGCGATCAAGTGGAATGATGATTGTCAGAAAGCTTTTGACAAGATTAAAGAGTATTTACAGAAACCTCCAATCCTTATACCTCCAGTTCCAGGGAGACCTCTGATAATGTACCTGTCAGTGACTGAGAACTCGATGGGGTGTGTATTGGGACAGCATGACGAGTCTGGTCGAAAAGAGCATGCCATATACTACCTTAGCAAAAAGTTTACCGACTGTGAAACAAGATATTCACTGCTCGAGAAAACTTGCTGTGCTTTGGCCTGGGCTGCTCGCCGACTGAGGCAGTATATGTTGAACCATACTACCTTATTGATTTCTAAGATGGATCCAGTGAAGTACATCTTTGAGAAACCGGCTCTCACCGGACGCGTTGCTCGTTGGCAGATGATTCTAACAGAATATGATATTCAGTACACGTCACAAAAGGCCATCAAAGGTAGTATTCTGTCAGACTACCTCGCCGAGCAACCGATTGAAGATTATCAGCCTATGATGTTTGAATTCCCTGATGAAGACATCATGTATCTTAAGATGAAAGATTGCGAAGAGCCTCTTGTCGAGGAGGGACCGGATCCGGATGACAAATGGACACTGATGTTTGATGGGGCTGTGAATATGAATGGTAACGGTGTTGGGGCAGTATTGATTAATCCCAAAGGTGCTCATATACCTTTTTCTGCCAGATTGACGTTTGACGTCACCAACAACGAAGCTGAGTATGAGGCTTGTATCATGGGGATAGAAGAAGCCATTGATCTGAGGATCAAAACTCTTGATATATTTGGAGATTCAGCTCTAGTGGTCAATCAAGTCAATGGAGATTGGAATACGAATCAGCCGCATTTGATTCCGTATAGAGATTACACCAGAAGAATACTGACGTTCTTCAAGAAAGTGAAGTTGTACCATGTCCCCCGGGATGAGAATCAAATGGCTGATGCCTTGGCTACTTTGTCGTCTATGATCAAAGTTCATTGGTGGAATCATGTGCCACATGTTGCGGTGAATCGACTCGAGAGGCCTGCGTATGTGTTTGCAGCCGAGTCTGTTGTGATTGATGAGAAGCCGTGGTATTATGACATCAAGAACTTCCTCAAGACTCAGGAGTATCCTGAAGGTGCGTCGAAGAATGACAAGAAAACCCTGAGAAGGCTAGCTGGAAGCTTCTATTTGAATCAGGATGATGTGCTGTATAAGAGAAACTTTGACATGGTCTTGCTCAGATGCGTGGACAGACCCGAGGCGGACATGTTAATGCAGGAAGTTCATGAAGGTTCCTTCGGTACTCATGCCGGCGGACATGCAATGGCTAAGAAATTGTTGAGAGCGGGTTACTACTGGATGACTATGGAATCCGATTGTTTCAAGTATGCTCGGAAGTGCCATAAGTGTCAAATTTATGCTGATAAGGTGCATGTACCACCAAGCCCTCTGAATGTCATGAATTCGCCTTGGCCGTTTGCCATGTGGGGCATTGATATGATTGGGAAGATTGAGCCTACTGCTTCGAATGGACATCGCTTCATTTTGGTAGCGATTGACTATTTCACCAAATGGGTGGAAGCAGCTTCCTATGCGAACGTTACCAAACAAGTGGTTACCCGGTTCATCAAGAAAGAAATCATATGTCGTTATGGAGTTCCTGAGAGAATCATCACTGACAATGGTTCGAATCTCAATAACAAGATGATGAAGGAGCTGTGTAAAGATTTCAAGATTGAACATCACAATTCTTCTCCTTACAGACCGAAGATGAATGGTGCTGTAGAAGCGGCGAACAAGAATATCAAGAAGATTGTGAAGAAGATGGTCGTTACGTACAAGGATTGGCATGAGATGCTGCCTTTCGCTTTGCATGGGTACCGTACCTCAGTACGTACGTCGACCAGGGCAACCCCTTACTCCCTTGTGTATGGTATGGAAGCTGTCCTACCTGTTGAAGTGGAGATTCCTTCTCTGAGAGTTTTATTGGATGTCAAGCTGGACGAAGCCGAGTGGATTCGAACAAGGTTTAACGAGTTGAGCCTTATCGAAGAGAGACGGCTAGCAGCTGTATGCCATGGACAGTTGTATCAGCGAAGGATGAAGCGAGCCTTTGATCAGAAAGTGCGTCCTCGAAGCTATCAGATCGGTGATCTAGTTTTGAAGAGGATCCTCCCTCCCGGTGCAGATAACAGGGGCAAGTGGACTCCTAATTATGAAGGTCCATATGTTGTGAAAAAGGTATTCTCCGGTGGAGCCTTGATGCTTACAACTATGGATGGTGAAGACTTTCCGTCTCCTGTTAACTCAGATGTAGTCAAAAAATACTTCGCATAAATTGACCCGCTGGACAAAAAGAAAAAAAGAGTCCAGGCAAAAATGGGCATCCCGGCGAACCAAAAAACAGAAAGGAAAGGTTCGGGCAAAAATTAGGGATAAAATGAAAAGAATTTGTACACCCGGTAAGTCGAAAACCCGCAAGGGCGGCTTAGGCAAAAATGGGTATCCCGGTGGATTGAAGACCCGAAAGGGCGATCCAGCCAAAAGAGGGATTAAAGCGAAGACTACAGTCTGAGTTGTCTGTACTTCATCAAGCTTTGTCGTCTGCCATCTCGAGAGATGTGATCCGTCCAGTCATTCTTCTCAGAAAGCAAGGAGTTGGGAGGAAAACTGATGATCTGTGAGTTATAACAGAATTGGGAAATAGTGGATGCCGTGTTCACATTGCCATTAGGATAGATTTTTCCTTTTACGCGCAATTACCTCTTTCTAGGAATTGCTTCCCAATGTATTTGCCTTTTCAGGCACATTTTCAATCAATAAAAGTCGTTATTCAGATAAATGGCTCTTTTGTTTTTATTTTTTACTGTTTTGTTTGCAAAAATGTCCGAATTTTTGATAAGCATTGCATATAAGAACATGAAGGCTACACAATAACGTGCAAAAGTGACAAAACATTTGAAAATCATTTTGAATGTTGAGGACACTTGAGCATATCTTGTCCATGTATCCCCTTGGGCATTTTGTTGTGTTGTTTTTCAGGTTGGCGTCTGTGAGGACGTTTCCCCGGCAGATATTTTCCCCAAGCAAGTTTGGAAGCTATCAGAGCTATGTTCCCCTGCGGAGACGTCTGTGGATAGTGCCTTCTATTCCCCAGCAGATCCAAGGATTGCCTATCCCCAGCAGGCCTGTATTTGCCGATTTCCTCCCCGAGTGAGGCAGGTTCATTGAAATTTATCTCCAGCAGTTATCCTATCTGTGGACTGGATGGGTCGTCCCCAGCGGAGTAGTTTTTATTTCCCAAAGCAAAGTTTTTTCCTATTTGTGGATTGGTTGGCTTTCCCCCAGTGAAGTCGCCAGGTTGTCCCTAGCAAGTCGTTTTATTACTCCCCAGCGAGTGGTTTTGTTTACTCCTCAGCGCAGTCGTTTTGGTTCGTCCCCAGCGTTATATTGGTTGTCCCCCCAAGCGGAGTCCCCGAGTGGATTGGATCCTATGAAGGATATCCCCAGCGGAGTTTACCTTTCCCCAGCAGCAGTGCTATTCTTCAACATGAGTGAGAAGTCGTTGCTCTCCCTGCAGAGTCTCCCCGCAGAGTTGGAGTACCCGATCAGTTTTGGCTCCCCAGCCGGAGTTTTTCATCATTTTTGCATTTTTGCATTTTAGTGATCATTGCATCCTCAAACTGCGTAGCATTCCCATTCAATATGGAGCATTACGCCATAGAAAAATTCAAACATATGCATTCATGTGTTAACCTCACCAGACCGTATCCCCGGCAGAGGCGGATCATTTCATTCAACATCAGCACAGCAAGTCTGCTACAGTTGCTCTTAACAGCATTCAGGATTGATATCCCCACAGAGGTTTATTACCTCACCCGTTGGCGACAGAAAGTTTGTTTCTCCCCAGTGAGACCCCCAGCAAGTGGTCAACCTTGCCTTGACATATCTAAGATGTCGTTCTTGTGATACCGGTAAGTGTCATGCCAGCACCCGCGTGTGTTTCTTTGTTTGGTGTCGGTAAACACCATTGTTCCGGTGTCTGTAAACATCGGGTATTCTCCCCAGTCATCAGTAAATGTCTGGTCATCATTTTTGGTGTCGGTAAACACCATTGTTTCGGTGTCTGTAAGCATCGGGTTTTCTCCCCAGTCATCGGTAAATGTCTGGTCATTTTTTGATGTCGGTAAACATCATCTTTCGATGTCGGTAAACATCGAGTCTTTTCTGCAGACATCGGTAAATGTCTGATAATCCCCAGCTAGAGATCCCCAGTAGAGTCGTCGGTAAATGTCTTATCTGGTTTCCAGTTGCAAATATTTGTTTTTTCCCTTAGTGAAGTGTTCCCCGGTCATCGGTAAATGTCTGGTCGTTTGTTTTGATGTCGGTAAACATCATCTTTCGATGTCGGTAAACGTCGAGTCTCATCCCAGTCATCGGTAAATGTCTGGTCATGCTTTGTTTCCTTGTTGATAAAATCAAGATCCCCAGAAGTCGTCGGTAAACGTCTTGTCTGACTACACCACAAAGATTTTGTTCCTCCTCAAGTGGAGACGCCATCGGTAAATGGCCCCGTTTTCTTCGATATCGGTAAATAGCGGATCCCCAGTTGCAGTAGCCATCGGTAAATGGTCGAGTTGAAGTTGATATCGGTAAATGTCAAGTTTCTTTGAAGCCACCATCGGTAAATGGTTTTGCTTCCTTTTACATCAGAAGTTGTTTCCAAGCAGCCATCGGTAAATGGTCTTGCTGAAATTGATATCGGTAAATATCAAGTTACCAGTTTCTAACCATCGGTAAATGGTTTCGCCTTTCTGAAGTTGTCAATTGCAGGCGTCATCGGTAAATGACGTGGTTCTTCTTGTATCATATCCGGCAGAGTGCAAATTTCTACGGTTCTTGGTATTCAATCCCTGTTTACCCTGAAAGTCTGACAGCCGTTGCTATCATCCGTTCGGGTTCCCAGCTGATTGAATAGGGGCAGCTGTAGCACCTCAAATTTGCACCTTACATTTTGTACATACATTTTCATATTAGGTCATAACATAACATGGTCCGCTGCATAGCATTGCATTGTCCTTTTGCCCAAGTGCAAGATCATCAGACAGATTAGGTCAAACTGGTCAGGAGATCAGTCAGTCAAGCAAGCAAGTATAATTTCTGAGGAGACAAGGCCCTAGGGTTGGTCCAACATGTTCACATGACCTAGGGGTCCTTTTGGAGTGTTTTGGTCAAGGATTGGATGTTCAGAAGTCATCAGTCATGGCTCAGTTCACCAGAAACCCTAAAAAGTCAATTGTTGGTCAACTGTGCATTTAATCAGTGATTTGATGGTGGAAATTGGTTTGAGAGGTCTCATTCATGTCCATATAGTCTTCATATAACATGTCAAACATCATCATGGAAGAATTTGAAGCCAGACAAGAAATTTCCAGAAATAGAAAGTTGACCTGTAATTGGAATTTGCCAAAAATGGAAAGTCTTGATCCTCAAACTTACATCATGATACAAGCTTCAAATGAATTTTTGCCCAACATGAAAGTTGAAGATCTTGTTCTCCCATTTCCAAAAAGTCCAAGAACACTCAATTCCCATGTATGGTTGGCAAGTTATGATCAATTCATTCTCCAAAATTTTTGAACTTCGAAAGACCATATCTCTCAAACCATTTGGCCAAATTGGGTGGGGTTTTTTGCAACAAGTCACATTTGATCCCCTCTTTCCAAATATGCAACCATCATTCACCAAAACATTATAGATCAAAATGGCATTTTTGAACTTACATGAATTAATTTCAAGTGAGGTTGAAATTTGACTTTTTGAAATAACCATTTTTAATCATTTTGGCCATTTGGAATAGTTCAGAAATTGTATTTGAAACTTGTTTGAAGGCCCAATTCGAGCTGCAGCATCTTGCACCATGCACTTAAGTAAAAATGGCCAAATTAGCAAAACACTAAAATTACCAAATGCCAATTACCAAGTTCACTAATGATGCTTAGCATGCTAAACAGCAGTATATAAGATCATTTTCTTTCTGAAGGAAGCCCTAGCAGCCTCCTAACATCACAGAAAACCTCACTCTCTCAATTTCTCATCTCCTTCCATTTTCAAAAATTTGTCAACAAACTTCAAGAACTCAACTGTGCCTTGCTTGATACAACATCTGCTCACCATCTTGAGCTCATTTCAACCATCACACACCAACTGGAAGGCCATTTGCTCGACTGTTTTCTTCAAGCTTCACACATGGCAGTTCAAGATTGGCGCCATTCCAAGCTGTTTTAAGCCAAACCCTCTTCATCATTCATCATTTGAAGGACTTTGGAGCAACTGTTTCAGCGAGGCATCATCAAAACACGACTGTTTCACTCATTTTTTCAAAACCAAGTAAGAACTCGAATCTCTAATTTCTTAAAATGATGATATGCCTTGTGTAGATCCTTTTTTGCTGGTTTCATTAAGCTTTGAATCGTGCTAAATGGTTGAGCTATGTGTGAGAAATCTGGGTTTTAAGTTTCACATTCAAACTTGTTTTTGCTTATTTCTCATTGGATAGCTTAATTTATAGAAAATGGCTTTTGGAATGTTGATGTTTGTTGTTTGCTGATCACGATGATGCTTCCAATTCGAATTTCTGGAAAAATAATTTTTTCGAATTTGATTGATGAAGATGAAGCTTACTGTTGCCTGAAAACCCTAGTTTCCTGCCCAGAAACACGTTTCGCCTTTACATTGCATGTTCCTCCAAACTTCTGGGCCATGTCACCAATCAGCGTGTGACACGCAGGCTATCCAATGCACACCGTTTCATTTAAATTCCCCAATAATTACATCAATGCCATTTCCGGTTTTAAATTCAATTAAATCATTTATTTTCTCAATTTTTATTTCATTTGATATGCTCAACTTGCAAAATTCATAGATCATTCATTTGTGATCCAAATTTCATGGGAATTTTTGCTAAATGCTCAGCATGGTCTCTAGTATTTTATCATGATTTTTCCTGAATTTTTGGATGGTTGGATTTTAATTGGTGCTAGGGTTTTGTTCATGTGTCCATCTTTTGTACCTTTTGCCAAAACAATTGTGAAATGATGATGCTTTATCCAATGGCTCCCAAATTTTTTGTTCTTAAACTAGACACATTCATGGTGATTTTGGTGTAGAGTTTGTGAATTTATCATTGCCGGTTTGTGAGTTATGAGTTTTTGAATTAGGGTGTGACAATTTGTGTCACACCAATGACGTGCAACTTGATGATTTTCAATACCATGCCTCTTGACCTCAAATTGGATTGAATTTTTGCATGAAAGTACTTGAGTATGTCTAGTTTACATGTGATTTTTCTTGGAATTATTTGTGGCATTTCCTAATTGTTTGAGATTTTTCTCCCCTGTTTGGTCATATGTTGACTTTTTGTGATACATGTTCCCATTTCATTTGTGAAATTCTCATACTTTATTAGATGGACATGAAATTTGACATGTGATTAGTAGACATCTTAAGGTTTATCATGGTGTTAGTCCCATTCATTTATCATTTGCTATCACTGATTTATGATTTATTCAAGTTGGTACATGTTTGGTTGACTTCTTTGAGCATGTTCAAAATTGTTTTGCCTTTCTGATTTTCATTGACCACCTTCTACTTGTCCAATTGGGTTGAAATTTGACATGCTTACCATGCTATAGATTATGTTTGATGTTGAATTATTTGAGAATTTTTGGAATTGTTTATGATTGGTTTTGAGTTGAGTCTTGCTATTGACTTCTATGAGCTTCCATATGCCATGCTTTGACTTCTTTTGCTTATAAAATGATGATGATGAATGATATGATTGTGGAACCAATTGAGCTTGTTTCTTGATTGTTTGAACTTGATTTTGGATGCTTGCCACTTGCTGTTTTGACTTTCTCATCCCTTTTGACCCTAGGCTCGTCCTAGTGGTCCTGTTGCTCACGTTTGAGTTCATTTTTTCAGGTTAAGATGCAATTGCCTTAGGGAGATCAATACAAATTGAGTGATGCTTGTTTATTTATCATGACTAACTTGTTTGTTTTGTAGGTTGCTTAGCTCACATGCTTTGAGCCTTGTGCATTGCACATTTAACTGACTATGTTGTCTGTTGACTTATGCTGTTTTGTTTTAACTTTGTGTCTGGCATACTAACTGTGCTTGACTGATTTCAGGTACTTTAGTTGTTTTTAGTTCCTTGTGAACTTTGCTTTGCTTTGCTTGATAAGCAATTTGCATTGAGGTATAACTTCTTTACTTCATGTAGTCTGGAAGACCTGGCCTGTTACTCGGCCAGGCAACTGTCTGAAGTCCTCCTTAAGAGGCAATGTTTGTGATTGTTTACAATTTGTCCTTGTACATATTTAAAGACCTCCTAAGTGAAGAGGCATTGGCAGACACAAGGGATGTGCAATCCATCCCCTGCTATTCTGTGTGTCATCTGCTTTGCTCGCACCACTGTGTTGATGCATTGCAGGTACCAACCCAAGATCTTGTACAGTTGTATAGTTGAGTCAGTTTCAAATGTGTAGAAGGGTTCCTACTTTCTGAACCCACACATTCTTGTCTTAAGCTCTCCCAGGCCAGGGATAAGAGCTGTGAAGTCTTATCTTCACTCACCTTTCATCTGCTTCACCTTAGCCCCTTCAATGGCAAGGTTAAGAGCTAACACTACCCAGTTCCAGTGGTTTGTTTGTTGAGGTTGATATGACCCCTCGACTAAAACCTGACCTTGTTTGAGCCCATTGCTTGCATATAGTGTGTGCTACTTGTGCTTGTGTGTTTGCTTTAGCTTGCTTCCTGTGCAAGTTAGGTTTAGTTTGACTTGCTTCCTGTGCAAGTTAGGTGTGGCTTGCTTCCTGTGCAAGTCATGATTAGGATAGGCTTGCTTCCTGTGCAAGTTAGCTAGAAACCTTAACTTAGGGATGATTTTGCATGATGACATCTAGGCTCGAGTCGTAGTCTCCCTAGTTGTGTCTTCCTCTGTTATCTGGTTAGGCTAGTCCTTTATCCCTTCGTAGGGGAACTACGTCGCCCTGATCCTCATACCAGATGAGGTACGTAGGCAGGAGATGAGCTGATCTCTCCGGGCGCCCTTTTTTCTTTTTCAACCCTTTTGTCTTCAACCCTTCTGTGTGTGTTGTTGTGTGCTTGGAAGCTGATGTAAGTCCATCGAGTGGCATTCGGGTTCCAGTGTGGGTTTGTTTTGGTTCGGATGCTGATGTAAGTCCAGTGATTGGCATTCAGGCTCCACGTTTGCCTTTGCCTGTGTTTGTTTGTGTGCGTGTCAGCCGAGCTACGAATGCTCTGATTCTCCTTCGTCCAAGGAGATACGTATGCATAGGATGCGATATCCTAGCGAGCATGTGTCGTTTCCCCAGTCCGAACTACTTCGACTCTGATGTCTATGCCTGATAGACTAAGTAGGCCCAGGATGCGGTATCCTGCCGAGTCAGTTTCGGTCTTGTCTGTTTTCTTGTGTCTCTTTCAGCCAGTGTGTGTGTGTGTGTGTGAGCAGTGTTTAGCAACCATTTTCCTTTCTATTGTGCGTGGATCCCGTCGAGTACGACGGATGCGTAGGGGTGCTAATACCTTCCCTTCACATAACCGACTCCCGATCCCATTCTCTTTGGTCGCGAGACCATGTCTTTTCTAGGTTTACTCTGAGCGTTTCCTTTCCCTCTTCTGGGATAAATAACGCACGGTGGCGGCTCTGTTGTTCTTGTTTTCCCGCCGGTTTTTCGCGTGATGCGACAATACCGACCACGCCGCTATTCGATATTTGTTAAGTAAGAAGGATGCCAAACCAAGACTTTTAAGATAGATCCTGATCTTACAAGAATTCGATTTAGAAATAGAAGATAAGAAAGGTACTGAAAACGTAGTAGCATACCACTTATCTTGTATCGAAGGGAACAAGCCTGAACAAATCCCAATTAATGACGATTTCCCTTACGAACGACTCATAGCCCAAATGGAAAGTGATATGTATGAACTGACATTAAACGATACAGAAATAGAAGAATTTGTGGAAGAAGTACACGCGAAGGCAACTCTGCCATGGTACGCTGACTTTGTTAACTACCTAGCCATTGGAGTACTTCCACCGGACCTATCTTATCAACAAAAGAAGAAGTTCTTTCATGACCTAAAACAGTATTACTGGGATGAACCTCTTCTTTTCAAAAGAGGGACCGACGGTATTTTCCGTCGATGTGTTCCTGAGGATGAAATCGATGATATAATCTCTAATTGCCATTTCGCCCCCTATGGAGGGCATGCAAGTACTTCAAAGACCTGCACTAAGATCCTGCAATCCGACCTCTTTTGGCCTACTCTATGGAAAGACGTCCATAACGCGGTTATAAAATGCGACTGGTGCCAACGCACTGGCAACATATCAAGACGCGATCAAATGCCACAAACAGGAATCTTAGAAGTCAAAGTCTTTGAAGTATGGGGGATTGACTTCATGGGACCCTTCCCAGCTTCTTTTGGTAATAAATACATACTCGTTGATGTCGACTATGTCTCAAAATGGATCGAGGTTGTAGCCTCTCCAACAAATGACACACGAGTAGTGATCAAGTTATTCAAAAACATTATCTTTCCCAGATTCGGTGTGCCAAAATTAGTAGTCAGTGACGGTGGCTCCCACTTCATATCGAATATATTTGGAAAACTCCTTCTGAAGTATGGAGTCCGACACCGTGTAGCAACACCGTATCATCCACAATCTAGCGGGCAAGTCGAAATCTCGAATCGAGAAATAAAAAAAATTCTTGAGAAGACCGTAGGAATATCTAGAAAAGACTGGTCATCCAAACTAAACAAAGCTTTGTGGGCCTATAGGACGGCTTACAAACCCCCGATAGGAACCACACCCTTCAAACTAGTTTATGGTAAATCATGCCACCTCCCTGTAGAATTGGAACACAAAGCGTATTGGGCAATTAAAACCCTTAACATAAACTACACTTCCGCAGGCGAGAAACGGATTCTGGACATCCACGAATTAGAAGAGCTCAGACTAGACGCTTACAAGAATGCCAGGATCTACAAAGAATGAACCAAAAGATGGCATGACAAACACATTTCTAGGAAGGAGTTTAAAGTCGGCGACATAGTGTTGCTATTTAATTCAAGACTTAAACTTTTTCCAGGAAAACTCAAATCGCGGTGGTCTGGTCCTTTCGAGATCACCAAGGTTCTCACTAGTGGCGCGATAGAGATAAAAGGTAGAAAGAGCGACCCTTTTGTAGTAAATGGGCAGCGACTAAAGCATTATCATAATATAGAAAACAGAGACTATTCGAACAGTCTCAGACTCATAGACTTGCCCGCTCAACCCCAAACCTAGTACAACGCGACACTACTGTCGAACTTGCGACATTAAACAAAGTGCTTAGTGGGAGACAACCCACCTTTTTCTTTTCGTTATTTTTCTTACACTCTATTTTTCCTTTCTTTGATTCTCTTCTTTATTTTGTTTGCTCCCCTCTTCTTGATTCTTTGCAGTCACTCTTGTTGCTTCTAGTAACTAACTTAGACATATTGGATACTGACAAACAGGAAAATTACTAACTAGTTAGTTAATTACTTTCATCATGCAACAACCAGAGACAGTTTTTAGAGGCAGAGTTCAACACAGGCGGTATGATTATCTAGCCCGGAAGGATATGACATTGACCATATATTATGATGGACCAACCATGGATAAATTAGGCATCCGAGATAGCATCCTATTTATGTTTAACCAGCTTGAGTGGGAGAACGCAGCCATTAAGAGACGGTTTGTCACTTACCGTGAACTAACCTTAGAATTCCTGAGTTCCCTTGTATACATCCCTGAGCATGGTTACGGACTTAACAAAGGGTTGATATCCTTTAGGCTATTTAGCATGGACTTCACCTACACCCGTAGAGACCTTGCTGACCTCCTAGGATTCCCTAGTGGCCCTTTCGTTTTTACTACACGCCAGGAGGACCTTATCGATGACATTGACCTCGATGACTTTTGGGGTAGCATATCCGGCGAATCCAACCCTAACCCGAATGAGATGCACTCAAAAATGATCCATAACCCTCCTATCCGATACTTTCATAAAATACTAGCCCACACCTTATTTGGTAAGGAAGGGAACAACACCTTAGTTCTCGCGATGAACTCTTCATCTTGCTATGTGTGATCAAGGTCGACACGTCAATATAGTAACATTCTTGATGGAAAGATTTGTCCACCTTGCTAAGAATAACCGTACCCCAATAATCATAGGTGGCCTAGTAACCATGATAGCAGACGCCATAGGACTTGTACGCCCACTTTATGAGCTTGTACCTTTTGGAAACATCCGTCCAATGGATATCGAATTTTGCTTTGACCGCAGAATCATAGGAAACATTGGAACGGATACCTTTGATTATCTAATCAATAACGAAGTGGTTCGACTATCCACCTTGCCTAACCATGAGAAAACGAGTGTTCACAACCGCGATAACTAGCTCTACGACTTAGAGGAACACCCTATTGATCCACCTTCACCTCCTGCGACCCCACCTAAATATGAGTGTATCAATGACCCTATCCATAAGGAAGAATCTGACCCTGAAACACCTCCTAACTATTATAACATTGTTGAACCGATTCCTCCATCTTGTGCTGATAATCATGCCATGCTCATCACCCGTCTGAATGCTTTCCAAGCTGACATCACCATTGTGAAAGAAGAGATAAAACTCATACGCTTTGATGTCCTAGGCCTGATGGATATAGCCATTGAGAAGTTTCATTATCTGAACGAAGTTGTCGCTGCATTGGGACAAAAACGTGGCTAATACTGCTGACCACTGATTTCTCCTACTCGCACTAAGTAATGAGGACACTGCTTTGTTTTGTGTGGGAAGGGAGCGCATTTATTTATTTTATTACTTTTGTTCTATTGCTTTTGTTTGCTATGTTATCGCTACAATTTTTCTCCTATGTTACATTTAATTTCAATTTATTAATTCAATTGCTATTCATTTAAATACGCTTATTTCATCTATTTATTTATTTCTACATTTATGCTGTTAAAATTAAAATTGCTTAGCTATTATTTATGTTGTTATCAAATTCTATTGAAACCTGTGTTAGAGAAAAAAAAATTGAATTTCTGCGTGTGACGACCGTCACTATAGGGTGACGTCCGTCTCACAGATGTGACGATCGTCACGGATCTGCCACGATCGTCACACGCATGAAAGTGACCGTTACGAGCATATGACCGTTGCAGACGACCATTACGTATCCGTTGCGCGTGACGACCGTCACACCCCTGTGACGACCGTCACGAATTCCAGAGAGCTCGCCTATAAATGCAGGCACTCTTTCTCTCTTCTTCCTCACCAATTATCACTCTCTCACATTTTGCATTTCATCTATTAAATTCTTCACATTTTTTTCAAGCGTGTAACTCACAAATATTTCACCTCACCCACCAACACCAACAGTTTCCTACAACTCATCAATGGCCCGTCAAGAAAGAGCTACTCCCGACCTTTCAACCGTCATATTTCGTGATGGAGAAGTCGGTGAACGCCAAAGAAGCAACTACCTCAAGTTCTACCAACGCTCCGTTCAAGCCACGAGGTATGTTGATCATGAATTCCTAAGGGAGTTAGGACTTTTGGAGGGTGTGGAATGGATGCTAGCTGCCTCCAGCTTGACGCAGCTTTGTACCACACTGCATCCAACCTACAAAACGCTTACCCTGGAATTTCTGAGTTCCTACTCTTATATCACACCCCCTGGAACTCAACAATATATCACCGGTGTGGCCACATTTAGAATGTTCGGCACCGTGTATTCCCTAAATCAAACCCAGATAGCGAGAATGCTTGGTTTCCGACATGGAGAAGGAATTCACTGCTGCATCCCAGAAGGATTGTCAAAGATAGCATTCCAAGTTTGGCACAACCTCTCCAACATGAACGCAACGAGCTGGGATACGCTTAATGCAACACATATTCAGAACCCAGCCATTAGATACTTCCACCGAGTCTTGGGGCACACAGTTTTTGGAAGAGTCAGCAACCATAAGGTAAACTCCAAGGAACTTTTCCTTCTCCACTGTGTGTTTGCCCAAATTGCATTCAATGTTACTCCTTTTCTACTAGCCAACATCCAGGCTGCTTGCATGAGAGGCAGCCAGGCGTTTTGTTGTGGGGGAATTATCACCTCCATAGCATTAGGTTTGAACCTGGGAGATAGGCTAGCCAACTTACCAGCCCTGGAAGCAGAATTCCTCGACATCGACAACTGTCGTGCCTGACACCTTATCAAAGCGAGAGATGATGGGAAGTATCATCCTGTTGTCAGAAACAAGACAGTACGAAGCATCATCATGCCCAACAGGAACCGCACAGATCCAATAGAAATGGCAAATTGGATTTTTGATTTGGAAGCCCCCGAGCCAAATGTTGGAAATCCTGGTAATGGTACAGATGAAGTCGAAGAGGAGCATGACAGAGGCATGCCTCAACCACCTCAAGAGCACGCTGCAGAGACTTCTTCCCGAGGACAACAAAGAAGCGAACAAAGACCAACCTCCATGGAAAACATCTACGCCGATATGTTGCGACACAACCAAATAATGGAAGACCGCCAAACAGAAATGATGCAAGTGATTCAACAAATGCAGCGGGATCAGCACGATTATTCTAACTGGCATGATCAGGGGATGGCGGAACGTTCAGACCAGATGAGTGCCCTGACCTATCGCGTAGATGCCATCCAGGAATACACTCAGCATGTAAGATTGGATCCTACCCAGCGAGGAAGAGGTGAGCGTGCAAGAGCAAGAGCCAGAGCACGAAGAAGCCAGTCGCGTAATGACGAGCAATGATTTTTGTTTCTTTCCTTTTTACTTCTGTATACTATCGCATTGAGGATAATGCATTGTCTAAATATGGGAGGAAATCCTTATCACTCCTCTACTTGTTTCTATTGCTAATATTTTCAGTCAATACAAAAAAAATTGTTTGTCCTTTTCAATCATTTTTAGATATTTTGGCATAACAAAAATTTTCCTTCAGATTAAGATTCTGTTAGAAAAACTGAGAAAGATCTGACAAGATTGATACCGTCCCGACACCCTAGATCCCTTATTTCTACGAGATCAGTTTGAATAACCATTATACCGACACCTTAAGTCTCCATTCTAGATTAACCCCTAGTAGTTTATACTAGCAGTCAGCACCGTCTCAAGCGCAAACCACGTGGAGAGCCGATGAATATAAGTGTTTGATTCCTACAAATTAAGAAATTCCTTCATACTGTTGCTATCAAGAAATTGATAAATAAACCATACAAAAGGTTGCAAAGATATACAAAAAGAAGGAATAGAAACCCCAGTTGGTTGGTCCATAGGCACCTGGTACTGGACTCGGTAGGGCGAACTACGGTTCGATCCCCCACAACATTCGAAAAGGGGATATATAAAGGGGTACCACATTAGTGTACCAGACCCCCGTGCTAAGAAAAGAATCAAAGTCACTAACCAGCTATTTCACTAAGTGCGTGCGGAGGCAAATGGCTTAATGTGATTGCGCTAGAATGAAATCGGGTGAAATAGAAACGGAGGCACTAGGTCGAGCTATAATAGCATGATTCGAACTGACCTGTGAAAAGGAGAGATCTATGCTAAAGCCAAAAGCTCGTGTCGTCACAGTATCTTTGGTGTTTTATTCAATATCGGACATCCTAACAATCCACCTGACAACCACATACGAATGGGTAATATATTCGCATTTAATTTTGTTTTCAAATTGTATTTGCTTGAGGACAAGCAAAGATTCAAGTTTAGGGGAGTTTGATAACGCGAAAACACATCAGATAATTGCCTTAATTTACATTCAAAGATCACACCATTTCGATTAATATCCCAATTATTGCGCAAGTATTCGTGTTGTTTTTGCAGGTATTTGAATCTCCATGCACTAAAGAGCAAAATGAAGAAAAGGAAGAAAAAGAAGAAAGAAACACATGAAAAAAGCACAGAAAAACTAGAAAAGCAGATTATGCAGATTTTGCTGATGTGATGACCATCACAGATTCATGACGCTCGTCACGACCTAGACTGTGACGACCGTCACAGGCCCATGACGAGCGTCACGCGGCCACAAAGTGCGCTTTGAAACAGTCAATCATAACACCCATACGTGCCTAAATCTCCTCAACAAACTTATTCCCACGGATTCCTCACTCAAGACCAAGTCTCCCTTGATTTTCTCAACCACCAAGACCTAATGGACACTATATAAAGGACCCAAATGGGAGGACTGCTCAAGTACTCCAAGAATCGATATACTCTGTTACCTCGATCTCCAGGTTTTTATTGAATTATTATTGTTATTGCCCATTTATTATTATAAGCATGTTTGCCGCAATGTTGATTTGTTTATGCCTTGCGTTTTCTTTTTTTAATATGTCCGGCTAAACTACCGGTGTCGGTATGTAGCAACTTAATTTGATGGGATTTAATAATAACCGGCGAAAACCCTTTTTTTCAAATACCCTTTTAGGCTGAAGTTTTTAATTTAAATTTAATTAACTCTATCACAAAAGCGTGAAAAGCTATTTAATACGGTTTTGCCACGAGAGTGGGAAATTAACTAAGGTGAGAACCAACAATCGCGAGAGCGTGAGGCTCGAGCTGGATAGTAAAAATTAGGCATTGAGTTTAAAAACAGCGAAAGCACTTTAAAAGCAATTAGAACTTATTTATTTTCAAAAAGTAATTTTGACTTCAAATGGGACAGCGAGAGCGTACATTCTGACTTAAAATTATAGGCCAAATCAACAACCACGAGAGTGTGAGATAAAGTCTTTTAAATAAACATTTTCTACTGAGAGATATTTGGCATTTAAACTATTCACCGGTGACTTATCGAATCCCTAAAAATTAATGTGCTGCATACTGATTCCTTCCATTTATTCTTTCTTAAAACCAAAAATTCCCCTTAGATTTACTAGATTACCCCCGAACTTCTACTAATCAATTCCCTTAGCTAAACATAGTGACGTTAGTAACACTAGTTTGACCATAGGTCCCTGTGGGATCGATATCTTTTAAAACTAAAGCGACTGGACTGTGCACTTGCAGTCAAGTACCCGACAGACTATATTTTATATATAGCCAGACAAGCATCAGGTTCATCTATTCAAACAACAAAAATTTGTAAATATAATCTATTCACCTCTCATCCCTCCTATCTTTTGCATAAATCTTTTCACAAATACCAACCTACAATACATATTTGCAAAAAGGGTTCCCTTAGAGTACTAATGATGTTTTGGGTGCGTAAAACCTTCCCATTTCATAACCAACCCCCTTACCTAGATCTCTGACATTTTTATTAGTTTTTTATTTGAAAAACTTCTTACTTGGCTTTTGTTCGCTTTTTAGCCTTTCCTTTGGAAAAATAAAAGTGTGGTGGCGACTCGAATTGTATGTTGCCTTTTGGTTTAGTCAATAAACCTAAAGGTAACGAAAACCCCGCTACACTATGGCAAAGAAGATGTTGTGAGCAGGTTACTATTGGCTGACAATGGAATCTGATTGTTGCAAGTTTGTGAAGAAATGCCACAAGTATCAAATATACGCAGATAAAATTCATGTTCCTCCTATATTGTTGAATGTCATTTCCTCCCCATGGCCCTTCTCCATGTAGAGAATTGATATGATTGGCATAATTGAGCCTAAAGCATCGAATGGACATCATTTCATTTTGGTGGCTATTGACTACTTCACAAAGTGGGTTGAAGCGGCATCATATGCAAATGCAACCAAGCAAGTTGTTGTAAGGTTTATCAAGAATCAGATTATATGCCGTTATGGTGTGCCAAGTAAGATCATTACTGATAATGGATCTTACTTGAATAATAATATGGTAGAAGCTCTTTGCAAATACTTTAAGATTACACATCATAATTCTTCTCCCTACAGACCCAAGACGAATGGGACTATTGAAGCTGCAAACAAGAACATCAAGAAGATCATCCAGAAAATGATTGTGACATATAAGAATTGACATGAGATTCTCCCATTTGCTTTGCACGGGTATCATACATCCATCCTCACTTCAACATGGGCAACCCCTTTCTCACTTGTTTATGGCATGGAAGTTATGCTTCCCATAGAGGTTGAGATCGCATCATTGCGTGTGTTGATGGAAGCCAAGTTGACAGAGGATGAATGGTGTCAAACCAGGTATGATCAGCTGAATTTAATTGAAGAGAAGAGGTTGACTGCCATGTGTCATGGTCAGTTATATCAGCAAAGGATGAAGGAAGCTTTTGATAAGAAGGTCAGACCTCGTATGTTCAGAGAAGGTGACCTTGTGCTCAAGAAGATCCTATCTTTCAAACCAGATTCTAGGGGAAAATGGACTCCTAATTATGAAGGCTCATACTTTCTTAAGAGAGTCTTTTCAGGCGGTTCTTTGATTCTTTCAACTATGGATGGTGAAGAGTTCACTCGTCCTGTGAATGTTGATCCAGTCAAGAAATACTTCGCCTAAAAAAGAAAAGATCAGCTCGCTAAGTTGAAAACCTGAAAGGGCGACTTAGGTAAAAAGGAGCGTCTCAGTGGATTGGAAACCCGAAAGGGCGATCCAGGCAAAAGTTAGAGACTTAAAATAGAAAATAATTGTCCCGATAAATTGAGTACCCCACCTTGGGGAAATTTATGCAAAAATTAGGGATTATGGCAAGTAACTGCATCCTGCGGATCTTTAGTTTTGAAGACCTTCTTGAGCATATTGTCAGATTCTAATCCCCAGTAGCGACTAAGAGCACAGTGGATAGCAAGAGTTGGTAGAAGGATTAGTGATCATTGTATTCAATGTAGCCCTTTCCCATGTAAATTACTATTTTTCAAACTTTTGTAAAGATCTATGGAGTCTTGTCATTTACAAACTACCATTCTATTAAATAAAGTTAAGCTTTTATCTAATTGTTTCTACTATTGTTTAATTCAGCCAAATAGATTTAATATTTATTATGATCACTTTTGAAATTAAAATTTTAACCAAAATCATATTTTTCTTAAACATATAAAAGCATTAATTTTAAGCAAATCGATTTCATTAAAAGGAATATCAACAGTGGTTTGAAAGCAATAAGCCCTAAATGAGGAGCATTATTGGTTCTCCCCAAGCAGTTTGTGTGATTCCTCTTTCATCCTCGACAGCGTGTCAACATCCGGTGTTTGTTGATGTCCCCAACCGAGTTGTTCATCTTCTCCAGTTGAGTTTATGATCGTCCTCCCTCAGGTTGTAGGCATTGCGTTGCAGCAGTTTGCATGGTTTCGGCAGAACTTTGGTTCCCCACAAGTCGCCATCAGATTCGTCCCAGTCAGAGTTTCCTCCTGGTTTCTGAGCAGCTATTTGTGTTGATCCCCTACAGGGTTATCTCCCATTTGATATGGAGTTGTCCTAGAATTCCCCGTGAAGTTGACAGCAGTTTCCTCAGCATATCTCCTCTTTTCTTCCCCAACTAGATTTGAGTCGTTGAGATGCTTGATCTTTTCTCCAGCAGTTGTTTCCCTCCTTTGTGGATTGGCTAGGAATTGTATCGATGATTCAAACCAGCGACACTTTGTATCCTTTGTGATTGTTTTGTCAGCATAATCATCATATATACATATACATATACATATACATATACATATACATATACATATACATATACATATACATATACATATACATATACATATACATATACATATACATATACATATACATATACATATACACTCATATAGCTTCCATTATTGCATTATTGCATTTTTGAACTCTCTGCTATGGTGGTCCTTTATCCTCATGCATGTTCGGTGTGTCTGTCCTCCTTCAATTGTAGAGTGTCATCCCCTTAAGCAGAAGGACTTTAATCTTCCTCCTTTTCCCCACTGGGTTATTTCCTCGTGGATGATTATTATTTCAGTTTCCTCCCTAGTTGAGTATTTGGATTGAACCACCCCCCTTGAGTTATTTCCTTATTGGGTTGAGTCTAATTGACCGTTTCTTTCTAGATCTTACCTAGATAGATGCTTTTGGTCTCCTAAGAGTTTATTACCCAGTAACTGGTAGTATTCTCCTTAGTTTGCAGTTTGTTACTTCTTGCCCAATACCCGGCAAAAGTAACCCCTTTTCTCCCCAGCGGTTTCGTTTTCACGTTTCCTAGAAAGTTTATCCTTGATATGTTCATCCTAACCGATGACGGATATTTTCTTCCCCTACTTTGAGTTTATCCTTAATATGTTCATCCTAACCGGTGACAAATATTCTCTCTTTGGTATTCTACCCAGTAAAAAGGTGGTTGTAATCCCTATTTTGTTCCCCCCAGAGAGTTAATCCTTGATATGTTCATCCTAACCAATGATGGGTTTCCTTCTCTTTGCGGTCTTCTACCCAGTAACTGTAGTTGTAAATCTTGCTTTTCTCTCCTTTGTAGAGTTTACCCTTGATATGTTCATCTTAACCGATGACGGGTATCCTCCTTAACATCCCTAGGCAAGTTAATCCTTGATATGTTCATCTTAATGGATGAAGAATTTTCTTTCCTCTGAGTCTATCCTTGATATGTTCACTTTAACCGGTGACATATATTCTCTTTCTTTGGTCTTCTGCCCAGTAACTGGTAGTTGTAAATCCTATTTTGGCTTTCCCCAACAGTTATTCTTACCCAATAACTGGTAATGAATACACCTCCTGGTGGCCCTCAGCGAGTCATCCTTGATATGTTTGCCCTAACCGGTAATGGATGTCCTCCTTGTCAGACTTTGTTATCCCCGTACCCAGTAACCGGTAGTGGATAATATATTTTTGCTCCTCTTGTGTTAAAGATCTTTTCTTCCCCAGTCAAGTTTGAGTGTGTATTTCCTTAGTGAAATCGTTGTTCCTGCTTGGTTCGAGTATTTCAGTTTTGTTCTGATCTACCCGTTTCCCTTGCATACGTTCCTTTTATTCCTCGGATGAGTCTTTCCATTGATTTATCTTTGTGGAATCCCTCGAGTCCCCCAGAAGTTTTTAAGTCGTAGCCTGGCCTACGCACAACCTTTTATCCCCTTAGAGTCTCTGCCTCCCTAGTGATTTTTTCTTATGGAATGCATTATGCTCCTGCGGACCTTCGGTCTCTCCAGATTCTTTTCTTTTGTGACAATATTTCCCCACAGAGAATTATTTTTAACATTTATATCATATGCATCATGAGGTCTCTTAGGGACCAATATTTATTTCTATGTTGTTATTTAAGCCCATTCTACTGAGTCGATGCGAAGATTTTAACCTTCATCTCCTCAGTTAGAACGTTCTTAAATAGGGGCAGCTGTAAGACCCCAATTTTGACCGTAAGATCTCATGCTATCTCATCATATGCATTGACATTGGGATCACACCTTGGCATCCTCCTTACCCCTCACCCATTGGGTTTGCATTGGGAGAGATCACCAAGCACAATTTGATTGTATCATACTTTGTATTTTATCATCTTTACTAACCAAAATACCAAAATATGTCTTTGCATTTGTCTAACTCTTTTGTAGGTAAGGCACATGCTCACCTTTGATCTATCGAGCTCATGGAAAGGAGCTCAATCAAGATTTGATCTACAATAGCTTTAGACATCATATATGGATACCCATGAGCTTCACATAATATTTTTATTAAGAATTCATCAAGAGTTTGGAATTGGTTTGCAGTGGAAACCCTAGTTCATCTAGGTGTCTTGTGTAACTTCTTCACCAAGCTTCTTCAACAATTGATCAAATATTTCAAGGGATACTTCAAATTCCATCATCTTATGCATATATGATCTCCCATGAGTCCCAAAAGTCAATAGAATTGCAAGCTAGCAAGTTGGTTGATGATGGTTGACTAGAGGAATTCATCTGATCAAAATTGGGGTCCCCTAGACCATATCTCCTACAATTTTTATCATATGAAACTTATTCCAAGAGAAATGTTACTCCAAATTACATTCCAAACAACTTTCATGTTTAGGTCTAGTGCTAGTTTTGCTTGGAAATTCATTTTTTATGGTGAAAGATTATAGGTCATTTTGTCTAAACCCTAATTTGGAGGTCAACTTCCCAAGACCATAACTTGCTCATATTTTATGAGATGAAAGATTTCCAAGTTGAAAAATCAAATTCAAGGTTTCTACTTCAACTTTGATGTTTTGAGGAAGATATAATTTAACTTGTATGAGCAATGGATATGAGGATACATTATAGGTCATTTTGGACCAATACCATTGAACAAGTGATTTTCCTCAACTTCAAAAATGCATAACTCCTTCATATCAAATCCAAATGAGGTCAAAATTGTGACCATTATAAAGGAATTTGAAAGAGATACAACTTTGATGAAGGAACGTTTCTCATTTGAAGCTCACATAAAAAGTTATCCAAGGTGGAACAAGTGAACATATGGCTTGACACTTATTTTTTTTATATGTTTAAATTTCCAAACTTCCTCCTAAAAATTCATCATGATGCAAGCTTCAAATGAAAAGGTGTTCGACATGAAAGTTGTTCCTCTTGATCTAACCTTTCCAAAAAGTCCAATTTCATCCATTTTGGACAATATTCGAATGGGCTGCGCATGGCTTGAACACTGCATCATCATTTGGCAAAGATCAAACTTCAAACATCCATGCACAATTGCCTATCATTCCAATTCGATTTCTGACTTATTCAGATTCAATTATGGACCAAATGGAATGATATCATGGGTATGTACATGCCCATTCACCTATGCATCACTCATTGCCAAAATTGGAAACTCACTTCAAAGGTGCAAATATCACTTGATTCAGCTATAAATAGAGACCATATACATCAGAAATGAGGACTCCTTCGCGCCAGCTTTGATCCCAAACACCAAACCCTTTCATTTGAGAGGATAAAACTAAGAATTTCCTTTGGAAATTGAGTTGGAATCTCACTGTTTTGAGATTCAAGACCTTTTGTGCATTCTAATCTACTTCTGCAAGCATCCTGAACAAGATCAAGCACGAGCCAAAGCAAGAACAATTGAATCCGGACCTGCATTGAAGGTATTTTTCAGAAAATTTCATCTCTTCGATTCTCACTCAATTCTCCATAATTCTCTTGGATCCTTGGTTGTCTGAAGTCCTACCAATGTCGGCAACAAGATTGAGTTGTTTTGAGGTCAAATTGAAGCAACTCAGATCGTGCACCTCAAATTTCAACTCCTTGTATCTCTCAATATACTTGGAGTTAGGATGAATTGATGTCAAATTCATGCTCAATGCCATTTTTACTTTAAAATCATGTCCTTCTTTTTAATTTTAGTGATGGTTATGATTGGATCAGTCCGGCGAGACTCGCCTGAGAAGGAGACCGGAGCTTTGCTCCGGTGATGAGTTGGCAAGGTCCAGAGCCACATTATCTGTTTGAATTAATCTAATCACGAGTGTTGGTTTGAATGACCTTGTTTGTGGCGCGCTGACTAGAGTCCATCATGGATTGCGCGTTTGTGGCCACTTGATCTGCCACCTCAATTAATGAGGGAGATCAAATGGTCCACGTTTTTTCTGATTATTTGATTTTCATTTTATTTGTGTTATTTTCATTAATTCATATTAATTTTAATATTGATCCAAAAAATATGAGAGTTTCACAAAAAAATTTAAATGAATTCCTCTTTCATTTTTTGAATTAAAATTATTTTTTGGATCATTATTAATATTTTTCATGATTTAATTGATTTTGTTAATATTTTTAATTGTTTAAAACTAGTTTTAAGTTTAAAATGATGAATTTTTTTCTCCAAGGTCCTTTGACCTTGTTTGACCTATGATAAATTTCATGGCCATTTCTTTGGTGTTTTTATGAGGTTTTAGGAATTTGACAAACCATAATTTAATTTAATGCATTTTTTAATTGTTTTTAATTGATTAAATGCCAAATAAATTGTGTTGAGCATCTATTACTGACTTGTTAAGTTTAACTTGTGTTGTTGGGCCTTGGTCAAAGTGGATTTGACTTTGTTGAGTTAAGATCATTGGATTTAGGGGATTGATAAAATGTTCATTTCATCTCCCAAAATGAATGAATGATCTTAATTTGTTAAAAATCCTCCTTTGACCAATTTGTGTTGATTCTATTCCCCCTCCCTCTTCATCTTATTCCCCTTCTTTACTCATTCATGTCATGGACCTATGATATCTCAATATCCTAAGGCTAGTTGATTGCAAAATCAACATGAGTATAAATGAGATTAGGTCCACCACTTTGCATATTCTTTTTGTGTGTGGTATGTTTTATGAGCATAGTCCATTATATTATGTCTCTAACATGCATTAACACCAAAATTCGATTGCCCGGTCTCAAATAGTTGTGACTTCTACATAAGTCCAATTACGATTGCTTAACATAGCACTAAATTTATGACACAAAAGGCATAGCATTCTAGTAAGTGAGATTGTAAGTTTCCCCTCCTTCATGGTATTGTGTGGAAACTTGGTCTTTTTTCCTTCCTTTGGAAGATGTCTTGGTTCAAGGATCCATGCTTGTGATAAGTGGCTTGAGTGTTCTCCAAAGAATGACTTAAACAATACAAAAGCAAAAGCAATGTTAACTTCTAATCAATTAACAACTAACATTTAATTTCAGACCATTTACTTTTATGCACTTTAATTTCAAGCCTTTATTCATTTGCCATTATTCATACCATTCAATTTGTTTATTTTAATGTCATTTTCTCTTTGCTCACTTGAGCCATACTTTGTGAATATATTGTGTTTGTATATACTTGTCTTGTGTTTGTGGTCTTTTGACCTTAATGTACATAATAAGAACAAAAACCCTAAAAAACATTTTTGTGTGGACTGTTGGATTTGATCTAAGACATTGGACTTAGAATTAGGCAACACTCCCTATGCAAAGGACTTGGCCAATGCCAACTTTCATGAAAACCAAGTGCTTGTGAAGTGAACATTCATCTGATACAATATTGAAGATCCATTTGAGTTCATCTACAACATGATCATATTGAAGCTGTTATTTTGAACATGTGTCTAATGCCTACCTTTGAAGTCATCTGATACATGGGAAATTTTGAAGAAGATCATGGAGTTTTTAAGCTTGGATATGGCTATCTTTTTTTGATGTCTTGTTCTTCATCTTGTTATTTGTGTATTGATATTGGTTGATTCTAAAGTCCAATGGAAATTTGGGTTTCTATATGACATTCTTGTCTATTTGCAGCCCATTGGTCAGATCTTTCCAACTCTCAACTTTTAAATTTGTGCTTAGGATTAGTCTCTTCATCTCCTCCCCATTTCTTTAATTTCAAAATCTCTCCCTCCTTTGTAAAAATCTTCTTTGCTTGTGATTTCTAAACTTAGATTTTATTGCAAATTAGAAACTCCGGCCTTATGTCATTGCATTTTTTAACTCTCTTTCTTAAACAAATTTGTAAATGAACTTAACTATACTCGACTTAAAATTTCAAAAGTCAAAAAGAACTAACACTCATTCAAACCTTTTTAGGCCCTTTGTGCCTCTTTTAAACTTAAAATTTTGTTAAAAGCAACTTACACACTTTGAAATTGATACCACAAACTACGAGGTTTTGATCCCTCATTTTATGTTGGTACGTAGGCACAAGTCCGAAGGTCTTGTCAAACACACAAAAAATATAATTAATGAACTCTTTTCTCATCTCTCCACTCTATTTATTGCAAACATCATTTTATACAAAAACACATATGCACACAAGAAAGGACTCCCTAGGAGTACCTATGACACTTTGGGTGCTAACACCTTCCCTCTGTGTAACCAACCCTCTTACCTGTAATCTCTGACATTTTATTAGTTTTGATTTGAAATTTTTTTATCTTTTGGGTTTTGTTCGTACTTTTCCCTTTTCCTTTGGAAACAAAATAAGCGCGGTGGCGACTCTGGTTTTATTAACGTCTAACTTATCCATAGCTTGATGATCATGAATTTACCGCTACATACACACCCCAACATGATCAAGAGATCTTGGTGGTTCTCAAATATGAACACCATGTCTTGAGCCTTCGTAGTCTGCTCTCTTGTTATAAATGTAAATGCAAATAAGATAATGAGATTATAGATGTATATCTATGCATTAGGATCATGAAAGTTGTATAAGAGATATGGTAAATTTGGGATATGACATATAACATTCTCTATTAAATTATTTATTGGGACAAGATTGAATAAGATCATTATCAAACTCTTTGTTAGAATCAGGATATGAACAATAACAAATACTCCTGATGGCTATATATTGTGTTTTCTTAGGATATCCAATTTCTATTGTTTCATGGTAACCTATAAAACAAACATTTTGGGAAGAAACATAAAATGAAAACGGGCTTTAAATATAAATGTGAACGGACTTATTTGGTAAGCAAGTGCCCTGGTTCTTTGGGGTTATAGGTCTAGGTTGGAGTAACAAACAGAAACTTCTACTTATTTCCTCTTTGACATGTAGATATTTTCCCCTACTTTTATGTTCCACCACTATATCCAGCTTGGATAATGTTTGGCTAATAAGAAAGACAGCTATACTTGCCATAAATGAGGTAATACGGAAATTTCATCACCACAACTATGACTGATTGATGACTAGATATAAGCCTCTTTGTTATTTGAGGAACAAAGAGATGTAAGCCGCATGCCAAAAGTAGAATATATAAAATTCAATGCTTTTAAAATGTACAATTTTAATATCATAGAAGCATTAATTCAACCCATTTAATACATGCATCAACATCCAATTGCATATTATATTTGTGAGTTCTAATTACCCTACAAAAAAATATTGTTTTTTTTTAACTATCAATTTTGATTTTAGCTAAGTTGTGATTTTGGAATAAAAAAATTATTATTAGTGTCATTTTGACCTCTATTTTATTTGATCCACTTTTATGTATTGACTAGATCTAACACATACCCAAACTTAAATATTAAATCGCTATAAACAACTAGAAAGCGATAAAAACCTAAGAAAATGTGAATTATATATATATATATATATATATATATATATATATATATATATATATATATATATATATATATATATATATATATATATATATATATAATTTGAAAGAGATATATGATAGAGAAAGTTACACCGAGATATATACTAGTTCGATACATCGTCCTCGTTTGCATCTAATTAGTCTCTAATTACAAGTCATCAAAAATTGTTAAGTCTTCCCCTAATAGAAATTTCACAAGTGTCTTTTTATACAAATGACAATCATAGACAAACTGAAAACTTAAAACCAACATCTAAATAACACATATATGAGTCTTAATTCTCCTTCTATTGAACACAACTTCTGCAAATCCTTCAATATCTTCAATCATGAATCACACCACATTCTCCAAACCAAAGCACTATAAGATTTCGCCTACAACGATTTTCACTAGATCTTATAAAAATTCTCTTGTCCGAGTCTTCAACCCATTGAAGGAGTTAGAAACTCTAATACCTCTTAGAGAATAAACTCCTTTTTCTTCAGTGGATGTCAATCTCAAAAAATCATAATCACAATCTAACTTTTATATCTGAAAATAATTAATCCTCACAAGAATATTAGAACACCTAATAAATCACCTGACAACTACAACTCACACTCTCTCTTAGAGTTGAGCAACACTTTACGATGGTGTTTTTGGCTAGAGGTTGAAGATGAAATTTTTCAAAAGAATCTCGTACAATACTTGTTCACACCCAAAGAAGATTTTCTTCAAGGTTATTTTGAGAGATAAATGTTGGAAATCCCCCAAAACCTATGGAGAATTTCAATCAATCTTGATGAACAAGATTGTTATTACTCACACAATAACAACGAAAATAGAAGAAAAATGGAGAATGAAAGTGTATAGAACGATGAAGGAGAAGAGTAATAAAATTCTGCAGAGTTTCTCTCTGCCCACAAACTCTGGAAAACTTGTTATTCACTTTGCAACTGCAAAGTACCGTGAATACAATGTGTTGTGAATACTCTATTCACCTCTATATGAAAATAAGGGTTACTCCTTATATTTATAGATTTAGGTTAACTTGAACCTCAAGGCAAAGCCCAAAACTATAAAAACCCAAAATTATAAAAGCCCAAAATAGCTAACACTACTTAACACACTAGGTGGTTGAACACTTCCTTGCTCTGTCGAGCAACCTGCTTCGACACAAGGAATTACAATTCAACACACCATCTAATTCATTGTGTCTAAGCTATCTACATTGATCATAGCTCTTAGCCTTCTGAACATTTTGACCTGCACTCCCTTTGTCATGATGTCTGCAATCTGATTCTCAGTTCTGCAGTATTCCACAATCATTTTCTCATCTGCTACCTGCTCTCGAAGATAATGGAACCTCATATCGATGTGTTTGCTTCGATCATGTGCTATCGGATTCTTCGCCAGATTGATAGCTGGCATGCTATCGATCTTCATGGTAATTGCTCCATGACTTTTTGCTGTTATTTCTTCGACCAGATTCACCATCCATGTTGCTTGGCATGCACAAAAAGAAGCAACTATGTATTCTTCTTCGCACGATGATAATGCCACTACTGTCTCCTTTCTCGAACTTCAAGCAACTGGTGCACCACCTAGCATAAACACATAACCAGCTGTGGATTTTTGATCCTTAGCATCACTACACCAACTTGAGTCGGTGTATCCCACTAATTTGTATTCTTTTTCTTTATCAGCTGCAGGAAATAAAATGTCATAGTCGAGAGTTCCTTTCAGATACCTTAGTATCCTCTTCGCCGCTGCTAGATGTGATACCTTTGGTTTCTGCATGAACCTACTCACCATACCTACATTGTATGCTAAGTCAGGCCTTGTACGACACATGTATCTAAGTGACCCAATAAGTCTTCTGTATTAGGTTGGGTCGACATCATCTTCATCTAAATCCTTCGTCAGTTGTAATCTGGGCTCAGTTGGAGTCGAAGTTGGGTTGCAATCTTGCATCTCAAATCTCTTGAGAATTTCGCCTGCATACCTTCTTTGGTGCATCATCAAACCTCTACCACTCTTGTAGAATTCGATGTCAAGGAAATATGAAATGTCACCAAGACCTGACATTTCGAATTCCTTGTTGAGATCACCTTTGAAGTCTTTGATCTCCTTCTTGCAACTACCTGTTATCAACAGGTCATTGACATAGAGGCCTAGTATAAGCAATTCACTCTTGCTTCTTCTTACATATATTCCATGTTCAGATTTGCACTTTACAAATTTCTTCTCCCTTAGAAAGCCATCTATTTTCTTGTTCCAAGATCTTGGAGCTTGTTTAAGTCCGTATAGGGCTTTATGTAGCCTGTACACTTTTCTTTCTTCGCCATGTTTCACAAACCCAGCTGGTTTTGCAACATAAACTTCTTCTTCTAAGGGGCCATTAAGGAATGCATATTTCACATCCATCTGACACATCTTCCAGTTGTTCATGTTTGTTATACCAACAACCAACCTGATTGTTTCGATCCTAGCAACAGGTGTAAAAACTTCATCGAACTCGATTCCTTCTTTCTAAAGAAATCCTTTTGCCACAAGTCTCGCCTTGTGTCGAGTCACTTCTCCTTTGGGATTCAACTTCACCTTATATACCCACTTCACATTGATTTCCTTCTTGCCTTGGGGCAATTCGACAAGTGACCAAGTGTTATTGACTTCGATTGACTTCAGCTCTTCGTCCATTGCTTTCATCCACTTCGAATCTTTCAATGCCTCAACTGCATTGACAGGTTCGAAATCTATGTAAAAAGCATAATGTACCAACTCCCCTTCTTCATCGACCACATCATCTGATGTAATCACACATTCTTGCAACCTTGCAGACATGTGTCTTATTCTTTGAGGTCTGCTTGTACTTGCTTCACCTCTGACTTCTTCTTGTCAGACTTCTCTTTCGACTTCACTAGCTGGTTCATCACAAAAGATTCTCACTGAATCTTTCTTGACATTCTCAGTCCAATCCCACTCTTTAAGCTCATCTATGATCACGTCCCTGCTGATCACTACTTACTTATTCATTGGGTCAAACAACTTGTATCCTCTAGTCGAATGATACCCTATCAGGATCATCTGACTGAACTTCTCATCAAGTTTTCTTCTCAACTGATCTGGCACATGTCTATGTGTTATAGATCCAAACACCCTTAGATGACTCAAGCTAGGCTTGACACCAGACTAACATTCTTCTGGCGTGATTCCTTCTAACTTCTTCGTCGGACATTTGTTCAGGATATATGTCGTAGTTGACACAGCTTCTCCCCATAATTCTTTGGGTAGATGCTTGCCTTTCAACGTACTTCTAACCATATTCATAATGGTTATGTTCTTCCTTTCTGCGACTCCATTCTGCTGTGGAGTGTAGGGTGGCACCACCTCATGCACAATCCCTTCTTTCATATATAATGCATTGAAGTCTTTCGACACATATTCTCCACCATCATCAGGTTCTCAAAATCTTGATCTTTTGACCGCTCTTTCTTTCGACCATAGATTTAAACTTGGAAAATACCTCGATCACTTCACTTTTCTTCTGGATCAGGTATGACCATAATTTCTGACTGAAATCATCTATGAATGTAACAAAGTATTTGTTACCTCCAATCGAATCCACCTGGAGAGGACCACATACATCAGAGTATATGACTTCAAGAATTGCCTTCGACCTGTTTCCTGCATCCTTACTGAAGTTGTTCTTATGCTGCTTTGCCTGCACACATTCTTCACACACTTTGTTTGGAATGTCGATTTTTGGTAATCCTGAAACCATATTTCTTCTCTTCAAATCTCTGATGTCTTTGAAATTGAGATGGCCAAGTCTGTAATGCCATATCCATTCATCTTTGTTGGCTGCTGTTGCAAGGCGCTTATGCTCCATCACATTTAGTTCAATCTTGAAGGTTCTATTCTGAGACACTTGAGCCTTCAAGATCAACCTTCTATTTGAGTCGAGAACTCTCATCATCTTATCTTTGATTGACACTTTATAGTTCTTTTCGACCAACTGCCCTATGCTGAGCAAGTTACTCTTCATGCCTGGTATGTACAACACATTTGAAATTACTGACCTCTTGCCATCTTTCCTCATAATCAGAACATCACCAACACCTTCAGCTGCTAGAGTGTTGTCATTTGTAAATTTCACCATGTTCTTCATTGAAGGCTTTATGTTGACAAACCAATCTTTTCTTCCAGACATGTGTGATGAGCATCCTGAGTCCAAGTACCACTGGTCCTTGAATCTCTCTTCTTCTCTTGTTGTAACCATCAACAACGTCTCTTCTTCTTCATGTTTCACCAGCTTTGCATAAGTTTCTTGATTCTTCTGCTTTTATGGACAATCACTAGAATATTGACCATACTTCTGAAAATTGTAACACTGAATGTGACTCTTGTCTGGTTTTTGACCACCACCTCTTCCTCTACCTGCAACACCACCTCTTTGGTTGCCTTAGTTCTAGGGTTTTCTCTGATTCGACCAGTTTTCTTCTTGCTGATTTCAACCAGTCGAATTGTTGTAGCCTCCTCTGCCTTTGTTGCCATTCCAACTTCCTTTGTCTTTTCTTTCTTTTGTTGATTGAGCTTGCAAAGCCATATCACTCTTCGACTTTCCTGCAGCTCTTTCAGCCATTCTTTGTTCATGAGATTCAAGCGTCCCTTGAAGCTCTTCCTTTGTCAATTTTGACAAATCTTTCAACTCTTCTATGGCTACTACCACGTGGTCGAACTTTGGAGCCAACGACCTCAAGATCTTTCCAACAACAGATCTTGATGTCAACACTTCTCCACATACCTTGATCTGATTCACCAGTTTCGTAACCTTGGTGAAGAAATTCGTTATACTTTCATTGTCTTCCATTTGAAGCAATTCATACGTTCTTTTGTGAGTTTTTAACCCACCTCTTTCACCTTCTCCGCGCCTCCAAACGATTTCTCCATAATTTCCCATGCTTCTTTCGCTGACTCTGCATCACTAACCTTTTCAAACTTATCTGCATCAACATATTGATGGATTATAAAGAGAGATTTATAATCTTTCTTCTTCAATTCTTTATGTGCAGCCTTTTCTTGATTTGTCACGGCTTCTGCAAGCGTTGCTACTCTTTCCTTCACAAGATCCCAAAGATCTTGATAACAAAACACAACCTTTATCTGCTTGCACAAATTCTCATAATTGTTGTTCTTAAGAATCAGAAGATTTGCTGGAAAATGCCCGTTTGGATGATTCGTTGCCATGGTGATTTTCTTCCCACGAATCGATGAACCGGAGCTCTTGATACCAGATGTTGGAAATCCCCCAAAACCTATGGAGAATTTCAATCAATCTTGATGAACAAGATTGTTATTACCCACACAATAGCAATGAAAAGAGAAGAACAATGGAGAATGAAAGTTTATAGAACGATGAAGAAGAAGAATAATAAATTTCTACAGAGTTTCTCTCTATCCACAAACTGTGGAAAATTTGTTATTCACTTTGCAACTGCAAAATACTGTGAATACAATGTGTTGTGAATACTCTATTCACCTCTATATGAAAATAAGGGTTACTCCCTCTATTTATAGATTTAGGTTAACTTGTACCTCAAATCAAAGCCCAAAACTATACAAACCCAAAATTATAAAAGCCCAAAATAGCTAACACTACTTAACACACTAGGTGGTTGGACACTTCCTTACTCTGTCGAGCAACCTGCTTCGACACAAGGAATTACAATTCAACAATAAAGTTTGTGTGATTGACAAAACACTTAAAGGTTTTTCAAAGATTATGAGGGTTCTGCAAAGTTATTTGCAAATTAAGAGAGAGAGTAAAAATAATACTTTGATTCAAGTCAAATCTTGATCTAAGTGATCGGAGTAAAGTCAATTTGTGATCCGAGTCACATTTTCCAAATTGAATTTTCAAATAAAAAACTCTTTCATGATTTGAGTCAAACTGTGACTCAAGTCAAAACACTTAATAATTTAAGTAATATAAGGACTTTCCTCGAGTCGCACTTTTAGTGCTAAATACCAATTTTTAAAACTTAACTTATGATTTAAGTTAAACTTTTTTTTCTCTAACTTTAATCACTTTGCATTGATTACTTGATTTATGACTGCAAAATATATTAATGTAAAATTCTCAAATATAAAAAATGTCCAAAGAACTAATGGCAAGAGACTCGATCAATAAAACAAACAAACAACAAAACCCTAAAAATATTCAAAAATACCGTAGGAACAATTTAAGGGCCCGTTTGAATGAGTTTTAGTTTTTAATTTTTAAAAACTATTTTGGAAATTAAGTTTTAAAAAACAGTTTTGAGGAAAAAACATGTTTGGTAATCTAATTTTTAAAAATTGTTTTAAAGTTGAACATCGTTACAAATTTGCCATTGATGAATATAATACCATTTTTTCTTGTTTTGTCCTCTTCCTAATTTTCAAAACTAAAAATCAAAAAATCAAAATCTCTAAAACCTATTTTAGATTTTTAGTTTTAAAAACTCACAAATAGAAAATAGTTTTGAGAAATAGTTTTATAAAATTAGACTACCAAACAAATTTTATAATTTTTAATTTTTAAAAACTAAAAAACAGTTTTCCAAAATCATATCAAACAGGCCCTAAGTATCTATTTTTCTAATCTCCTTTTCAAGCTATTCTCTTCCCATCTTCCTAAAAAAATCGAACAAAAAGGGTTTTAACATAAACCGAGTTTAGTGCTATGACCCTTAATTGCTAGGAAACATCAAAGCAATTTCTATTTTTATTCAACTAATAGTGGGCTGGTGAAAAGCATCAATTAACCCACTTAGATGACTCCACTTTCTTTGCAGCTGAAAAATAATAATACAATAACAACATTACATGTACCATATAAATTCATAAAATTAAAAATCACCCCTTTGTATTAAAATAATCTTATTTGTTTAAGAGGGAATAGATCATGATAAGTGGTTAATAAAATCAAGTTTTTAATAATGATAACGACCGAAAGGCTTTTCTTACCTATCTTCCGTAGTGTACTTGGAGTAGTAGATCTATAGTGCATGCATATATTTAACTTTATCTTTTATTTTAAAAGAAAATAAAAATCATATATATATATATATATATATATATATATATATATATATATATATATATATATATATATATATATATCTTGTGTTAATGTGATTTTTAATTTCTTGGCCTTGTGCAATCTATATACCTTACTTTCTTGGCCTTGCTTCACAAACCCAATTGATTGTACTACATAAACCTCTTCATCTAGAGGGCCATTCAGGAATGCATATTTCACACCCATATGACATATATACCAGTTATTCATGTTTGTTAGACCAACCACCAGCCTGACTATTTCGATCCTAGCAACTGATGCAAAGACTTTATCAAAGTCAATTCTTTCTCTCTGAAGAAATCCTTTGGCTACAAGTCTTGTTTTGTGTATGGTTACTTATCCTTTTGGATCTGACTTCACTTTGTATACCCACTTCATATTATTTGCCTTCTTGCCTTGGGGAAATTCGATTAGTGACCAGGTATTGTTAACTTCTATGGACTTCAGTTCTTCATTCACCGCCTGCATCCATTTCGAGTCCTTCAATGCCCCAATTACATTGAATGGCTTAGTATATATATGTAAAGCATAACGAACAAGTTCCCCTTCATCATCGACCACGTCATCTGATGTAATCACACGTTCCTACATCATTGCAGGCATGTTTCTATTTCTTTGAGGTCTCATTGTGTCTGCTTGTCCTATTACTTCTTCTTGTCGATCTTCTTTGTCAGCCTCACTAGCTAGTTCATCATATAGGATTCTCACTTAATCCTTCTTAAAATTGTTTTCCCAATCCCACTCCTTCAGATGGCTTAAGCTAGGATTGACACCAGACCAACATTCTTCTGGTGTGATTCCTTCTAACTTCTTAGTCAGACATCTGTTCAAGATGTATGTTATAGTCGACACAACCTCACCCCAAAGATGATTAGGTAAATGCTTATCTCTTAGCATAATCCTTACCATATTCATGATGGTTTTATTCTTCCTCTCCGCAACTCCATTTTGATATGGAGTGTATGATGGAACCATCTCCTTCACAATCCCTTATTTCTCACAAAATGCATCAAAATATTTTGACACATATTCTCCACCACCATTTGTCCTTAGAATTTTTAAGCTTTCGACCGCATTGTATTTCCACCATAGATTTAAACTTTGTGAATACCTCAAACACATCACTTTTCTTCTTGATTAGGTATGTCCATAATTTTTGACTGAAATCATCTATGAATGTGACAAAAGTATTTGTTACCTCTAATCAAATCTTCTTGGATAGGCCCACACACATTTGAATATATGACTTCAAGAATTGCCTCCGACTTGCTTCCCGCATCTTTGTTGAAGCCATTCTTGTGTTGCTTTGTTTGAACACATTCTTCAGACACTTCATTTAAAATATCGATTTCTGGTAATCCTGAAACCATGTTTCTTCTTTTCAGATTTCTGATGTCTTTGAAATTGAGATGGCTAAGTCTGTAGTTCCATAGTCATTCATCTCTACTAGCTATAGTTTCCAGACACTTGTGCTCCACCACATTGATTTCAATCTTGAAGGTTCTATTCTGAAACGTAGGTGCCTTTAAGATTAACCTTTCACCCGAGTCGATAACTCTCATAATCTTATCTTCAATTAACACTTTATAATTTTTCTCAATCAGTTGCCCTATGCTGAGCAAAATGCTTTTCATGCCTGTTATGTATAGTACATTAGAAATTACTGGATTTTTTCCAACTTTTCTCATAATCATAACATCATCAATACCTTCAGCACTCATGGTTTTTTCTTGCAAATTTCACATTGTTCTTAATCGAGGGACTTATATTGACAAACCAATATTTCCTTCTAGTCATGTGTGATGAACAACCTGGGTCCAAGTACCATCAATCCTTGAGTCTTTCTTCATCTTTCATTGTGATAATCAACAAAATATTTTCTTCTTCGCGTTTTGCAAGTCTTGCATCACTTTCTTGATTTTGTTTATTGCCTCCTCGACATTGACTTGTATAATGTCCATACTTCTGACAGCTGTAACATTGAATATGGCTTTTATCAGGTTTTCTTCCACTGCCTCTTCCTTTACCTGCAACGCCACCTCTATAATTGCTTTGATTTGAGGGTTGTCTCTGATTTGATGAATTTCCTTCTTGTTGGTTTCCTCTACCAACCGAATTGTTGTAACTTCCTCTACCTTTGTTACTATTCCATCTTCATTTTCCTTTCTTTTCTTTTGTTGAATGCGCTTGCAGAGTTATATCACTCTTTGTCTTGCTTGCATATCTTTCAGTCATTCTTTGTTCATGAGATTCAAGCGTCCCTGAATCTCTTCTTTTTCATACTTGATAAATCCTTCGATTCTTTTATGGATATTATCACATGATCGGATTTTAGAGTTAATGACCTCAAGATCTTTGTAACTACTGATCTTGATGTCAACACTTGTCAACACATCTTGATTTGATTCATCAGCCTCATTACTCTATAAAGAAATCAGCGATATTTTCACTTTCTTCCATCTGAAATAATTCATACGTTCTTTTGTGAGTTTGTAACCTCACCTATTTCACATTCTCAGTGTCTCCAAATGTTTTCTCTAGGATGTCTTGTGCTTCCTTTGTTGGGTCTACATTACCAACTTTCTCAAAGTTGTCTGGATCAACGCATTGATGAATTATAAAGAGAGTTTTATAATCTTTCTTCTTCAAATATTTGTGTACAACCTTTTATTCATTTGTAGCATTCTCTCCAATTGGTGTTACTCCATTCTTCACAAGATCCCAAAGATCTTGATAACAAAAAATAACCTTCATCTATTTAGACCAATTTTTACAATTCTTACCATTCAAAATTGGAAGATTTGCTGGAAAATGCCGGTTCGGATGAGAAGTCATTGCATCATGCTTCCCCAAACCTCAGCTAGAGCTCTAGATATCAGATTTTGGAAATTAATCCCAATCAGGAAGGTAATTCGAATCAATCTTGATAACCAAGAATCAATCTTTCTAATTGATCATTCCTCATTCTTCATTCGAGTGATTCAACCACACCTTGATTGCAAGATGATTCCGCCACACAATGATTTGAGAAGAAAATAAATCCGTAAAAGTGAAGTGGGGAAGAAAATATAAATTAGGATTCTGGGAGAAAAGAAAGAAAATGGATCAAATTCTACAGAGTTTTTCTCTGCGTTTATTCTAACTTTCTCTTGTTGTGTGTTATTTACACTGATATGGTACCTCCCTATTTGTAGATGAGATTACTTTCACACAAAGTAATCTCTAACTAACTTACAAATGCTAAGTTGTAACTCTGACGAGGTTAACTTCTTCGACGACGACAACAACAACAATGACAATACTTCGGCAAGTTGTATTTGACTTTCTGTCGAATATACAGTTAATACAAACTTTGTTCGACTTTATCGAATGCACGCTATTTCGACTCTGTCGAACACACTTATTTTTGACACAAAAAATTACATATTTAACGATCATTACATCAACCACGAAAGTTTAACTCAGAGTCTATCGAGTCAACCTTCATGAATCCATATTGATTATAGATATCATATTACATTTTTTAAATATTAAAATGAATTTAAATTTTGGACTAATTTTTCCCTTTAGTTATGAATATTTGCTTTCATTTGTTTTCACGTCTATCAAAGTTCACACATAATATATAATATCAAAATATTGCTTACAAATTGACATGTGATTATGTGAATACCACAAGAGAATTTAAATAAAAACAATCCTCACCGATCAATAACCATTTAAATTTCAGATTACAAAATGAACATCATTGTAAAACAAATGAAAATGTTATTAAAAAAGAAAACAACATTAAATTATGTTTCATGATTAGTCCTAATCTGATGGCTGAAGTCATGAGTCATATACATGTATATCAACAATCAAACTTTGTTACATTTATCACACATGGATTCCTCAACTATAACAACCACATGTGAGTTCTCAATCATAGGATCAGGTTCAACACATTCACAAGTTGGAGATTGTGACACTTCTTTAGGTTTTTTTTCATCATCCGAAGAATCAAAATTTATAAGTGTAGCAAGAACATTAACAGAATCTGCAATTTTCTCTGTGCAATCAACAACATCAATTAGCAATGAAGCCACTGTCACAACTGGTATAACTGATAAAAGATCGGTTTCTTTCCATAAACTTGATTGAAGCAATGAATTCAGGATTTTCACCGCGGCTTTCGAGTTCGCAATGTGGGTATCATGTGATGATTTCTTTGTCATTGTTTTGATTGATAAACTCAATTGTTTCAATGCCAAGCTTGATTCGAAACACATTTCTGTGCATAGTTCTTGAATTGTACTATGAATTTCGGCCGATCCCTGCGTAAGGTACAACAAAAATATTAGGTCGAATTAATTAACACATATTTAACATTTTCTAGATATTTTCTTAGATTTAATTACGATTTAATCTTAGATTTATTGTCTCGGAACCATTATATCAAGATCAGACATCGATTTTAAAGTATGGTTTACATCGATGTTGTCTGATGTTAACCTAATGATCCTGAGATATTGAATGCGGAAAGAATGTGTCCGCATTCGATTCAAATTTAAGGTTTAGATTTATGATATAGGATGTATACTTTAATATCAGAGTTGAGTTGTTCCTTTAAAGCTTCCATTCGATAAGCACATTGACGCGAAAGTGCGCCGATTTTGAGATATTGACTCCATGGATGACGAAATTTGAACTTGCCATGACCTGGTTCCCACCTTGCAAAATTGGCCTATACACAAAGTATTAGACATTTTCTATAAAAAAATTTAATCTAGGAGAAGAAATATGTGACAATTACTTTAATTACCCACCAAAGACTCTTCATTACTTTTAGCATTGAGAATGCTTTTATAACCTTCAAGATAAGACATTTTATCTTTAGATTCTTCTTCCTTTGTTGTTTTGAAGTACTCATCAACAAATGCTGCAAAATACAACTCTATTAGATATATTTTTAAGTAAAATTCGTTCAGGCTCCAAAGTTTTAAAAAAAGTGTTTGTGACCACGAAAGTGACTACAACAAAATAGTTTTGGCAGGTGTCGATATGTTATCAATGTTTTTATATTAAATGATAAATTATGATTAATTCACACCGCGGTGACGGCAATCAGGGCCGCAACTCATATATCGATCGAAATTGCAAAAATCTGTATACGATCGCGATCGTTTTTTAAAATCCTATTAGTCTCTACACGCAACTGCAAAGACTAATTTCTCGAATCCATAAAAAAGACTAAATAGACTGTAATACTCTCATTCAAAAAAATATAACACTCATGTGTACTTAGAATTTGATTCAAACCTAAGACTTATACATAAGTTGGAAGAGATTTCTTACTATGGGATCGAAGTATACTTAGGCATATAAGGTGTTATTTATTATTTACTAGTAAGCAACGTTCATGATGACATGTAGTTTTTGGTATAGTAAAATGAAATTTATAATACTATGGAGATAAACTAACCTTCTAAGAAGTCACCAAGTGTTTGTAACTTTTGAGCAATGGAATAGTGCAATTCTTCACCAGCCCAAACAGGACAAACAAAAATAGAAATCATCACACAAGCAGAACCTCCAAGAAAAATAGTTGTTAATCTTTTGTGAGCCATTTTCACTACTTCATCATCACGAAATCCAGATACAGATATCAAAGAGAATGTCAAGATAAATATAAGCATCCCATAATCATATCTTGTTTTCACTTTGGGAAAGAACCTTATAAATGATGCTATAGCAGCTGCAAAAACAAAACAACAACAAAATTAAAACACTATTAATTTTTTCAAAATTTTTTTTTTTTTATATCTCTATTAGTCACTAAATTCACGCATTCGGGTCATTTTTGACCCTTTGATCAAGATCAGATAATTCAATAAAATACATATTTTAATTTGAAATATCAAACCTAAATTTAAATTATCTGATCTTGATTGAACTGTGTAAACATGTGGTTTATTGTCTGCACGGAAACTCGGTCTCATTATTATTTAATTATTTGGTTGGTTTACCTTGTAGGAATACAAAGAATCCAATTAGAATAGGTTCTCCTGTCTCTCCTGATAAGCTAGCTAAGTAATGAGCACCAACACCTAAAGCACCAGCTGCCAATGTTGCCATTGTTCTATTCAAACCTTTACCTAAGGTAGCTCCTAAAAATGTCACATATTACACACGCACACATAGTTAGTAAGAAGTTAAACAAATTTAATTTATATAAAATTTTGTTCCATGGTGCTCAGTAAATCCTAACTCAACTAACAAAAATCGATATTACTAAGTTGAACACTATCATCAGACAAAGTTCGCTATGACCACTTTGTCTGCAAATATGATAAAAAAATGTGATTATGCAAACTCACCAACTGTGTACTCAAAGACTACTACAACAGTCATCACAGCCCACATTGCTGAAAGACCAAAATTCTCATAAAGGGGTTGATAGTAGTAAAATAGAGACACCAAAGAGATTGCAAGACCAACTTTTAGTGAATGAATCACTTTTCTTGGATCATCTTGTGCTATCTCTTTTGACAACTTACAAATGCATAACACCTTCTTCATTACAACCTTTGGCAAAATCATTATCTTTTCCAATCCTCTTACTAGTGCACATGGTTTCTCTTGGTCTGTGTTTGGAGACACCATGTTGTAAAGAAAATGGTGACAAGAACAAAAGAATATTTGAAGATGTTGTGCTAATGCTATGCTACTTGGATTTTCTTATGTTCACCTTAAATGTTTGTTTGTGTGTACTTATAGAGAGAGTAGTAAGAGAAAGTACCTCATTCAAGTTTTCAAGAATAATAATTTAGCTTTTATTTTTATTTTTAATTTAACCCATTATTTCAAGGAGATATTATTAATTTGGAAATTTATAAAATAGTAAAAAAATTTAATCCAAAATTTTGAATTATAATAGATACGACTTGAGTTATCTAACCCTCTCTAAATATATTTCATTCATTTTACAATAAATGTGTCATTTCGTTATTTACCTTTATTCCATTCGATTTCAGTTCACTTCAATTTATTTTATTTTTTTCTGTTTATTTTAAATATTTCAAACACACTCTTAAAATAAAATTTATATTTGAATTTTTCTTAATAGTTTGTCATTAACTAAAGTTCAATAATCAAATGTGTTAAAACATTGAAAAAAATGAGATAGAGGGAGCAGACATAGTATGTCTAAAATCTTATTTTACTCTAAAAAAAAATAAGTGGGGCGAGTTCGACAAACCTTCCATCTTCAAAATCCGAAAATTATATAAATTTATATTAATATTTAGATATAAAAAAATGATAAATAATAAAGGATGTGGATTTAAAATCTTAATTACCTCATCAAAAAATACAAACAAAATTGATTATGCTGGGAATCTTATCTATTTTGCCACTCTTAATTCAATCATTTATTTAATAATTAAATAATATAAATATGGATTAGTGGTTTAAATTGTACGGTTAAAGTACAAATACAGAGACATATTTGATTACTAAAGTGGATGAAACTACATAAGGTGGAAAGGCTAAGTATTTGTCATAATTCTTTTAATAAAGAAATATGAAATAATGAAGTTTATGCTATACGACAAAAGATGACAATGATGTGCATTTTATGAGACGTGTGTGGATGTTACACATTGCAAGTAGCCATAGCCAACAAGTCTTGAAATGTAAAATCAAAAGGTAGAGACAGTTGGCTTTATTTGGGGTGAAAGTTGAAGGCAAATAAGGAAAGAAAAGAAAAGTGACTGTGGCAAGTTGAAATTAATTAAGGTGTAAAAATTGAAATTGTGTGATTGGAATACAGCTAATGGTAACAAGATCATGGAGTAATGGTTTAGATGATGATGACTCTATCTTGATAAGTATTCTGAAATATATTCCATTCTTTCAAAACAATTCATAGGTTTATGATACGAGCTGTATGATCAAGCATAGATGATTAGTGATTAATTTTAACTTTGTGATTGCGTGAGATTTGTTATTGCAATTAAATCTAAATTTGGAAATGATTGTAAGGGTTGGATTGGATTCTATCCAACTTAAATTCTATGATAATATTACATTCTATTCAAGATTTATTGAGTTACTTGCAATTAAGTCTCTACCATTAAGTTTTGATGATGGATTTTTCCTTTTGGAAAAGGTGGTAGAATTTAATTAGGAAAGATTTGGAGATTATATTTTGATCAGTTTAATTGTTTTGTATGTCTATCTTGTAATTTGTGTCTTATCATGTGACTTTGATTTTTAAGACTAAGAGTCTGTTTGAAATGTATTTTAAATTTTTGAAAATTTAAAATTTAAAAACTTGTTTGAATATAATGTTTTGAAAAAGTATTTTCAAAAATTATTTTTTATTTTTCAATTTTTAAAAGCAAAAAAGCAAAATAGTTTAGTTGTGTTTTACTTCTTATTTTTCAGTTTTTAATATTATAAAATTTGAAGAAAAAGCATAAAAAATTTATAGTTTTTATTAATGACATTGATGTAATTTTAATAATTTATATATTTTTAAAATAAGATAATAAAATGTATTTAAAAGAGTATGATTTTTTTATTCATGTATGCTCTTTTTATGTATAAGTAACCTTTTCAAATATGTTTATTTATTTTAGTTAATTTTTTTTTGTATTTCTTAATTATTTTTACTATATAACTTTTTTTCTTCTATTAAACGTGCAATCCCATTTTTTTTTTCTTATTATTATTATATTTCTTAATTTTATTTTAAATCCCCAAAGTAATAAAAATTCACTTTCATATAAATTTATTCACTATTTTGAAAATCAAATTAGTCATTTAATCAATGAGAGTATTGAATCACTGATTTGTTGGTTGAACCACTATGTCATTGGTCGAACCGCATGACTAAACCAGATTAATCTAGTTATTCGGTTGAATAAACCACTCTCTATGAAAAAATGTATAGTTATTAAATCGGTCGAACCAAATGATTCCGTCTCTAAAAAAATCACGACACTATAAAATTTTAAAATTTCAAAATATCATAATTTAACAAATTTATTCTTTAAACTCAAATTCTAAACATATTCACCGCACGCACAACAAAATAGTACATAATACAAATCTAAATAAAATAAACTCGAATAACAAAATAATCCATTGTCTAATAAATTAGATTTAAGGAGTGAAAGGTGTTCCAATTAAGTTTTAAGCAAAATCTAATTACATTTTAATTTAATTTTTTTTATCAAAACGACATCGTATTTTGTGAAAAAAAAGCAAGCAATTAATCTGTCGATTTTTAAAAATCGACAGTTCTTTAATTTTTACCGATTTTGACCGATTTGGTCAATTCTCAATTATTTAATAGATTATTCGATCCATCAATCGAACCATACCAATGACCCCTTTGATTTTTGATTCGATCGGTTCAATCGATAGGTCCAATACGGTTTCTAAAACATTGAATTTATCTCTTTGACTTTGAAATATTATATAGCTAAATCTTATTAATACTATTTTTTCTTTTTTTAATGTTCTTATAATTTATTTAAATTTAAATTTAATTTTTATTTTATTTTATTATTTAATTTTTTAACACAATATTTTCTCCTCCATACTTTATATCAAATTCTGCATGGTCATTACAACTTTATATATTTTTAAATTTTTTAAAGTATTAAAAATTATCAAAGTTATTAAAAATAATTAATTTCTATTTTGTTTAAGAGAAACGTTATTAAAAATAATAATTAAAAAATTAAAGAAAAATATTCATCAAACAAGTGTTATGTGATTTATAAAATTAAAAATTGCTTTAATCAAATTATTTGTATTCGAACAAATATCAATTAATTTTCTTAAGTTTGTAATATTTTATATAATAAAATAAATTTTAAAAATAGATGACAAAATATGTATTTTTATTTTCTTCTTAAAATACTATTAAAAAATTAGACTATTAAAATTGAAAAGTGTTTCAAACAGACCCTAAGTCTGATTTTCAATTGAGAGAGTTTAGGTCAGTTTCTCTGGTGTGATCTTTGTATAAGTTTGTGGTTAAAGTATTGTCTGTTAAATTTGAGATGCTGACGGATAAGCTTAATTTCCATAGTCAATCAACATTCCTCAAAGGAAGATTGTTGGTTGAGAGAGTGATGGTCGTGAATGAAGTGATTGAGTATTCCTAAAGTACAAAGAAACATTGTCTTATTTTTAAGGTGAATTTTGAGAAAGTGTACAACCAATTTATGTTTTATGGATTATATACTTATCAGATTTGGGTTTGATAAGAAGTAGATGTCCTGGATGACAGGTTGTGTGTGTTTTTTTTGAAATATTGCGGTTCGGGTTACTAGGTGTCCAACTCAAGAGGTTAGCATACAAATGTGTCTAAATTAAAGGGATCTTCTAGCTCAGACTTGGTGGCTTAGTTTCTCGGACTGTCGAGATTAATCTTTACTCTGTGTTTAGGGTAAGATCCTTTAATTTGGTGGTTTCGGAGGCCCTAACAATTCGGAACTTGTGGAGTACTGAAGTGGTCCTTAAGGGTTTTGAGATGACTTCGAGTCTTCAGGTTAATTTCTTTGAGAGTAGTCTTATATGAGTTAATATGAACCCTATCTCTTTGGATTCTGCGAGTGATTTTCTTTGCAATAAGATCGAAACCCTCCCATTTAAGTACTTATGTTTTCTTGTTGGTGTCAATCCCCGACTTGAAACTACTTGGGACCCATTAGTCAATGTTATAAGCAAGAGACTACTCTTGATAGCACAAATATATCATTTTGGTGGTCAAGTGGTTTTACTTAATCCAGTGTTCAATGCTATCCCCATCTTCTATCTGTATTTTTTAAAGATGATTGTGAAGGTTTGAAAGGAAATAGTAAGAATTCAAAGAAGGTTTTCATGGGGAGGAGTGAAAGGAGGTGTTAAGATCTCTTAGGTCTAGTTGGAGACAATGTACAAACCTAATAGTACAAGGGAATTAAGGGTTAGGGATTTCTCGCTGGTGAAATAGTCATGTTGGCTAAATTGAGATGGAGATTGATTACAAGTGCTTTTGGTATTTGTTGAGATATTCTTGTAGTTAGATATGGTTAAATTGTTTTTTCTGTTTAGGGGGGATCTCGTTCTTCCCATCAGTTTCTACTTTGTAGAAAAATGCGTCTCTTCTTGGTTTCAAAGATGACGACTGTAACACCCTTTTTTCTACCCCAAAATACTTAACATGTAATCAGAGTAAATAAGCACGCATATAAACAAAAGGGCGTCACATCGACGTTTTCAAAAACTAGAAGCTTTCAAAAACCAACATCATTCATCATCAATATACAATACACCTGGTCATTCAAAATAACACATTTCAATTATCATGAATATTCAAGAATATGCGTTCGCAGCGGAAAATAATGAATACTCATGCATTTCATAAAATGATCCATGTCCCATACCATGATCATCTCTCAATAATCTCTTCAAGATAAAATAAAACAAGTAATGACATAATGCATATCCAAATAAGATATGAGTTCAATACTACTAATCTACCCAGTGTTACATGACCAGAGCATTGACTCACTACCTAGTCTCCAAACTAGAATACGGAAGCTCTACGGCTAAACCTCGAATGAGCTACCTTCCACTTACTTCAGCAATACTACTCCTGAGTATCTGCACGATACCCATGTAAAGGTAACATTCAAACAGAAAGGGTGAGAATTCAAATCATTATGAAGAAGCATAATGATTGAATCAACAACTTAAGGAATTCATCACACTTCGTATAACCATGTAAATGATATTAATCAACATTTATTTCACATGTTTCAAACATCCATCAAAACTCAAGGAGTACAATATTAAAATCCAATACTATATTCCCAAATATTACACATAACTACAATTATCACATAATCACATATTTTTCCAAGTTATGTATCCAAACATCACCAAATTCAATTACCATATCTCATACACACATCACAATCACATCAAGTTATGTACTCAAACATCACCAAATTCAATTACCATATCTCATACACACATCACAATCACAACAATGCATACACTCAATTATCACATGACTCTAATGTGACTCAATGCAACACATGTGACTCTATGCATGCGGTACCTCAATGTGAACCCAACGTTTCACCGCTTTCCGATTCAATATCTAGAATCCAAGCCACCACGTCTATTTCCAATTAAGGATCAACGTCTGCTACGCCTATTTCCAATTAAGGATCAACGTCTACATGGACCCAACGTTCCACCGCTTTCTGATTCAACATCTAGAATCCAAGCCACCACGTCTATTTCGAATTAAGGATCAACGTCTGCTACGCCTATTTCCAATTAAGGATCAACGTCTATTTACCACGCCTATTTCCAATTAATGATCAATGTGTGCTACCATGTGAACCCACAGTTTCACCGCTTCCACTATGAAGCCGACCATGCATGCCATGAATGAATGTACAAATATCAATACATATGCAATTAAGATCATCTCTACCATCTTAACATTCCACATATCACCATAATTCAACTCTATGAATTATTCATCAATGGTACATATACACATTCATAATAATATATCATTCACAATCCACCAATGGTACATATACACATTCATAACAATATATCATTCACAATCCACCAATGGTACATATACACATTCATAACAATATATCATTCACAATCCACCAATGGTACATATACACGTTCATAAAATTATATATCATTCACAATCCACCAATGGTACATATACACATTCATAACAATATATCATTCACAATCCACCGATGGTACATATACACATTCATAACAATATATCATTCACAATCCACCATTGGTACATAAACACATTCATAACAATATATCATTCACAATCCACCAATGGTACATATACACATTCATAACAATATATCATTCACAATCCACCAATGGTACATATACACATTCATAACAATATATCATTCACAATCCACCAATGGTACATATACACATTCATAACAATATATCATTCACAAATATAGGCTAATTATCAAATATGTACACATAGATTTCATCCCAAAACGAATACAGCATTTAAATCTCAATTTTCCACTTTTCAAACAGTGGTAACCGGTTAACGCTCGGTGAGTAACCCGTTACTCAGTTTAACAGAATGCAGATTTTTAAGCAAGTAACCGGTTAACGCTCGGTGGGTAACCCGTTACTCAGTTTAACAGAATGCAGATTTTTAAGCAAGTAACCGGTTAACGCTCGGTGGGTAACCGGTTACTGTAAAACAGAATGCAGAATTTTCTGTGTTTTTCATTGTTGGAGGACTTTCGGACCTCCGATTTCGATTTCGTAAAAAGCTACACGTTCAGAAAATCATAACTCATACAATACCATAATTATATAATGTTAATTTTCAGTTTTAACACAATTAAATCACCACAATCAAGAGTACTCATCAAACCTAACAATTCCAAACAACCATACAACATTAGGGATTTTAACCTAAACATACAACTATCCATTGACCTGATCATACTAACCCATAACAATAAGGATTTCCCCCTTACCTCTTCAATTTTTTGGAAACCTTAGCTCCTCTCTTGTTCTTCCCCTCTTCTCCTTACTTTTCCTCTTCTCTTTCTCTATTGTTGTCAAATGATCAAATGAATCCTAATTCTCACTCTCCTCCTCTTATTTATAGTATTATATTTGGGCTTAAAGCATAAGAACTCTAATTTAATCAATAGACCCAATAAGACCTAATATTTAAATATCTCTAATTAGTTCAATTATATTAAACTAACACAATATACTCACCAAGTTAATTAATATAATTAATTATTCTACTACCTAACAACCAATTAATTAATTAACACTCCAAATAAATAAAATAAAATATAATAATAATAATATAAGAATTAAATACTAAAAATCGGGTTGTTACAACTCTCCCCCACTTAAAAGATTTTCGGCCTCGAAAATTCACCTCAAACGAACAACTCCTGATACGATTCCTTCATCTTATCCTCGAGTTCCCAAGTAATATTGCCATTGGCGACTCCGCCCCATATCACTTTCACCAAAGCAATCTCCTTACCACGAAGCTTCTTCACTTCTCGATCTTCAATTCGCATAGGTGATGTATCAATCGTCAAATTGTCCCTCACTTGAACATCATCTAATGGAACAACATGCGATGGATCCGCAATGTACCTCCTCAATTGAGACACATGGAACACATCATGAAGATTAGGAAGTGACGGTGGCAATGCAATCCGATATGCCACTTCACCTACCCTCTCGGAAATCTGATAAGGACCAATGAAACGCGGCGTCAACTTACGCGACTTCAAAGCTCTACCAACACCCGTTATTGGCGTAACTCGAAGAAATACATGCTCATCTTTCTCAAACTCAAGAGCCTTTCTCCTCTTATAATGATAACTCTTTTGACGACTCTGAGAAGCCTTCATCTTCTCTTGAATCATCTTAATCTTATCCGTAGTCTCTTGAATGGACCTATGTCCAACCACAACACTCTCTCCCGATTCGTACCAACACAAAGGAGTTCTACACCTTCTACCATAAAGAGCCTCAAAAGGTGTCATTCCAATACTCGAATGGAAACTGTTGTTATACGTAAACTCGATCAAAGACAAGAAACTATCCCAATTTCCTCCTTGTTCCAAAACACACGACCTCAAAAGATCTTCAAGTGACTGAATAGTCCTCTCCGTTTGACCATCAGTTTGCGGATGATATGCCGAACTCAAACGCAACTTCGCACCCAAAGCACTTTGCAAACCTTCCCAAAATCTCGAAGTGAACCTTAGATCTCTATCCGAAACAATGCTCGACGGAATACCATGTAAACACACAATCCTTTCGATGTACAACTTAGCAAGTCTCTCCATCGAATAATCCATCCTTATCGGAATAAAATGAGCATATTTCGTCAACCTGTCCACAACGACCCAAATCGCCTCACAATTACTCGATGTTCTCGGCAAACCCGAAACAAAATCCATAGAGATACTATCCCACTTCCACTCGGGAATAGATAACGGTTGCATCAAACCAGACAGATTTTGATGTTCAATCTTTGACTTTTGACAAGTCAAACATGAATACACAAATTCCGCTACATCCTTCTTCATACCTTGCCACCAAAACATCTTCCTCAAGTCTTGATACATCTTAGTAGCACCAGGATGAATACTCAAACCACTTCTATGCCCTTCCTCAAGAATCCTCTATCTCAAATCCGCAACATCCGGAACACAAACTCGATCACGACACCTCATGATACCATTCTCATCAATCCGAAAGACACCACCTTTTCCTTGATTAATCAATGTCATAACATCGACTAATTTCAAATCTGACTTCTGACCTTCTCTAATCTCATCAAGAATGCCACACGTAAGCTTCAACATACCAAGCTTAACACACGAAGACGTCGCTTCACAAGCCAAACTCAAATCTCTAAATTGCTCCAACAATTCAAACTCTCGAATCATCAACATAGACATGTGCAATGACTTCCTACTCAATGCATCGGCTACAACATTCGCCTTTCCAGGATGATAATTCAAACCAAAATCATAATCTTTCAAGAATTCCAACCATCTTCTTTGCCTCGTGTTCAATTCTTTCTGATCGAACAAGTACTTCAAACTCTTGTGATCACTAAACTAAACACATCAAATCGCGATCCAAACAAATAATGTCTCCAAAGCTTCAACACAAACACAACGGCGGCCAACTCTAAATCATGTGTCGGATAATTCCTCTCATGAACTTTAAGTTGCCTTGAAGCATAAGCTACCACTTTCCCTTTTTGCATCAGAACACCTCCCAAACCCAACAAAGAAGCATCACAATACACAACGAAAGTTTCTAACGGATTCGGTAAAATCAAAATAGGAGCCGGAGTCAATCTTCTCTTAAGCTCTTGAAAATTCGCTTCACACTGCGAAGTCCAAATGAAAGCTTGACCTTTCCTAGTCAACTGCGTCAACGGTAACGACAACTTAGAAAATCCTTCAATGAACTTCCTATAATAACCAGCCAAACCAAGGAAACTTCGAATCTCAGCAACAGACTTAGGAGCTTCCCATTGAGATACAACTTCAATCTTCGTAGGATCCACAGAAATACCCCCACTCGAAATCACATGTCCAAGAAAACTTACTTCACTCAACCAAAATTCACATTTGGAGAGTTTAGCAAACAACTTCCTCTCTTTCAACACCGATAACACAACCTTCAAATGCTCGGCATAATCCTCTTCACTCTTAGAATAAATCAATATATCGTCGATGAACACAACAACAAACTTATCCAGATAATCACGAAAAATTCTATTCATATACTCCATAAATACCTCCGCAAACTTACAAACTATTGGCAATTCTTCAATCGTCCTCTTCTCACGAATATCCAAAGTTGCCAACAACATAAACAGCTCAGCACCATCTTGCATCGATTCATCAACTTGCTTAGCAGACACAACCAATCTTCCTTAGCACCAACCTCAGGAAAATAACCGTCTTCTCGAAAACAGTTAATATACACCCGATTAACTTCTAACCAACACCCTCCTCGAATCCGACCTCTCTTCGGGTTCAGGAACAACACAACATTCTCAAAACAAGTTAACTAGCCAACACTGCACTCTTGCATGTAACAACATGATGTTCAAGCTCGATACAATTAGAACATCCAAGATAAGCAGACGCTTCTCCCCCACTTATTTCATTCCCAACCTGCAATGGAGAATAAAACAAGCATTAACAGTGTTCTCACACACATGTCGCATACTAGGGAACAAACCTAATTAAACAACCTGGCCGGACGGACCGACCTGCTCTGATACCACTAATGTAACACCCTTTTTTCTACCCCAAAATACTTAACATGTAATCAGAGTAAATAAGCACGCATATAAACAAAAGGGCGTCACATCGACGTTTTCAAAAACTAGAAGCTTTCAAAAACCAACATCATTCATCATCAATATACAATACACCTGGTCATTCAAAATAACACATTTCAATTATCATGAATATTCAAGAATATGCGTTCGCAGCGGAAAATAATGAATACTCATGCATTTCATAAAATGATCCATGTCCCATACCATGATCATCTCTCAATAATCTCTTCAAGATAAAATAAAACAAGTAATGACATAATGCATATCCAAATAAGAGATGAGTTCAATACTACTAATCTACCTAGTGTTACATGACCAGAGCATTGACTCACTACCTAGTCTCCAAACTAGAATACGGAAGCTCTCCGGCTAAACCTCGAATGAGCTACCTTCCACTTACTTCAGCAATACTACTTCTGAGTATCTGCACGATACCCATGTAAAGGTAACATTCAAACAGAAAGGGTGAGAATTCAAATCATTATGAAGAAGCATAATAAGGCACAATGATTAAATCAACAACTTAAGGAATTCATCACACTTCGTATAACCATGTAAATGATATTAATCAACATTTATTTCACATGTTTCAAACATCCATCAAAACTCAAGGAGTACAATATTAAAATCCAATACTATATTCCCAAATATTACACATAACTACAATTATCACATAATCACATACTTTTCCAAGTTATGTATCCAAACATCACCAAATTCAATTACCATATCTCATACACACATCACAATCACATCAAGTTATGTACTCAAACATCACCAAATTCAATTACCATATCTCATACACACATCACAATCACAACAATGCATACACTCAATTATCACATGACTCTAATGTGACTCAATGCAAGACATGTGACTCTATGCATGCGGTACCTCAATGTGAACCCAACGTTTCACCGCTTTCCGATTCAATATCTAGAATCCAAGCCACCACGTCTATTTCCAATTAAGGATCAACGTCTGCTACGCCTATTTCCAATTAAGGATCAACGTCTACATGGACCCAACGTTCCACCGCTTTCCGATTCAACATCTAGAATCCAAGCCACCACGTCTATTTCCAATTAAGGATCAACGTCTGCTACGCCTATTTCCAATTAAGTATCAACGTCTATATGTACCCAACGTTCCACCGCTTTTTGATTCAACATCTAGAATCCAAGCCACCACGTCTATTTCCAATTAAGGATCAACGTCTGCTACGCCTATTTCCAATTAAGGATCAACGTCTATTTACCACGCCTATTTCCAATTAAGGGTCAACGTGTGCTACCATGTGAACCCACAGTTTCACCGCTTCCACTATGAAGCCGACCATGCATGCCATGAATGAATGTACAAATATCAATACATATGCAATTAAGATCATCTCTACCATCTTAACATTCCACATATCACCATAATTCAACTCTATGAATTATCCACCAATGGTACATATACACATTCATAACAATATATCATTCACAATCCACCAATGGTACATATACACATTCGTAACAATATATCATTCACAATCCACCAATGGTACATATACACATTCATAACAATATATCATTCACAATCCACCAATGGTACATATACACATTCATAACAATATATCATTCACAATCCACCAATGGTACATATACACATTCATAACAATATATCATTCACAATCCACCAATGGTACATAAACACATTCATAACAATATATCATTCACAATCCACCAATGGTACATATACACATTCATAAGAATATATCATTCGCAATCTACCAATGGTACATATACACATTCATAACAATATATCATTCACAATCAACCAATGGTACATATACACATTCATAATAATATATCATTCACAAATATAGGCTAATTATCAAATATGTACACATAGATTTCATCCCAAAACGAATACAACATTTAAATCTCAATTTTCCACTTTTCAAACAGTGGTAACCGGTTAATGCTCGGTGAGTAACCCGTTACTCAGTTTAACAGAATGCAGATTTTTAAGCAAGTAACCGGTTAACGCTCAGTGGGTAACCGGTTACTGTAAAACAGAATGCAGAATTTTCTGCGTTTTTCATCGTTAGAGGACTTTCGGACCTCCGATTTCGATTTCGTAAAAAGCTACACGTTCAGAAAATCATAACTCATACAATACCATAATTATATAATGTTAATTTTCAGTTTGAACACAATTAAATCACCACAATCAAGAGTACTCATTAAACCTAACAATTCCAAACAACCATACAACATTAGGGATTTTAACCTAAACATACATCTACCAATTGACCCGATCATACTAACCCATAACAATAAGGATTCCCCCCTTACCTCTTCAATTTTTTAGAAACCCTAGCTCCTCTCTTGTTATTCCCCTCTTCTCCTTACTTTTCCTCTTCTCTTTCTCTATTGTTGTCAAATGATCAAATGAATCCTAATTCTCACTCTCCTCCTCTTATTTATAGTATTATATTTGGGCTTAAAGCTTAAGAACTCTAATTTAATTAATAGGCCCAATAAGACCTAATATTTAAATATCTCTAATTAGTTCAATTATATTAAACTAACACAATATACTCACCAAGTTAATTAATATAATTAATTATTATACTACTTAACAACCAATTAATTAATTAACACTCCAAATAAATAAAATAAAATATAATAATAGTAATAATAATATAAGAGTTAAATACTAAAAATCGGGTTGTTACAACGACCCCTATGATTGTTTTGTGGATTGTATCTTAAAGAAATTGGGAGCAGGCCTCTAGACTTATTTTTGTAAGGATCTCAGGGTTGGATCAATTCCCCTTAGTATTAAAGTTTATTCATTATATATTAAGTCACCTATAATCAAGCAACTATAAACACACTCCAAATGTCTAAATCTAGGCGTGAGCAGTGAGTGTGATCACTACAAGAGAAATTGTATATATCCAGGAGAATTTTTCAGGGTTAAACCCGTCACTAAATAAACAACTTTACTTGGGGTTAAACCCCTCGCAACGTGCGAAACAAAAAAAAACAATTATCTAGCGTGGGGTAACCCCTCACAAATATGACTGAGGGAAGTTTTGGATTTTAAAATTGAACACTGCGAGGGGTCACCCATCGCATAAATAAATGGCACCATAATCTTATTTTCTTGGGCAGACATAAGTCAACATTTGCGAGGGGTAGCCCCTAGCAAAATTTGACTATTTAGATTGTGAGGGGCAGCCCCTAGAAAAATTTGACTGTTAGATCAAATCACTATTCAACGTGTCAGGGTGACTATTGAATGGTCTGTTGTTGTTACAAATCTGTTAGGAGCTACCCCTCACAAATCTGAACTTTCAGAATTAGCTAGGGGTTATCCCTCGCAAATGTCGCTTTAATTAAACACATTTCACTTCTTCTTCTTCACTTATCCAGTAACCCTTCTACCTCCCACTCATTTTCTCTCTTCTCTTTAACCCATTTAAATTATATCTTCAAACTTTCCTCAATATTTTCAGATTTTGCTTAAAAATCTTCAAGATTTTAATCATTTTAAGGTAAATGTTTATGTTTAACTTTAATTTTGGATTTTTTTTTCATTTTAGAGTAACTTAATACAGTTTTTTTTGTTAACTTTGTTTATCCAAAGGTGTCAATTTGTTAATCTAAAGGAGCTTCAAATATAAAATTTGTATTTGATGTTGGTTGTTGGTTGATATTGTAAAACTATATAAAATATTTAAATTTTCAAAAATTATATATATTTTTATTTTATAATATTTAAATTATAGGATAGTGTTGTTGGTTGATAATGTGATGTTAATTTTTTAATATTGCTAAAAAGTATATGTTTTTTTTAGTAATGTGTATATATTTTTTCAAATATAATATTGTTAAAAAGTATTTGGTTTTTTATGTAGTATTATTGTTGGTTGTTGGTTAATTAAGTTTTGCAATTTTTAAAATAAAAAATTTAATTATTATATTACTACTTTATTTATTATAATTATTTTATTATATTTATAAAAATATAATTATAATATTTATTTCATATAATATTTTAAATATTAGTTATGGATTACCTCTAAAAAAGTGATAAATATGCTCTTTGTGAGGGGCTAAACCCCTCATAAATACTCAAACATAGATTTTTTTGGCAGGAGCTTAACCCTTAGCAAATTTCTGACACATTGCGTTATCTTGCTTGCGCCTACGTCCAAGTGTTTGTAATATGAAATTTGAAGATCATATTTTGCGAGGGATTTAGCCTCGAGTAAATTAACGACGTGGCAGGTCCCTCGTTAATAATTGCGACAACCTATTTAGCTAGGGGACTTGCCCCTCATAAATTTTAGTTTTGTGTGGGGTTTTTGCACTTGTGAGGGGTTTAACCTAGGGGTGTTCGTGGTTCATGAACTGCACTGGACCAAATCACATTTATAGTTCAGTTCAGTTTAAAATAACCATTTTAAAAAAAATGCAGTTAATTGTTAAAATGGTTTCAATTCAGTTTAAAACTAGTTTATAACCGGTTTGTATTTATAAACTAGTTTATAATCAGTTTGCAATTATAAACCAATTTTATTATTTGAACTCTTTTAAAATCAATTTTTTGAATTTCATAACAAATAATTAATTTAAAAAAATAATAATATTTGAACTCTTTTAAAATTTTTATTTTTCTGGAAAAAAAATCGGAATAAATGTTTTTAAAATTTCATGCAAAAAAAGAAATTTGAAAAAAATATTTTGATTTTAATTTTTCGGGAAAAAAATCCATAATAAATTTTTTTCAAATTTTATTTTTGGAAAAATAAAAAAGATTATTTTATTTTTATATTTCAAAAGTTTTCGGAAAAAATTTCACTACAAAAATTATTTTATTCTGAATTTTTTTGTTTTAAAAAAAATATTTTTTCAGATTTTTTTTATTTCAAAACACAATAATTTTTTATTTTTCTGAAAAAATATTTTTTTTATTTCAAATTAAATTATATTTTTTTAATGAATAAAAATAATTATTTTCAGAAAAAAAATTATTTTTTATTTTATGGAATACAAAAGTATTTTATTTTCGGATTTTTTTTCTAAAAAAACTATATATTTTTTTTATAATTTTATTTTTAATTTTCAATAAAATATTTTTTACTTTTCATAATTATAGATATTTTTAATTTCCATTTTTTTCACATTAATTCTTCTTTTTTTTATAATTTTTTTTTATAATTAAAGCAATTTATAAAAGAAAACTGGTTATGAACCAGTTTTAAACTGAATTATAATTGGTTAATTTAAATGGTTCAGTTCATTAATCATTCAAGTGGTTTAGTTATTTTATGGTGCAATGCAATTCAGTTTAGTCATATAGTTTGATTAACCATATTTTTGCATACCCCTAATTTAACCCCTTGCAAAATAGTCTTTTTCGTAGATGATGTCCAAATGTTTGTTGCCGTGTCAAATTTATATTATAAGCATTACATTTGATGAAAAATTGAGCTGAATAATTTATAGATGAGAGGCAATGACTTAAGATTTTATGTTAAAAGTTAAAATATGAAAAAAAATTCAAGGTGGTTTTGACTCTGGTTCATTATTGCTCACATTGCTCTTCTAAACCTTATATCAAAAGTCCTCACGACAATGGTGGTCATATAATACTTCTTATTAATGAGGAGCAAACAATGATGAAAGTGTATAAGGATGAAAAAAATTCAAAATTTTCATATATATATGGATGGACTCTCAATTAAAAGAGAAAGTGTTTAGTGCATCGTTATATTTAAAAAGTGAGTGTTGAGTAATGGATAATAGTGATAAATAATTAAATTTTATTGTTTTGTCTATTTTTGCAAACCTTCCAATTTTATAATTATTGCTTTATTTCAATGTGATGATTTTGACTCCACTCTTAACTCAACAAAATCCACATTAGATTGTTTTAAAGAAAGTTGTGAAGAGAGAAATAAGGGAAATAAGGGAGAGAGAGTAAAAAATGGTGGACCCACACAAATAACATTTCTCCTCCATGATGAGAAGAAGTTTCAACTAAAGGCAAAAAAACATGTAACATTTTATTATTTTACTGATTTAGCCTTTAACTTTCTCGTAACTTTCTCTTTTCTCACTTTCTTCTCGTAGCCAAATACACCCGGTTTGGTCAATTCTCAATTATTTAATAGATTATTCGATCCACCAATCGAACCATACCAATGACCCCTTTGATTTTTGATTCGATCGGTTCAATCGACAGGTCCAATATGGTTTCTAAAACATTGAATTTATCTCTTTGACTTTGAAATATTATATAGCTAAATCTTATTAATACTATTTTTTCTTTATTTTAATGTTCTTATAATTTATTTAAATTTAATTTTTATTTTTATTTTATTTTATCATTTAATTTTTTAACACGATATTTTCTCCTCCATACTTTATATCAAATTCTGCATGGTCATTACAACTTTATATATTTTTAAAATTTTTAAAGTATTAAAAATTATCAAAGTTATTAAAAATAATTAATTTCTATTTTTTTTAAGAGAAACGTTATTAAAAATAATAATTAAAAAATTAAAGAAAAATATTCATCAAACAAGTGTTATGTGATTTATAAAATTAAAAATTGCTTTAATCCAATTATTTGTATTCGAACAAATATCAATTAATTTTCTTAAGTTTGTAATATTTTATATAATAAAATAGATTTTAAAAATAGATGACAAAATATGTATTTTTATTTTCTTCTTAAAATACTATTAAAAAATTAGACTATTAAAATTGAAAAGTGTTTCAAACAGACCCTAAGTCTCATTTTCAATTGAGAGAGTTTAGGTCAGTTTCTCTGGTGTGATCTTTGTATAAGTTTGTGGTTAAAGTATTGTCTGTTAAATTTGAGATGCTGACGGATAAGCTTAATTTCCATAGTCAATCAACATTCCTCAAAGGAAGATTGTTGGTTGAGAGAGTGATGGTCGTGAATGAAGTGATTGAGTATTCCCAAAGTACAAAGAAACATTGTCTTATTTTTAAGGTGAATTTTGAGAAAGTGTACAACCAGTTTAAGTTTTATGGATTATATACTTACCAGATTTGGGTTTGATAAGAAGTAGATGTCTTGGATGAGAGGTTGTGTGTGTTTTTTTTTGAAATATTGCGGTTCTGGTTACTAGGTGTCCAACTCAAGAAGTTAGCATACAAATGTGTCTAAATCAAGGGGATCTTCTAGCTCAGACTTGGTGGCTTAGTTTCTTGGACTGTCGAGATTAATCTTTACTCCGTGTTTAGGGTAAGATCCTCTAATTTGGTGGTTTCGGAGGCCCTAACAATTTGGAACTTGTGGAGTACTGAAGTGGTCCTTAGGGATTTTGAGATGACTTCGAGTCTTCAGGTTAATTTCTTTGAGAGTAGTCTTATATGAGTTAATATGAACCCCGTCTCTTTGGATTCTGCGAGTGATTTTCTTTGCAGTAAGATCGAAACCCTCCCATTTAAGTACTTATGTTTTCCTGTTGGTGTCAATCCCCGACTTGAAACTACTTGAGACCCATTAGTCAATGTTATAAGTAAGAGACTACTCTTGATAGCACAAATATATCATTTTGGTGGTCAAGTGGTTTTACTTAATCCAGTGTTCAATGTTATCTCCATATTCTATCTGTATCTTTTAAAGATGATTGTGAAGGTTTGAAAGGAAATAGTAAGGATTCAAAGAAGGTTTTCATGGGGAGGAGTGAAAGGAGGTGTTAAGATCTCTTAGGTCAAGTTGGAGACAATGTACAAACCTAATAGTACAAGGGAATAAAGGGTTAGGGATTTCTCGCTGGTGAAATAGTCATGTTGGCTAAATTGAGATTGAGATTGATTACAAGTGCTTTTGGTATTTGTTGAGATATTCTTGTAGTTAGATATGGTTAAATTGTTTTTTCTGTTTAGGGGGGGATATCGTTCTTCCCATCAGTTTCTACTTTGTAGAAAAGTGCGTCTCTTCTTGGTTTCAAAGATGACGACCCCTATGATTGTTTTGTTGATTGTATCTTAAAGAAATTGGGAGCAGGCCTCTAGACTTATTTTTGTAAGGATCTCAGGGTTGGATCCATTCCCCTTAATATTAAAGTTTATTCATTATATATTAAGTCACCTATAATCAAGCAACTATAAACACACTCCAAATGTCTAAATCTAGGCGTGAGCAGTGAGTGTGATCACTACAAGAGAAATTGTATATATCCAGGGGAATTTGCCAGGGTTAAACCCGTCACTAAATAAACAACTTTACTTGGGGTTAAACCCCTCGCAACGTGCGAAACAAAAAAAATATACAATTATCTAGCATGGGGTAACCCCTCACAAATATGACTGACGGAAGTTTTGGATTTTAAAATTGAACATTGCGAGGGGTCACCTATCGCAGAAATAAATGGCACCATAATCTTATTTTCTTGGGCAGACAAAAGTCAACATTTGCGAGGGGTAGCCCCTAGCAAAATTTGACTATTTAGATTGTGAGGGGCGGCCCCTAGAAAAATTTGACTGTTAGATCAAATCACTATTCAACGTGTCAAGGTGACTAATGAATGGTCTGCTGTTGTTACAAATCTATTAGGAGCTACCCCTCACAAATCTGAACTTTCAGAATTAGCTAGGGGTTATCCCTCGCAAATGTCGCTTTAATTAAACACATTTCACTTCTTCTTCTCCACTTATTCAGTAACCCTTCTACCTCCCACTCATTTTCTCTCTTCTCTCTAACCCATTTAAATTATATCTTCAAACTTTCCTTAATATTTTCAGATTTTTCTTAAAAATCTTCAAGATTTTAATCATTTTAAGGTAAATGTTTATGTTTAACTTTAATTTTGGATTTTTTTCATTTTAGAGTAACTTAATACAGTTTTTTTGTTAATTTTGTTTATCCAAACGTGTCAATTTGTTCATTTAAAGGAGCTTCAAATATAAAATTTGTATTTGATGTTGGCTTTTCTCCATTTAAGGTACAATTTTTTTTAAAAATTTGAATATTTTTAATGTTGTTGTTGGTTGATATTGTAAAACTGTATAAAATATTTAAATTTTCAAAAATTATATATATTTTTATTTTATAATATTTAAATTATAGGATAGTGTTGTTGGTTGATAATGTGATGTTAATTTTTTAATATTGCTAAAAAGTATATGTCTTTTTTAGTAATGTATATATATTTTTTAAAATATAATATTGTTAAAAAGTATTTGGTTTTTTATGTAGTACTATTGTTGGTTATTGGTTAATTAAGTTTTGCAATTTTTAAAATAAAAAATTTAATTATTATATTACTGCTTTATTTATTATAATTATATTATTATATTTATAATAATATAATTATAATATTTATTTCATATAATATTGTGAATATTAGTTATGGATTATCTCTAAAAAAATGATAAATATGCTCTTTGCGAGGGGCTAAACCCCTCACAAATACTAAAGCATAGATATTTTTGTAAGAAATTTAACCCAAATTCCTGACACATTGTGCTATCTAGCTTGTGCCTACGTCCGCGTGTTTGTAATATGAAATTTAGAGATCACATTTTGCGAGGGGTTTAACCCCGAGTAAATTAGCGACGTGACAGATCCCTCGCTAATAATTGCGACAATCTATTTATCTAGGGGATTTGCCCCTCGTAAATTTTAACTTTGTGTGGGGTTTTTGCACTTTCGAGGTTTAACCCCTTGCAAAACTGTCTATTTTTGTAGATGATGTCCAAATGTTTGTTGCCGTGTCAAATTTGTATTATAAGCATTATATTTGATGAAAAATTTAGCATTGAATAATTTATAAATTTATAAATGAGAGGCAATGACTTAAGATTTTATGTTAAAAGTTAAAATATGAAAAAAATTTCAAGGTGGTTTTGACTCTGGTTCATTATTGCTCACATTGCTATTTTAAACCTTATATCAAAAGTCCTCACGACAATGGTGGTCATACAATACTCCTTATTAATGAGGAGCAAACAACGATGAAAGTGTATAAGGATGAAAAAAATTCATTTATAGAGGCATTTTCAGATGTATGGATGAACTTTGAATTAAAAGAGAAAGTGTTTTGTGCATCAATTGTGAATTAGTAGTGCCACATTATGTTTAAAAAGTGAGTGTTGAGTAATGGATAATAGTGATAAATAATTAAATTTTATTGTTTTGTCTATTTTTACAAACCTTCCAATTTTATAATTATTGCTTTATTTCAATGTGATGATTTTGACTCCACTCTTAACTCAACAAAATCCACATTAATGATCTGATTGTTTTAAAGGAAGTTGTGAAGAGAGAAGTTAAAGAGAGATATACAACTTCTCTTGCTTGGAATGAGTAGAAATAAGGGAGAGATGCTTAAAAAATGGTGGGGCCCACACAAATAACATTTCTCCTCCACAATGCAGAGAAGTTGCAACTAAAGGCCAAAAAACATGTAACATTTTATTTTTTTACTAAAACCCAAGAAACATGTAACGTTTTATTATTTTACTGATTTAGCCTTTAACCTTGTGTGTCATCTTAGAAAATAAAATTCAATATTTGTTTCTTTATTCTGTGTCCAAAACATTGTGGCACAATGAGAGATATAGAGATAATTCAATTAATTTTTTGCAAAATGATTTAAAATATTTTTGTGAGTTTTTTATTCTATGAATTAATTTAATTATAATGATTGTGAAATAAATTAAAAATTGAAATAATTTTAATTGATAGCTTTTAGTTAAGGGTATTTTAGTACTTTTAAAAATAATTTATCTTCTCTATTTCTTGTATTTTTCAGTTATATCAATCAACACATTAAATCATATTATTTTTCTCTTTTCACACTCTTCCTCATATGTTTCTCTTCTCAGAGCCAAATAGACCCTAAGTTAGAACTAATCAGAATTTTAACAATAAAACATAACATTTTTTTTTTCAAATTTCAAACTATTTACAACGAATAATGCTACAATATGAATCATGGTACCAAAGTTTAAATCTGAACTCAATTCATTGTGTTCAATCTTTTAGAGAATCAAATCACATCTAAAGGTCACCTTATAGGGTCCCCTAAAGTTCACATCCTTTAATTAGAGATTTTGCCAGCCATACATAATAATGTGTGATTTACTATCATTTTCAACCATTTAACTTCATCTTGTATATAACATCGGTGATAGGTAAAGCTTTACATGAAAATGACTAGTCCTCATTGATTCAAATACAATTTATGGCACAGAGATTTCTTGTTTGTTTTTGGCCTTATTATGTCAATATTATGGCCTTATTGTTGTGATTTGGCAATTGCAAAAAACTATTCTCACATGATGTTGTCAATAGAAACAAATAATGTATAATAGATGGATGTATGAGTGCCGTAAAATTGTTACACTTTTTTTCTCTTTCATTTTATTTATCCAAAATTCATGTCATAATCGATTATAATTGTCATGAGTTCAATGAATATGCGTTGTCCAAACACGGGTCAAAAGAATGTAATTTCTTGACCATAGAGAGAGGGAGAGAGATCTCATTTTAAAGAAATATTGATCACAATTGAATCAAATGATAAATGATTTATTTCTTCTTAAATTAAAGGTTCGGCGTGAATTAAGTTATATACATACAACGATTTTAAATTCTTTTAAGGAGAATTTTATCACCTATCGTGTTTTTTCCATCTCGAGGAATTAGTCTCTGCAGTTGTACGCATCGAATTGATTTTATGATCTATTTAAAATTCAAATCAATTCTCTGGAGTTCTAAATTAATAGGTATTATAGTATAAATTATGACTTATAATTGATGCTATTTCAAAAGGCATTCAAAGGCAAGGTGTTAGAATGTGAAAATCAACATGATAAAGAGAAATAGAAGCTTTTGAAAATTATGTCATTGAGCTTGAAAGCTAATGATCATTACACCAACATATATAGCTTCACATGCAAGCTATCTAACAGACTCTGACAATCTGAAAACTAACTTCTTATTAAAATTAGAAAGCTTTAACAAACTTCCAAAAACTAGTTATTAAAATTGGAAAGTTAGTTAGGTTTTGAGGGAAAAAAATTTGTGCATTTTGAAAAGCTTCTTGATTAAGATTTTATTCTTCTTACACTCCCATAAGGCTTAAGCATGGTAATGTCCATCATGCCAAGTTTGGAAACAAAGGAATTGAACTTTGTTGAAGATAAAGGCTTTGTGAGAAAGAATGCAAGTTGTTCTTAAGAAGAATATTGTTAGAAGTAGAGATGTGAGATTCTACTAAGATCATATGTCAATATCAATAATGAAGATGAACATGAAAGCTTCGTAGAATTCATTGAGAAGAAAATAAGGAAAATGTACATAATACATGGAAGAAGAAATTAAATTCCTAAAGGAGAACCAAATAAATGACTTGGTAGAGTTACCTATGGAAGAAAGGCGTTGAAAAAAATGGGTGTTCAAAAATAATTCCAACACATAAAAAAAGGAGGATTGACATTCAGATTTAGGAAATGTAAATATGATTTTTACATGAGTATTGTAAATCTAGGCATTGACTATACTTTGTCTCTCTTGAAGTTAATATGCTGCATCCTTCTCTTATAATATGAGGCTTTCTAAAGAGTTTTATCATCACATCCAAGATAAGAAAACCAATAGTGATAGTGAAGCTAGAGTTTTAACTTTTTTTTTAAATACTTTTTTTGTTATAATTTTTTATAGTCGAGAGATATTGTATATCATCCAAGTCGGGTGAGATTGAGAGATATCTATGAAGAGAATTTGTAATCCTACTTTTCTACAGTAGATATATTTTATTGGACTAGGTGTCAAGGTGTTTCCTTTACACATTTATAGAAGTTTCAATGTAAAAATTTTCAGTGTTATTTGACTACTTTAATCTCTTTAATTTGCCTCTTCTTTGTGCTAATTTTGAGCCCAACGGAGACAAATATGTTGGTATCTTGTAATTATTCTTTTTCTTAATGGAGGTATTTTATTGGACTAGATCTCGTGGTTTTTCTCTTAAACATATAGTTTGTTTTCTACGCAATAGTTCTTTGTGTTATTTTAGTACTCTATTCTCTATCTTTTGCTTATATTTTGTACCAATTTAGAGTTTATGGAGTGTTGGATTAATTTATTATTAATTAGGTGTGACTCATGTAAATAATATTTGGCTTAAATAAAAGACACATAAATGTGATGATTATTTTGGTAGATGGATAATTAAGTCAATGGGGTTTTATTTTGAAATTCAAAATACAAATCCCTCTTCTCTCTCTTCATGACTGTTGGGACATGACTCTTGGGGTGGAATATGACTGTTGGAATAAAGTGTCTATAAAAGGACACATTTAGGCAACCAACACTAATTTTTCTAATTCCTTCTCATTTTCTCACAAATACACAAAAGTATCTTCATCATCAAAGATACAAATAAGGAAGAAGGAAGAGAGGAGAAAACAATTGCAAACAAGGATCAATAAATCAGACAAGAATCGACGTCATGGATCCGGGTACGCTTTTACGGTTTTATTTGTAGAATCTAAAACACTGTGAAAATCATGATATCAAGATCCAAAACATCAAATTTTACTAACAGTTGGTATCAGAGCATTGTTACCGGTATTATGATTTTTCGGTGTTGATTATCGATATTATGATTCCTTTTTTTTTAAGTAGTGATTGTTTAATGAGAATTATAGTTTATATTAGAAAGTATCATGATATGTATGTATGCTATGCATAAAATTGCTTTTGAAATTTTTCAAAGACGTTACGGTGATGGCACTGGAATTTATATACATGTTCCAGAATTTCCAATGCATGTGTTAATAGACAATCCAAAATATCCTATATATGCGTAGTATATTCATTTACGTAACTTCGTATATAAAGTCGTTTATTTTTAGTTATGTTACCTTTTCAATTTTTGTGTGTTCATATCCTGGTTTGATTGAGTTGCAACATTGCCATGCTAAATCTCATTTAAATGTTACTATTTTAAAATTGTGTATCGTTATTTTTTTAATAGATATAATTTATTGTTTTGAAATTATTATATTAAAATTTGCAATCATCAAAGTGATCAAATTTATTAAAGTGTATAATTTTAATCTGATGGTATACAAATAACATGTTTATGTTAAATAATAGTATTTATTATTATAAGATATATAGAGATCATCCAAAGATGAATCATGACTTATAATTAATAAAATTAAAGTTTTTATCATACTTGTTGCTTGTATATCCAAAGATAGACATGCATGTTCTTTTGAGTATGTTATTGAAATGTATGTAGATATCACCCAAAGGTGAATTTAGATACATGATTAAAGTTACAATTAGTTTGAATCCATGAAGTTTATTCAAAGCATTAACGCATGAGCACGTGTAATTGTTTGCAGTTGCTACTAATATGTTTGCCTTGGGCAACGTAATGACAAAGTTCAATGGGCTAAACTATGCTGATTGGTCTGAAAAGATTCAGTTTCAACTGGGTGTTATGAACTTGGATATGGCATTGATAATGGACGAGAAGCCCGCAACCATTACGGAGGACAGTACGGAAGATGAAAAAGCTCTTCTTGAGGATTGGAAAAAGTCCAACAGGTTGTCTTTGAACTTGATGAGGATGACGATGGCTGACAATGTTAAGCCATTTATACCCAACACTGAAAATGCAAGGGAATTCATGAAAAATGTTAAAGAGTATTCAAATTCTGAAATCACTGACAAATCTGTTGTGGGAAATTTGATGAGTGAGTTGACGACTAAAAAGTTTGAATAGTCTCAACCCTTTCATGATCATGTAACTCAAATGGGAAATCTGGCAGCAAAGTTGAAGTCCTTTGGTATGGATGTGAGTGAATCTTTTCTTGTACAGTTTATAATTAACTCGCTTCCTCTTGAGTTTGGACAGTTCCAGGTGAATTACAACACCATCAAAGAAAAATGGAACTTTCAAGAAATTAAGGCCATGTTGGTTCAAGAAGAAGGGAGGCTAAAGAAGATGAAAGATCATTCCGTTCATCTCACGACTCATGATGGAGCCAGTTGCAGTAAGGTCAAGCCCGGCAAGAAGGACAAGAAGAAGGGAAAAGCTCCTCTAAAGGTTATTGAGGGCAGAGTCCAAAAGGAAAAGAAATGTTATTTCTGTAAGGAGAGCGGACACTTCAAAAAGGATTGTTCTAAAAGGAAGATGTGGTTCGAAAAGAAAGGTATGTTTTATGTTTCCATAAATTTCGAATCAAATCTTATTGAAGTACCAAATAATACTTGGTGGCTTGATTCGGGTGCGACTACTCATGTTTCACATATTATGCAGGGATTCCTTTCGATCCAAACCATAAAAGGAAGTGAAAAGTTTCTTTATATGGGAAACAGAATGAAGACACGAATAGAGGGAATTGGGACGTATAGATTGGTCTTAGATACTGGATATCATATAGATCTGAAAAGTTGTGTTTATGTACCTGGGTGTGCTTGGAATTTAGTTTCTGTTGCAAAGTTGGATGAATTTAATTTTAATTTTAAGATTGGAAACGGTGTATTTACTTTGTTTAAAGATACACATTATTATGGTTCTGGTAATTTAGTTGATGGTTTATATCGTTTTAATCTTGATATTAATTTTAAAGAATCTCTATTTAATATTGAACTTATTGTTGGTAGTAAGCGAAGTACAAATAATGAGAGTTCTGCTCATTTGTGGCATCAAAGGTTAGGTCACATATCTAAAGAAAGAGTAATGAGGTTAATGAAAGGTGAAATATTACCTCAATTAGATTTTGGTGACTGGAATATATGTTTGGATTGCATTAAAGGAAAACATTCCAAACAAATATCTAAAAATTCGTCTACAAGAAGCAGTGAACTCCTTGAATTGATACACACTGATATTTGTGGTCCTTTTGACGTCCCTTCTTGGGGAGGAGAAAAGTATTTCATCACTTTTATTGATGACTTCTCACGTTATTGTTACTTGTATTTGTTGCATGAAAAATCTCAATCAGTGGACATGCTAAAAGTATTCATTGATGAGGTGGAAAGGCAATTAGATAAAAAGGTAAAGATAGTGAGGTCTGATAGAGGTGGTGAGTATTATGGAAAATATAATGAGAAGGGATAATGTCCAGGTCCATTTGCAAAGTTCCTCGAAAGTCGTGGCATATGTGCACAATATACTATGCCAGGCACACCACAACAAAATGGTGTGGCTGAGAGGCGGAATCGTACTCTCATGAATATGGTTAGGTCAATGTTAAATTATAGTAATGTACCTTTATCATTGTGGACCTACGCATTAAGGACCGCTGCGTATTTGATTAATAGGATTCCTAGCAAGGCAGTTCCTAATACTCCTTATGAACTATGGACGGGAAGGAAACCTAGTTTGAGGCATCTTCATGTTTAGGGATGCCAAGCCGAAGTAAGGGCGTATAATCCACATGAAAAGAAACTTGATGCAAGAACCATTAGTGGGTTTTTCATCGGGTATCCTGAAAAATCAAAAGGGTATAGATTTTATTGTCCTAATCATAGTATGAGAATAATTGAGTCTGGTAATGCTCGGTTTATTGAAAATGGGCAGTTTAGTGGGAGTGAGAAATCACGTAAAGTGGATATTATGGAGACTCGTGGAGAATCTTCTTCACCTAAAGAATCTTCTCAAGTTGTTGTCCCTCTGGTTGTGGTACCATCATACAACCCAAATAGACAACAAATTAATATTCAAAACCCACAAAATGAACATATAGTTGATGAACCAGTTGATAATGTACAAGTCACAAATGAGAAAGAACAAGTGACTGAAGAAACACAAGAAATAGCAGTAAGAAGGTCTGAAAGGCAAAGGAGACCAGCTATTTCAAATGATTATGTTATTTATTCACTTGAACATGAATGTGACTTGAGCATTGATGAGGATCCAGTATCATTTAAACAAGCCATGGGAAGTGACAATTCTAAAAATTGGTTCAATGTTATGAAAGAAGAGTTAAAATCAATGAGTGACAATAATGTATGGGATCTAGTTGAGTTACCTAAAGGTTCAAAACGAGTTGGTTGCAAATGGGTCTTTAAGACCAAACGAGACTCGAAAGGTAATATTGAAAGATATAAAGCTAGACTTGTTGCCAAAGGTTTCACTCAAAAGGATGGTGTTGACTACAAAGAAACCTTTTCTCCTGTTTCAAAGAAAGACTCTTTGAGAATTGTTTTGGCTTTGGGGGCTCATTATGACTTAGAGCTTCACCAAATGGATGTAAAAACCGCCTTTCTAAATGGTGACTTAGAGGAAGAAGTGTATATGGCTCAACCTGAAGGTTTTGTTACTGCAGGAAAAGAAAATTTAGTGTGTAAATTAAATAAGTCAATATATGGATTAAAGCAGGCTTCTAGATAATGGTATCTTAAATTTAACAATACTATTTTGTCATATGGTTTTGTAGAGAACACTGTAGGTCGGTGTATCTATATGAAGGTCATTGGGAGCAAATTCATAATTTTAGTCTTATATGTTGATGATATTTTACTTGCTGCCAATGATTTTGCTTTGTTACATGATGTAAAGAAGTTTCTCTCCAATAAATTTGAAATGAAGGATATGGGTGAGGCATCATATGTGATAGGAATAGAAATATTCCGTAATAGATCACAAGGACTATTGGGAATGTCTCAGAAAGGCTATATAAATAAAATTTTAGAGAGATTCAGAATGGACAAATGCTCTGGAGGGACAGTTCCTATTCAGAAAGGGGACAAGTTTAGTCAAATGCAATGTCCCAAAAATGAATTAGAGCGAAAAGAAATGGAGTCTATTCCCTATGCATCAGTGGTGGGGAGCTTGATGTATGCCCAAACATGTACCCGACCGGATATTAGTTTTGCTGTTGGTATGATAGGTCGATATCAAAGTAATCCTGGAATGGATCACTGGAAAGCTGCAAAGAAAGTTCTTAGGTACTTACAAGGAACCAAAGATTACATGCTCACATATAGAAGGTCAGATCACCTTGAAGTGGTTGGCTACTCAGATTCAGACTTTGCAGGATGTGTGGACTCAAGAAAATCCACATTTTGATATGTTTTTCTTCTGGCTGGAGGAGCAATATCATGGAAGAGTGGAAAACAATCCATCATTGCTACTTCTACTATGGAGGCAAAATTCGTGGCATGCTTTGAGGCCACAATTCAATCATTATGGTTGCGGAACTTCACCTTAGGGCTTGGTATTGTCGACAGTATAGCTAGGCCGCTAAGGATTTGTTGTGATAATTCTGCAGCTGTGTTCTTCTCTAAGAATGATAAATATTCCAAAGGTGCTAAACACATGGAATTGAAATACTTATCAGTGAAAGAAGAAGTGCAGAAACAAAAGGTGTCATTTGAACATATTGGAACAGATTTAATGATAGCGGATCCGTTAACTAAAGGTTTACCGCCCAAAACATTTATTGGTCATGTAGAAAGGATGGGCATTATGTAAAAGTCCTTGTTAACATTGTATTATTTTTGGTATATATACAAGTATAGTTTAATGTTCGTATTGTATGACAATTGTGAATTCAATTAAAGTTATGTTTCTGTTGAGTTTTGACATCCATATTATATTATACATGTTATTGTAATATGTGATGCCTAGGTGTCTTTGAAAAGACATGAGAGACACATTATTGTATCCCCTAAAGTTATTTAAATTGAATTGATTCGTGATACACGGAAGGAATCAAGTTGATGAATAATTTGTGACCGCCATGATCCGATCATTTCAATTCATTAAAGATAATAACTTGGTGCTTTCAATGAATGGTGCACAATTATGGTATAAGATTGAAACATCAAGATGTCACATGAGTCAAGTGGAAGACTGTTGGATTAATTTATTATTAATTAGGTGTGACTCATGTAAACAATATTTGGCTTAAATAAAAGACACCTAAATGTGATGATTATATTTGTTAGATGGATAATTAAGTCAATGGGGTTTTATTTTGAAATTCAAAATACAAATCCCTCTTCTCTCTCTTCATGACTGTTGGGACATGACTCTTGGGGTAGAATATGACTGTTGGAATAAAGTGTCTATAAAAGGACACATTTAGGCAACCAACACTAATTTTTTTAATTCCTTCTGATTTTCTCACAAATACACAAAAGTATCTTCATCATCAAAGATACAAATAAGGAAGAAGGAAGAGAGGAGAAAACAATTGCAAACAAGGATCAATAAATCAGACAAGAATCAACGTCATGGATCCGAGTACGCTTTTACGGTTTTATTTATAGAATCTAAAACACTGTGAAAATCATGATATCAAGATCCAAAACATAAAATTTTACTAACATGGAGGAGAAAAGTTATGTAGACATCTTTCAATAGTTTAACATTGAAAATTTTGATGAATTCAAAAAGGTAAATAAGATTAAATATCATTGTGCGGTGGATTTTACATGAACACTTTTTTGATGACAAATTTGTTAGGTCCGGAGAGAAGCATATGAGGATTTATGTGATGCGCGGGTACAAATATATGTATTTTGAAGGTGAGAAAAATACACAAGAAGGAGGGGGGAGAGGGTTGAATTGTGTATGACCAAAAATATTTTCACTTCTGAATCAGCAAGTTCAGATTCTGAACAATGTTCAGAGTCTGATATCAAAACTAATCACAGTAGCAAAAATAAAATGTTCAAAAGTAAATGCTAGAAACACACAAAGATTATCCTGGTTCCTCTCCTCAACTGAGAGTAGTCCAGTCTCTTTCCCTTAAGAAGATTTTTTCACTATAACCACACAAGTTATAAATTGCTCAAGCACACTTGCAAGAGACTTCAATGCTCAATCAAGTTAGAAAAAGACTTCTGCTCAAACAACTTTACAAGAGACTTTTGCTCAATCAACCTAGAAAGAGACTTCCTTGCTCAAGTCCACAGACAAGAGACTTCCTTTCTCAAGCAAGTAGGCAAGAGACTTATTCTACTTTAAACAAATAGTTTAGTAGAAATAGTAATCATTATACTTAGATACACAATTAGATGTATAACAGTTATGCAACAATCACAAAGGTTTTACAAACTTTTAAAATTTATAAGATAAACACAGATAAGAAATCTTAAGATTTTAGGCAATAATAATTACAAGAAATAACAGTTCAGAATTATGCACAAGATCTTTCAATGCATTGTGATATTGTAACATTCCTTTGAATATTCAAATTCCTTTTAAAGAGGTAGAGAAAGAGTCGTTGGAGGGTTTGAACATAACAGACAAACTTAATGAAGAAGCATGCCAAGAGAGACGTTGGAGAATGCATCTGGTTTGAAGCTTTGTCCATTAAATAATGGCATTTTTTCACAATATATTTTGAAGTACTAGGTATCTACCAAAAGGTAGAACAAACTGAAGACGTCACATCACCATTCCTTGAGCCTTGTAAAACGAAACCCTAGTTGACTCTGTCCAGAAATATAGGGCTTTGATAAGACAAGTTTGCTTTTGTACAGTGTAAAGAAAAGATGCTTTCCAAGCCTTCAGAGTCTGAGTTGTCATCAGAAAATGGGTCATGAGACCAGATTCTGAACTTTCAGAGTCCGATGCCTTCAGAGGCTGATGGACCAATTCAAATTCTGATCAATCAGAATCAGACTAATATTGCTTCTCCACATATGCTTTCAATCAGGATTAATTTTATGCGCTTGATCTTGAATCACTGATGCAACAGACGTTGTACTTTATCTCAGAGAATGTTTTTTATTACACCTATGTTTGTTTGGACAGTTTGAGAAATGGATGAGATGTTTGAATTGAAGGGTCTAGGTTCAGATGAAAGGTTTTAAAAATTAGGTGGATTTAGAGAGATTTCAGGGTGAAGGAGGTCAAAAGGGATCTTTTTAGACTCAACTCTAGATCCAGAAGAAATTTAAACTAGAGATAGATCCTGAACAACTTGTTCAGTTCTAATCTGAAGTTCAGATACAACTTGATCTAGAGGTTGACTCTAAACAGGATTAGGTTCTCTATGAGGAGATGTTTGTGGGGTGAAGGTTGATATGGTAGTTGAGTTTCTGATGGAAGGATAATTTAAGGTTGAATAGGGATTACATGTTTTGCTTCAGAAGTAAAACATGTTTGGTTAGAGGGTTGGACTAAAGGAGAGAAAACTTGGATGGGAATGGCAGGAATATGTTTGATGAATTCAGGAGATGATTTTGAATATTTTAGGTCAAGATGAGCTTTAGACCCTTCTACATCATACTCTTACTTAGATCTAGATGATGTAGCTTTTCCACTAGAAACATCCATGAGAGGTTCAAGCATTGTGTTTAGGGGTGTTGGTTGTTCAGAAGCAGGAAATATAATTAACTGATTCTGCACATCAGTGGGTTCATTGATAGGGAGTGATGTATGTTTTGGGGATTGATTTAGTGATGTAATTAGTAAGGGGGTGGAGAAATATGGTTAAAGGTGGTGCAATCAAAATCATCCACAAAGACTAAGTTCATATTTATACCTGTTTCACCAGTATTCAGAGTATCTGAAGCAGTAATTTCTGGGAAAACTTTTTTAGGAACGACAAAATCTATAACGACCTTTAAATTAGCCATAACTTTAGCAGCCTAAACCTCAGAAGGTTCTAAAATATCAACAACAACCTCTTGATTCTCAACAACAGAGGCTTCTTGATGCTTCTCTGATTGATCTGAGACGGTAGATGCTAAAAGTTGAGCACATTTGAGGGTAGGCTAAATTGCACTCTTCTGAGCAGAGTCATCTGCATCTTTCTTCTTCCTGATCAAGAACACACCTACTTCTTCTTCTTCTTCTTCTTCTTCCTCAATCTCAGCCAACTTCCTCAATCTTTTCTTCCTCAAAGGTGCTTCTGAAATAATAGAAATAGAAGCAACCTTCTTGATAGACTTTCCACTCCTAGTCTTAGAGGGCATTATTTCAGTGGTAGCAACTAGTTCTTCAACTTCCTTCTCAATAACTCTCTTCTTAGAATATTTTTGAACATCCTTCAGAACAACTGAAGCCTCTTGCTTCCTCTTTTTACATGATTTAAAAACATTAGTAGGCTTGTCAGGAATATCTTTGAGTCTGATGTTTTTACCTTCTTTGAAGAACTGTATGATGAAATTCTTGATTACTTCAGGGTCATCCATCTTTGTGATGATAAGATAATCCTCAAGTAAATCAGAATTAGTACATCTAACAAAGAGAGGAATCTTTGAAGCAACTATCTTACTTTTCTTTATCAGCTTCATGTTAGCCAAAACATAAGCAAATAAGATATTTCCATAAATTTCCTTTAGATATCCACTGTTTTGAAAGTTTCTAAAGGCATCAATTAGACGACCTTGAAAGAATAATTCTGATAATAATCTAGCATAAGGAACATTCTTCTTGCGAAGCTTTATGCTGTCCTTGGTTGCTTCACACAGATGATTGAAGATGCAAGCTAACATATTTATCTTGTCTTCATTTTTCAAGTAGAAAATTTAATGTTTGTGATCCCATGAAATTTGATCAGTACTTCCTTCGCTGGGAATCAGACAACTAATTAAAATCTTGAACAGAAGCCTAAAATTCTTTTTCATGTTCTTGACCTTCTCAAATTCAGAAGAACATAGATTATCAACATCATCAAAGAAACACCATTTGAAAGCATATGCTTCAAGACTATTTTATTTGGTGCCCACAACCAATCTACCAGAGTTTGGTGAACTTAAGAGTGTTGCAATAATTTTATAAGTAATGACCACATCAATACCCATTACACTAGATCTAATTTCAACCTCTTCAAAATTCTTCAAACCTACTTCTTTCCCTGTCTTCCCCTTCAAGGAAGTGTCATTTTCGACCAGAAGTCTAAGTTCTTCACATGTAACAAGTTCATCAAAACATTTTGCCCTAACCCATAAATATTTCACAAGATAAGGATAGGTAGGACCATTAAAAATATCAAAGAATGAATACCACTCTTGAACTCTAAATAAACTCCAAAGATCATACCCATTTTGACTGAATGAGTCAAAGTCGATAATTTGTTCTACCAAAAGCTTTAGATCGTCTTGATTCAAATCCATAGTCTTGGGCTTGATAGTCATACTTTTTCCAGTTTTGACGATCATGTGTGATTTTTGAAGAGGACTCCATTAAGGAACAAAGTTTTTAGGGTAGTTTTTGAAAAGGGGTTTTCCAGAGAAGGTTAGAGAAGACAAAAGTGTAGGTAGTGAAATAGTGAGGTGTGTGATTCTGATATAAATGAAGTGATTTTGAGTGAAAATGAAATTTTAAACACAAAATCACATACATGCAGTGGGGGGGGGGGGGGGAATAAGCTAACTATAACATAACCAAAAAGAGACAAAATATTTACCCAACCGATTCACTCCATGTGTCAGGAGGCGTTTCACATTAATGACACATAGCAGGGCAGGTGCCAGAGGTAGTTACTGCGAAGCGACCATTTGTACACCAAATAGAGGAAGTTAATCTTATTTATAGTATCAAAGGCTGTGATGCTTCAGAGGCTATTTGTTCATCAGAACCTATTAAGGAACTTATGATCAAGTTAGCTTCTGAACATCACCAGATTCTAATATAGAAAATACTTTTTGCCATGCTTTCTTTGTGGTAAAAACTATTGAGATTGTTCAAGAGGAATGATATAGTTCCAACAATGTTCTTCTATAAACCATCAGAAGTTTCTTCAGACTTCTCAAAACAACTGGGTAAACTTCAGAGACATAACCAAGAATCTGAAGCACCAGTTCACTTGTGGAAACTTTTAGTCTTCCCAGTACCAGTAATCTTATCTTACTAGTTTCTTTTAGATTCCACATATCCTTCCTCCTATAGAGTTAGATTTTGGATGAAGGCATTCTTCTTGTTGAAGGTTGTAAGCAACCACTGTCCTGGAGTAGCTGTTGCTTTGTTCTTTCCTTTGAGCATATTTGCACCAAAAATAATCTCATTCTTTGGTACCCATACTTTTATGGGCCCGCTCAGGTTAGTTTTATAGGAATTCTTCTTGATTTGTGCATTTGCCTTATAGTAACGTTTAGACTCCTTCCAGACTATTTGTTTAGGATAAGTCTTAACCTTGACTTTTGAACCTCTAGGAACTTTAGATATAATAACTTTAGGTTCTGAGCTTTTCAAGATCTTTGACTTTGGGTATGTTCAAGACCTGAAGTCCAGACACAAGAACTTGAAATCTTGAGAGCATAGATTCAATGTTCTCATCATTTTTCATTATGAATAACTCATATTGCTGAATCATAAGACTAGGTTTAGCTTTCTTGAACATGTTGAATACCTTCATAGGTAGCACATAGATATTCAAATGTAGTCTTTGTAGTATACTTATAAATAATCTTTATATACTCAGAATGAGGTAAAGTGTCAACAAGGATGCCTCTCGCTCTATGATGTTTTCTATAAATCTTTTTCTAATCAGGGGTGAGAGCCTTTCTATCAGAAACCATTATAACACCATTGACATGAAAGTCAATGCCATCTTCCAAGATATCCCATAACTCATCATCTAGACCAATGATGAGAGTGTACATCTTGATTTTCCACCATTCAAATTAAGTAGAGTCACCACTAAATGTTGGTGTTGTAGTAGTATAGTTGTTTTGAACAGGTGTACTTTGATCGTGGTTGTTATTACCATGAGGAGATCCTCCAACAAGGCTAGTTACTTCAGAACTATCAAACATGATGGAAAGAGTATTATTCTCAAGATCTCTTTTATACCACGATTAAGTGTTTAGTACAAACCAGACTCTGATACCAACTGAAGTTGAGAAAAATACACAAGAAGGGAGGAGGGGGGGGGGGGGTGAATTGTGTATGCCCTAAAATCTGTTTCACTTATGAACCAGCAAGTTCAGATTCTGAACAATGTCCAGAGTCTGATATCATATCTAATTAGAGCAGCGGAAATAAAATGTTCAAAAGTAAATGCTAGCAACACACAAATAATATTATGGTTCCTCTCCTCAATTGAGAGTAGTCCAGTCCCCTTACTTGAACAAGAACTTTTCATTATAACCAAACAAGTTACAAATAGCTCAAGCACACTTGCAAGAGACTTCAATGCTCAATCAACCTAGAAATAGGCTTTTTCTCAAGCAACCTTGCAAGAGACTTCTGCTCAATCAACCTAGAAAGAGACCTCCTTGCTCAAATCCATAGACAAGAGACTTCCTTGCTCAAGCACGCAGGCAAGAGACTTCCTTTAATTTAAACAAATAGTTTAGTAGAAATGGTAACCTCTATACTTAGATACACAATTAGAAGTGTAACAGTTTTGAAACAATCACAAAGGTTTTACAACCTCTTAAGATTTATAAGATAAACAAAGATAAGAAATCTTATGATCTTAGGCAATAACAGTTACAAGAAATAATAACTCATAGTTATACACAAGATCTTTCAATGCACTGTGATGTTGTAACCTTCCTTTGAATCTTTAGCTTCCTTTTATAGAGGTAGAGAAAGATTCATTGGAGGGTTTGAACATAACAAGCAAACTTAGTGAAAAAGCATACCAAAAGAGATGTTGGAGAATGCATATGGTTTGAAGCTTTATCCACTGAATAATGACATTGTTCAAAACACATTTAGAATTACTAGGTATCTACCAAAAGGTAGAACATACTAAAGATGTCACATCACCATTCCTTGAGCCTTAAAAAATGAAACCCTAGTTGACTCTTGATCGATCACCATTTTCACTATGTTTGCATTACTTATTCGACAAGAAACCAAGGATTCTGGAACACTTTGTGCGTATTATGGTACCTTTTAAGCTATTTTTCATTTCTATGAGTTATTTAAGCATTTTATAAATTTTTAGTTTTATTTGGTGTTTTCGGGATTTTATGCTTTGATTGTTTGTGTTTATGCCCTCCAGGTCCACGTAGAAGATCCAACAGACTCAATGCAAGACAATGGAAAGTTTCAGCGTTCGAGGAAAGGATATTTCTCAATACAGGGGGCCTGACATAGCCACCCGTGTCACTTGATATGGACCGTGTCAGGATGAAGGAAAACAAACAGAAGATGATTCCAAGACAAGGGCCTGACACGGCCACCCGTGTCAACTGCCACAACCCGTGTCAGATCACCTGGGATGTGTCAGGAGAGAAGGATAAGGCATAGAGCTTACACGACCATCCGTGTCAGTTGACACAGGCCGTGTCAACCCAGGCATAGAATCTTCCAATTTTTGGGCTTTTTACTCGGGCATGAGCAACAGGGACGTTTTGGGGATTTCCAACCATTGTCAAGGGATTTTTCACTCTTTTAGGAGAATTTCTACGAGAGAAGAAGACACTTTTTGGCGAGAAGAAAAATAGAACACAGAGAATTACAGAGATCAAGGAATTCAGAGAGCGGAAGATTTTCATGAGCGGAAGCGATTGAAGATCCAAGTCATCCAATTACTTGTAATGTCTAATTTTAAGCTTGAATTTGTTTTGAACAATATGAGTAGTTAAACCCCCCAATTCTAGGGGGTGTCCCTGATTTAGATCTGTAATGACTTTGAGTTTACGATTGCATTGATAATATTATTTTCTTAATTACGGTAATCTTTTGATGTGTTTAATATTGTCTCTTTCGGACCAATTGAGATTGTTGTATGGTTATCAATTAGGATGGACCATCATTGATAAGGTTTTCATAAGATTACTTTGCAGTAGATATCACCTAAGACCAGGGATATCCTGTATAAACCAGATGATTCTTGATATAATAAGGTCTAATTTCACCGGTAATTTCCTATGGACATAGAAATTAGGGTTGAATGATTAAAGGTTTTTTCACCAATGCCTTGGGAGAAAATACCCTGGAGAACTGGTAGTAATAATTGATATTTGTTTATGCAAGTGCCTCAGAGTTGTTACAGAAACAAATTACACACCTTCCCTAGCATGTTTATTTTTCCTTGCAAATCCTTATTTTTGCAGTGTTTATTTTATTTGCCCTTATTTTTATTAGTTTGAATTTACAAACCCCAAGATTAGTTTTAGTTTAATTGAATGATGATTTGAACTCGATATTAATGTGCAGTTCTTGAGATCGACATTCAGGGAATTTCCTCTTTATTACTACAAAAGGCAAAATAATATACTTGCTATTTTTCCGATCAAGTTTTTGGAATCGTTGTCGTGGACTGCCAAAATATAGAGTTTAATTTTGATTCAATTAAAATTTTGTTGCTCTACAATAAAACTACTTTTCTGTCATTTATATAATCTTATTCACTAATCTGACTAATCTGTTTATACGAGGAAATCCTTCAGCTGAATTTCTTTTTGACGCAAAAATTGAGAGAACCCTTCCCTAGAGACTCATACATGCCCGAGTGGCTCTATTAAATTCCAAAGAAGAATTTCCCTCTAATCACTCAGATTCAGATTCAGAAAAAGAAACTATGGTCGAAATTCCTCCAGTTCCACCTCCCCCACCTCCAAAAAGACTCCTAGGTGACTATGGAGGTGGAAATGCGTCGGGTGGTAGATTGACCATTGTCAACCAACCGGTGAATGTGATTAATTTTCAACTGCATCCTAGCGCAATCAATCAACTTGAAAGAAAACCTTTCACCGGAAAGGTAAATAAAGATGCAAACAAGCACCTACAGAGATTCCTGACCATGATTACTACTTTGAAAATTGACGGTCATACTGATAAAGCAAAGAAGTTAAGAATTTTCTCGTTCACTTCAGCTGAAGAGGCGGAAAAATGGCTCTACTCTCTTCCATTTGACAGTATTACATCATGGGAAGAGATAGAAACAACTTTCCTAAATGAGCATTTTCCAGCATCCGTATTTCTGAGAAAAATATATGAAATCTTAAACTTCAAACAGAAGGATGGTGAGTCCTTGGGATATGCCTACAAAAGATTCAAAAGGTCATGGTAGCTTGCCTAACTCATAATATGGATTAGACTGAAAAAATGCAGATGTTTGTTAATGGGCTCAAAATCAAGACAAAACAGTTGATTGATACAACAGCCGGTGGCTCAACAAATTTCTCAACGGCCACCGGTATTAAAAAGATCACTGAAACAATAGCTACAAATGAGTATCTGGAACTATACGACAGGTGTATAAGTAAGCCTAAAGGAGTCATTGATCTGAAACTAGAAGCTAATAAAATTCATCTGAAAGATATAGTCACTGTTGAAGTAGAAAAGAAATTAAAGGATATGAATATAGGTACTCAACAGGTAGCTCAAGTTCAACCAGCTCAGACCATCACTTGTGAAATCTGTAATGGACCTCACCACACGATGTATTGCTTTGAAACTCCTCAATAAATTGAAGAGATAAAATTCTTAAAGCAGAATAATCCCTACTCCAACACTTACAATCCAGGTTGAAAGAATCATCCAAACTTCCCCTGGAAAGATCAGAGAGGGGATGTTCCACAACAGGGTCAAGGACAATATCAGACCCAATATCAACAACAACAAGCTCCTAAGAAGGCAAACTGAGAGATTGCCATTGAAAAATTGGCCACTCACGATATTCAATTCCAAGAGGAGGCTAGAAACGATCAAAATAGCACCACTGCCTTAATAAAAAATCTTGAAGTTCAAATGGGTTAGATATCACAACAATTAGCCTCAAATTCTCAAACTCCAGGTACCTTGCCTAGTGATACAGTGACAAATCCTCGTGAGCATAATAATGTTAACAATATGGTGACCAGAAGTGGTAAGTCAACTGAGGAACCATAAGAAAATAGTGCAGAAGAAGATGGGATGTTGGAAGTGTAGGTGTTTAATTGGCTGCATTGTATGGTAAAACACTAGCTGGATTCTAATGTCTTGACTGATGTCATGACATGCTGTGGAGATGTTTGTATGACTGCATTGTATGTTAGAATATCTAGCTGTACTCTGATGTCTCGGCTGATGTCATGACATACTTGAGTAGTATACCGCAGGATTAGCTAATACAGGATTTATTGAATGTCAAACTGGAAGTTATGACATTCATCCCTGTCAGCAGATACTGAGGAATAAAAAAGTTGGTGTTCTGTTAGAACTCAGTATTCATTTTCAGTCTGGTTATCAAGGAAATACCAGACCTAGCATAAGGCCTACTGTCTGAATGTCAAACTGGATGTTAGGACATTCATCATTGACAGCATATACTGAACAATAGGCAGAGTGGTTTTCTGCTACACGTCAGTATGTATCTCAGTCTGTTCTTCAGGAGGATAACAGACCTGACATAAGGCTAATTGTGTAAATGTCAAATTGGATGTCTTGACATTTATTAATGTACGCTGATACTGAGGTATGGACAAATTGCTCCTGTACAGTTCAGCAAATTTGTACAGTCTGTTTTCAGGAAAAACAGACTTAGCATATGGTCCTTGATTTGGATGTCAAACTGAATGTTGTGACATTCATTCCTGACAGCGTATGCTATATTGTAGGTTGTTTAGTTTTTCTGTTTCAGCATTTTTCTCAGGCTATTCTTCAGGGATTCAACAGCTAAGAGAAAATCCAGGAAACCAACAACCAAGCTACATTTAATGAACCTAACAAATAGCCTATTTGTTAGTAACCTAGATGTGGAATTTAGGGGAACTCGCGTGACCTTAAATTCAGGAGAATACAAGTACAAGGCCCAAGTGCTGCAACATAAAAGGATGGCAATCCTTCATTCAGAACTGGGGATTTTTAGGCGTGAAGATTTAGTGTGTCCATCATACTTCACTGCTGTATTTTTATGAGTCTTATATTAGACATATCTTGTAAGCCAAGCTATTATAACGTAGATGATTGCATTGGTATATGGTGTTCATTGAGTTGTAAGTGTTGTGTCACTCTAAGCTTTTAAGCGTGAGTGCTGTGTATCTTGATTAAAGCTGTTAAGCACAATCAAGAGTTGTTTGAAGTGTGACTTCATAATTGTCTTTAATATTGATTAAAGGTAGTAATCATTGAGGTGATTGAGGGGGAGTGAGTAGGAACTCTGATCTTAGTGTAAGATTGAAATTGCATTGGGTAGGTATTAAGTGATAGGGTTAAACAGTTGGTTTAAGGTCTGAACTAATACTACTAATAGTGGATTTCCTCCCTGGCTTGGTAGCCCCCAGACGTAGGTCATGTTGGACTGATCTGGGTAAACAATTACTTGTGTTATTTACTGCACTTACTTTTAAGTTCTGCATATTTCTTGTCTGCGCAGAATCGGATGTCATAACAACCCGTGTGACATCGAAAGTCTGATAACTAGAATTTCAATTGGCATCAGAGCAGGCACCCTGCCTGTTAATTTCTGGGTGAGATCTAGGGAAGTTACTTTCTAGTACCATGGACAAGGATATAGGACACTCAAATAGACCACCCATGCTAGATGGTTCTAACTATGATGATTGGAAGCCTCGTATGATAGCCTTCTTAAGGTCTCTAGATAGCAAAGTCTAGAGAGCTGTCAACAAAGGATGGGAACATCCAACGAAGACAGGTGAAGATGGAGTCAGTGTGCAGATTCCTGAAGAAGAGTGAGACAAGGAGCAAGAGGCATTAGCCCTTGGAAATTCTAAGGCCTTGAATGCATTGTTCAATGGAATAAGTAAGAACATCTTTAGACTGGTGCACCACTGTGAGCTGGCTAAGGAAGTTTGGGATACCCTCAAGATAACTCATGAAGGTACCTCCAAGGTGAAGATGTCCAAACTTCAGATGCTGACCACCAAGTTTGAAAATCTGAGGATGAAAGAGGATGAGACTATTCATGACTTTCACATGAATATTCTTGAGATTGCAAACACCTCTGGTGGCTTAGGTGAGAAAATGGCTGAAGAGAAACTTGTAAGAAAGATTCTCAGGTCATTACCTAAGAGATTTGCCATGAAGGTCACTGCAATAGAAGAGGCTCAAGATATCTGCATCATGAAGGTGGATGAGCTCATTGGTTCTCTCCAAACCTTTGAAATGGGCATGTGTGAGAATGTTGAAAAGAAGAACAAAAGCGTAGCTTTTGTATCAAATACTGAAGAGGAGTCAGAAGCAGGATATACTGGAGGTGATGAAAGCATATCAGAAGCCATAGCCATGCTTGGGAGATAATTCAACAAGTTCGTGAAGAAGATTGATCAAAGAGTTAGACCAAATGTCAATAACACCTCGTCTGACATCAGGAAAAGATCAACTTCTGAAGAAAAGTTCAACCAAGGAAAGGGAATCCAATGTCATGGATATGAAGGCTATGGACACATTAGAGCTGAATGCCCTACTTACCTCAAGATGTAAAAGAAGGGGCTAGCTGTCACATGGTCTGAGGGAGATTCTAAAAGTGAATCTGAAGGAGAATCTGCTAAACATGTCACTGCACTAACGAGTGTTTGTGCCACTGATGATGACTCAAGTGTAGATGAACTGACCTTTGATGAACTTGCTGCAGCTTATAAGAAGCTATGTGTCACCAGTGCAAAAGTACGTGTACAAGGAGAAAAGCAGAAGAAGCTCATCAAGGAGCTGGAAGATGAGAGACAGAAGCATCTGACAGTCATAGAGGGTCTAAATGGTGAGATAACCTTGCTGACCTCCAAGCTGGATCAAATGACTAAATCCATCAGAACGTTGAATAAAGGAACTGACACCTTGGAAGAGATCCTAAAGGTGGGACAGAAGTCTGGAACCATATCTGGTTTAGGCTTTGTGAAAAAATCCTCAGCTGAACTCAAACGCCCAAAGGCTAAAGTTCAGAAATTCAAGCGGAGGTCACACCCAATGTCTCAACATCAGGGAACCAGGATGAATAATCATCAGAAGAGGAAATTCCAGAAATGGAGATGTCACCACTGTGGTAGGCTTGGCCATATAAAAGCTTCTGCTACAGGCTTCATGGTTACCCTAACCAAGCCCCTCATGTCAGACCTAAGCTTAAGACATATAGGCACTATGTCCCCATCAAGAAGCGACAATGGTATGCTAGGTTAGCTCACACAGCTCTAAGGGCATCTACCAGAGAAGACTGGTACTTTGACAGTGGTTGCTCAAGACATATGACTGGTATGGAGAATATATTGGTGGATATACAACCTCACACTACCAGTTATGTGTGTTGGTGTAAGCCCTTGAGGCCAATACTTTTGGTACTTGTATCGAATAATAAAAGGCTTTTTCTTTATTATGTTTGTTTAATAAAGTCCCTAGAATAGCTAGTCCATTTAATGTATCAAGTGTGACTTGATCATGAGAGCACATTAAACATAAGGACACTATTCTTAAAGTATCCGTAGTCGAGCTTTAGTGTGAAGTGGGATAACATTAAAGCATTAAGACTATTATGTTTGTAGACTGATGATCACATCTCATGGATCATGGATAAAGAGTTATCAAGTCTTAAACATAGGTATGAATATTAGGAGTAATATTTATACCAGATTGACCCGCTATGAGAATACTATATAGAAAGTTATGCAAAGTGTCATAAGTTATTCTCATGGTGATAATGGTGTATACCACTCTTCGACCTGAAACCACTATGGACCCTAGATATGGAGTCGAGTGCTTTATTGCTGATCCAACGTTGTCCGTAACTGGATAACCATAAAGACAGTTGATGGGTACTCCACAAAGCATGTTGAGGGACATGAGTGACTTAGATGGAATTTGCCCATCCTGCATAACAGGATAAATGTCTATGGGCCCAATATTGAACTGGACAAGGATGACACGGTCTATGCCTTGTGTTCAATATAGACATAAGGGCAAAAGAGTAATTATACACATAAGTATTATCACAGAAGGAATTGTCAGATCACTTAACATTTTCGTGTCTTGGGTAGCAGTGATGTGTTGCTAGATACCGCTCACTGTTTATTATGTTAAATACATGATTTAATATAATTGCCAATGCCGCGAAAACCTACAGGGTCACACACAAAGGACGGATTGATGAGAGATAGAGTAACTAAGGAATACCGTAAGGTATGGTGCCCTTAAGTGAATTATAGAACATCGTAAGGTACGATGTACTTGAGTAGAATACGAAATATGGTAAGGTACCATGGGCTTAAATGATTTTGGGCATATTATAAGATATGGGCCAAAATACACTTAAGTGGGCCTTTTAGCTTGAAGCCCACACAAGTGGTTCTATAAATATAACCCTTGTGCAGAAGCATTAATAACGGTTGCATTATTTTCGTTTTCTCTCTCTCTCTCTCTCTCTCTCTCTCTCACTCAAAGCCTTCATTCTTACCAGCTAGCACTGAGATTGAAGGAATCCGTTCGTGTGGACTGAGTAGAGACGTTGTCATCGTTCAACGTTCGTGGTCGCTCCGCGGATCTGCATCAAAGGTTTTGATCATCACAAGAGATCTGCACCAAAGGTTTCAATCGTCACAAGAGGTAAATATTTTATCACTGATCATGACCATTCGTAAGGATCTCTAAAGGAGAAATTTTTTATTTCCGCTGCGTTTTGGACCGTAATTCTCCTTCAATGTGACCTTTGGTGATGGTGCTAAAGGAAAAATAAAAGGTGTGGGTACGCTGGACTGCTCTGGAGTCCCAGAACTGAATAATGTACTGTTAGTAAAAGGACTGACGGCCAACCTCATCAGCATAAGCCAGCTGTGTGATCAAGGATACTATGTTCAGTTCACTAAGGAGCTATATGTTGTGACAAATGGAGATAATCAAGAAGTTATGAGAGGATCCAGATCCAAAGATAACTGTTATCTGTGGGAACCTAAGCTCTCAAACTTTTCCATAATGTGCTCCTCTGCCAAGGAAGAACAGGAGGTGAAGTCGTGGCATAGACGCCTTGGTCATCTACACTTAAGGGGAATGAAAAAGATCATATCCAAGGAAGCAGTTAGAGGAATCCCAAAGCTGCTTATTGATGAAGGAAGAGTCTGTGGAGAATGCCAGGTGGGCAGGCAAACCAAGATGTCACATCCGAAGCTGGGACATCCTACAACTTCCAGAGTTCTGGAACTGTTACACATGGACTTAATGGGACCTATGCAGGTTGAAAGTCTGGGTGGAAAGAGATATGCATATGTGGTGGTTGATGATCATTCCAGATACACGTGGATAAGCTTCATCAGAGATAAGTCAGATACATTTGATGTCTTCAAAGACCTGTGCATCAGACTTCAAAGGGAAAAGGACAGTTGTGTTGTCCGAATTAGGAGTGATCATGGTACGGAGTTCAAAAATTCCAAGTTTGATGAGTTTTGCTCGTCTGAAGGAATAAGTCATGAGTTCTCCTCTCCTATAACTCCTCAGCAGAATGGGATAGTTGAAAGAAAAAATAGAACTATTCAAGAATCTGCCAGAGCTATGATTCATGCAAAGAAGCTCCCTATGCACTTTTGGGTTGAAGCTATGAATACCACTTGCTATGTTTACAATTGAGTCACCTTGAGAAAAGGAACCTCCTCCACTCTGTATGAAATATGGAAAGGCAGAAAACCCACTGTGAAGTACTTTCATATCTTTGGAAGTAAATGCTACATTCTCACAGATCGTGAACAGAGAAGGAAAATGGATCCCAAAAGTGATGAAGGTATATTCCTAGGATACTCAACTAACAGCAGAGCGTACAAAGTGTTCAACTACAGGACCAATGTCCTGATGGAATCCATAAATGTTATTGTGGATGATAAAGAGGAAGGAATCGATGTCATAGAGGATGTTGGAACATTCCTTGATACTACAACAGACATACCAGTCAAGTCTAAAGAAGTACAGGAGACTCCTACTGAATGTGAGGTAGATGCACCCACAAAAATGCCATCTATTAGAATTCAGAAAGACCACCCTAAGGATCTTATCATAGGAGATCCCAATAGTGGTGTGACTACCCGATCAAGGGAAATTAGTTCAAATTCCTGTTTTGTATCCAAGGTTGAACCAAAATGTGAAAGAAGCCCTGACTGATGAATATTGGATCAATGCCATGCAAGATGAACTGGAGCAGTTTAAAAGGAATGAAGTATGGGAGCTAGTTCCACGACCTGAAGGGACTAACATCATTGGTACCAAGTGGATCTACAAAAACAAGTCAGATGAGAAAGGAGTAATTACTAGGAATAAAGCAAGACTAGTAGCTCAAGGATATACTCAAGTTGAAGGGGTTGATTTTGATGAGACGTTTGCACCCGTTGCTAGACTTGAGTCAATCAGATTGTTGTTAGGTGTAGCATGCATTCTGAAGTTCAAACTGTTCCAAATGGATGTGAAGAGTGCATTCTTAAACGGCTACTTAAATGAAGAAGTCTATGTGGAACAACCGAAAGGGTTTTGTGATCCTAACCAACTTAAGCATGTGTACAAGTTGAGGAAAGCCTTGTATGGGTTGAAGCAAGCACCTAGAGCTTGGTATGAAAGGTTGACTGAATTTCTGACCTCAAATGGATACAGAAAAGGTGGGATAGATAAGACCTTGTTTGTGAAGGATGAAGATGGAAAAATCATGATTGCTCAAATCTATGTGGATGATATAGTTTTTGGTGGAATGTCAGAGCAAATGGTAAAACATTTTATTCACCAAATGCAATCTGAGTTTGAAATGAGTCTGGTTGGGGAACTGACTTATTTCCTTGGAATGCAAGTCAACCAAATGGAGGATTCTATGTTTCTCTCCCAAAGCAAGTATGCCAAAAACATAGTTAAGAAGTTTGGTATGGATAATGCTAGGCACAAGAGAACTCCTGCACCTACTCATCTAAAGTTAACCAAAGATGATGGAGGGCCCAGTGTTGCTCAATGTTTATATAGAAGCATGATAGGTAGTCTTCTATACCTAACTGCAAGTAGACCTGACATTTCCTATGCAGTTGGAGTGTGTGCGAGATACCAAGCAAAGCCCAAAGTGAGCCACTTGAATCTAGTCAAGAGGATTCTCAAGTACATCAATGGGACTTGTGATTATGGGATGCTGTACTCACATGGTTCTGAGCCTGTCCTATCTGGGTATTGTGATGCTGACTGGGCTGGGAGTGCTGATGACAGAAAAAGCACATCAGGAGGATGTTTCTTCTTGGGAAACAATCTCATATCATGGTTCAGCAAGAAGCAGAATTGTGTATCTCTGTCCACTGCAGAGGCTGAATACATAGCAGCTGGAAGCAGTTGTTCCCAACTGGTTTGGATGAAACAAATGCTCACTGAGTACAATGTCTCTCAAAATGTCATGACATTGTTCTGTGATAATCTCAGTGCCATCAATATTTCCAAGAATCCCATCCAACACAGCAGGACCAAACATATTGACATTAGACATCACTTCATCAGAGATCTAGTGGAAGACAAAGTGATTACCTTGGAACATGTAGCCACTGAACTCCAACTGGCTGACATATTTACAAAGGCTCTGGATGCTACTCAGTTTGAAAACTTAAGGGGCAAACTGGGAATATGTCTCTCTGAGAACTTATAGCAACCAATGATGTTTGGGATGTATTGTTTAATATCTCTATCTATTAAACAATTGGAAGTGTGCTCTGATTGGTCAACAGACCATAGCTATGTCACTTGCAACAAGTGTAGCAACAAGAGGTTAAGGAGATATCCTAACTTGAGGCAGCCTATGCACCTGCAGGAGTTCAAGGACAATGTTCATGCAGGAGTGGTTCTGGATGTCAGACACAAAGTCATGGCATCTGATATGGTGGTACCTACTGTAAAGCAAAAGTGTGTGACTACTTGATCAAAGCTGTGAAGCAAGATCAAGTGGGTGTTGACTTGGTTGAAACTATGAAGTAAAACCAAGACTGTAATTCTGTCTTTTAGGTGTAATTCTGTTTATGTGGATCTGTAATTTAAAGTGTTGCTTTGGCAACATTTTTGACAAAAAGGGGGAGTAACAGGTGATACCCCAGGACAACAGATTGTTTTGTTAAACAGCTATTCAGGACAGATATTAAAGATCCTCTAATCCAGAGGTTGTACTGCAGCTGATGTTCCACTTCTATGAGTGTGAGTGTGTATATGTGTGTTGCAATTAGAAGTTTTTATTTAACTTCTGTATGTATGCTGTTTTGTGAAGTTTTTATTTAACTTCCATGTGTGTGAGTGTGCTGCAACTCTGAGTGTATTAGCTAGGTTAATTTCCTGCTAGATGTATGGTTTCCGCTGCTGTGGATTCTGTTGTGAGACCAAAGTGTTTTAGCCAAAAATTTGCCAAAGGGGGAGTTTGTAGGTGTTTAATTGGCTACATTGTATGGTAAAACACTAGCTGGATTCTAATGTCTTGACTGATGTCATGACATGCTGTGGAGGTGTTTGTGTGACTGCATTGTATGTTAGAATATCTAGCTGTACTCTGATGTCTCGGCTGATGTCATGACATACTTGAGTAGTATACTGCAGGATTAGCTAATACAGGATTTATTGAATGTCAAACTGGAAGTTATGACATTCATCCCTGTCAGCAGATACTGAGGAATAGAACAGTTGGTGTTCTGTTAGAACTCAATATTCATTTTCAGTCTAGTTATCAAGGAAATACCAGACCTGGCATAAGGCCTACTGTCTGAATGTCAAACTGGATGTTATGACATTCATCATTGACAGCATATACTGAACAATAGGCAGAGTGGTTTTCTGCTACACGTCAGTATGTATCTCAGTTTGTTCTTCAGGAGGATAACATACCTGACATAAGGATAATTGTGTAAATGTCAAATTGGATGTCTTGACATTTATTAATGTACGCTGATACTGAGGTATGGACAAATTGGTCCTGTACAGTTCAACAAATTTGTACAATCTGTTTTCAGGAAAAACAAACTTAGCATATGGTCCTTGATTTGGATGTCAAACTGAATGTTGTGACATTCATTCCTGACAGCGTATGCTATATTGTAGGTTGTTTAGTTTTTCTATTTCAGCATTCTTCTCAGGCTATTCTTCAGGGATTCAACAGCTAAGAGAAAATCCAGGAAACCAACAACCAAGCTACATTTAATGAACCTAACAAATAGCCTATTTGTTAGTAACCTAGATGTGGAGTTTAGGGGAACTCGCGTGACCTTAAATTCAGGAGAATACAAGTACAAGGCCCAAGTGCTGCAATATAAAAGGATGGCAATCCTTCATTCAGAACTGGGGATTTTTAGGCGTGAAGATTTAGTGTGTCCATCATACTTCACTGCTGTATTTTTGTGAGTCTTGTATTAGACATATCTTGTAAGCCAAGCTATTATCACGTAGATGATTGCATTGGTATAGGGTGTTCATTGAGTTGTAAGTGTTGTGTCACTCTAAGCTTTTAAGCGTGAGTGCTGTGTATCTTGATTAAAGTTGTTAAGCACAATCAAGAGTTGTTTGAAGTGTGACTTCATAATTGTCTTTAATATTGATTAAAGGTAGTAATCACTGAGGTGATTGAGGGGGAGTGAGTAGGAACTCTGATCTTAGTGTAAGATTGAAATTGCATTGGGTAGGTATTAAGTGATAGGGTTAAACAGTTGGTTTAAGGTCCTAATTAATGCTATTAATAGTGGATTTCCTCCCTGGCTTGGTAGCCCCAAGACGTAGGTCATGTTGGACTGAACTGGGTAAACAATTACTTGTGTTATTTACTGCACTTACTTTTAAGTTCTGCATATTTCTTGTCTGCGTAGAATCGGATGTCATAATAACCCGTGTGACATCGAAAGTCTGATAACTAGAATTTCAGGAAGTCAATTTAGAAATCAAAGAAACAAAAAAAACAAAGGAGGAAGTTGTGATAATTCCTGTAAAGGAGAAAGAAAAGTTGTCAAGCCAATCATCAAACTCCCTTATCCTCTATGACAAAAGAAGAAAAATCAACATGAAAATAATTTTGAGAAGTTTTTGGAAATGTTTAAGAAACTTGAAATAAACATTCCATTTTCGGAAGCTCTAGAAAAGATGCCGATATATGCCAAATTCATGAAAGACATCATCTCTAAAAAGCGCTCCACAAATATAGACCCAATCATCCAAACGGAAATCTGCAGTGCCATTCTCCAAGGTATGAAAATTCCTGTGAAAAAGAAAGATAGAGGTTCTATTACTATTTCGTGCACTATCGGTGATCAAAAATTCAAGAAGGCCCTGATTGATTTGGGAGCTAGTATGAGTTTGATGTCGCTGTCCATTTATAAAAAATTCGGCCTTGACACCATTCAAGACACTAGGATGACCCTTCAGTTTGTTAATCGCTCAGTTAGGTGACCATATGGAATTGTGGAAGATGTCCTGGTAAAGATAGACAAATTTGTGTTTCCAGTTGACTTTTTCATTCTTGAGATGCCTGAAGATGAGAAGATCCCTCTCATATTAGGCATACCATTTTTAGAGATAGGTCAATGCATGATAGACATAGAGGAAGGAGCAATGACCCTCAAGGTCTATGATAAAGAATTGAAAATTGATGTTCGAAACACTATGAAATACAAAGATGATGTTGGCACGAGTCACACTGTAGAGGTAATAGATCAAGTGGTTGCTCAAGAAATTAAAAGGAAAACACCTCAGTTACCTTTGGAACGTGTGTTGAGCTTGTCAGTTTTAGAAAGTGATGAAGACGAGAGAGAGTCAGAAGTGTTAGCTATGATGGAGGAGCAACCTCAGTGGATTAGATCTAAACCACACTGGTGGGAAGATTTAAGACCACTCCAACCATTAGAAAATACTCAAGAACCTAAAAAGGGGGTAGATTTGAAACAATTACCTGAGAATATGAAGTATGTGTTTCTTGATGCTGAAAAGAAGTGCCAAGCCATTATCAATTCCAGTTTAAAAAGTTTTCAAGAAGAAGAACTCATCCAAGTACTCAAGAAATACAAGAGTGTTATTGGATGGGCGATTGAGGATTTGAAAGGTATTAGCCCGACGGTTTGCATGCACAAGATTCTGATGGAACATGATCATAAGCCGGTAGTGCAACCACAATGAAGACTTAATCCAACTATGAAAGAGGTGGTTCGCAAAGAGGTTGTAAAGTTGTTGGATACGGGGCTGATTTACCCCATATCCGACAGCTCATGGGTTAGTCCATTGCACATGGTACCCAAAAAAAGGGGAACTACTGTGATAAAAAATGAGAAAAATGAGTTGACCCCATCTAGAACTATTACAGGTTGGAGAGTATGCATTGATTACCGAAGGCTGAATATTGCAACAAGAAATGACCACTTCCCTTTGCCATTCATTGATCAAATGTTGGAAAGGTTAGCCGATCATGATTACTATTGTTTCCTTGATGGGTACTCTAGGTACAATTAGATTGTTATAGCCCTTGAAGATCAAGAGAAGACCTCATTCACATGTCCTTATGGTATTTTCGCATACAGGAGAATGCCATTTGGGTTGTGCAACGCATATGCAACATTTCAGAGGTCTATGACATCCATATTCGCGAACATGCTTGAAAAGCATATGGAAGTGTTTATGGATGACTTTTATATTTTCGGTTCTTCTTTTGATAAATGTTTGACTAACTTATCTCTTGTGCTAGAAATATGCCAGCAAACAAATTTGATCCTAAATTGGGAGAAATGTCATTTTATGGTACGTTAAGGGATCATGTTGGGACACAAAATTTACAATCGAGTCATATAAGTAGACAAAGCAAAAGTGGAGGTGATAGCTAATTTACCACCACTAGTGAATGAAAAAGGCATCAGAAGCTTCTTGGGACATGCAGGTTTTTACCGCAGGTTCATCAGGGGCTTTTCTAATAGCGCCAAACCATTGACAAGCTTACTTGTGAAAGACACACCTTTTCTTTTTGACAAAAAGTGCAACGAAGCTTTTGAGATCCTGAAGAGGGATTTGGTGTCGGCTCCTATAGTGATTTCCCCTGATTGGTCTCTCCCTTTTGAGATCATGTGTGATGCAAGTGATAATGCATTAAGGGCAGTGTTAGGACAAAGAAAAGCAAAGCTCCTGCATGTTATTTATTATGCAAGTCACATGTTGAATCCTGCCCAAATGAATTATGGAACCACTGAAAAAGAGTTTCTCGCGGTTGTTTATGCTTTTGATAAATTCAGGTCTTACTTGTTAGGATCAAAAGTAATTGTTTATACTGACCATGCTGCTTTGATATATCTCTTTTCTAAACAGGAATCTAAGCCAAGGTTGCTGAGATGGATTCTACTTCTGCAAGAGTTTGATCTGGAAATCAGAGACAAAAAGGGTTGTGAAAATACTGTTGCTGATCACTTATCCTAGATGTCTCTGATAGAATAAATAGAGGAGAAACACCCAATCAAGGATGAGTTCATAGATGAATGAATCCTAGCTGTTACTGGTGTTCCATGGTTCACTGATTATGCGAATTATTTGATGGGTGGACTAATACCTGATGATTTTGATTCAAACAAAAAGAAAAAGTTTTTACATGATTGTAGGTTTTATTTGTGGGACGATCCATTCTTGTACAAAAAAGGAGTATATTGGTTGGTTCGAAGGTGTGTTCCAGAGGAAGAACAATGGAACATCCTCAGAGCTTGTCATGACTCAGAATATGGAGGACACTTTAGTGGCGATAAAACAACAACAAAAGTCCTCCAGTCTGGGTTGTACTGGCTTACACTGTTCAAGGATGCTCAGAGTATAGTAAAAGAGTGTGACAGATGCCAGACGATGGGTAATATATCAAAGAGAAATCAAATGCCTCAAAATGCCATGTTGGAGGTAGAGTTGTTCGATGTCTGGAGAATAGACTTCATGGGACCGTTTACACCTTTGTTTGGAAAGAATTACATTTTGGTCGTTGTTGATTATGTGTCGAAATGAGTAGAAGCAGTAGCATTACCCACAAATGATGCTAAAGTGGTGATCAATTTCCTAAAAAATTACATTTCTCTAGATTTTGGGTGCCAAGAGCACTAATCAGTTACGAAGGTACTCATTTTCTAAATAAGTTGATGGAGAACCTGTTAAGGAAATACAATGTCAAGCATAATATTGCCACACCTTATCATCCTCATACAAATGGACAGGTTGAAGTATCGAACCGACAAATAAAGCATATTCTGGAAAAAAGTTGTCAGTGCTTCTCGAAAGGATTGGTCAATAAAGTTGGAGGATGCACTCTGGGCATACAGAACAGTGTTCAAAACCCCAATAGGTATGTCCCCGTATCAATTAGTTTACGGAAAAGCATGTCATTTACCGCTCGAACTAGAGCACAATGCATTTTGGGCCTCCAAGTTTCTGAATTGTGACCTTTCAAAAGTTGGGGAATCTCGGATTCTTCAACCACATGAGCTAGAAGAGTTTAGAAATCGGGCTTATGAAAATGCCAAAATATACAAAGAGCAAACGAAAAAATGGCATGATCAAAGAATTCAGAAGAAAGAATTTTGGTAAGGACGGTTAGTGTTGTTATTTAATTTCAAGTTGAAACTATTCCCTGGAAAGCTGAGGTCAAGATGGTCGGGACCTTTTGTGATTCACAAAGTATTCCCGCATGGAGAAATTGAGCTCGAGAATCTAGCGAACGAGGACACTTTTAAGGTGAATGGACAATGATAAAAACCATACTACCAAGGACAAGAGAGTGGTCTGGTATATGAGGTTCGTCTTACCTGATAAGATGGACGACCGTCAATCCATATGACGTTAAACGAAGCACTTCGCAAGAGGAAACCCACACGTTTTAATTCTAATTCTTGTTTTGTTTGTTATTTTAGGTTTGCACAGTGCCTTGAAAGGATGAAGGCACTCACGATAATACGGAAGTCGTACAAGAAGGAAGGACCATATGTGAGAATAAGAGAAAGGAAAATCGTTGATGAGCAACGAGCATCCTGACCCGGCAGCCCGTGTCAGCTGACATGACCCGTGTCAGGATCGTGGAAAAAGTATGAAAATTGAGCATAACAACATCCTGACACAGCCGCCTGTGTCAGCTAACACGGCCCGTGTCAGGAGCATTGAAGACATGAGGAATTTGAACCTTGGGAAAAGCCTGACACGGCCGCCCGTGTCAGCTGACACGGCCCATGTCAGGAATACTAAAGACCACGCCCGTGAGAGTTGGATAGACAGGGGCCTGACACGGCCCGTTTCAGGCCTGCGGATTTGAAAAATGTTGAAAAAATTTGGACTTAGTGTGGGCCCCACCTATCATTAAAACCCAATACTCATTCATTACACCTACTTAACCTTTCCCAAAAATCTGATGTGATTCACTTTCCACTTATCATCTCTCACTAATCTAATCTTCTCCACCATCTGTCTCTAAAAAACCCTCACCTTTCATTAAAACCACACCATAAAGCTTTCAACTTTACCACCACAACAACCCCAAATCACAAACTCCCTTCACGAATCCTTCTCCATTTTCACCCTCATCACAACTACAGTGTCCGTTTTCTCTAATTCCAATTTCTAATTTCTCATCATTTTTTCAGGTACAAATATGCCCCCAAGAAGGATTGTGCAAGGTAAGCAACAAATGACCGAGACCTCAAGGCCACGGAAAAGGAGCAGCCGAAATCCGAACCTGCACAACATTGTCTTCGACAATCCGGAGTAGGAGCGACGATACTCAGTTCATAGAAAGTGAAATCTCACCCCACCAGGTATATGTGCGAACAAACCCTTTATGATTTAGGCTTAAAAATTAAAGTTGATAGGATGTTGCATGTGCTAAGTATGTTGGAATTCATGAGCCTCAAAGATTCGACCTATGAGCGCATCACGCTTGAATTTTTGAGCACACTTAAAATCGAATTGGAGAAGCGGTGGATTAACACGATGAGGTACTACTATGGTACTCTTTGATTCTTCCTTTTTAATAATTATCATGAGCTTTCTGTTGAGGAGTTAGCGGGTATCCTTCGCTCCCACTGTACTGATCGGGTGCGGTCCCTGAGGGGTTTTCTCCACAAGATTTTTGGACTACTATTACTGGGAAAACTAACTACACCTCTAAAGGTGCAAAAGCCTCTGGTATCAGAACCCGTGCTTCCTCTATACCCAAAAAGTTCTAGCGTATACTATGTTTGGACGAGGTGATAGTATGGGCGTGGCAACTCAGCAGGAGTTGTTCTTCTTGTACTTGATGGTACAAAATCAGGCCATCAATGTTGCTGCCTTTGCATCTGATTACTTGGGGAGAGTTGGTCGGGAGGACTCCGGTGCTATTTTTGCTGGGGGCATGATTACCCAGATTGCTGAACATTTCGGTTATCATGCGGTTTTGCTTGCAGACACCCTGGTGGAAGGTAAGACAAAAATAGGTATGGCAACTCTCATCCAGCAAGGTATGATTTCTATTCCACATAACTACTATTCTGTTCTGATTCATAAAAGGTTTATCATTGCACTTCCTAATCCTGACAGGGTAAGTATTGTTGATTGTACTAATTGGTTGTATGGGAATTTTGACCCTGATGCAGAGGAAGGCTACGATGCTGAAATTCTGGTTGCAGGTGAAGAAGTTGCAGGTGAACAGATGAATGAAGATGAGCAGCATTAGGAGCCGTTTGTGCCCACGCCCCAAGAGTCATTCCATCAGGGCGTCGGGTCATCATCCATGAATCATAACCAGTGGGCATGGGTACAAACCGAGCTCAGTGACTTTATAACTGAGCAATCAAGACAAGGCATCAAGCAGGCTCGGCAAGGGGCGGTGATGGATGAGATGTGTCGTATCTCGGAGAAACGCGCTCACGAAATTGAGTAGCCATCAATGTTATTTATCCCATGAGAGGAAAGGAAACACTGAGTAAACCTACAAAAGGATGAATCTAATGATCTCGCAACCAAAAGATGAGTAAGGGAGCCGATTACGCAAGGGGAAGGTATTAGCACTCCTCATGTCTGTAGTACTCTACAGGATCCACTCTTGTTGTTCTAATTAAAAGGGTGTGTTTATTCTAAAACTTACTGACTAAAAGGAATTCATGCAAAAGTTGAATTATAAACAAAAGAATTTTTTTATATTATTGTGCTCACTTAGGTTTTGCAACCCAATGCCTACGTATCAAAAAGAATCAGAGCACCATAGTTCTTCTCAATTTTTTTGGTTTGTTAGTGCTTTTTATGGGTAACCACCCTTATTGAAAGTTTTCATAAGAAAAGCCAAGTGGCAAAAGAAGTTTTATTGGTGGAGTATTTAAGTAGTATTAGGATGTTTTTGAATTTTGATTAAGAAATGGTTTTTTTTATAATGAATGCAAAAAAGAAATGGAAAATCTAGGGGAATTATAAAGATAAACCCTAATGTTGGCATGAAATAGTGGTCCTAAAGTTAGGGTAAGCGGGAAGCATCTACCTGAGTTAACATGCAAAGATTGACCTAGGGTTAAGGACAAAGGGGGTCTACCTAATGTTGTCATGCTTAGTTAACAAACCTAAGGTCTACTTTAGTTCAAACTTAACCTAGAAGGAACCAAAGAAATCCTATGGGGAACATGTTATCCACACAAGGGAAAGAGATGAAAGGAGACAAATCCATATCAGGTCATGGTGAAAGTAGAAATAAATTCCCAGAGTAAGCCATATCAAATCATGGTAAAAGAAAAATAATAGCAATCCATATCATGTCATGAGGGGAAGATAAAATAATATAAAGTAAAAGCAATCCATATCAAGTCATGTAAGAATTGATGAAAGATAACAAAGTAAGCCATATCAAGTCATGGTAAAATAAAAATAATAACAATCCATATCATGTCATAGGGGGAAGATAAAAGATAAGCAGAGTAATCCATATCAAGTCATGGAAAAAGGATACAAACAAATGATAAGTTATCAAGTCAAAATGAGAAACAACATCACATCCATATAAACATAAGGACATGTCTTACTTCTAAAGGTCATGCATATATGGTTTAAGCAACAAAGTACACAATCATCATGTAAATTTGTAAAGAGAAATGACCACGAGTGTATGAACAATTGAACATGGCAAAGGGAATAGTATAGGATTAAGATCAAAACATAGCATTAATGCATAAAGAAACTCAAGACATCACAAATACATCATATCAAAGCATACTCAAAGGCTAAGACAGATAATAATCAAAATCAAACCCTAGTCATGCTCCTAAAGGCTAATGAACTTCAAGCAAGTATAGATGAAGTAGAATTATGGGAAAATTGTATCAAATCAAGCAAGTCATAAGTATATGGCACATTAAACTTCACATATAAGTCACTCAAACATCAAGAATGAATTACACAAGCTATGCCCCAAGATAGGCCAAAAGATGAGCAAGCAATCACACAAATTTAAAGAAGCTTAAGCAAGAAATAATCAAACAATGAAAGCATGCACATGACATTAAGGAATGTGAGACTTGTGAAATAAGTTAACTCAAGATGAGGTTTAAGAGTAACAAAAGAAGTCATCCAAACTTCATACATAAATCAAAGTCAAGCAACTTGATAAGCAAGTAAAGATATCATCCTAGAAAAGGAATCCTTTATCAAAATCAACAAGATGAACAAAGATAAAAAAAAAGGTGCTCATAGGTCATGGGACAATAACAAAGTCCTCTTCAAAGCATAAAATAAAACTTCCAAACTTCAAGCGGTATCAACAAATCAACACACTCAAAGTTCATGTACAACTAGCAAGTCAAAAGGTAGACATCTTCCAAGCAAGGAATCCCTTGTTAAACCAAAGTAAAAAGGTAGTTGTCGCAACGCGAAAAACAACCGACGGGAAAAAAAACAGAAGAGCCGCCACCGTTCGTTATTTATCCCAAAGAAGGGAAAGGAAACGATTGAAGAAAACCTGAAGAAAGGAAAAGACAAGGTCTCGCAACCAAATCCAGGGTTCGGGAGTCGATTATGCGAAGGGAAGGTATTAACACCCCTACGCATCCGTAGTACTCTACGGTATCCACTCTTGTTGTTCTAGTCTAAAGGGTGTAGGTATATCTAAGGTACTATTTGCTAAAAGAAGGTCAAAAGAAAATGACTCGCAAGGATGTCGCATCCACTGCCTACATATCTCACCTGAGTATGAGAATCAGAGTCTTCGTAGCTCGGCTACCTATGGGCGAAAGAGAAGTGTGCTCGATAAGACATCGCGTCTTATACCTACGTATCTCATCTGGAATGAGAATCAGAGCAAAAGGTAGTTCAGCTAACTACGGGAACAAGGGTCTCGATTGCAACTAGGGCAAGAGAAAGGGAAGGTCTCGATCGCAACGAGGGCGAGAGAAAAGAATTGCAGCAAGGGTGAAAGTAAGCAAGGATTAGTTGTTAGTCGTCAGTCAAACTCGGCAAGACATCGCGTCTCGTGCCTACGTATCTCATCTGAACATGAGAATTAGTGTTGTCGTAGTTTGGCTAACTAGGGGTTAAGGATTGCCATCTGAACATGGACTTACAAAAGAGGACACCAGCTGTGTCAAAGGAAAGTGGGCAATGTGTTCAACGTCCTAGCAGTAGGTGTCGCAGCTCGCTGAATCGAGTCTTAGGCAGTTACCTCTTTGCAATAGAATGGACTGACATGCCATAAGATCGGAGACGCACGGAAGGTCTAAAAATGGGGAAGCTCTACCCTAGAGTTGTCATGCAATGTGGACCTATGTGTTAGGATTTACAGAGGGGAACATCTACCTAATATTAGCATGCAAAGAATAAGGGAATTCTACCTATGTTATCATACAAAAGGTTCTACCTAATGGGTGCTACCAAAACGGAACAAGAGCCGACGGACGGAGCAAGGAGAGGAGCCACGGATAAAGGTAGATGGCGATGCCTGAGGCAATCGACTTACAAGAAGATGGATGAATGCATGCTGGTTTTGTTAAGTTTTGAAAATGATTACTCGACGTTGGATCGAGCTTTTAATCTTGTTTTGAAATGATTATCGGATGTTCATTTTAATTCTTGTATTAATAGATGAATAAAGAATGAAAGAAATAAATATTATACACTTTATAGGATAGGGGTACATTTGTCACGAATGAGGATGGTTCATGGCAATCAAACTATAAGAATATATGCATCAATCATCATACAAGTAGGCAACAGTTATCCATCAAATCAGATAAGTAAACAGGTATATAATCAAATCAAAGAATCAAAGAATGAAATAACGGAGCATTAAACAAGACATGGGAAGTATGAACATGTTAAACAATACATGGCCCATGAGATGAACAAGGGAGGACCAAAAGATCTCTTCAATTGCCATAAGCAATCCCTAAATCAAACATTGATCATAAAGAAATCAACTGAAAATTCGAGCCAACTTAATAATTATCAAATAAATATAAAATTAATCAGAAAAATTATGAAAAATTAAACTAAGTAAGGTGGGGTCAGGACATCATCATCCCCTAAAAAGATTTTAAAAATAATGAAAATTAGTACATGAATTAGTTGAAATAAAACAGAAGTTAAACCAAAAGTCAATCAACAAAACTAGGTTAAAAATAAATCAAGAATAAATTGAAAACGTGAAATAAAAATCTAAGAAAAAGTCAGGTTGACCATGGGGCAGTGGTCAACCTTCATCCCAAAAATCAGAAGCTGAAAATAATTTTAAGTTATACAAATAAAATCAAGAATCAAATGTATGCTAAAATTGACCACTTGGAATGAATAATTAAAATAAAATATTAATACTAAATAAATACGAAAATAAAAATTAAATAAAATTAAATAACGCATCAAGCAATATGGAAAATATTTTTGAATATTTTTATGAACAAAGAAAACATTTTAAATTAATTAAAATCAAATTAGAAGTAAATTGGGAATTAAAAAAAAGAACATGAAAAGGGAGGTGTATTAGCATTTATGACTGCACTGGGAATAAGTGATGCGCTGATGGGCCATAAGCGAGGGGTGCCAAAAGCAACCAGCGAAGGCCCACGATCTAAAACATAATTAAATCAGGGCGTGACATATTAAAATGAACATTTTAATTAAAATAGCCATGTGAACATTTATCAATCGGTCACTTTCACTTAAGTCACTAAAAGACAAAACAAAACGGACGGGCAAGATTAAAACAGAGGCGATGGATCCAAGGGCTCTCAAGACGACACGCAGTCATCTTCTTCCTTGAGCCAAACCCTAACCATAATTATGCAGAAAACGCAGGAAATGCAGTGTGTTTCTCTCAACTTCAACACAAAAATACGAACACCATAGTGCATCAAAAAACATGAAGCAAAGCCCAGATCTAAAGTACAAAATGCGATGATTAACGTGGTAACCTTTTTAGGTGAAATGGTAGCTTATTCATGGAGAAAAGTTAATAGCAAAGTGTCAATATGAACACGGACATGAGCAAAGAAATCAACAACACAACTCAACACCATGAACAATGCCTCGTACTGAGGGCTTCAGAAGTAAGCATAAGTATATGATTAGCATTGTAAACAGTAATGAAACAAGCATGATAATGAGCATAGATGTATCAATAAAATGGCTATGGAAATGGAGCAAGAGAGTTACCTAGTGGAAGTCTAGTCCACTACTTCTTGACTGTGGAGAGACTAGAAGAAAATGATGCTTCCTTGGTGCTTCAAGAGCTTCACCTTGAGAACTTGCTGAGAAATGGAAGCTGACCTCTAATGACTCTTTTCCTTGCTTGCTCGAAAATCCACTGCCCTCGTTTCATGTTTAGGGTTTCTTTCTTTAAGTATTGTGGGTTAAATACTCCTTAATGGGCTCTAACATAATCTGTTTATCCATGGGGTGAGCAAGTGATGCATTTGGTGAGGTGTATTAGAAATGGGAAAGAGGGCACGTGAGGTCAGGGTTTTGTGTGACAAGGCCAATGTTTCTTATTTTGGCAAGGCTTCTAGGTGAATGGAAAAAATGATGTATGGCCAAATAAGGAAAACAAAACATTGGCTGTGGAGGTGCATTTGTGCAGCATGGCTTGGTCTAGCAGCAAGCAAGGAATCAATTCAAGGTGGTGACTTTGTGGCAACATAACTTGATGAGCAAATCACCAATTGAGGAGATAATGCAAACAGTAGAGAGATAATATGGAGTATGGCATGTTTCATGTTGAGCATGGGTGGAAATAATGAATGGAAGAAGATGAAAAAGGGGCCTCAAGTTCATGTCACACCATTGCAAGATTGGTTGGGCAAGTTAGGCATAAATGTTGGGCACAAAAATCAGGTCTAAGTGATGACTTTAAAGGTTAATATCTTGCAAATGAAACATCCTATGAATCTCATTCCAAAGGCATATGAAAGATGGCATATTGGAGAGTATCTTTGATGTTCAAAGTTAAAAGAAATGGTGAGTAGAATTAATCTAAAAAGAGGCCTAAAGTTGAGCAAAACTGAAAAAAATGCAAGGTTGGCAAAGGTAACTTGAAATTTGCCTAGAAATTTCAAGTCATGGTACTGACTTTAAGTGAGTGTATCTCTCAAACCATGGATCCAAATGAGATGACTCCAAAGGGAGGTGAAAGAGGACATGACAAGGTATCATTATTGTGAAGAAAATATTTTCAATTGGTGCCTTGAAGTGCAAGAAAACTGGCCAAAAAGGTTTGACAAAATTTAAAGATTTTTAGACTTAGAAATTTTTCTAAGTGTCCTAAAAATATGCCCTACTTTGACCAAGCATAACTTTCTCAATTTTGATCCAAATGGAGCAAACTTTATATTTATAGAAATCTTGGAGCAAGAGGAACGACTTTCATGTTGGAGAAATATTCAAATGGAGCTTTTATCTTGATGGAAAATTGGCTTAAAGTGAGTGAAAAATCATAAAACTTGCCCAAAATAGAAAGTCAATAATTTCCAAATTAAGTAACTTTTCCAATTCCTGATTAAATGATGAATCCATGATCCAACCTTGATCAAATTTCACATGTAGGCTCCCCTAGGCATGAGTTTTGAGATTCCACTCTCAAAAAGTCAGGAGTTGACTTTTCTGGCCCCACAGTTGACTTTTCCCAAACTGTCTGATTCCCGATTCCAGTGATCAATTGAAGCACTTCTGGCTCAAATTAAAAACTGATTTTTTGTATGTAGACCCTTGTGGACACATGGAGGGCCATGAAAAAGAGTTTCACCCAAAGAATCAGAAATAAACTGATTTTATACCAAACCCTAATTTTAGGGCAAAATTGATAGGGAACTGATTGCACTGCTTGCCAATGGATCTTTCTGAGATAATTGTGAGTCTTTCTGAGCTCCTATACTTCCAACCAAACATTTCCTGTTGCGGGTAACCATGAAACCCTAATTTCCTAGTTAAATCCAGATGAACACTCTGATAGCTTTGAATCCTTCACTGATGAACTAAGGACCATAATGAGATACCTGGAGCCCCCTGAGACCCTTGAGACTTGTATATTTAGAGAATGAAGTCCAATTCTTAATCTTGCTTTGTGTGGGCTCCTTCTGTTAAGGAGTGATCAATCAAAACCTGATTTCCAAGCCACTGATGCAGTATGCAATGAGTATGACCTAGCATGAACATAATCCCATACTTCTAGGAAAAATTGTAGGGTAAATTTTGGGGTATTACAGTAGTGTAAAATGAAATTGAGACATAAAGAAATGAAATAAGTGTAACATTAAAATACACAAGGATGGATCCCAAACTCCTAAGTGTTTCACCATCCACCAAACCCAAAACTAGGTTAAGAAAAAGAGGAATGTAGCTCCTAATGTGTCATCATGATGAATGGAAATGGAATACCATTCAAAGAATCATAAGAGAAAGTTACAAGGATACCAAGACCAAGGAAATCATAAGTGTAGACAAGAGGGATCAAATTCAATTGGCCTCATAGTACTCAAGTTAGAATGCACAAGACACAATCCAAACTATGATCTCAAAAGCAAGCAAATAGGATTCAAGGCAATCAAACAAAGAAACAATAATTTGGGAATACCTAAAAAGAATCATATGGATGAATTTAAGACCTCTAAATTATTATGATGAGGTTAAGAGAGAATGAGAGAGATCCCCAATGGTTGCACAAGTTCAATCCAAAACAAACAACTAGATGCAAAATGTAACACAAAGAAACAAGCATGCCTTTCATAATTGAAGAAAAATAATTAGAAGCATAGATAAATTATGAAAAATCATTCATAGAAATATAAGGTAAAAAGCACAAGATGTACTAGATATATACTGAAAACCATGGGTAAAGTATGTTCAAGATCATTTAGATTAAGCACAAACATGTAACCATTACAAAGATACCTTCAAAAATAGGTTCAAATTTGACTCAAAATTAACAACCAAAGGAAAAATGAAAGCTAAAATGACCTATATACATGTGTCTATAAGTGTGTAAAATATTGGGTCAAAACTCAAATGGGAAAATTGAAAATCAAACCCTAACAAAGTAAACTAGCCTAAATAGATACATATAATTAAAGAAAACGAAATAAATATTAAAATAAGTTAAAAAAGAAAATAAATAATATGAAAAATTAAATAACACTTCAAATGTTCCTCATATATTAAATCAATTTTTTTGGCCTAAGAGAATTATTTTAAATACAATTAAATAAAGTGGTATAATAAAAAATAAATGAGAAAGAAAGGGGGTGCAGATCAGAAAATGTGATACAAAGTCAATTAGTGGAAAAAGGAAATTGGGCCAAAACTGGGGGTGGGGAAAGCATGAGCACGTGTGTCCCAATCCAAACCAGCATCAGTAAAAAAAAAAGGAATAACAAGTGGAGTGTAACGTTTATCATGTAACCACAAATCAACCGGTCACTTTAACTTAAACATAAAAATACAAAATAATGAGACCACCAATCACATGTCGCCAACACTTTGTCTTCTACCTCAAACCATGCACAAAAACAAGAGCAACAAGCCCTAACCCGACTCTATCCATCTCCTTTCCAACTCAAATAACTCTCTCATTTCACCTCCAAATCGAACAAAACTTGAACCAAATTTATAGTGTGCAAAGAGTAGAACAACATAGCATCTTTAGTTTTCAAAAACAAATGAAAGAGAATGGAGAAAAGTGAGTAATAAGATATGGGTTCAACATGTTAAAACATAAAAACATTCAAAACTATAACAAAACATTGAGCCTAGCTCCAATGGTCTACTCAGTAGTAGACTCTCCAGATGCGTATGCATGAACATAAACATGGCCAAAAGACTAGATATGAAGCAAATTAGGGTGAGGGATCCTTACCTAGTGGAGAGTGTCCACTGCACCTTGGACTCTTAAAGGAAGGTGCAAGGCAAGATTAGGTGCTCAAAAGGGAAGAGGGTGAACTAGGATGAACAAAATATATATTTCAAAAGCTTCAAATGGTGAGGAATCAATGAGAATGAGTGACTGTTTCAAACCTCCTCCTTTCCTCCTTTTCACCTTCTATTCTGTTAGAGAATGAAAATGCTTTTTATATCAACCCTAGGTGAGGGTAGAAGTGTCAACATACTTGTACAAAGTTGAAATTCCAAGTTGGGACAAATTCAGGATGAGAGATAGTGAGGTGTGGCTCCTGCGTTTTTCCTTGGCAATGAGGTGTGTTTGGTGTCGTTTTAAGGTGTTGAAATAAAATGGGAAAGGTGTAGGACTCGTGGCTTGGGAGAGAGAGAGTGTGGGGAAAGTTTGGACAAAAGGAACATTTCCCTTATTTGGTAATTCTGATACATGATATGCATGCATGGGATGGCATGATACTTGGCCAAAATAAGCAAAGAATGAGGTGTAATTAAAGTGGGGAATGGACTTGCTGTAAGGGAATGCATCATCTTTCACCAATTCGACCAAAAAAGTGAGGTAATAGAGCTTGCAACATGGTGACTTTGAACCAGCATAACTTCATGTCCTCTTGGACAAATGGAGTGAGTTGGAGCTTTTTGAAAATAGGTAAATGAGAGGAACATGTTTCATGTTGGGGATAATTTGAAACAAATACTTGATCCCCTTCAAAAATGGCCATGAAGATGACTACCTAAAATGGCATATTAAAATGACAATCATAAGTCAATTAGTGATCATTGAGGTCCTAAATTGTTATGTCCATAACTTATTCCTCAAGTTACCAAATGTGAAAATGTTTGAAGCAAAAGTGGAGAGGAGAAAGTGCTCTACAACTTTAATGTTGAGATTGAATCCGAATAAAATATGTAACCTTGTGAAAAATGGGCATGAAGTATGTGGTTTGGAATGAACAAAACTTAGAAAAATTTCACTAAGTACAAAGGCCAGTCAACCAATCCAAGGTCATGACTTGTGAGAGTGACATCTTGAGTTGTGACCATCCAAACGACATGCTCTTGGAATTAATAGAAAGGGGAGACTTAATACTACAACTTTCATGTTGGAAACAAATTGAGATGAAACCCCTAAGGACCTGAAAAACTGCCATGAACATGCTTAGGAATCCTGACTTGGGATACTTAGAAATTTTCTATGTCTTGGGACAAATGGATGAATTCGAAACACTCCACTTTCAACGACCATATCTTGATTTATGATGATCCAAATGCTTCAATCTTGGTACCTCCTTGAATCTTGGAGAGAGGAGAAAAAAATACATGTTAAGGTCAACTTGATTTGGAGTCTTGATCATATAGAACAAAGACCATGAAAGTAGTTGTTCATTAACACCAAACTTGCCAAAAATAGTAAGTTCAAAACCCTAATTTCCAATTTAAGCAACTTTTCCACAGTTCTTGATTTTTGACGAATCTCTTGAATTTTCTTGATAAAATTTCACACATAGACCAAATTTGACTTGAGGAACACAACATTGACAAAAAAAAATCAAAAGTTGACTTTTTCACCTCCCCAATTGACTTTTCCCCAATTGAATCAAGACAATAATCATCTGAACAATTAAACCTCTTATGAATGGAATTAATGGCTAATATTCTACATATAGACACTTAGGGACACATAGAGTACCATAGAATCAAGTCTTGCTCAAAATTTCATAAATAAATTGACTTCATCACAAACCCTATTTCAAGGAAGGAACATTGGTTGTGGAGGTGCATTTGTGCAGCATGGCTTGGTCTGGCAGCAAGCAAGGAATCAATTCAAGGTGGTGACTTTGTGGCAACATAACTTGATGAGCGAATCACCAATTGAGGAGATAATGCAAACAGTAGAGAGATAATATGGAGTATGGCATGTTTCATGTTGAGCATGGGTGGAAATAATGAATGGAAGAAGATGAAAAAGGGGCCTCAAGTTCATGTCACACCATTGCAAGATTGGTTGGGCAAGTTAGGCATAAATGTTGGGCTCAAAAATCAGGTCTAAGTGATGACTTTAAAGGTTAATATCTTGCAAATGAAACATCCTATGAATCTCATTCCAAAGGCATATGAAAGATGGCATATTGAAGAGTATCTTTGATGTTCAAAGTTAAAAGAAATGGTGAGTAGAAGTAATCTAAAAAGAGGCCTAAAGTTGAGCAAAACTGAAAAAAATGCAAGGTTGGCCAAGGTAACTTGAAATCTGCCTAGAAATTTCAAGTCATGGTACTGACTTTAAGTGAGTGTATCTCTCAAACCATGGATCCAAATGAGATGACTCCAAAGGGAGGTGAAAGAGGACATGACAAGGTATAATTGTTGTGAAGAAAATATTTTCAATTGGTGCCTTGAAGTGCAAGAAAACTGGCCAAATTGTTTTGAAAAAATTTAAAGATTTTTAGACTTAGAAATTTTTCTAAGTGTCCTAAAAATATGCCCTACTTTGACCAAGCATAACTTTCTCTATTTTAATCCAAATGGAGCAAACATTATATTTCTAGAAAGCTTGGAACAAGAGGAACAACTTTCATGTTGGAGAAAGTTTCAAATGTATCTTTTATCTTGATGGAAAATGGGCTTAAAGTGAGTGCAAAATCATAAAACTTGCCCAAAATAGAAAGTCAACCATTTCCAAATTAAGTAACTTTTCCAATTCCTGATTAAATGATGAATCCATGATCCAAACTTGATCAAATTTCACATGTAGGCTCCCCTATGCATGAATTTTGAGATTCCACTCTCAAAAAGTCAGGAGTTAACTTTTCTGGCCCCACAGTTGACTTTTCCCAAACTGTCTGATTCCCGATTCTAGTGATCAATTGAAGCACTTCTGGCTCAAATTAAAAACTGATTTTTTGTATGTAGACCCTTGTGGACACATGGAGGGCCATGGAAAAGAGTTTCACCCAAAGAATCAGAAATAAACTGATTTTATACCGAACCCTAATTTTAGGGCAAAATTGATAGGGAACTGATTGCACTGCTTGCCAATGGATCTTTCTGAGATAATTGTGAGTCTTCCTAGGCCAAGATGCCTCTCCAATCATGACATGGCTGAGCTCTTCTACTTCCAACCAAACATTTCCTGCTGCAGGTAACCATGAAACCCTAATTTCCTGATTAATTCCAGATGAACACTCTGATAGCTCTGAATCCTTCACTGATGAACTGAGGACCATAATCAGATACCTGGAGCCCCCTGAGACCCTTGAGACTTGTATATTTATAAAATGAAGTCCAATTCTCAATCTTGCTTTGTGTGGGCTCCTTCTGTTAAGGAGTGATCAATCAAAACCTGATTTCCAAGTCATTGATGCAGTATGCAATGAGTATGACCTAGTATGAACATAATCCCATGCTTCCAGGAAAAATTGTAGGGTAAATTTCGGGGTATTACAGCTGCCCCACATTCAATCAATTGGAAACCCGAAATGAAGATAACAACGGCTTTCGCATTTTCGAGGTATCAAGGGATTGAATACGATAAAAGCCCGAAAATTTACACTGAAGTAGAAAAGTGAAAAATAAAGTAATAGTGCCTGTTAGGATCGACAAAGTGGGAAATTGATCTGAGCATCAACAAAGAATCCGTCTGGTATGGTGAGAGTCGGTCTGAACACCGAAAAAAGAATGTTAGCCTAAATACCAAAACAAATGGTAACACAGAAATAACCACGGCCTAAATGTCGCCCATCAATATGAATACTGGAAATGACTTCGATCTGAGCATCGGAAGATTCTAGATTATCAAACATCGGTCTGAACACCGGGAAACTGGCCTGAGCGCCACCTCGGTCTGAACACCGAAAAACTGGCCTGAATGCCGCAAGTTGTATCGACCTGAACGTCGGAAACTTCTTCGATATGAACATCGGAAAGCTGGCCTGAATGCCACTTCGGTCTGAATACCGAAAACTGGCCTGAATGCCACAAGTTGCGTCGACCTGAACGTCGAAAACTTCTTCGATCTGAACATCGGAAAACTGGCCTGAATGCCACCTCGTTCTGAACACCGGAAACTGACCTGAATGTCATAAGTTGCGTCGACCTGAACGTCGGAAACTTCTTCGATCTGAACATCGGAAAACTAGCTTGAATGCCACTTCGGTCTGAATACCGGAAACTTTCATGTCTGTCAGCATCGGCAGAAATAGGGAAAATGATAATTGAGGCGGTGCGTAGGTGTTGATTGTGTTTTTAAGTGTCGGGTTTTTGTTATCGTCTCCACAGGGATTGTGAGATATCACCGCCTTTCGACAGTTGTTTTAATTCTTAGCTTAAGGTAACAATGGTTTTTGGTTTTAGTCACGGTATCTTGCATAAAAGTGTGATAAAATGCGGTAAAAGATTTGGTTTTAATATTTGAGAAATATTGCCAAAGTTAGGGTTCGACGATCACTTTGCATGTATATGTTCGATCAACAAAACTTATAAACTCCTTTAGATGATAAACTATTTCACAAAGTCCTCCCAATGTGTTTATCTCTAACACACATTGTGAGTTTTCCCATTTTGATCCATTGTTTATCTCTAACACAATCTATCAAAATGACAACTTTTTGGTTCAACCTTATGGTGAACAAAATCATTCATTACTATCTCTAGCTAACAAACAAGATTGGATGAAAACCTAGGTAAAGAGTTGGTAAACATCTCTCGATCATAAACCAACACAAAGAGTTTTCAATAAAACAAAGTTTTCACCATATATTCATCATTAAAGAGTTTACAAATGAAGATCATCTCATATACACACAAAGCTAATGATCATCAACATCTAACCTTGACAAAATGAAGAACTTAGCTACTCATTTTCATGGTAGCTTGGTCAACAAGTTTCGGAAGAATGTTGATCAACATCCGAGTCGAATAATCGAGATTGGATGGGAATCCACCTTCTTTTTATGAAAGATTGTTAAGAGATGAAGAGAAATGATTTCTAGGTCACAAAGTATCTCTAGAGCAATGCTGGAAAAATATCTCAAAAGTACAAAAGTATGGAGGTGTAAAAGTATGGCTCCAAAAAGTAGCCCTTGCTACTTATAGTGCTACTACTGAGCTGTCATGCTCGTTAGGCGAGTAGAATGGCTCGCCTAGCGAGCCCCAAAATGAGGCACCTAAGGCACCTGCGCCCAAAGAAATATCCTTTGCCAGATTGGCATGTTCGCTAGGCGAAGCCAACGCTTCACCCTTCGCTCTAGCGAGCTTAGGAGGTTTTGCTACTGGAATTGCTCGCTAGGAGCTCGCTAATGGCTCGCCTAGCGAGTGAGTGCTGGCTGCGCTTTTGACCAAGTATGGACGTGTTCGCTACACCCTTCGCTGGCTGCTCGCCTAGCGAGTTTGTTGATGTTTGCTACTGTAAAATACTAGAGCTCTTCGCTGGGTGCTCGCCTAGCGAGCTCTTCGCCACAGCCCTCGCCTAGCGAGCAAGCTGATGAATGCATCCTTTTTTTGGTCCCTTTGCCAACTTTCTTGTGGCTTCATTTTCTATTATTTCATGCCTAATTCCTGCACAATAACACACAAATCAAAGGTACCAAGATCGTTTATCATTGTATTGCAATTCATCAAAAACAAAGGTGGTTTCGAACACTTTAGCAAGGAAATGGAGTGAAAGATGCCCATATTTGATAGCTCAAATAAGCACTTTTGGGTATCTGACAACTCTCCCCAACTAGATTCTTGCTTGTCCTCACTATTTTTCTTCCAAGCAAGCATTCATTTTCATTTTCTCTATTTTTTTATTTTCTTTCACATCATATTTACAAAACTGATGTTTCTCTTTTCTATATTATATATATATATATATATATATATATATATATATATATATATATATATTTTTTTTTTTTATGCTTGCTCGATTTTTCAGGAGTTGTGGCACTTACCGATTCTCATTTTCGTTCTCCCCAACTTATTTCTTACTCACCCTAAGTGAATGCTTTTGACTTTTTACGGCAAAAGAACAATTATCAAAATTTTCCGGGTTGTATGAAAAAAAAGATTTTTGAAATCCCGCTTTATTTCAAGCTGAGACTCAACTGTTTAAGCTCAAAGGGGTTAACGAATACTCTCTCTGCTCACGGGTAAGTTGTATTTGAAACTGGTTGTGCTCGATAGAAAACAAGTGCCTTGATCATTTCTAATTGCTTCCACATATTCACAATAATAAAAGACAAAGCATGAATCAAATGAATCAACAAAGCTTATTAGAATCCATCATTTAAGTGTACAACTGGAGGTTTCCTCACAATTTGTGGTTTTAAGTCCTAGATGAAACATTCATTCAATTATGTTTCAAAAAGACAATATTCAATTACAAAAAAGAGTAAAGTTCTTAATGCATTCTAAAATTCTAGCCGGAGGTAACCATGTACCTTAGCATTATTCACTTGTTTATTTTTATCATTGCCATCCAAGCTCGGATGCACCTTCATTGGATACTTCTTTGAGGAGCAACCAATCTAGAAGGTTTGACACTCAACCAACCAAAAATTTATTAAAACAGAAGAAATTTAAAACATAAATAATAACATTACTTCAAAATTTAAAATTGTTCATGGGGGACAAAACACCCCAAAAGTACATAACCAAAATCAAAATACACAAGTCTGAAAATACAATAGAAATAAAACATAATATGAAAAATAAAATAAACTTAGCCCTCCAAGGACTCATAACCCTCATCACTACCGGCTTCAGAATCGGTAGCCTCATCATCATCATCATCATCATCTTCAGCAGCACCAGAAGAAGCACCAGCACCAGCTGCACCAGCACCCGCCCCCTCTCCAAACACAGGCCAGCTAGCGTGCTGCAGAAACTGCTCACGTGACATCATAGAATGCTCATTGGAGGGGTCGCGCATCTGCAACTGTAACAGCTACATAGAATCGTGCATATCGAGCATGGCGCGCTGAGTTGCCGCCATCCAATCCCAGTTGTAGTTGCAGACAGCCTGCTAGAAAGGATCGGATCCTAGAGTAAAAGTACCAGGACCATCAGAAGCCCCGGTAACCTCAGCAGCTGAACTACTTCTTACATTCTTCGGTTTGCAGTACTTGGCCACGTATCGGTCATCAATGGCCGGCGGGATCCTTACTTGACCCTTAGAGGGTAGCCTCACCCTCGCTTGCTGGCACAAAGCCATGATTAGACAAGGGAAAGCCAGGGGACAATTCACTCGTGCCCCCGACTTTAGCCCGCTTTCAATCACGGACTTCAACTCCAAAGCAATAATCCTCGCCACATCAATCTGGATATTCGTGAGGATGCTGTGTACCAAGTGTGCCACTGGGATCGGCACGATAGAAGTATGAGACTTGGGTTTGATGTTTGTAAGAACCAACAAAAGGATCAGTTGAGCCAAGGGAATCATGTCCTCCCTATGGTATCTCATCGGAACCCCAGATGGGTTCAGCTCAACTGATTTCCCTTCCAAAAGCAGGGCAGCAGAAATCGAATCAGTATCCCGGTGAAGCCTTAAATCTTGGTGGTAGGTGTCTCTCTCATTGGCTCCCAGATGGAGCGGTTCACCCAGGACACGGTTAATTGCATCCCGATCGAACGCAACAAGACGGCCAGACACTCTAGACGTCCAAGTGAATGGCTCGTCGTCGTTCGGCAGTGCGTTCGCGTAGAACTCACGCACTGTTGCGATGTCGTAATGCTCTAGGGGGGATATTAACCGGTCCCACTTTTTGCTGTTAATCAACCCGGCGAATGTACGGTTCGTGCCTTCAGGGTTGATTATAAATCTCTTTTCCGGCAAAATCTTTCGCTTTTCCAAAGCAACATATCTTGCTGCTTGCTTTGGCCCGACAAATTTGTCGGTGTCGAATTGTATTGGTACGGGACGGGAAGTGTTCCCGCCCTTTCTCTTTTTCGAAGCTCCGGACCTGGATTCCATCTGCACAGACATAGAGAGGAAACAACACAACACAAAACAGATTAGAAAGCAACACAGAATTCCAACTACTGTCATGGTTGATGCTGCTTCGCCTAGCGAGAACCTAGCGAAGCTTCGCTACAGGTTCGCCTAGCGAAGTGGCAGCGAATGCTCGCCACTGATTCGCCTAGCGAGTTGCTAGCGAATCTTACGGGTTTTTGGGTTCTGCAATGTTTACACTGAAATTTCAGCAAAACCCAAGGTCTCATGGTATCTATTTCAGAACAATATGATTTATCAAGAAAGACATCGTTCTAAGGTACATGCAAATCTACACCCACATGCAAAACCTAATTTACCCATTCCCCCAAATTCACCCTAAATGACATATACATCAGAAATTTACAAAGTTATAACATAAAGAAATGGAATTAGGGCAAACCTTAGTGAAAGAGATTGATTGAATTTGAAGTGCACAGTGAGGTTTGCAATGCAATGTAACCGTTTAGGGTTTGAGTGAGATGAAAAGTGAGAGAGTGTTTGTGAGTGCTACAGTTCAGAGTTATAAAAAGAAAAATTGCACTTGGGCCCAAAAGAGTGGCCTGCTGAGAATTAAATGAGTGTTGCCACGCAGCGCTCGCTGCTGCCTCGCCTAGCGAGCAACTAGCGAATCCGCTCGCTACTGCTTCGCCTAGCGAGCATCTAGCGAGCATGACAGCATTTGCTTTTTCAAAAATAGCATTCCTGGTACATTCAGCAAGGTTTAACAATTGGAATCCCAATACGACACCACAGAAAAACTGTAAATACTTACAATGTTGGGGTGCCTCCCAACAAGCGCTTGTTTAACGTCGGATAAGCTCGACGGTGCGATGCTCATAGAGGAGCATCCAAAGAAATAGCACAGCTCTCGCGATCCACATGACCGTCGAGATAAACCTTCAAACGTTGGCCATTAACGGTCCAACTCTCCTTCTTTTCCATGTCCTCAATGACAATAGCTCCGTACTCCTTAACTTCTTTGACCCGAAATGGCCCGGACCATTTTGATTTCAACTTTCCGGGGAATAACTTCAACCTGGAATTGAACAATAGGACCAACTGTCCGGGCACAAATTCTTTCTTTCGAAGCTTTTTGTCATGATATTTTTTAACTTTTCTTTGTACAACCAACTTGAGTGATATGCGGCATTGCGCATCTCTTCCAACTCGAGCAGTTGCACCTACCTTTTCTCACCGGCCAAATCCTTTTCAAAATTTAAAAATTTCAGAGCCCACAAGGCTTTGTGCTCCAATTCGACCGGCAAATGGCAAGTTTTACCAAACACCAATTGAAAAGGAGTGAGCCCAATTGGAGCTTTAAAGGCGGTACGGTATACCCATAACGCTTCATCCAATTTTTGTGACCACTCTTTTTTCGAATTTGACACAGTTTTTTCGAGAATTCTCTTAATCTCACGATTAGAGACCTCGGCTTGCCCATTAGCCTGTGGGTGATACGGAGTTGCCACTCTGTGTGATACACCGTAAGGTTTTAAAATGCTTTCCAACGGTGCATTACAAAAGTGTGACCCTCCGTCACTTATCAACACTCGAGGGGTTCCGAAACGGGAAAATATGTTTTTCTTCAAAAAATTTATTACCGTTTTCGCATCCGCCTGAGGTGAGGCAATCGCCTCAACCCACTTAGAAACGTAATCAACTGCGACAAGCATATACTCGTTACCATAAGAGGGTGGAAATGGTCCTACAAAATCGATGCCCCAACAATCAAATACTTCGACCTCTTGGATGTTTTGGAGAGGCATCTCGTCTCTCTTACCAATCCCACCGCTTCTCTGGCAACTATCACAACTTTGCGCATGGGTATGTGCGTCTTTGAAAATAGTGGGCCAATAAAATCCTGACTGAAGGATTTTAGTGGCCGTTCTCACCCCATTATAGTGTCCACCGTAAGGCGAGTTGTGACAATGCCAAAGGATGCTCTGCGCTTCATTCCCAGTAACGCATCTCCTTAAAAGGTTATCACTACCCAACTTAAACAAGTACGGGTCATCCCATACGTAATACTTGGCATCCGAAAGAAACTTCCTTTTTTGGTTCGAAGTTAGGTCGGGAGGCACAAAACCACTAGCCTTGTGGTTCGCAAAGTCTGCAAACCACGGCCTAACTTGAATTTTGAAAAGTTTTTCATCAGGAAACTCTTCCCGGATTTCCTTCTCTGAAGCGGTAACCTCCACATTAACTAAGCGAGATAAATGATCCGCCACCAAATTTTCCGATCCTTTATTGTCTTTGATTTCAACATCAAATTCTTGCAACAAGAGGATCCAACGGATGAGCCTTTGCTTCGAATCCGGTTTGGTGAGCAAATATTTAATCGCCGAGTGGTCGGTATACACTACGACTTTAGACCCTATAAGATAAGACCTAAACTTTTCAAGCGCATACACTATCGCAAGTAATTCTTTTTCAGTGGTGGCATAGTTAATTTGAGCCTCATTAAGAACTTTACTTGCGTAATGTATCGCATGAAAATTTTTCTCTTTTCTTTGGCCTAATACCGCTCCGATTGCATAGTCGCTCGCATCACACATTAGCTCAAAATTTAAATTCCAATTTGGAGCGACTATAATTGGAGCGGTAACCAATTTTTCTTTCAAAGTCTCAAAAGCTTGCAAACATTCATCGGTTAAGAGAAATACCTGGTCCTTAGCTAGCAAATTACTCAAAGGCTTAGCTACCTTTGAGAAGTCTTTGATAAAGCGCCGATAGAACCCGGCGTGCCCCAAAAAGCTTCGGATTCCCTTCACATTCACCGGAGGAGGTAACTTTTCAATCACTTCAACCTTAGCACGATCAACTTCAAGCCCTCTTGAAGAGACTTTATGGCCAAGCACTATCCCCTCGGTCACCATGAAGTGGCACTTCTCCCAATTGAGCACAAGATTGGTCTTTACACATCTTTCAAGCACTATTTTCAAGTTTGCCAAGCATAAACTAAAGGAACCACCAAATACCGAGAAGTCATCCATGAAGACTTCCATTGTTTTCTCAATAAGGTCGGCAAAAATGGCTTGCACACATCTTTGGAAAGTCGTCGGTGCATTGCACAACCCAAAGGACATTTTTCGGTATGCGAAAACTCCAAAGGGACATGTGAAAGCCGTCTTTTCATGATCGGCCGGGTCAACCACAATTTGGTTATACCCGGAATAGCCATCCAAGAAACAATAGTATTGTTGCCCCGAGAGTCTTTCGAGCATTTGATCCATGAACGGGAGTGGAAAATGATCTTTTCGAGTTGCGGTAGTCAACCGCCTATAATCAATTCACATTCGCCACCCCGTTGCAACTTTAGTAGGGATCAACTCATCCTTGTCATTTCGGATCACGGTAATTCCACCTTTCTTCGGAACCACATGCACAGGACTAACCCATGGACTATCCGAAATCGGGTAAATCATTCCCGCATCCAACAACTTGACAACTTCCTTTCTAACAACCTCCTTCATAGTAGGATTTAAGCGGCGTTGTGGTTGAGCTACCGGCTTAAAATCCTCTTCCATTAAGATCTTGTGCATGCAATAGGAAGGACTAATTCCTTTGAGATCGGAAAGAGTCCAACCCATGACTTCTTGATTTTTTTTCAGCACATTGATCAAACGGTCTTCTTCATCATTTGACAAAAGGTTGCTTATGATGACCGACTTTGCTTCGGTCTCATCTAGGAATACATACTTCAAAGTAGAAGGTAACATTTTCAATTCAATAGGCGTTTTTTCGTCATTAACCTCCTTCTTCAAGTCTTCCTCCTCAACTTCCCACGGTTGTAGTTCGTTTAAACCATCAAGTTCCCTTAAGCATTCATCAAGAGCTTGCTCTTCTTCAACTGTGAAAACTTCAAATGAGTCATCAAGAGCTAACTCCATAGGAGATATCTCATGAATATGCTTAGAAACCTCCAAAATTGCCTCTTCGATCACATCGATGCGAAATCTATCACTTCTATCTTTTGAATGCTTCATTGCTTCGAATAGATCTAAAGTAACTTCTTCATTTTGGACTCTCACCTTCATCAAACCGTCGTCAACGTCTATCATCATGCGCGCGGTTTTCATGAACGATCGGCCCAGAATGAGCGGAGCATCATCATCCTCTTCCATATCAATAACAATAAAATCGACCGGGAAAAAGAATTTGTCGACTTTAACCAAAACATCTTGGGCTACGCCATGAGGATGGGTAGTCGACTTATCGGCCAATTGCAAAGTCATCCGGATGGACTTAATTTCAATGTTGCCAAGCCTCTTTACAATAGACAATGGTATAAGATTAATGCTTGACCCCAAATCAATTAGTCCTTTTCCGACATATATATCACCAATTTTAACCGGCAAAGTAACTCGTCCCGGATCAACCTCTTTCTTCGGAAGCGTCCTTTGAATGATTGCACTACAGCTCGCATCTAGGACAATGGTCTCCGGTTCCGTATACCTCCGCTTTTTTGTAAGTATGTCTTTCATGAATTTGGCATACTTGGGCATTTGCTCCAATGCTTCGGCAAACGGAATGTTGATTTGCAGTTGTTTGAAAATATCCATGAACTGGGCGTAATTCCGTTCATTCTCCCTTTTAGATGGAGCATGTGGATAAGGAAGGTTTTGGATTGGAGTAGCGCTTACTACCTCCTTTCCTTTAGCAACTCTAGAACTTCTCGCTCTTTTCTTTTTCACTTCCTCCCCCATTACTTCATCACTCTTATTTTTCTCAATTTCCACACTTTCTTTCTTTTCAACTTCACCATTCTTTTTGTTCTTTTCACTTTCTTCCTCACTCCACTCCCCCACTTCACCATCAATATTATCCTCCAATATTTCCTCCTCATTTTTCTTCTTTTCCTCTCTTTGTTCACTCTCATCTCTTTTTTTATTCTCACTAATCAACTCCCTCCCACTTCTCGTCGTGATCGCTTTACAATGCTCCTTAGGATTTGTTTGCGTGTTCGCCGAAAAAGAAGGACCGGGTTGTTGTTCCGCTAGTTGCTTAGCAAGTTGTCCAACTTGAGTCTCGAGATTTTTGATTGCCGCATCGTTGCTCTTTTGATTAGCCATTGACATTTGCATAAATTGTGTCAATGTCTCTTCTAACTTTGAAGTTACGACCGGCGGTTGTTGAGGTTGATAAGGATTTTGGGGAGGGTTTTGACGGCTAGAAGAACCACCCCCATAACCTTGGTTATGGTAATAGTTACTCCTAGGTTGGAACCCTTGATTCCCTTGGAAGTGTTGTTGTTGATTTTGAGGATGTGGTTGATAAGGTTGTTGTTGTTGTTGTTGTCTCGGTTGGTAGTCTCGTTGGTTCGCCATGTAGTTTACTTCTTCGAACCCGGGAGGTGGACAAAATCCGGTGTCATGCTCACCTTTGCAAAGCTTACAACAAGCTATTTGTTTAGCTTTTGAAGGTTCTCTCAACTCTTTTATTTGCTGCGTTAAGAGTTCCACTTGTTGTGAAATGAGTTTGTTTTGGGCAAGAATGGCATCGTTCGTCCCAAGTTCAAGCACTCCCGGCTTCTTCAAAGAGTTGCCTCTACTTTGACTTTGGAGATCATTTAAAGCCATTCGATTTATGATATCTGTAGCTTCTTCGGTGTTTTTAGACAATAAAGAACCACCCGAGGTAGCATCCAACAAAGTCTTGCAGTTTGGTTGAAGTCCATTTTTGAAAATATGGATTTGAGTCAATTCATCAAAACCATGCCCTTTACATTTCCGAAGCATGGATTTGAATCTTTCCCACGCCTCATTTAATGATTCGTTGGTTCCTTGTGAAAACACTGAGATGGCCGTCTTGGATTCCATGAACCGGTTGTGGGAGAAAAATCTTTCGATGAACTTCTCTTCCAACACGTTCCAATCTGTCATGATGGCAAGTGTTTGATCTAAGTACCAATCTTTTGCTTTGCCGAGCAAAGCGTGGGGAAATAATCTTTTGAACAACGGTAGCTCTTGAGCTTGATCAACTCCGGCTGCCAATGCTATCTCGTAAAATTTGGTGAGAAAAGCAAAGGGATCTTCATGGTCCATTCCTGTGAATGGACTTCCATATAGTAAATTAAGAGTTCCCGTTTTCATCTCGGCTTGCCTTCCTGTGTGGTTGGCAAACTGAGCAGTATTCCTTGGACTGTTTACACATGGAGTGGAAATGGGCGGTGGTGGTGGTTCCATGATAGGTATGAACGGTGGTGGATGTGTGGTAGAAGAACTTTCTCCTTGTTCTTGTCGTTGTCTAGCTTGTTGCCTCCTTCGTCTCGTTCTGCTATTCAGCCTCCTTACGGTTCTTTCGATCTCGGGATCAAAAAGAAGTTCGTCCACAGGAATCTGCCCTCGCATAAAACGAAAGCTGCAGACTAAACCAAACAAATTACAAGCACAAGTCAAAAATTCGAAAGCTAAAAATTAAGCAACTATTGCGATGCTCGCAATATCAATTCACAATCCCCGGCAACGGCGCCATTTTGTTGATTGTGTTTTTAAGTGTCGAGTTTTTGTTATCGTCTCCACAGGGATTATGAGATATCACCGTCTTTCGACAGTTGTTTTAATTCTTAGCTTAAGGTAACAATGGTTTTTGGTTTTAGTCACGGTATCTTGCATAAAAGTGTGATAAAATGCGGTAAAAGATTTGGTTTTAATATTTGAGAAATATTGCCAAAGTTAGGGTTCGACGATCACTTTGCATGTATATGTTCGATCAACAAAACTTATAAACTCCTTTAGATGATAAACTATTTCACAAAGTCCTCCCAATGTGTTTATCTCTAACACACATTGTGAGTTTTCCCATTTTGATCCATTGTTTATCTCTAACACAATCTATCAAAATGACAACTTTTTAGTTCAACCTTATGGTGAACAAAATCATTCATTACTATCTATAGCTAACAAACAAGATTGGATGAAAACCTAGGTAAAGAGTTGTTAAACATCTCTCGATCATAAACCAACACAAATAGTTTTCAATAAAACAAAGTTTTCACCATATATTCATCATTAAAGAGTTTACAAATGAAGATCATCTCATATACACACAAAGCTAATGATCATCTACATCTAACCTTGACAAAATGAAGAACTTAGCTACTCATTTTCATGGTAGCTTGGTCAACAAGTTTCGGAAGAAGGTTGATCAACATCCGAGTCGAATAATCGAGATTGGATGGGAATCCACCTTCTTTTTGTGAAAGATTGTTAAGAGATGAAGAGAAATGATTTCTAAGTCACAAAGTATCTCTAGAGCAATGCTGGAAAAATATCTCAAAAGTACAAAAGTATGGAGGTGTAAAAGTCTGGCTCCAAAAAGTAGCCCTTGCTACTTATAGTGCTGCTACTGAGCTGTCATGCTCGCTAGGCGAGCAGAATGGCTCACCTAGCGAGCCCCAAAATGAGGCACCTGAGGCACCTGCGCCCAAAGAAATATCCTTTTCCAGATTGGCATGTTCACTAGGCGAACAAAACCTTCGCTAGGCGAAGCCCACGCTTCACCCTTCGCTCCAGCGAGCTTAGGAGGTTTTGCTACTGGAATTGCTCGCTGGGAGCTCGCTAATGGCTCGCCTAGCGAGTGAGTGCTGGCTGCGCTTTTGACCAAGTCTGGACGTGTTCGCTACACCCTTCGCTGGCTGCTCGCCTAGCGAGTTTGTTGATGTTTGCTACTGTAAAATACTGGAGCTCTTCGCTGGGTGCTCGCCTAGCGAGCTCTTCGCCACAGCCCTCGCCTAACGAGCAAGCTGATGATTGTATCCTTTTTTTGGTCCCTTTGCCAACTTTCTTGTGGCTTCATTTTCTATTATTTCATGCCTAATTCCTGCACAATAACACACAAATCAAAGGTACCAAGATCGTTTATCATTGTATTGCAATTCATCAAAAACAAAGGTGGTTTTGAACACTTTAGCAAGGAAATGGAGTGAAAGATGCCCATATTTGATAGCTCAAATAAGCACTTTTGGGTATCTAACAGTAGGCCAACGACCCCTGCTGGGAATAATAAAGGATAAGTCATGAACAAACTTTTAGTCTGAGTACTGGAAACAAACTTCTGGCTTATCACTAGGGATACCGAGAATGTCTTATGCTTTACATGCGTATGTTTGAATTTTTCAATGGCGTAATGCTCCGTGAAAACGGAAATGCTACGCGATTTGGGAGGATGCAATGCGATATGATTCTACATGCAGGGATGCGAAATGCTAGGTTAGAGAGAACGCCGAGCCGAGGCAAGGAATTCTGTTGGGGAAATGATCACAATCTTCTGGACCCTAACAATGTTGTTGGAGATATACAGCACGATGAACTCTGTGGGGAAATAACCAGTCACGCGGTGTTCTGGCAATAACAAAATACTGGGACTCTGACTGGGGAGAGAATGGCACTGAAAGCTTACTGCTGAGGAAAGCGACAGTGGTTCTGGCAACCATAATCTGCGAGAGAGATGACTCAGCAGGGGAATCAAACACCGATATGGTACCGAGATTCTACTTCAAGGAAAGAGACCATGGATCTAGCGTCAAGATCATCGATCTGGCATCGAACTCTGAGGAGCAGCCGCTTCTACAGTCTGACACTGTCGACTCTACTGGGGAATATATAATCTGAAACAAATGCTTGGGGAAGTACAGTAGTGAGAACCTGCTGGGGATTGAAGAATCCAATGCTTGGACCAACTTTGCAGGGATAAGATACCAAATACCAATTGTTGAAGAAAAACATCCGCGATCATCTGCTGGGAACCTTAAAGAAATGCCCCGAGTGTACCTGTTCTGAATAGACGATCCAAATCACTTAAGATTTACAGCAATTTTAAATGTTTATTAAGCATGTACCTGTAAAGCTCTTATGTTTCATGATGCAATGTTTACCAAAAATTCGGACGTCATTTTTGCAAACAAAACAGTAAAATGAAAATGAACACAGAGATATACTAAATAACATAATTTTATTGATTGAATGGCCTCTGAATATGCATTTACATCAGGAAGCAATCCTTGGAAAGAGGTAATTGCACAAAAGATAAAAACAGAAATTAATCTAATGGCAATGTGAAATGGATTTCTATCGGGTTCCAATTCTGCTATGACTCGCTCGTCTTCAAGATCCTCCAAATGATCAGCTTTCTGAAAAAGGTGATTGGACTGTTTCCTATCCTTCGAAAGTTTCCAGTTATCAACACGAGATGAGATTCAGAACTACTCAGAACGCAGTCATTCGCTTAATCCCTAACTTTTGCCTGGATCGCCCTTTCAGGTTTTCAATCCACCGGGATACCCATTTTTGCCTAAGTTTCCTTTTTCAGGTTTTCAACTTACCGGGTGTACAATATTTTCATTTTTAATCCCTAACTTTTTCCCGAACCTTTTTCATTTTCTTGGTTTGCCGGGATGCCCATTTTTGCCTGGACTATTCTTTTTATTGTCCAGCGGGTCTATTTTATGCGAAGTATTTTTTAATTGCGTTTGAGTTCATAGGGGAAGCGAAGTCTTCACCATCCATAGTTGCAAGCATTAAGGCTCCACCATCAAAAATCTTGGTGACAATATATGGTCCATCATAGTTAGGAGTCCACTTGCCCCTGTGATCTGTCTGAGGAGGAAGGATCCTTTTCAACACCAAATCTCCGACTTGTAAGCATCGAGGACGCACTTTCTGATCAAAGGCTCTCTTCATCCGACTTTGATACAACTTCCCATGACAAACGGCTGTCATTCGCTTCTCTTCGATAAGCCTTAACTCATTGAACCTTGTCTGAATCCATTCAGCTTCATCTAACTCGACATCCAGCAGGACTCTTAGAGAAGGAATCTCCACTTCAACAGGTAGGACTGCTTCCATACCATACACAAGGGAGTAAGGGGTTGCCTCGGTAGATGTACGTACTGAAGTACGGTACCCATGCAAGGCAAAGGGTAGCATCTCATGCCAATCTCTGTACGTAACGACCATCCTCTGCACAATCTTCTTTATGTTCTTATTTGCTTCCTCAACAACACCGTTCATCTTAGAATGATAAGGGGAAGAATTGTGATGCTGAATGTTGAAGTTCTTGCACAACTCCTTCATCATTTTGTTATTGAGATTAGAACCATTATCAGTAATGATTCTTTCGGGAATCCCATAACGACAAATGATTTCTTTCTTAAGGAATCGGGCAACCACATGTCTGGTGACCTTCGCAAATGACGCTGCTTCGACCCACTTGGTGAAATAGTCGATGGAGACAAGGATGAAGCGATGCCCATTGGAAGCAGTCGGCTCAATCTTTCCAATCATATCAATGCCCTACATAGCAAACGGCCACGGCGAAGACATCACATTCAGAGGATTTGGCGGCACATGCACCTTATCGGCATAAATCTGGAATTTATGACACTTCCGAGCATGTTTGAAACAATCAGATTCCATGGTCATCCAGTAATAACCCGTTCTTAAAAATTTCTTAGCCATTGCATGTCCGTCGGCATGAGTATCGAAGGATCCTTCATGAACTTCCTGCATTAACATGTCCGCTTCGTGTCTATCCACGCATCTGAGCAAAACCATGTCGAAGTTCCTCTTATACAACACATCGTCTTTGTTCAAGAAGAAACTACCTTCCAATTTTCTCAAAGTCTTTCTATCATTGTTGGATGCCCCTGCAGGATACTCTTGATTCTTCAGAAAGCACTTGATGTCGTGATACCAGGGCTTGTCATCAATTACCAGTTCAGCAGCAAACATATACGCGGCCCTATCAAGGTGCATAACATCGATCCTGGGAACATAGTTCCACCAAATCACTTTGATCATGGAGGATAGAGTAGCAAGAGCATCTGCCATCTGGTTCTCATCACGAGGTATATGATACAACTTTACTGTTGTGAAGAAAGTCAACAGTCTTCTCGTGTAATCTCTGTAGGGGACCAGATTAGGCTGCAGAGTATTCCAATCACCATTCACTTGATTGATCACTAGAGCTGAATCTCCGAAGATGTCCAGAGTCTTGATTCTCAAATCAATGGCTTGCTCAATACCCAAGATACATGCCTCATACTCAGCTTTATTATTGGTGCACTCAAAAGTCAGACGAGCGGTGAAAGGCATGTGGGCACCTTTCAGAGTGGTAATGACAACACCAATTCCACTTCCTATGGCATTGACGGCCCCATCAAACATTAAAGTCCACTTTTCATCTGGATCAGGTCCCTCCTCAACAACTAGCTCTTCACATTCTTTCATCTTGAGGAACATGATATCTTCATCCGGAAAATCAAACTTCATCGGCTCATAATCATCAATCGGCTGCTGACCAAGATAGTCTGAAAGAATACTCCCTTTGATGGCTTTCTGGGATGTATACTGGATGTCGTACTCTATCAGTACCATTTGCCAACGAGCAACCCTTCCGGTGAGAGTTGGCTTCTCAAATATATACTTGACTGGATCCATTTTGGAGATCAGGAAGGTTGTGTGAGTCAGCATGTATTGTCTCAATCGCTTAGCAGCCCATGCAAGTGCACAACATGTATTTTCAAGCATTAAGTATCTCGACTCGCAATCTGTGAATTTTTTATTCAGGTAGTAGATGGCATGCTCTTTCCTACCTGTCTCGTCGTGTTGACCGAGAACACAACCCATGGAATTATCAAGTATTGTCAAATACATAATCAGCGGTCTCCCTGGGACTGGAGGCATAAGGATTGGAGGATTCTTCAAATACTCTTTTATTTTTTTGAAAGCCCTTTGGCAATCATCATTCCACCTGATAGCCTGATCTTTTCTTAACAATTTGAATATTGGCTCACACGTGGTTGTTAGGTGAGAGATGAACCTTGCAATGTAGTTCAACCTCCCTAAGAAACCACAGACTTGTTTTTCTGTTCTTGGCTCAGGCATTTCTTGTATTGCTTTTACTTTGGTAGGATCCACCTCAATCCCTTTTTCACTAACAATAAAACCCAACAGTTTTCCAGATCTCACCCCGAAAGTACACTTGTTCGGATTAAGCCTCAGCTTGAATTTCCTCAAACGCTCAAACAGTTTCTGCAAATTCACCAAATGTTCTTCTTCCGTCTGAGATTTGGCAATCATATCATCAACATAAACCTCAATTTCATGATGAATCATATCATGGAAAAGAGTTACCATAGCTCGTTGATATGTTGCCCCAGCATTTTTCAGACCAAACGGCATCACCTTGCAGCAGAAGGTGCCCCATGGGGTTATGAAAGTTGTGTTCTCCATGTCTTCTAGTGCCATCTTAATTTGATTATAGCCAGAAAAGCCATCCATAAAGGAGAATACCGAGAACTGAGTCGTGTTATCCACCAAAACGTCGATGTGAGGTAATGTGAAATCATCTTTAGGAGTAGCTCTGTTCAGATCCCGGTAGTCAACACACATCCGTACCTTTCCATATTTCTTAGGTACTGGAACGATATTTGCAACCCATGGTGGATAATTTGTAACTGCTAGAAACCCTGCATCCAACTGTTTTTGCACTTCTTCTTTTATCTTGACAGCCATCTCTGGTCTTGTTCTTCTGAGCTTCTGCTTGACCGGAGGACAATCCTCTTTGAGAGGCAAACGGTGTACCACAATGTCTGTGTCAAGCCCTGGCATGTCCTGATAAGACTAAGCGAAGATGTCAACATACTCTTGTAGCAATTCAATCAGCCCCTTCTTCACATTATCTTCCAAAGCAGCCCCTATCTTGATTTCTCTTTTGACGTCCTCGGTGCCGAGATTAATCACTTCAATAGACTCTTGATGCGGTTGAATGACCCTTTCCTCCTGTTTTAACAACCTGACAAGTTCTTCAGGGAGTTCACAGTCTTCATCTCCCTCTTCTTCAGCTTGAAAGATTGGATTTTCAAAGTCGAAGTGAGCCATAGCAGAACTGTTATCAATAGGATCTGGTGACGTGCATCTGCATGAGTGATGGTATGTGCTTATGAGTGTGAACAAGGAGTGAAAACTAAAAAAAACATTGCCAAATATATTTTTTGATTTTTGAAAACTACAAAAATAGAAAGACAGTGAACAAAATATTTGAATGCAAAAAGACGTCCTTTATTTACGATAAGAAATGCAGGTAATGACATAGATGAGCCCTACAATGAGTCATTACGCCCTGGGCGGAACGTAATACTTGGATATGCACAAATAAACAAAGAAAATTACTCTTCAAGAAGAGTGACTTGGATAATCTCTTCAGAAAACCAATTGCAGAGAACTTCACCCGGGACCCTTGGACACACCCAGTTGTCAATGTCACAATCACTATCCCCATCTTCTTCGCTGATTGTAGAGATCTGACCATACTGAATGATGCCAGCACTGGAGAAAGTAATCGGCCCCTGACGAGTCTGAGGCGTTGAAGTTGTAGAAGTCAATGTTGGCTGATACCAAGTCCCGAACTTGTCTTCCTTTATAGGTAAATCCAACAGACGTCCCCAACCGGGAGCAACACCTGAATTTACCAAGGTTTGTGCCTGCTTGAACGAAGAAATAGAGGCACCTGTTTTAACCTCTTCCACTGGAGCTGCAACCTTGATTTGAACTGCCTCAAAGGCCTGACACAGGGTCTCATGAATCTCACCTTCTACCTCTACATACTTGAATGTATACAGGTGACTGACCAGAATATCCTCCTCACCACAGACAGTGATAATTCTTCCTTTGACTGGGAACTTAATCTTCTGATGCAAGGTCGAGGAGACTGCCTCAACATTGTAGATCCAAGGACGACCCAGCAAGCAGCTATACGAAGGACTGATATCCATCACATAGAAGACGGTGTTGAAGGTTTGTGATCCAATCTGAATTGGAAATTCTACCTCTCCGAATACCAACCTATTAGAACCATCGAAGGCTCTCACAACAAGATTGGAAGGCTTCAAGATCAAACCTTCTACCTCTAACCTTGACAGGGCTCTCTTAGGTAGCACATTGAGAAAGGAACCTGTATCCACCAGAACATGGGATAGCACAGTGCTTTTGCACTCCATCGAAATGTGCAAAGCCTTGTTATAATCGCGTCCAGCTGGCGTCAAGTCAAAATCAGTAAAACCCAACCCGTTGCTTGCATGAACATTTGCAACGATCCCTTCTAGTTGGTTCACTGAGATCTCCTGAAGCACATACGTAGCATTAAGGACCTTCAGAAGTGCCTCCTTATGTGCCTCCGAACACAGCAGGAGTGAGAGAATAGATATCTTGGACGGCATCTGAATCAATTGATCGACTACCTTGTAGTCTCTTTTCTTTATGATTCTCAAGAGCTCGTCTGCATCTTTCGTGAAAGAAGGCTCAGAACCAGCCTGTGGTGTAGAAGTACCCTCATTCACAACTTGCTTGCCTTTGGCCTTCGCCGCGGCGTTAGCACTATCAGATTGGGTAACTGGTGGTGAGAACAGTCTACCACTTCTGGTGAATCGCCTGATTCCACCAACATTGTCCACTGCGGGATCTTTTATTTCAACTTCAGGTTCATATTTTTGATCCTGCACCTCTTCTATTTTTAGTGGCTGCTCCACTCTATGATCATGCGTGTACACACTCCCCCCGTAATGCCAAGGAATGGCCCTTTCGCTGGTGAAAGGTAAAGGACCATGGGTCGTGATGGTCATAGTGGATTGATGCGGTCGCACTAATGGTACCGGTTGCGCTACTAGCACACTGATCTGAGCGGTCGGGTAGAAAATTGTGATAGTGGCAACGTCACAGTCATACTCAGAAATTTCATTCATTGAAATACAAACATCCGAAACATCGGAATCAAGTTCAACAAATACATACGAATCACACACAATGTTTGGAATATCAACAACAACATCAGGAAAATTAATTACATCATTCGGAATTATAAAATCAACAGGAACAACATTCGTAAATTCTTCAACATCAATGGCATCTTCAGAAAAGAGAGGATCAACATATGCATTCTCAAACACCTCTTCAACAACCCCTTCAACAGACTTTTGGGCAGATAGGTCTTCAGCTCGGAGGATACCATCGTCAAGCAAGGCCTGGATACCCTGCTGCAGCCTCAAACAACCCTCGCTCTGTGCAACACAAACCAAACAACCGCTCCCGCAACCGGGGAAAACATCCTCCTTTAGCAAGTATTCTTTAATTTCTAACAGCGAAGTCTTCAGTTTCAACACATCCTTGACTGATTTTACTTCTCCTTCAGCCATGTTAACATTTGCTCCACCATGTTGCGGCATAGGATTGTTGACAACATTAGGAGCCGGCGCAAAGTTAATGGCCTTTGAGTCAATAAGGTCCTGAACTACGTGCTTAAAAGCTTTGCAGTTTTCAATAGTGTGGTCAGGTGCCCCAGAGTGGAACTCACACCTAGCATTGGCGTCATAACCCACTGGAAGCCTGCCAATAGGAGGAGCCAAAGTGCGTAACTGCACAAGTTGCAACTGTTGAAGGTTGGGAAGCAACTGGGCGTACGACATCGGAAGAGTGTCGAAACGCCTATCCATCATCCTTTGTCTCTGCTGGTAGGCAGGTCTGTTACCCTGTTGTTGTTGGTACTGATTTTGTTGACATTGGGGTTGTTATTGTTGCACTGGTGCTGCAGCCAGAATGGTCAAAGCTGCAACATAGGGTTGCTGATGGTGATTCTGAAAATTGTTCCTTCGGTTACCCCTGCTCTGATAAGAAGACACAGAATTTTCATCCCCTTCTCTCTTCTTCTGTCCTCATATGAACCGCTTCTTCGACCCCGAGGATGATCCAACCCCACTTTGGATCTTACACGTCTTCAAGTAGTTCTCCACCCTCTCACTGGTAGAGACCACAACAGCAAAATTTGAGGCGTTGCACCCCACCAAACGCTCCAAATAAGACATGGGAAGTGTGTTCATAAACATGTTGGTCATCTCTTTTTCCAACATCGGAGGCTGAACACGGGAAGCCATCTCTCTCCAGTGTTGAGCATACTCTTTAAAGCACTCATTGCTCTTGAGAGACAGATTCTGGAGTTGAGTCCTGTCAGGTGCCATATCCGTATTATACTGATACTGCTTCATAAAAGCCTCAGCCAAGTCTCTCCAGCAGCGAATATGGGCTTTGTCTAGCCTCATATACCACTCCAAGGATGCCCTAGCTAGGCTGTCCTGGAAGAAGTACATGAGCAGTTTCTCATCATCGGAATACACAATCATCTTGTGGAAGTAAGCTTGCACGTGAGTCTTCGGGCAAGAGTTGCCATTGTACTTATCAAAAACTGGAACTCTGAACTTTGGTGGAACTCTCATACCTGGGACCAGCCCCAAGTCAGCAACATCCACACCAAGAGCATTCTGCCCTTCCACAACTTTGAACCTCTCCTCCAATCTCCGAAACATAGGGTCCACACCATGGCCCATGCCAAAGTTTTCCTGAAGCAGGGTGAACTGATCCTCCTGATCATCATGGATGGGTTGTTGATCAGGGTTGATACGTGGGATAGGGATAGGCCCATGTTCATTGGGTCCATTAGTCTCTCTAGCTGGAGGATCAACCATAATATCCGGTTGAGTAGCAGGGGGATTCCTTTGTACCAACAGTCTAAACTCCTGCTGTCCCTGAGCCACTCCTTGGACCACTTCCATGAACTGATTCATGCGAATCCTCATTTCAGCGAGCTCTGCTTGTAGGCCTTCCATTGCTCTGCGTTGATTCCTTCGGGTACTGTATCGGTGAATGCCTGAGTCAGCTATCCTGCTAGTGGAATACCAAACAAAATGAGAACACCACTGCGGTACCTGTTATGCAAGAGATGCTAATGGATATGCAAATGCAATGACATGTTTATCAATTCCAAAGGGTATTCTACCCCTTGATTCTAGTCTCACATCAGATAAATAGTGTAAGAAGACCGAGCCGTGGATAAACTTCTGAGACCAAGATGCAATAAAGAAAAATCTTCATACAAATGAGTTCAAAGAGAAGGGCCTTAGCCAACAGTATATCTAAAGAGGATCTCCACAACAAGCCTGTGGATCATTACTACAAAGCAACAAAGAAACACAACAAGTAAAAAGAGGAACAAAAATCAAGAATCAGCCTCCTGTATACAACCCATAAGGACTGCTCCTAACTTCAGCCAGCAGTGCCACCGTGTCAGGATGATCTGGAGATTCTGTCAAACGCCGGATAAGCAAATTCCTCTTGTGAATAATCCCATCCAGTTCTTTGATGTGCTCTATGTAATAATCCCCATCATCCTCCCCGAATACCCCTTCAAGTCTAGATTTCTTCAAACTCGCCAGCACTCTGAGTTCTTCAATCTGCTCTTGAGCCTTGTCGAGTTGATTTGTGATGTAACCATTGGTTGTACGGGCACACAAGAGCTCATTGTTCCTCTCCTTCAGTAGAGTCTTCAACTTCTCCATCTGACCAGTCAATTGGGCCACCATCTCCTCCTCTTTTTCCTTCCTGTAGCGGTGTATTCGTCGCTATATGATCTATTGATTAAATCATAAGCAAGAGATACAATGAAATTTCGAGTCGCCACCGCACTTTTATTTATCCAAAGGACTGGCTAAAAAGCGAACAAAAGCCTAAGAAGTTTTACACGTAGAAAACTAATAAAAAGATCAGAGAGTCTGGGTAAGGGGTAAATTACGCAATGGGAAGGTGTTAGGCACCCACTACGTCCTAGGTAATCCTAGGGAGCCCTTTTCACACTTGTTGTATAAAATTGTTATTTGTTATGACATAAAGATTGTGCAAACATGATTGGGATGATGAGAAAAGAATATACAATTTTTATTGGGTTTGAACGGATGAACCCGCTGCCTACGTACCTTCCATCAAAGGTAAGGATCAAAACGCCGTAGTTCGGCTAAAAGATTTCCAAAAGTTGGTGGATTCAGTTTTAAACACAAGCACTGAGGCTTTTCATTATCAATGGGAGAACACTCGACCAAAAACAACATCCACCATGTGAGGATAGCTTCGACGTACTAGAGGGGTTAGCCCTGTTTTAAGTACGGAAGTCTTACTGTCGACTCACTAAGGATAGGCAAGATTTACATCAACCACAAAGATAATTGAAACCTATGGCTAATGTGAAAAGATTAATGGACAAAGCCAAAACAAGTGAATGAGTGAAGTTAATTGATTGTGATTATGAAAATGGAGTCAAAATATGATTAAGATTGATTCAAAAGAAGTATTATGAAAATGGAGTTTGAGAAAAAAGTCAAGGACTTGGGGTCCAGGTTTTTAGTTTGAAAAGCATGGAGATGTTTGCACAATATCTATGTCAAGTTTGAAAGTAAAGTGTGAAAAGGTTTAGGACATAATGAATGATGAATGGATGAGGATGGATTGTAAAACTTCTTAGAAGGTTCACTTCCTGAAATCATATGGGAGATGATTCAAGTGTGTCCTTTGGAATGGGCAATAGATAATAACAAACAAACAAGAAAGAAAAGAAAAGCGGATATCGGATGCCAATCACTGGGCTTATACCAATCTCCTAAAATAAAGCTGGATATCAGATGCCACTCAATGGTCTTACACTAATCTCCTCAACAAAGAAATAAAAGGCGGATACCGGATACCAATAGATGGATTTACACCAGTCTCCTAAAACAGAAATGGATATCAGATGCCACTCAATGGACTTACACTAATCTCCTAAAACAAAATGAAACTTGGATACCGGATGCCAATCTGTCTGGGCTTACACCAATATCCAACATATGATCATAGGAAAGCAAATGCCAACTTGCAGGGACTTACAGTTGCAACCTCACATAAACAGAGAAAGCAAAACATGGATGTCAGATGCCAATCTGTCTGGACTTACTCTAACATACACAGTATGATCCTAGGAAAACAAATGCCAACTTGCAGGGACTTACAGTTGTATCCTCACATACAAAACAACATGTGATCATAGGAGAGCAAATGCCAACTTGCAGGGACTTACAGTTGCTTCCTCACATACAATCAAATAAATGCATCAGGCAAAGATAAGATGAGTGGCCAAGGTGATGGTCTTATACTCACTTCCATATCATAGGAGCAATGGCCAATGGATGGTCTTACAATTGTCCTCAATGGGTAAACAACAATGATAATGTCACAAAGACAAATGAGATGATTATGCATTGATGAGCAATTAATGATGATGAGTGCACAAAGCATACAAGCAAGCAAGTGCATATGAAGCAATCAGTCAATCAATGAATATCAAAACAGCACACTCTATAGCCAAAACAAGGGGGCTCACACAAGAGGGTTTGACTATGAAAGTCCACTGTAATAGGTAAATGTCGCTCTTAACCTTGCCATTGAGAGGCTAAGGTGAAGCAGAGGAAAAGGAGATGAGGGGTGTGCCTCATTGCTTCTATCCCTGATCAGGGAGAGCATTTAAGAAAGTGTGGGAGCTCAGAAAGATGGAGCTCTTTCCACATTATTGACTCTATAGATCTTGGGTATTTATCTCAATGCTTCAACCATGTAATGGGAGCAAGGAGAGGACTCACTGAATAGTAGGGGATAGGCTACTTATCCCTTTGATCTACCAATTGCCTTACTTGAAGGACTTTTCCTGCTTGGGACAATTTTAAACACACACAGGCATTGCCTCTTAAGGAGGACTTCAGACAGTTTGCCCGGTCAAATAACAGACCGGGTCTCCAGACTACATGAAGAGAGAGTAATTATACCTCAAAAGCAATTGCTAAATGGCAAAGCAAGCAAGTTCAAAGAACTTAAGCAACTAAAGTACCTGAAAAAGTCAAACTTATTAGTAAACAAGTCAACAGTTCCAACCAAAAGAAATGGATAAACAACAGTCAACCATAAACAGAGGTGCCAAGGCACAAAGCCAAACTCATATGAGTCACACCTACAAAACAAGGGTTAGCACAATATATAATCCAACTCAATCAAATTTGAATGATCTTTGAGGCATTGGTGCTTAACCTGAAACAATAGCTCAATTGTAAGCTTAAAAGACCACTAGGACTAGCCTAGGGTCAAAGATGAAAGAAAAAAAGTCAAACAGCAAAGGAAAGTCAACCAAATTCATGTTCAAACATTTAAGAAGTAATCTCAATTGGATTCACAATCAAATCATGCATCAATGTCATTTCATACACAAAAGAATGCAAAGCATGGCAAAGGAAGCATACAAAAGGTCAACAGCAAGACTTCATTCAAAAGTCAACCCAAACATTCTCAAAAATTATCAAATAAATCACACTCAATCCTAACATCTAGCATGGAAAGCATGTCAAATTTCATTGCATTTGGATGAGAGGAAGGCAGTCAATTAAAATCATGAAGTCAACATAATTTCAAGTAAGCACAATGAAAGTCAACAAACATGGGTCAACTTCAAAAAATCATATCAAATTGAAAACAGATGAGAAATGAATGAGATTAACACCAATGCAAAGCTCAAGATATCTAGTATGCACATATGAAATTTCATGATCATACAATATGACATGAGGATTTCCCAAATGAAATGGCAATGTGTAGCACAAAAAGTCAACATTTGACTAGGCAGGGAAGAAAATTCACAATCAAATGGAAAACAGCATGATTAAATCCCAGAAAATTCATACACAAACTAGACATGTGATAGATGATTCATGCAAAATTTGGGGTCATTTGGAGGTAAGGAAGCAAGTGAACAAAAATTGGGAAAATGCATATCATTCATGTAGCACCAAATGCAACACCTCACTTCAAAAAATTGTAACTCACAAACCACATATGAGAAATGTATAAACTCTACATGGAAACAAAGGTGAATGTGTCTAGTTTCACCACAAAAAGTTTCAGGGGCAATGGATACATCAGGAGTATTTCACAATTGAAATGGCAAAGGCTGTCAAATGTGCATACTTGTTAGGAAACCAATTACCAATTAAAATCCAGCCAATGAAAAATTAATTAAAAATCATAATCAAATACTAGACATCCATGTGAAGATGATGGAAAAATTTTCATGATTTTTGGAGTTCAAATGAATAAGAAATGAATTTTGCAAGTTGGATGAATAATTGGAGCAAGCATGATCAAATAACATGGAAAGGTTGGTCAAAGCAAAGTCAGCGTGGCAATTGTGTAAATACCCGCCTCACTAATTGAAGCTGTGCGTTTTGGTACACACAACGAAATGTTGTGATTGGCTACCAGCCAATGAAACAGTACCCGAGCCAATCATTCAAATTTTCTGGGTTTAAGAAAAACCCTAGGGTTTTAGCACAGCCATGTTTCATGTTCTTCATGTTCGACCAATAATCATAAACAACAAAACGTAACCAGAGTCATCAATTAAGCATGGCCTATGAAACACCATTAACATGTACATCAACTAACAACAAACCAAACATAATCATGAGTTCATGTTCTGGGCAGAGTAGGGTTTCAAAATAACAGCATGATCATCATCATCTTCAACCATTCGAAATTTTCAAGATGCCCAGAAATCCAAATCAAACATACTAATAGCATCATCATACATCAAGTAACAAGAATATAGCATCACATTTCAATGAATCAATGCAAGCATGGCAAATCGAGCAAAAGTTCATTTGTACACAAAAAAGAAGTTCAGATTTCTCCATCATAAGACCACCATTTCAAGCAAGCTTTAGTTCATTAGAATCAGCATAAGAAGATCTTTCATAAACATATCATGGCAAGGCAAATGGTGGAGGTCGATTACTTACTTGATTTTGAAGCAATTTGTAAAACAGTGATGTATTGATGGATATGAGTGCAAATAGATGCAGGCAATGCTTGGTAATGAAGGATGATGAAGCTTTTCCAGCTCAAGAGTGCTTGGAACTCCTCCAATCTCCTTTCACCATTGTTATGCTCTTTGAAAACAGAACAAGGAAGGGGCTATGCAGATGGTGATTGATGGTTCAAGAGAGTTCCAAATGTTGTCCAAGTGAAGCAAGAGCCAAAGGTTGCTCGAGGGTTTTGAGGGTTTGCTCAGAAAAATCTCAAAATGCCAAAATGCAAGAATGAGAGAGTGAGGAAAAATCTGGTCGAGGGAGGCTGTGTCTAGGGTTGTGAATCAGCAGAAAATTGGCTTTATGTAGTCTGTTTAGAGTTGGTTTAGGGAATGGTAAGCTTGCTTAACTCAAAATGAACCAATTGCTATTTTGCTAATTTTTGACAAAGTGGATATGGAGGGTGCAAGCTGTACACGAATTGGGCTTTGGCAAGACTGCAAATGACCATTACAAATGCTGTTTTGGGTCTGTACACAAATTGCTCACTTTGTTTTGTTTGAATGAAGCTATTTTGCAAAATTATCAAGTTATGCATCTTATGCCAAAATGGTAATAGGATAGTATCATGAGCATGATTTTAGGCTTGGAGCAAATTGCAAATACCATATGAAGCAAATCCCAGTTGGCCAAAGTGAGAAAAAAGTGTTTAAATAAAAAAGTCAAACTTGAGTCAAACTTGATTTTAAATGAAATAGGTCCAAAAATGCCATTTTGAATGGTAGGGTTTTGGTTCATGAAATTTATATTTTTGTAAAGAGGAGGAAAAATGTGGTTTGTAGGAAAAAACCCCACCAAATTTGGCCTTATGGTTCATGAGTTATGGCTCTTTGAAGTTCACAAATTTTTGAAATTGAATTGATCATATCTTGACAACCACACATGGGATTTGAGAGTTCTTGGACTTTTTGAAAATGGGAGAACAAGATCTTCAACTTTCATGTTGGGCAGAAATTCATTTGAAGCTTGTATCATGATGTAAGTTGAGGATCAAGAAGTTTCCATTTTTGGCAGTTAAAATTACAGGTCCACTTTCTATTTCTGGAAATTTTCTATTTGACTTGATTTTCTTCCATGATGAGGTTTGACATGATAGATGAGGCTTGTACCAGCATGAATGAGCTCTTTCAAATCAATTCCATCCATCAAATCACTGATTAAATCCACAGTTGACCAAGTTTGACTTTCTGTTGACTTTTCTAGGGTTTTGCATGATTGAAGCATTTCTGATGAATTCCAAACCCTAATTCCTTGAGACCTTGATTCCAAATGATGTCATAAGATGTATGAACTCTTGATTATTGATCATGGTGCCCAAATTCTGCAAGAATGGCCACCATCCATTGCTTTGACTGACTGTTGACTGTTTTTGACCTAATTGCTGATGACTGCTTCAACTGCAAGCAACAAGGTTAGACTGACAATATTTTTGTACTTTTTGGTGAATAAACATATGAAAGGCAATAATATACAAATGCAAAGTATGCTTGGTGATCAAGAAATCAACCCACAAGGCAATCTACCCACTAGGAGGGGAGCTAGGGCATGCAATGATCCTTGAGGCCATGATATGATATGATATGGGCCATGAGGGATCTTAGGGCCCAAAATTGGGGTCTTACAGATGCCCCTATTTAAGGTCATTCTAGCCGGAGAAGTGAAGTTTAGAAATCTTCATCTCGACGCGGTAGAATGGGCTTAAATAACAGTAATGAGACAAATTTTGGTCTCTAAGAGACCTCATGATGCAGATGTATGCATGCAAAATACGCAAATTCCGTGGGGAATATGATTCACACAGAAGAGAAGACGATCCATCGGAGTAGTACACTCACCAGGAACAGAGACTCTGACAGGACTCTAGTTAGGGATAAACAAAACTGACACAGCGTGAACAAGACACGACTCTGATTAAGAGATAACAGAAACCAGACTGGAGAACTCACTGGGGAGTGAAGGACTCACACTGGGGAAAAGAATTCCAAAGGAAAATAAATCCATTGGAGAGACACAAGCTGACTCCTGGGGAGAAGCAAAAAGAAAACTTCACTGAGGAAGCAACAAACAAATGAGATGTTATCGGCATAAGGGTAACAAAAATCAGGAAGGAACACCAAGGATACCGGGTTGTAGGTATGTAACAGGTGACCGACCAAAGACGTGAATTGGTGTGTGTTCCAAAACACTCATCATCCTGAAGAGAGCGAAAGCAAACTTGTTTATAGGATGGATATTTGATTCTGTAAAGAATGCAAATCTTACTCATTTGGGGAGACAAACAAAGTGTTCGACAAGAGAGTGCATGAGATATATTATCTATAGCCGTCAAAACGTAGATAATGTACTCGCATGGAAAGTTATCCTGAACCGGGTTGTAGGTTGTTTATAGGATAAAATCCGAAATCGTGAATTGGTTTGTGTTCCAAAACACTCATCACCCTGAAGAAAGCTAGAACAGCAGACTTGTTTAAGGATGGACAAAAAAAACGTGAATTGGTGTGTGTTCCAAAACACTCATCATCCAAAACGCAAACTGGTTAAAGGATGGATAAAAAACGTGAATTGGTGTGTGTTCCAAAACACTCATCATCCTGAAGAGAGCTAGAAAAGCAAACTTGTTTATGGATGGACAAAAAACGTGAATTGGTGTGTGTTCCAAAACACTCATCATCCGAAAGAAAGCTAGAACAGCAGACTTGTTTAAGGATGGACAAAAAAGCGTGAATTGGTGTGTGTTCCAAGACACTCATCATCCGAAAGAAAGCTAGAACAGCAGACTTGTTTATAGGATGGACATCCGATTCCACAAGGAATACGAATCTTACTCGACTGGGGAAGATCAACAAAGGATTCCGACCAAAGAGCGCATGAGACATATTATTCATTACCGGCAGACCGTGAATAATATACTCGAAAAGGAAAATTATCCTGAACCGGGTTGTAGGTTGTTTATAGGATAAAATCCGAAGACGTGAATTGGTTTGTGTTCCAAGACACTCATCACCCTGAAGAAAGCTAGAACAGCAGACTTGTTTATAGGATGGACATTCGATTCTACAAAGAATACGAATCTTGCTCAGCTGGGGAAAATCAACAAAGGATTCCAACCAACGAGCGCATGAGATATACTATTCATTACCGGCAAACCGTGAATAATATACTCGCATGGAAAATTATCCTTAACCGGGTTGTAGGTTGTTTATAGGATAAAAATCCGAAGACGTGAATTGGTTTGTGTTCCAAGACACTCATCACCCTGAAGAAAGCTAGAACAGCAGACTTGTTTATAGGATGGACATTCGATTCTACAAAGAATACGAATCTTGCTCAGCTGGGGAAAATCAACAAAGGATTCCAACTAACGAGCGCATGAGATATACTATTCATTACCGGCAGACCGTGAATAATAAACTCAAAAGGAAAATTATCCTGAACCGGTTACTGGGTTGTTTATAGGATAAGATCCGAAGACGTGAATTGGTTTTCACTTCCAAAACACTCATCACCCTGAAGAAAGCTAGAACAGCAGACTTGTTTATAGGATGGACATTCGATTCTACAAAGAATACGAATCTTGCTCAGTTGGGGAAAATCAACAAAGGATTCCAACTAAAGAGCGCATGAGATATATTTTCATTACCGGCAGACCGTGAATAATAAACTCGCATGGAAGATTATCCTTAACCGGGTTGTAGGTTGTTTATAGGATAAAATCCGAAAAGAAAGGCATCGGGATACCAAACTAGGTATATAATGAGGACCAATCAAAAGGGGCAACAGACATTACCGACAAAAGGGTAAATGAAAGGCGATCTGTTGAGGATAAATTGCAAGCATTCGGCAATTATCCACAGGGACTAGCTGGGGATGCATTGGTATACAACCAATGATCCGGGGAACAAATCACTAGCAAACGGTGAAAGGACCCACTGGGGATAAAATTGCTAGCATACGGCAATTATCCACAAAAGACTTGCTAGGGATATAAGTGCTGATCTGAGCGACTTATCCAAGCAAAGGCAAATCAACATCAAGAACTAGATGAAGATAACCACAAAATTAGGGTTTACATCTACCGAATACGGGGTAGAAGACCAACAACTCCGCGTGGGGATAGAACAAATCACAAATCCGCACGGGAAACCAAAATAGGGTTTATAACAAACCACAAACTGCTGAAGAGCAGGAAAAATAGGGTTTACAACTACCGGGTAATAGGTAGGAAACCAAAAACTCTGGCTGGAGAATAAAAGGTGTATAACCACAAATTCTGTTAAGAAAGCCAGGAAGAATAGGACTTATAACTACCAATTATGAGGGTAGAGGCCCAAAAACATTCCGCTGGGGAACAACCCGCTGGGAAGCACAAGACATTTGACAAATAGCCAATTCGGGAATGATCCGAAAAGACAGACTGAATAAAGACACGTCCTAATGAGGATGTAACTCAAATAGGAAAATCCATCCCAATATATGTGTTGGGAGGAAACGGAAGAAACCGTCATCCACGAGGATATATCTCAGTGGGGAACTGCAGAAGGAAAGACAAACTTTTTCTGCTTATGGGGTTGACTCTAAATGGAGAGATTTTATAACGCCCGATATCTGCTTGGGGAGATCTGTAAAGAGATCTGTATCACCATAGCAGGAGACACGACAAACAAAGGATACATGGCAAGAAATGCAACATGAATATCTGAATGTTTATGAATATGCATGAATATGCGCGATTTATGTTTGATAAATGCTGACAAAACAGACAGTTCTAACACAAACAGGTTCAGGAACCAAACGTCCGGTATTATACTTCCAGGGGAAAAACCAGCTGGAGAGCCAATCTGCGGAGATCTGCATGCTGTAAAGCAAAGATCTGCAGGTACTGCTGAAGAAGCAGAGAATCAGAGATATCAGGAAAGAACCCAATCAGGGCACAGAAAGTCGCAACGGGCGAAACGGCCACCAAGACAAGTCTGTAAGGGAACAAGAGAAGTCCCAAAGTATATCTGCAGGGGATCCCAGTGTCAACTGAGAAGCAAAAGAGTGCATTGCACAAGCACAAACTGCTGTAGAAGCAAATCCACACAACTCCACCGGGGAACAACCCACTGAGGGAGAATGATATCGTCCAGATAGAATCTAACTGTATAAGCAACTCTACTGGGGAAAACTGTCGGCTACTCTCTTGGGGAACAAACCACTGAGGGAGGACAGATGAAACAAGCAGATTCTGCAATGAATCACTCCACTTGGGGAGAATACACAAAGCAAACTGATCACAACAAGTAGATTCTGCAATACAAGCCACTCTACTGGGGATCACAAACAGTCAGGAAATCGAATCCGTTCACTGGAGGCTAGAGCCATCATCCGACCATACTGGGGATTGAAGAGTATTCAACAGGCGAAAACTGCCACAACAAACACTCTGCAGACTATGCTGAGGAAAGGATGGTTGAAATACTGGGATACCAACCCAATTAACCACGGAGTAGGAAAATAAATCCTGCTCTGCTGGAGAGAATAACTCTGATGGAGAGATAGCAACAATTCCGCAGACGACTTCGCCGGGGAGAAGGTAAAGCACCGGGTATCAAACCACTGACTTACCGAGTCTTCAAAAGAAAACAAACGTGCTGAGGAAACAGACAAATCCTGCTGGCACACTGCATGGGGAAAAGAGGTAATAACTCCACTTGCAACTCTGGTGGGGATATCAGCAACAGCCCTACTCGCGACTCCGGGGAGTATCAATCAATGGCTATACTCATGACTGCGCTGAGGAGACAAATAAAGTCTGGGGCATACGACCCACTAGAGAAAGTGACAGGGCACCAGGATGACAAACCATCAACCGCCGAAACTTCTCAAGAAAACACCCATGCTAGGGGAAAACTGCTGCTGGAGAAAAACGAAGTCTTCAACAACACTCTGCCTGCGACTGTACTGGGGAACAACCCCAACAACAACTTTGTTTTGAGGAACAATCTCAACAAAGATCTGGAGAAAGAAGATACCACCAAACCAGGAATATGAACAAATGTCTTACCTGTTGGAAATCATGCCACCCTCGGGAGAGCACTGAGATATTTTTGAGTATCCTTTCAATCTTGTGAATGTTCACTTTGTTTAAAATAACAATTTTGAAAAATTGATTTGTTTAAAACAATGACATTTTATCAATTTAAAACATGCAAAACATTTGTTGAATTGAAACAAATAAGAGTGCAAATAATTGGATAAAAAGCTCAAATTGATTTGATAGAATGGTAGTCTGCAAATGGCAAGACTCCATAGATCTGTACAAATTTGAAATCAGTGATATATATTGGAAGAGGGCTACATTGAACATAATGATCCTTTCTCTACCAATTTGAATCTCGATGTATCCGAAGCTTCAGTTGACGACGAATCGAGAATCTTCTGACGAAATGACGACTGATGAACCAGAAAGTCTTGTCAGGATGCAGTTACTTGCCAAATCCATAATTTTTGCCTAGATTGCCCCAGGGTGAGGTACTCAATCTAGCGGGATGCAAATATATTCTTTTTTTTAGTCTCTAATTTTTGCCTGGATTACCCTTGCGGGTTCTCCACCGAGACACTCATTTTTTGCCTAAGCCGCCCTTTCGGGTTTTCAACTTAGCGAGCTATTCTGTTTTTTCATTCTTTTTTCATTTGCATATACTTTTTTTTTTAGGCAAAGTATCTCTTGACTGCATCTGAATTCACAGGACGAGTGAAATCCTCCCCATCCATTGTTGTAAGCATCAAAGCACCGCCTGAAAAGGCTCTCTTAACAACATATGGACCCTCGTAGTTTGGAGTCCACTTGCCCCTGGAATCGGGCGCGAAAGACAGAACTTTCTTGAGCACAAGGTCACCTTCTCGGAACACACGAGGCTTGACCTTCTTGTCGAATGCTTTCTTCATTCTCTGCTGATATAACTGACCATGGCACATGGCAGTTAATCGCTTCTCTTCGATCAAATTCAGTTGGTCGTAACGACTCTGAATCCATTCAGCATCAGTCAACTAGGGACTTGAGGGTATAATTTTTCTTTTTTCTTTTGGAAAGAATATTTGGAAATTTTTTTTGCTGATTTTTGATTTTTTCATCTTTTTTCACCCTCTCTTTCTTCTTTTTTTTTTTGATTGATATATATATATATATATATTTTTTTTTGATTTGATTGCATTTGCAATGTCCTAGTTTGACTGTCTTGCTGGTTCTCATGATACAGCTGAATGAGCTTCCTTCGGTGCTCAGGAAGGCGGGTAATCTCGTCAGGAGTCCCCTTCAACATTATCTTCCTCTGCCTCAGATACAAGGACTTCAAGATTGGGAGATGGCGTTGGATCATTATGTTCAATGGGTTTTAAGATCAACCTGCATAATGATTTTGGTTAAGAGAAAAACTTCAGAATTTTAAACAAGCAAATCATTATGCAGATGAAAAAGCTGTTTTTGTTTTTCAGGGTTTTTTGTGATCACTGATTTCATGCAAAAAAGCAAAAAGTGAAAACAAATGGAAAAACAAATGTTTAAGCAATGCATTAATTGAATGAAAACATCATTGTATTAAATGCTGCCAACAATGTCATCACTTCTCCTTTTGGCATGGGAGAAGGGTTTCAAACAAAGGGAACAAATCACGCTGACTTATGAATGACCGTAGGAACATCCACAGCGACCCAATTGTGGCAAACACCACCAGGTATGATGAAATTGTTCAAGTCCTCTGCATCTTCTTTCAAGATAGCAGCAGCTTCTTCTTCAGGTTGGTCAGCATGGATGAATCCTCCACTTGAACAAACCTTGCTCATTAAGTGCCCCAGAACAGTAGCCAATGCCAGCCCGGGATCGGTTAAATAGGAATAAATCCATCAACAGGAATAAATCCATCAACAGGAATAAATCCATCAAAAGCACTTAGGCTGGCAAAATCCTCCTTGAGTTCACAATTCTCTTGCTCAGGATGATCCATCAAATCTGGCAGAGTTGGCTTTGGTATAATACCGGCAAAGTGCGTCTCAAAGACAAATGAAGATCGCAGGGTCAGACCACAGGACGGGAGACCGGAACAAAACACCTGCTTATGCAAATGATGCATGAAGTGTTTATGCATATGCTTGTTTTTTATCAAAGGAACCCGAGGGTTTTATTTGCAAACTTTGAAATCTTGAGCATTTTGATCATACATGAGAATATCTCATCAGATATATCAGGTGAAAAAATTTTCCCGGTTTTTTCATGTTTTGAAATTTTTTGCAAATAAACTCCTTTGAGTTCCTTGAAAATTTTCTTTTTTCTGATGATATGGATGTAGATGAATGCGTGAATGTATGAATGCAACAAACACACTCAAGGATCAAGCAAAGCACGCCAAACAAAGGTCGTGGGAAAGCTCTATGTGTCCCTAATATCAATCATCCATTTTGGTGGATTTAGGTTTTCACCTTATCGACACCCAAGTTCCATTGATATTAACGGTACGTGAACCGGTTCTAACATTCTTAATATCAACCAGCCGCTTTGGTGGATTTTAGGTTTTACACCTGATCCGGGATCCATTGATATTAACAATGTTTGAACGACTCAACCACGAATCACGGGTTTGTTGAGAGTCACGAGCATGGAGTCTCGGTTAAGAACCACCCAAAGGGAGTGTACTAGGGTTTAAACCTGCCAGACATGTTCTATCAGAGGTTCCCATAATCATCGTTCCATCTTTCGAATATTGTCGGAGGAACGAATACTCGTATTCCAAGAATATTCTCAAGAGAAACTCTTATGAGTGTAGTATCGCGTAACAATCGTATCAGAACTGACATCTGAACGATCTCCGCACTACGGTCCTAAAAATAGGCCAAGATGGGTTTGGTAAACTAAGGTCCTTGGCTTCTGCGGAACATGATTGAAAGAATAATGCCTAACCACAAATAACTTGTGTGACATTATTAGTTCAACATGACCTCCACCAAGTGAATGGACTCGCAAGTCAACTGGCTAAGGACTACTCCACACCAGTCGACAAGACTATGCCATTCTCCTATCCTAGAGTGCACTCGAGTTCGGGTACAGAACTCATCTCACAGATCACCAAAGCAAACAACAAATGTATATCAAGCAATTCACACATTACAATCAATACAGTGATCCCAAATTGTACAAAAATATGTCAAATGACAAATAATAATATAGCACAACAAGGGTGAAAAGTAGGCAATACAACCAAGGATTCTGGTGAGGATCCCCAGCAGAGTCGCCACTTTTCTGTAGCGGTGTATTCGTCGCTATATGATCTATTGATTAAATCATAAGCAAGAGATACAATGAAATTTCGAGTCGCCACCGCACTTTTATTTATCCAAAGGACTGGCTAAAAAGCGAACAAAAGCCTAAGAAGTTTTACACGTAGAAAACTAATAAAAAGATCAGAGTGTCTGGGTAAGGGGTAAATTACGCAATGGGAAGGTGTTAGGCACCCACTACGTCCTAGGTAATCCTAGGGAGCCCTTTTCACACTTGTTGTATAAAATTGTTATTTGTTATGACATAAAGATTGTGCAAACATGATTGGGATGATGAGAAAAGAATATACAATTTTTATTGGGTTTGAACGGATGAACCCGCTGCCTACGTACCTTCCATCAAAGGTAAGGATCAAAACGCCGTAGTTCGGCTAAAAGATTTCCAAAAGTTGGTGGATTCAGTTTTAAACACAAGCACTGAGGCTTTTCATTATCAATGGGAGAACACTCGACCAAAAACAACATCCACCATGTGAGGATAGCTTCGACGTACTAGAGGGGTTAGCCCTGTTTTAAGTACGGAAGTCTTACTGTCGACTCACTAAGGATAGGCAAGATTTACATCAACCACAAAGATAATTGAAACCTATGGCTAATGTGAAAAGATTAATGGACAAAGCCAAAACAAGTGAATGAGTGAAGTTAATTGATTGTGATTATGAAAATGGAGTCAAAATATGATTAAGATTGATTCAAAAGAAGTATTATGAAAATGGAGTTTGAGAAAAAAGTCAAGGACTTGGGGTCCAGGTTTTTAGTTTGAAAAGCATGGAGATGTTTGCACAATATCTATGTCAAGTTTGAAAGTAAAGTGTGAAAAGGTTTAGGACATAATGAATGATGAATGGATGAGGATGGATTGTAAAACTTCTTAGAAGGTTCACTTCCTGAAATCATATGGGAGATGATTCAAGTGTGTCCTTTGGAATGGGCAATAGATAATAACAAACAAACAAGAAAGAAAAGAAAAGCGGATATCGGATGCCAATCACTGGGCTTATACCAATCTCCTAAAATAAAGCTGGATATCAGATGCCACTCAATGGTCTTACACTAATCTCCTCAACAAAGAAATAAAAGGCGGATACCGGATACCAATAGATGGATTTACACCAGTCTCCTAAAACAGGAATGGATATCAGATGCCACTCAATGGACTTACACTAATCTCCTAAAACAAAATGAAACTTGGATACCGGATGCCAATCTGTCTGGGCTTACACCAATATCCAACATATGATCATAGGAAAGCAAATGCCAACTTGCAGGGACTTACAGTTGCAACCTCACATAAACAGAGAAAGCAAAACATGGATGTCAGATGCCAATCTGTCTGGACTTACTCTAACATACACAGTATGATCCTAGGAAAACAAATGCCAACTTGCAGGGACTTACAGTTGTATCCTCACATACAAAACAACATGTGATCATAGGAGAGCAAATGCCAACTTGCAGGGACTTACAGTTGCTTCCTCACATACAATCAAATAAATGCATCAGGCAAAGATAAGATGAGTGGCCAAGGTGATGGTCTTATACTCACTTCCATATCATAGGAGCAATGGCCAATGGATGGTCTTACAATTGTCCTCAATGGGTAAACAGCAATGATAATGTCACAAAGACAAATGAGATGATTATGCATTGATGAGCAATTAATGATGATGAGTGCACAAAGCATACAAGCAAGCAAGTGCATATGAAGCAATCAGTCAATCAATGAATATCAAAACAGCACACTCTATAGCCAAAACAAGGGGGCTCACACAAGAGGGTTTGACTATGAAAGTCCACTGTAATAGGTAAATGTCGCTCTTAACCTTGCCATTGAGAGGCTAAGGTGAAGCAGAGGAAAAGGAGATGAGGGGTGTGCCTCATTGCTTCTATCCCTGATCAGGGAGAGCATTTAAGAAAGTGTGGGAGCTCAGAAAGATGGAGCTCTTTCCACATTATTGACTCTATAGATCTTGGGTATTTATCTCAATGCTTCAACCATGTAATGGGAGCAAGGAGAGGACTCACTGAATAGTAGGGGATAGGCTACTTATCCCTTTGATCTACCAATTGCCTTACTTGAAGGACTTTTCCTGCTTGGGACAATTTTAAACACACACAGGCATTGCCTCTTAAGGAGGACTTCAGACAGTTTGCCCGGTCAAATAACAGACCGGGTCTCCAGACTACATGAAGAGAGAGTAATTATACCTCAAAAGCAATTGCTAAATAGCGAAGCAAGCAAGTTCAAAGAACTTAAGCAACTAAAGTACCTGAAAAAGTCAAACTTATTAGTAAACAAGTCAACAGTTCCAACCAAAAGAAATGGATAAACAACAGTCAACCATAAACAGAGGTGCCAAGGCACAAAGCCAAACTCATATGAGTCACACCTACAAAACAAGGGTTAGCACAATATATAATCCAACTCAATCAAATTTGAATGATCTTTGAGGCATTGGTGCTTAACCTGAAACAATAGCTCAATTGTAAGCTTAAAAGACCACTAGGACTAGCCTAGGGTCAAAGATGAAAGAAAAAAAGTCAAACAGCAAAGGAAAGTCAACCAAATTCATGTTCAAACATTTAAGAAGTAATCTCAATTGGATTCACAATCAAATCATGCATCAATGTCATTTCATACACAAAAGAATGCAAAGCATGGCAAAGGAAGCATACAAAAGGTCAACAGCAAGACTTCATTCAAAAGTCAACCCAAACATTCTCAAAAATTATCAAATAAATCACACTCAATCCTAACATCTAGCATGGCAAGCATATCAAATTTCATTGCATTTGGATGAGAGGAAGGCAGTCAATTAAAATCATGAAGTCAACATAATTTCAAGTAAGCACAATGAAAGTCAACAAACATGGGTCAACTTCAAAAAATCATATCAAATTGAAAACAGATGAGAAATGAATGAGATTAACACCAATGCAAAGCTCAAGATGTCTAGTATGCACATATGAAATTTCATGATCATACAATATGATATGAGGATTTCCCAAATGAAATGGCAATGTGTAGCACAAAAAGTCAACATTTGACTAGGCAGGGAAGAAAATTCACAATCAAATGGAAAACAGCATGATTAAATCCCAGAAAATTCATACACAAACTAGACATGTGATAGATGATTCATGCAAAATTTGGGGTCATTTGGAGGTAAGGAAGCAAGTGAACAAAAATTGGGAAAATGCATATCATTCATGTAGCACCAAATGCAACACCTCACTTCAAAAAATTGTAACTCACAAACCACATATGAGAAATGTATAAACTCTACATGGAAACAAAGGTGAATGTGTCTAGTTTCACCACAAAAAGTTTCAGGGGCAATGGATACATCAGGAGTATTTCACAATTGAAATGGCAAAGGGTGTCAAATGTGCATACTTGTTAGGAAACCAATTACCAATTAAAATCCAGCCAATGAAAAATTAATTAAAAATCATAATCAAATACTAGACATCCATGTGAAGATGATGGAAAAGTTTTCATGATTTTTGGAGTTCAAATGAATGAGAAATGAATTTTGCAAGTTGGATGAATAATTGGAGCAAGCATGATCAAATAACATGGAAAGGTTGGTCAAAGCAAAGTCAGCGTGGCAATTGTGTAAATACCCGCCTCACTAATTGAAGCTGTGCGTTTTGGTACACACAACGAAATGTTGTGATTGGCTACCAGCCAATGAAACAGTACCCGAGCCAATCATTCAAATTTTCTGGGTTTAAGAAAAACCCTAGGGTTTTAGCACAGCCATGTTTCATGTTCTTCATGTTCGACCAATAATCATAAACAACAAAACGTAACCAGAGTCATCAATTAAGCATGGCCTATGAAACACCATTAACATGTACATCAACTAACAACAAACCAAACATAATCATGAGTTCATGTTCTGGGCAGAGTAGGGTTTCAAAATAACAGCATGATCATCATCATCTTCAACCATTCGAAATTTTCAAGATGCCCAGAAATCCAAATCAAACATACTAATAGCATCATCATACATCAAGTAACAAGAATATAGCATCACATTTCAATGAATCAATGCAAGCATGGCAAATCGAGCAAAAGTTCATTTGTACACAAAAAAGAAGTTCAGATTTCTCCATCATAAGACCACCATTTCAAGCAAGCTTTAGTTCATTAGAATCAGCATAAGAAGATCTTTCATAAACATATCATGGCAAGGCAAATGGTGGAGGTCGATTACTTACTTGATTTTGAAGCAATTTGTAAAACAGTGATGTATTGATGGATATGAGTGCAAACAGATGCAGGCAATGCTTGGTAATGAAGGATGATGAAGCTTTTCCAGCTCAAGAGTGCTTGGAACTCCTCCAATCTCCTTTCACCATTGTTATGCTCTTTGAAAACAGAACAAGGAAGGGGCTATGCAGATGGTGATTGATGGTTCAAGAGAGTTCCAAATGTTGTCCAAGTGAAGCAAGAGCCAAAGGTTGCTCGAGGGTTTTGAGGGTTTGCTCAGAAAAATCTCAAAATGCCAAAATGCAAGAATGAGAGAGTGAGGAAAAATCTGGTCGAGGGAGGCTGTGTCTAGGGTTGTGAATCAGCAGAAAATTGGCTTTATGTAGTCTGTTTAGAGTTGGTTTAGGGAATGGTAAGCTTGCTTAACTCAAAATGAACCAATTGCTATTTTGCTAATTTTTGACAAAGTGGATATGGAGGGTGCAAGCTGTACACGAATTGGGCTTTGGCAAGACTGCAAATGACCATTACAAATGCTGTTTTGGGTCTGTACACAAATTGCTCACTTTGTTTTGTTTGAATGAAGCTATTTTGCAAAATTATCAAGTTATGCATCTTATGCCAAAATGGTAATAGGATAGTATCATGAGCATGATTTTAGGCTTGGAGCAAATTGCAAATACCATATGAAGCAAATCCCAGTTGGCCAAAGTGAGAAAAAAGTGTTTAAATAAAAAAGTCAAACTTGAGTCAAACTTGATTTTAAATGAAATAGGTCCAAAAATGCCATTTTGAATGGTAGGGTTTTGGTTCATGAAATTTATATTTTTGGAAAGAGGAGGAAAAATGTGGTTTGTAGGAAAAAACCCCACCAAATTTGGCCTTATGGTTCATGAGTTATGGCTCTTTGAAGTTCACAAATTTTTGAAATTGAATTGATCATATCTTGACAACCACACATGGGATTTGAGAGTTCTTGGACTTTTTGAAAATGGGAGAACAAGATCTTCAACTTTCATGTTGGGCAAAAATTCATTTGAAGCTTGTATCATGATGTAAGTTGAGGATCAAGAAGTTTCCATTTTTGGCAGTTAAAATTACAGGTCCACTTTCTATTTCTGGAAATTTTCTATTTGACTTGATTTTCTTCCATGATGAGGTTTGACATGATAGATGAGGCTTGTACTAGCATGAATGAGCTCTTTCAAATCAATTCCATCCATCAAATCACTGATTAAATCCACAGTTGACCAAGTTTGACTTTCTGTTGACTTTTCTAGGGTTTTGCATGATTGAAGCATTTCTGATGAATTCCAAACCCTAATTCCTTGAGACCTTGATTCCAAATGATGTCATAAGATGTATGAACTCTTGATTATTGATCATGGTGCCCAAATTCTGCAAGAATGGCCACCATCCATTGCTTTGACTGACTGTTGACTGTTTTTGACCTAATTGCTGATGACTGCTTCAACTGCAAGCAACAAGGTTAGACTGACAATATTTTTGTACTTTTTGGTGAATAAACATATGAAAGGCAATAATATACAAATGCAAAGTATGCTTGGTGATCAAGAAATCAACCCACAAGGCAATCTACCCACTAGGAGGGGAGCTAGGGCATGCAATGATCCTTGAGGCCATGATATGATATGATATGGGCCATGAGGGATCTTAGGGCCCAAAATTGGGGTCTTACACTTCCGAGAAGCTGAAAATGCATCCCATTGTTCTTGCCACCCAGCTAACTTACGACGGGCATCTGTTAACTGCTGCTTGACTGACCTTAACTCAGAACCGGATGACCCCAAGGCTTTGTCAGTTTTCCTGAAGAATTTCACCTCCACAGCCAATTTCTTTTCCGCTTCCTCTTGCAATCTGACAGCTTCCCCCTTCTGATATTCTGCCTCATGGTATAGACGCATAAAGTCTTGCAACTTCACACTCAACTCTGAGTTTTCAGTATGAAGTTCCTCCATGGTATCCTTCAATTTGTCATACTCCTCTCGGCTTACCATTGTTGACTGCTCAGGAGTAGGTAGATACAAAGGTTCTTCAATAGGAAAGGGCAGACTAAACTCTTCGACTCTTCCCCGAAGCCAATCTTCATATTGAGGATAAGTCCTGCAATCCCACTTTCCAAGAACAGTCCTTCCTATCTTGATTACCTTGAGCCAGGCCTCAACTGCCTTATGGGATACAGTCAGATCAGATGAAGAATGGAAAAACAGAGATTCTTCCACATCTTTTTCTAAAGGCGGAGTTTTTCAAGCATACCCAAACTATCTGACTGCTAGAGAAGGATTATAGTTAATTCCTCCTCTTCTTCCTACCAACGGCACATTCGGGAAGTTCCCGCAACTGTGAATAATATCCGCCCGAAGCAAGTTCCGGTCAGCCCACCACGAAATATCTTTAGCTCTTATCCCCATCAACCTCTTCGACCAACTCAACGAGTCCTTGAAATCAACGAGTGCTCCCGACTTGGGTAGGTGAGAACTGAACCACTTATGAAACAAGGGTGCACAACAATTCACCAATCCTCCTTTTCTATTCTCATTCCTGTGATGCACTGAATGAAATAAATCTCCCAGCAAGGTCGGCACTGGATTTCCCAACACGAAGAGGCGTATTGCGTCTACGTCCACAAATTTTGCAACATTAGGGAACAGGACAATCCCGTATACACAAAGAGCCAACACAGCATTGAAACACCTCCGATCACCATCTTCAAGCTTCTTCTTGGCTTCTCCCACTAAGAAACTTAGATGAAAACCACTGACTCCTCCTTTCTGACACATATTAGACTCCAAGACTGATTTCCCCAAATATGTGGCTGAAGCAACCATGCTGAAATCGGGCAGAAACTCAGAACTGTAGAATAGCAACTGCGACATGATAGGAACTCTGAGAAAACTGGCAACCTCCTCCAAAGTAGGGACCAAGATATAATCTGGGAATGTAAAACACCTCAATGGAGGGTCATAGACTTGCAGCAATGTAAATAAAGCATCGTGTTGATCTTTGGGGAGAACCGTAACGAAACTTAGAATCAACCTGTAATCCTTCCGGAATCTTTCTAGAGAATCATGATCCATTAACTTCATCAACTGTTGAATGGGATCCAAACAAACCACAGGAAATTTGTTGGCGACATGTCTTTTTTTGCCAATATCCATCTTAGGAGAACCAGAAAACCCCTACTAGAATCAAGAATAAGATATAAACCCCTGGAAATAGATAAACATGTGTTAAATGATGTGAATACAAAATGATGTGATGTAATGCAGTGACATGGGAATCAGGATTGCTGTATCTACTTGAATAACTGTCAGGTTGCACTGTCTGAAGAGAAAACCACTGAGGAACATATAAGAGATCAAAGTTCTGCTCCAACAAGAATACCAGAAAACGAGGTTGGTTGAAGGTTAAGGTTTCCTGAATTTAGCCCGCCCCTCACTGGTAGGTTCTAAGAACAAAAGTTTGCCAGCTTATAGCCCTTCAGTCGATAATAATACGTTTACTGTTGAAGGTTTGGTATTATTACGAGACAAAAGACTTCCACTGACTCCCCTCAACAGGACATCCTAAAAGCAAGTTCCCAACCTTGGGTCCTCGGACTGAGCAGCGAGAGTGCGCCCACCAGAGCTAACATAATCGCGTCTCGGAGGAGTTTCTCGACTGAGTCCCCGGGAAATGGTCACCAGAGTCGAAGATTTCTAAAGGAACATCATGTCGTTACGGAACACCCGTAGGACATAATATATCCAAAAGATACCTCATCTGGGTGTGGGTCTCATGAACGACTTAACGTAGCAACATGCAACACAAGCCTCATGACTATCCAGTCTAAAACCTGTGTGTACGCTCAAGCCTAGGTAGTGGGCTTATCTCTCATAGAACAACCCACCCCAACAAACAACCAACCCAACAGATCCAGCAGATACAACAATCATATGTACACAATGCAATAAGATAAAGCAGATAAAGGCTGAAAGTAAATAACTGTACAAAAGAATAAACACCCAACAAACAAGAAACTCACAAAAGCTAGGAGGGACTCGCATAGGGAAACCGGGTCCCCAGCAGAGTCGCCAGCTGTCGCAACGCGAAAAACAACCGGCGGGAAAAAAAACAGAAGAGCCGCCACCGTTCGTTATTTATCCCAAAGAAGGGAAAGGAAACGATTGAAGAAAACCTGAAGAAAGTAAAAGACAAGGCCTCACAACCAAATCTAGGGTTCGGGAGTCGATTATGCGAAGGGAAGGTATTAGCACCCCTACGCATCTGTAGTACTCTACGGTATCCACTCTTGTTGTTCTAGTCTAAAGGGTGTAGGTATATCTAAGGTACTATCTGCTAAAAGAAGGTCAAAAGAAAATGACTCGCAAGGATGTCACATCCACTGCCTACGTATCTCACCTGAGTATGAGAATCAGAGTCTTCGTAGCTCGGCTACCTATGGGCGAAAGAGAATTGTGCTCGATAAGACATCGCGTCTTATACCTACGTATCTCATCTGCAATGAGAATCAGAGCAAAACGTAGTTCAGCTAACTACGAGAACAAGGGTCTCGATTGCAACTAGGGCAAGAGAAAAGGAAGGTCTCGATCGCAACGAGGGCGACAGAAAAGAATCGCAGCAAGGGCGAAAGTAAGCAAGGATTAGTTGTTAGTCGTCAGTTAAACTCGGCAAGACATCGCGTCTCGTGCCTACGTATCTCATCTGAACATGAGAATCAGTGTTGTCGTAGTTCGACTAATTAGGGGTTAAGGATTGCCATCTGAACATGGACTTACAAAAGAGGACACCAACTGTGTCAAAGGAAAGTGGGCAATGTGTTCAACGTCCTAGCAGTAGGTGTCGCAGCTCGCTGAATCGAGTCTTAGGTAGTTACCTCTTTGCAATAGAACGGACTGACATGCCACAAGATCGGAGACGCACAGAAGGTCTAAAAGTGGGAAAGCTCTGCCCTAGAGTTGTCATGCAATATGGACCGATGTGTTAGGATTTACAGAGGGGAACATCTGCCTAATATTAGCATACAAAGAATAAGGGAATTCTACCTATGTTATCATACAAAAGGTTCTACCTAATGGGTGCTACCTAAATAGAACAAGAGTCGACGGACGGAGCAAGGAGAGGAGCCACGGATAAAGGTAGATGGCGATGCCTAAGGCAATCGACTTACAAGAAGATGGATGAATGCGTGCTGGTTCTGTTAAGTTTTGAAAATGATTACTCAACGTTGGATCGAGCTTTTGATCTTGTTTTGAAATGATTATCGGATGTTCGTTTTAATTCTTGTATTAACAGATGAATAAAGAATGAAAGAAATAAATATTATACACTTTATGGGATAGGGGTACATTTGTTACGAATGGGGATGGTTCATGGCAATCAAACTATAAGAATATATGCCTCAATCATCATACAAGTAGGCAACATTTATCCATCAAATCAGATAAGTAAACAAGTATATAATCAAATCAAAGAATCAAAGAATGAAATAACGGAGCATTAAACAAGGCATGGGAAGTATGAACATGTTAAACAATCAAGCAATAGTAAGCATGGATGAAAGAAACAAGTATAACAGATAACAGATGAATCAGACAGATGAAAAGATGCATAAAAAGGGTCCACTGAAATAATTAAATCAAGAAATGAGGTAAGGATCAGATAAAATCAAGATAAAAGGCCTCTAATACATGGCCCATGAGATGAACAGGGAGGATCAAAAGATCTCTTCAATTGCCATAAGCAATCCCTAAATCAAACATTGATCATAAAGAAATCAACTGAAAAATCGAGCCAACTTAATAATTATCAAATAAATAGAAAATTAATCAGAAAAGTTATGAAAAATTAAACTAAGTAAGGTGGCGTCAGGACATCATCATCCCCCCAAAAAGATTTTAAAAATAATGAAAATTAGTACATGAATTAATTGAAATAAAACAGAAGTCAAACCAAAAGTCAATAAATAAAACTAGGTTAAAACTAAATCAAGAATAAATTGAAAACGTGAAATAAAAATCTAAGAAAAAGTCAGGTTGACCATGGGGCAGTGGTCAACCTTCATCCCAAAAATCAGAAGCTGAAAATAATTTTAAATTATAAAAATAAAATCAAGAATCAAATGTATGCTAAAATGGACCACTTGGAATGAATAATTAAAATAAAATATTAATACTAAATAAATACGAAAATAAAAATTAAATAAAATTAAATAAGGCATCAAGCAATATGGACAATATTTTTGAATATTTTTATGAAGAAAGAAAACATTTTAAATTAATTAAAATCAAAACAGAAATAAATTGGGAATTAAAAAAAAGAACATGAAAAGGGAGGTGTATTAGCATTTATGACTGCATTGGGAATAAGTGATGCGCTGATGGGCCATAAGCGAGGGATTGCCAAAAGCAACCAGCGAAGGCCCACGATCCAAACCATAATTAAATGAGGGCGTGACATATTAAAATGAACATTTTAATTAAAATAGCCATGTGAACATTTATCAATTTGTCACTTTCACTTAAGTCACTAAAAGACAAAACAAAATGGACGGGCAAGATTAAAATAGAGGCGATGGATCCAAGGGCTCTCAAGACGACACACAGTCATCTTCTTCCTTGAGCCAAACCCTAACCATAATCATGCAGAAAACGCAGGAAATGCAGTGTGTTTCTCTCAACTTCAACACAAAAATACGAACATCATAGTGCATCAAAAAACATGAAGCAAAGTGTCAATATGAACACGGATATGAGCAAAAAAATCAACAACACAACTCAACACCATGAACAATGCCTCGTACTAAGGGCTTCAGAAGTAAGCATAAGTATATGATTAGCATTGTAAACAGTAATGAAACAAGCATGATAATGAGCATAGATGTATCAATAAAATGGGTATGGAAATGGAGCAAGAGAGTTACCTAGTGGAAGTCTAGTCCACTGCTTCTTGACTGTGGAGAGACTGGAAGAAAATGATGCTTCCTTGGTGCTTCAAGAGCTTCACCTTGAGAACTTCTTGATAAATGGAAGTTGACCTCTAATTGACTGTTTATCCATGGGGTGAGCAAGTGATGCATTTGGTGAGGTGTATTAGAGATGGGAAAGAGGGCACGTGAGGTCAGGGTTTTGTATGACAAGGCCAATGTTTCTTATTTTGGTAAGGCTTCTAGGTGAATGGAAAAAATGATGTATGGCCAAATAAGGAAAATAAAACATTGGCTGTGGAGGTGCATTTGTGCAGCATGGCTTGGTCTGGCAGCAAGCAAGGAATCAATTCAAGGTGGTGACTTTGTGGCAACATAACTTGATGAGCAAATCACCAATTGAGGAGATAATGCAAACAGTAGAGAGATAATATGGAGTATGGCATGTTTCATGTTGAGCATGGGTGGAAATAATGAATGGACGAAGATGAAAAAGGGGCCTCAAGTTCATGCCACACCATTGCAAGATTGGTTGGGCAAGTTAGGCATAAATGTTGGGCACAAAAATCAGGTCTAAGTGATGACTTTAAAGGTTAATATCTTGCAAATGAAACATCCTATGAATCTCATTCCAAAGGCATATGAAAGATGGCATATTGGAGAGTATCTTTGATGTTCAAAGTTAAAAGAAATGGTGAGTAGAAGTAATCTAAAAAGAGGCCTAAATTTGAGCAAAATTGAAAAAAATGCAAGGTTGGCCAAGGTAACTTGAAATCTGCCTAGAAATTTCAAGTCATGGTACTGACTTTAAGTGAGTGTATCTCTGAAACCATGGATCCAAATGAGATGACTCCAAAGGGAGGTGAAAGAGGACATGACAAGGTATAATTGTTGTGAAGAAAATATTTTCAATTGGTGCCTTGAAGTGCAAGAAAACTGGCCAAAACGTTTTGACAAAATTTAAAGATTTTTAGACTTAGAAATTTTTCCAAGTGTCCTAAAAATATGCCCTACTTTGACCAAGCATAACTTTCTCAATTTTGATCCAAATGGAGCAAACTTTATATTTCTAGAAATCTTGGAACAAGAGGAACAACGTTCATGTTGGAGAATTTTTCAAATGGAGCTTTTATCTTGATGGAAAATGGGCTTAAAGTGAGTGCAAAATCATAAAACTTGCCCAAAATAGAAAGTCAACCATTTCCAAATTAAGTAACTTTTCCAATTCCTGATTAAATAATGAATCCATGATCCAACCTTGATCAAATTTCATATTTAGGCTCCCCTAGTCATGAATTTTGAGATTCCACTCTCAAAAAGTCAGGAGTTGACTTTTCTGGCCCCATAGTTGACTTTTCCCAAACTGTCTGATTTCCGATTCTAGTGATCAATTGAAGCACTTCTGGCTCAAATTAAAAACTGATTTTTTGTATGTAGACCCTTGTGGACACATGTAGGGCCATGGAAAAGAGTTTCACCCAAAGAATCAGAAATAAACTGATTTTATACCAAACCCTAATTTTAGGGCAAAATTGATAGGGAACTGATTGCACTGCTTGCCAATGAATCTTTCTGAGATAATTGTGAGTCTTCCTAGGCCAAGATGCCTCTCCAATCATGACATGGATGAGCTCCTATAGTTCAACCAAACATTGCCTATTGCAGGTAACCATGAAACCCTAATTTCCTAATTAAATCCAGATGAACACTCTGATAGCTCTGAATCCTTCACTAATGAACTGAGGACCATAATGAGATACCTGGAGCCCCCTGAGACCCTTGAGACTTGTATATTTAGAGAATGAAGTCCAATTCTCAATCTTGCTTTGTGTGGGCTCCTTCTGTTAAGGAGTGATCAATAAAAACCTGATTTCCAAGTCACTGATGCAGTATGCAATGAGTATGACCTAGTATGAACATAATCTCATGCTTCTAGGAAAAATTATAGGGTAAATTTTGGGGTATTACAGTAGTGTAAAATGAAATTGATACATAAATAAATGAAATAAGTGTAATGTAACACCCTTCTAAATACCCCAAATTATTATAATTAAAATAACAATATATTCATCAGAGTAATTATGCCCCAAAGGGTGTCACACAATCATTTTACAAAAATCATTAAAATATCCTGTCATGCTCATTTATTTAATCAAAGTAAGGTTCTTTGCATAATTCGCAGCGGAACAAAATTCAACTCAATGTAAAACATGTAACACAATACATGTAAATCATTCAACAACCGATATCAATTTAATTAAAACATCCCCTCCCGATGTTACATCTATCAGAGCATGACCCATAAGAACTACTCTAGACTCCAAGCATTAGCTTCTACTCAACTCATTTCTCGTTACCTGAAAAATAGGCGTAAGGGTGAGTTCCTCAATCAATATAACAAGCATTATAGAACAACATGTAATGCCAAGTAATTAACACATTAATTCACCCTAATCAGACTACGCATCCAGCAACAATTCAACATCATACTCAACAGGAGATTCTCAACCATAATCAACATCAACAACACGTCACACAACAATACAACACACAACACACATATGATACTGGAATACATCCATTCATATCATATGCCATACATTCATTATGCAATGAGACTCTATGCATGCGGTACCGACTATGTTGTGAACATATAGTTCAACCTCACCGTCCAAATCCAGGCACGGCTACCAAGCTCACTAGTCCCACTCGTTTGAGACATAGTGACTCACTCACTAATTCCTCACCATGGGAATTAGCTACCACCCCAAATGGGCCATGAAAGGCACGCTAATCACCTAGCATGCAAACATCAACAACAATCAAAATGATTTACTCACTAATTCCTCACCATGGGAATTAGCTACCACCCGAAGGCCACAATATGCATGCTAATCATCTAGCAATGCAACATCAACAACAATTAAGAATAGACACATGCTCACACTCTAAGCCATAATACAGTCTATTCACAAATGTATACATTCACATCATCATGTATACCATCACATATCATCAACAAATTAATCACAAAAGCATATCATATCATGCCACATAATCAAACACAGTATTAGCCCGCTCTACTAATACCTATACCACTCAAAACAACGGGAAATGATCCCTATCACATCATATCTCAGCTAAGTACATCACTCAGCCTCAACCACCAAAAACTGCACAACCACAGTTCAGGAAAATCCCAACTCTGCCCATACGCGTATTGCCCATGCCATACGCGTATTGCCCAAACCTGGCCAACTCAATACGCGTACTGCGCACTCTCATACGCGTATTGCGCATTTCCTCGCCCAACTCATACGCGTACCGCCTATTCCATACGCGTACGCTACGCGTAACAACTTCCCATTACGCGTACCAACAGAGACCAATTCACGTTTAAAATGTCATCTTTTCCTCCCATACGCGTAAGGCTTCCCCCCATACGCGTACCAACATCTCATACGCGTATTGCCTAGTGCCATACGCGTATGACCAGAAACCAGAGCTCACAGATCTGCAATGGCTTTCTCTGCTACGAGATCTACCCCATTCAACCTTCTACAGTCCAATTCTCACACAAAATTCCTTCCTATTGTCTAACTCAAAACAGATCCTATTCGATTCCACAAGGTCTAACATTTCCACACTAAATTCCTACGAATTCTTCAATCATATTCCAATTTTCGTTCATCTCAACAGTTCACAAATTCAACATATATCATCCAATCATAGGTAAAACAATGGTCCATCACTACCCAGTACATATCCTCCCCTAATACCCGTTAATTGATGATAAACCCCCCTTACCTGAGTTAATCCGGCAGCTTCCGAGCTCCAAGCTTCTCCTTCCTTCAACCTTCGTTCTCCGGCTTTTTGCCCTTTCTGCCTCTTTTCCCTTTTCACGTGAAAACAATAAACCTTTTTACCAAATGGGACCTTTTTACTGATTTCCACTTTTATTCCAATTATAAAATAATAATCCAATAATAATAATCCCAATAATTATTATTCCCAAAAATAATAATATAAATCCAAACTTCCAATTATTCAATTAAATTAATAAATAAAATATTAATTTAAATTAAATAATTAGCTTATTTTAATTGGGGTGTTACAACTCTCCCCCACTAAAAGAGTTTTCGTCCTCGAAAACATACCTCAATCGAACAACTCCGGATAAGCCTCCTTCATCTGGCTCTCAAGTTCCCAAGTCACATTGCCACCTGCTGGTTCTCCCCAAGCTACCTTCACCAAGGCAATCTCTTTACCCCGCAACTGCTTCAACTCTCGATCCTCGATCCTCATAGGTGATGTTTCAACAGTCAGGTTATCTCTCACCTGTACATCATCTACTTGGACTACATGCGACGGATCATGAATGTACCTCCTCAACTGAGACACATGAAAAACATCATGCAAATTCGCAAGCGACGGCGACAAAGCGATACGATAGGCTACCTCTCCTATCCTCTCCAAAATCTGATAAGGACCAATAAATCGAGGTGTCAACTTCTTCGACTTCAAAGCTCGACCAACACCAGTTATCGGGGTAACACGAAGAAACACATGATCTCCCTCTTGGAACTCAAGTGACTTCCTCCTTCTATCATGATAACTCTTCTGACGACTCTGAGCAATTCTCATCTTATCCTGAATCATCTTAATCTTTTCTGTAGTTTGTTGAACAATCTCCGGTCCAACCACAGCACTCTCACCGGACTCATACCAACATAAAGGTGTCCGACATCTCCTACCATACAAAGCTTCAAACGGTGCCATACCAATACTCGAATGAAAACTATTGTTGTAGGTAAACTCAATCAAAGGCAAATAACAATCCCAAGCACCTCCCTTTTCCAAAACACAAGCTCTCAAAAGATCCTCTAATGACTGAATCGTCCTCTCAGTCTGACCATCAGTCTGCGGATGATATGCAGAACTCAATCTCAGCTTAGTTCCCAAAGCCTTCTGCAAACCTTCCCAGAACTTCGATGTAAATCTAGGATCTCTGTCCGAAACAATACTAGACGGAATACCATGCAAACTTACAATCTTCTCAATATACAACTCAGCTAGCCTCTCTAACGGATAATCCATTCTGATCGGAATGAAATGAGCCGACTTCGTCAATCTATCAACAATTACCCATATAGCCTCAAAATTCTTACTTGTCTTCGGCAAACCAGAAACAAAATCCATACTGATACTATCCCACTTCCACTCTGGAATAGCCAACGGTTGCATTAGCCCAGACGGCTTCTGATGCTCAATCTTTGACTTCTGACAAGTCAAACAAGAATAAACAAAACTCGCAATTTCTCTTTTCATTCCCGGCCACCAAAATAACTTCTTCAAATCATGATACATCTTCGTAGCTCCAGGATGAATACTCAAGCCACTACGATGTCCTTCTTCCAGAATACTCTTCTTAAGTTCAGTAACATCCGGAATACACACCCGACTACCAAATTTCAAAATACCATTCTCATCAACTCTGAATTCACCACCTTGACCTTGATTCACTAACGTCAACTTATCAACCAAAAGCATATCGGATTTCTGACCCTCTCTGATCTCATCCAGAATACCACTTGTTAACTTCAGCATTCCCAATTTAACACTATTGTGAGTACTCTCACACACCAAACTCAAGTCTCTAAACTGCTCAATTAAATCCAATTCCTTAACCATTAACATAGACATATGCAATGATTTCCGACTCAATGCATCAGCTACTACATTTGCTTTACCCGGATGGTAATTCAAACCAAAGTCATAATCCTTTAGAAACTCTAACCATCTCCTCTGTCTCATATTCAGCTCTTTCTGATCAAACAAATACTTTAAACTCTTATGGTCACTGAAAACCTCAAATCTCGATCCATACAAATAATGCCTCCACAACTTCAGAACAAATACCACAGCTGCCAACTCTAAATCGTGTGTCGGATAGTTCCTCTCATGAACCCTTAGCTGTCTCGAAGCATAAGCTATAACCTGCTTATTCTGCATCAACACACCACCTAAACCCAACAATGAAGCATCACAATAAACCTCAAATAATTCCGACGAACTCGGTAATATCAGAATAGGAGCAGTAGTTAACCTTCTCTTTAACTCTTGGAAACCTTCTTCGCATTTTGAATCCCAAACAAACGCTTGCCCCTTTCTAGTCAACATTGTCAACGGTAACGCCAACTTAGAGAATCCCTCAATAAACTTCCTATAGTAACCTGCCAGTCCCAGAAAACTTCTTATTTCAGAAACTGACTTCGGAGCTTCCCACTTAGATACCGCTTCTATCTTAGAAGGATCAACAGCAACACCACCTCTTGAAATCACATGACCAAGAAAACTAACCTCTTCTAACCAAAATTCACATTTTGAGAGTTTAGCAAATAACTTCTTTTCTCGTAGAACTTCCAACACCACTCTCAAATGCTCAGCATGTTCTTCTTCAGATTTCGAATACACCAAAATGTCATCAATAAACACCACAACAAACTGATCTAGATACGGATGAAAAATCCTATTCATATACTCCATGAATACTCCAGGCGCATTAGTCACCCCAAAAGGCATTACAGAATACTCATAATGTCCATACCTTGTTCTGAAAGCAGTCTTCTGAATATCTTCAGTCTTCACACGTATCTGATGATACCCAGATCTCAAATCTATCTTGCTGAACACACTAGCACCAACCAATTGATCCATCAAATCATCAATCCTCGGTAAAGGATACCGATTCTTGATCGTCACTTTATTCAGTTGCCTGTAGTCCACACACAACCTCATAGTACCTTCCTTCTTCTTAACCAACAACACTGGTGCACCCCAAGGTGACACGCTCGGACGAATAAATTTCTTATCCAACAGATCTTCCAACTGACTCTTCAATTCAGCTAACTCAACAGCAGACATACGATACGGAGCCATCGATATCGGTCTAGTACCAGGTACCAATTCAATCGAGAACTCGACTTCACGCTCTGGCGGTAATTCATTCACTTCTTCCGGAAACACATCAGGAAAATCACACACCACAGCGAGATTGCCAATCACCAGTTTATCTTTAGCCTCCAAAGTCGCTAACAGCATAAACAACTCTGCCCCATCTGCTACTTCCTCATTCACTTGCCTTGCTGATAGAAACAAACTCTTTTCTTCCTCAACCTCAGGAAATACCACAGTCTTATCAAAACAATTGATAGAAACCCGGTTAAACACCAACCAGTTCATACCCAAGATAACATCAATCTGCACTAATGGAAGACACACAAGGTCTATCCCAAAATCTCTACCAAAAATACTCAGAGGGCAACTCAAACAAACCGAAGTAGTAGTCACTGAACCCTTCGTAGGAGTATCAATCACCATACTACCAAGCATCTCAGATATCTCTAACTTAAGTTTCACAACACAATCCAAAGATATAAAAGAATGAGTCGCACCTGTGTCAATAATAGCTACAAGAGGAAAGCCATTAATATAACACGTACCTCGGATCAAACGATCATCTGCAAAAGTCTCAGAACCTGATAAAGCAAAAACCTTGCCTCCTGACTGATTCTCTTTCTTCGGCTTAGGGCACTGTGGACTGATATGACCCACCTCTCCACAGTTGAAACAAGTCACAGTCTTCAACCGGCAATCTGCAGCTAAATGACCACCTTTTCCACACTTGAAACATTTCTTCTCATTACTGGTACACTCATGGATACGATGTCCAGCCTGACCACATCTGTAACACTTAGCAGGAGCACTAGAGTCTCCCCCACTAGGCCTCTTCATCCCACTCTGTCTCTGAAAACCTTTGCCAGCAGCATACGGTTTTCCACGATCAATCTGATTCTTGCCCTTCCTATCAACCCTCTGCTGATAACTCTCAGCTCTAGCCTTGGAATCCTGCTCAAAAATCCTGCAACAGTCAACCAAATCAGAAAACACTCTAATCCTCTGATATCCAATCGCTTGCTTGATCTCGGGACGCAACCCGTTCTCAAACTTCACGCACTTTGAAAATTCCCCAGCAGCCTCAGCATAGGGAGTATAATACTTCGACAGCTCTGTGAACTTAGCAGCATACTCCGTAACAGACCTGTTACCCTGCTTCAATTCCAAGAACTCTATCTCCTTCTTTCCTCTGACATCCTCTGGAAAGTACTTCCTCAGAAATCTCTCTCTGAACACTGCCCAAGTAATCTCAGCATTCCCAGCAGTTTCCAACTCAGTGCGGGTAGCAACCCACCAATCATCAGCTTCTTCTGACAGCATATGTGTACCGAACCTGACCTTCTGGTTATCAGCACACTCAGTTACTCTGAAAATCCTTTCTATCTCCTTCAACCACTTCTGGGCACCATCTGGATTGTATGCTCCCTTGAACATTGGAGGATTGTTCTTCTGGAACTCACTCAACTGACGAGCAGCTCCCCTTCCCATAACATTCGGATTCCCTCCAAGTACTCCAGCCAGCATACCCAGAGCTTCAGCAATCGCAGCATCATCTCTACCTCTTCCAGCCATCTCTATTCTGAAACCCAAACAAGCTAAACAATAAGTACTGATAGGGTTACACAACACCTATCCCGTACAGGGGAAACAGAATAATTACGACTCGACACGACCGACTATGCTCTGATACCACTAATGTAACACCCTTCTAAATACCCCAAATTATTATAATTAAAATAACAATATATTCATCAGAGTAATTATGCCCCAAAGGGTGTCACACAATCATTTTACAAAAATCATTAAAATATCCTGTCATGCTCATTTATTTAATCAAAGTAAGGTTCTTTGCATAATTCGCAGCGGAACAAAATTCAACTCAATGTAAAACATGTAACACAATACATGTAAATCATTCAACAACCGATATCAATTTAATTAAAACATCCCCTCCCGATGTTACATCTATCAGAGCATGACCCATAAGAACTACTCTAGACTCCAAGCATTAGCTTCTACTCAACTCATTTCTCGTTACCTGAAAAATAGGCGTAAGGGTGAGTTCCTCAATCAATATAACAAGCATTATAGAACAACATGTAATGCCAAGTAATTAACACATTAATTCACCCTAATCAGACTACGCATCCAGCAACAATTCAACATCATACTCAACAGGAGATTCTCAACCATAATCAACATCAACAACACGTCACACAACAATACAACACACAACACACATATGATACTGGAATACATCCATTCATATCATATGCCATACATTCATTATGCAATGAGACTCTATGCATGCGGTACCGACTATGTTGTGAACATATAGTTCAACCTCACCGTCCAAATCCAGGCACGGCTACCAAGCTCACTAGTCCCACTCGTTTGAGACATAGTGACTCACTCACTAATTCCTCACCATGGGAATTAGCTACCACCCCAAATGGGCCATGAAATGCACGCTAATCACCTAGCATGCAAACATCAACAACAATCAAAATGATTTACTCACTAATTCCTCACCATGGGAATTAGCTACCACCCGAAGGCCACAATATGCATGCTAATCATCTAGCAATGCAACATCAACAACAATTAAGAATAGACACATGCTCACACTCTAAGCCATAATACAGTCTATTCACAAATGTATACATTCACATCATCATGTATACCATCACATATCATCAACAAATTAATCACAAAAGCATATCATATCATGCCACATAATCAAACACAGTATTAGCCCGCTCTACTAATACCTATACCACTCAAAACAACGGGAAATGATCCCTATCACATCATATCTCAGCTAAGTACATCACTCAGCCTCAACCACCAAAAACTGCACAACCACAGTTCAGGAAAATCCCAACTCTGCCCATACGCGTATTGCCCATGCCATACGCGTATTGCCCAAACCTGGCCAACTCAATACGCGTACTGCCCACTCTCATACGCGTATTGCGCATTTCCTCGCCCAACTCATACGCGTACCGCCTATTCCATACGCGTACGCTACGCGTAACAACTTCCCATTACGCGTACCAACAGAGACCAATTCACGTTTAAAATGTCATCTTTTCCTCCCATACGCGTAAGGCTTCCCCCCATACGCGTACCAACATCTCATACGCGTATTGCCTAGTGCCATACGCGTATGACCAGAAACCAGAGCTCACAGATCTGCAATGGCTTTCTCTGCTACGAGATCTACCCCATTCAACCTTCTACAGTCCAATTCTCACACAAAATTCCTTCCTATTGTCTAACTCAAAACAGATCCTATTCGATTCCACAAGGTCTAACATTTCCACACTAAATTCCTACGAATTCTTCAATCATATTCCAATTTTCATTCATCTCAACAGTTCACAAATTCAACATATATCATCCAATCATAGGTAAAACAATGGTCCATCACTACCCAGTACATATCCTCCCCTAATACCCGTTAATTGATGATAAACCCCCCTTACCTGAGTTAATCCGGCAGCTTCCGAGCTCCAAGCTTCTCCTTCCTTCAACCTTCGTTCTCCGACTTTTTGCCCTTTCTGCCTCTTTTCCCTTTTCACGTGAAAACAATAAACCTTTTTACCAAATGGGACCTTTTTACTGATTTCCACTTTTATTCCAATTATAAAATAATAATCCAATAATAATAATCCCAATAATTATTATTCCCAAAAATAATAATATAAATCCAAACTTCCAATTATTCAATTAAATTAATAAATAAAATATTAATTTAAATTAAATAATTAGCTTATTTTAATTGGGGTGTTACATGTAACATTAAAATACACAAGGATGGATCCCAAACTCCTAAGTGTTTCACCATCCACCAAACCCAAAACTAGGTTAAGAAAAAGAGGAATGTAGCTCCTATAGTGTCATCATGATGAATGGAAATGGAATACCATTCAAAGAATCATAAGAGAAAGGTACAAGGATACCAAGACCAAGGAAATCATAAGTGTAGACAAGAGGGATCAAATTCAATTGGCCTCATAGTACTCAAGTTAGAATGCACAAGACACAATCCAAACTATGACCTCAAAAGCAAGCAAATAGGATTCAAGGAAATCAAACAAAGAAACAATAATTTGGGAATACCTAAAAAGAATCATATGGATGAATTTAAGACCTCTAAATTATTATGATGAGGTTAAGAGAGAATGAGAGAGATCCCCAATGGTTGCACAAGTTCAATCCAAAACAAACAACTAGATGCAAAATGTAACACAAAGAAACAAGCATGCCTTTCATAATTGAAGAAAAATAATAAGAAGCATAGATAAATTATGAAAAATAATTCATAGAAATATAAGGTAAAAAGCACAAGATGTACTAGATATATACTCAAAACCATGGGTAAAGTATGTTCAAGCAATTAAATCATTTAGATTAAGCACAAACATGTAACCATTACAAAGATACCTTCAAAATTAGGTTCAAATTTGACTCAAAATTAACAACCAAAGGAAAAATGAAAGCTAAAATGACCTATATACATGTGTCTATAAGTGTGTAAAATATTGGGTCAAAACTCAAATGGGAAAATTGAAAATCAAACCCTAACAAAGTAAACTAGCCTAAATAGATACATATAATTAAAGAAAACGAAATAAATATTAAAATAAATTTAAAAAGAAAATAAATAATATGAAAAATTAAATAACACTTCAAATGTCCCTCATATATTAAATCAATTTTTTTGGCCTAAGAGAATTATTTTAAATATAATTAAATAAAGTGGTATAATAAAAAATAAATGAGAAAGAAAGGGGGTGCAGATCAGAAAATGTGATACAAAGTCAATTAGTGGAAAAAGGAAATTGGGCCAAAACTGGGGGTGGGGAAAGCATGAGAACGTGTGTCCCAATCCAAACTAGCATCAGTAAAAAAAAAGGAATAACAAGTGGAGTGTAACGTTTATCATGTAACCACAAATCAACCGGTCACTTTAACTTAAACACAAAAATACAAAATAATGAGGGACATTTTGTCTTCTACCTCAGACCATGCACAAAAACAAGAACAAAAAGCCCTAACCCGACTCTATCCATCTCCTTTCCAACTCAAATAACTCTCTCATTTCACCTCCAAATCAAACAAAACTTGAACCAAATTTATAGTGTGCAAAGAGTATAACAACATAGCATCTTTTATTTTTCAAAAAAATATGAAAGAGAATGGAGAAAAGTGAGTAATAAGATATGGGTTCAACATGTTAAAACATAAAAACATTCAAAACTATAACCAAACATTGAGCCTAGCTCCAATGGTCTACTCAGTAGTAGACTCTCTAGATGCGTATGCATGAACATAAACATGGCCAAAAGGCTACATATGAAGCAAATTAGGGTGAGGGATCCTTACCTAGTGGAGAGTGTCCACTGCACCTTGGACTCTAAAAGGAAGGTGCAAGGCAAGATTAGGTGCTCAAAAGGGAATAGGATGAACTAGGATGAACAAAATAGATATTTCAAAAGCTTCAAATGGTGAGGAATCAATGAGAATGAGTGACTGCTTCAAACCTCCTCCTTTCCTCCTTTTCACCTTCTATTCTGTTAGAGAATGAAAATGCTTTTTATATCAACCCTAGGTGAGGGTAGAAGTGTCAACATACTTGTACAAAGTTGAAATTCCAAGTTGGGACAAATTCAGGATAAGAGATAGTGAGGTGTGGCTCCTGCGTTTTCCCTTGGCAATGAGGTGTGTTTGGTGTCGTTTTAAGGTGTTGAAATGAAATGGGAAAGGTGCAGGACTCGTGGCTTGGGAGAGAGAGAGAGTGTGTGGGGCAGGTTTGGACAAAAGGAACATTTCCCTTATTTGGTAATTCTGATACATGATATGCATGCATTGGATGGCATGATGCTTGGCCAAAATAAGCAAAGAATGAGGTGTAATTAAAGTGGGGAATGGACTTGCTGTAAGGGAATGCATCATCCTTCACCAGTTCGACCAAAAAAGTGAGGTAATAGAGCTTGCAACATGGTGACTTTGAACCAGCATAACTTCATGTCCTCTTGGACAAATGGAGTGAGTTGGAGCTTTTTGAAAATAGGTAAATGAGCGGAACATGTTTCATGTTGGGGACAATTTGAAACAAATCCTTGAGTCCCTTCAAAAATGGCCACGAAGATGACTACCTAAAACGGAATATTAAAATGACAATCATAAGTCAATTAGTGATCATTGAGGTCCTAAATTGTTATGTCCATAACTTGTTCCTCAAGTTACCAAATGTGAAAATGTTTGAAGTAAAAATGGAGAGGAGAAAGTACTCTACAACTTTCATGTTGAGATTGAATCCGAATAAAATTTGTAACCTTGTGAAAATGGGCATGAAGTATGTGGTTTGGAATGAACAAAACTTAGAAAAATTTCACCAAGTACAAAGGCCAGTCAACCAATCCAAGGTCATGACTTGTGAGAGTGATATCTTGAGTTGTGACCATCCAAACGACATGATCTTGGAATTAATAGAAAGGGGAGACTTAATACTACAACTTTCATGTTGGAAACAAATTGAGATGAAACCCCTAAGGATCTGAAAAACTGCCATGAACATGCTTAGGAATCCTGACTTGGGATACTTAGAAATTTTCTATGTCTTGGGACAAATGGATGAATTCGAAACACTCCACTTTCAACGACCATATCTTGATTTGTGATGATCCAAATGCTTCAATCTTGGTACCTCCTTGAATCTTGGAGAGAGGAGAAAAAAATACATGTTAAGGTCAACTTGATTTGGAGTCTTGATCATATAGAACAAAGACCATGAAAGTAGTTGTTCATTAACACCAAACTTGCCAAAAATAGTAAGTTCCAAAACCCTAATTTCCAATTTAAGCAACTTTTCCACAGTTCTTGATTTTTGACGAATCTCTTGAATTTTCTTGATAAAATTTCATACGTAGACCAAATTTGACTTGAGGAACACAACATTGACAAAAAAATCAAAAGTTGACTTTTTCACCCCCCAGTTGACTTTTCCCCAATTGAATCAAGACAATAATCATCTAAACAATTAAACCTCTTATGAATGGAATTAATGGCTAATATTCTACATATAGACACTTAGGGACACATAGAGTACCATAGAATCAAGTCTTGCTTAAAAAGTCAGAAATAAACTGACTTCATCACAAACCCTAATTTCAGTAAAAAAAAAAGACCAGATAGTAGTGCACACCTTCAGAACCTTGGTTCTCCTAGGGAAGGTGGGAATACTTTGGAACAATGATGTATTGTACAATAATATGATGAAGATTATTCAAAAGCAGTCCATGGGTATGCCACATACTGAGATAACCAACATTCCTAGCTCATGGATCAGAATATATGAGAGTGTGACCCCCTTCCATTTTCTTGCAATTCTCATTTAACTGATGAAGTAATGGATCATTTGATATGTCTTAGGGCATGAGTAATCCCTTGTAGTTTGAATTATTATGAAGTTGAGGATATCCCACCCTCCTTGAATTGATTGTCAATGTTCTCCCTTTTAAAGCTCGAAGAAAGGTCACAAGAGAGGTGCCTTGATCTCAAACCAAAGAACCTATGATATGCATGAATGTGCATGATGATAGAACATAAGCTAACTATAGTAAAAAAGAAGATGGTACATTTTGGGGTACAAAAAGATGAACCTGATGATGCGACAGTTGATGTTGCAGTCTCCGTCCTAGCCCCCTCAGTAGGGCACTGTGAGTCACCTTTCTTCTATCTTGTTCTAAAACATTGAGGCCAATATTTGGTTCAAGTGTGGGGGAGGTTTAATTATTCTTTTAGTTTTATGTGTTTTATTTTCAATTTTTTTATGTTTTATTTTATTATTACCCTTTTTTTTACTGTTTTACATTTGTTTTTTTTTTCTATTGGGTATCATTTGCTACATATGTTTCAGGTTCTTGGTGTTATTGTTGGATTAGGTGATGACCATTAGTGGTAGTGGATGAAATGATCACTCCACTTACTATTTCTTGTTGTGAAGGATCTTCCAAAAAAGTTGATACTGCTGAAGAAAAGATCGAACACAACTTTTCAAGCTCAACTAACGTAGGTTCCCTGTGAATTCCGAGTTGAGTAGGAAGCCATACCATACTAGAAGTAATGTGGATGTTGTCAAGTTTTACCTAACATGGCGAGTGCATAAAAATCCAAACACATTTGTCATCATGAGCGATATTCAGGTATGTCTTTATCACTCTGAGTTTGCGTAAGTTCTCTTGGAGTATCACTATATATATACATACACTGAAGCACGTAGTTTGAATAATAGCTCTGAGCCTTCCTAGCCATCCCTTTAATATTATCCCTTATTAAACCCGTTTGAGCCTGTACCCTTTGTTTGTATGTATAACCATATGAATGCAACCCGCAGCCTAAACACTTTCTTACCCTGTTTAGAGAAAATGTATGTTCTTTAAGTTGTGTTAAAATTCTAAGTTTGGGGTAACCCCATAAGTATCTGAAAATAAGGTGAGTGCGGAAAAAGATTAATAAAAACGACCATCGAAACCAAAAAAAGAAAAATAAGAAAAAAAATCTTCGATGGTACGAGAAAAGCACTCGCCAAATGAGAAACACTCAGTTGAAAAAAAGAGATAAGAGACAATCAAAGAAAAAAGAGAACTGAGCAATACAAACTAAAAAAGAAAAGAATTATAAATGAGATGTAGAACAAACACAGTGAAAAGAATAATACATTGGCTTTGAACCCAAACCACTTGTTTTTCCTTTTGTTTGTATTTACCCCACCGTAACCCAAGCCCCATTATAATCCAAAACACCTCAAAAAATGTGTGTTGTATGTAGTTGATACGAAAGGAGAAACTATTCAAATTTATGAGTTGATATTGCATATTCTGAAATGTGAGCGTAAACACTTTAACTCAGAGAGGCTTGGTGAGAGTGTGATATAAGCTGATAGGTGAAGCGATACGCCAATGTGGAAGTGCGACGAAAATCTCATTAAGAAAAGCAGGGACTGTAAAAGGGAGAATGAAGGTGTGGGAGAAAGATCTCAGCAGTATTATGGTAAGAATTCAATTTTGGGAAGTGACACACTTTGTCGTGTAGAACATTACTTGAGGACAAGCAATGGGCTAAGTTTGGGGTTGTGATCGGTCACCATTTTCACTATGTTTTCATTACTTATTCGACAAGAAACCAAGGGCTCTATAACACTTTGTACGTATTATGGTACCTTTTAAGTTAGTTTTCATTTCTATGAGTTATTTAAGCATTTTTATCAACTTTTAGTTTTATTTGGTATTTTTAGGATTTTATGCTTTGATTGTCTGTATTTATGCCCCCCAGGTCCATGTAGAATATCCAACGGACTCAATGCAAGAAAGTGGAAAGTTCCAGCGTTCGAGGAAAGAAGATTTCTCAATACAGGGGGCCTAACACGGCCACCCGTGTCAGGATGAAGGAAAACAAACAGAAGATGATGCCAAGACAGGGACCTGACACGGCCACCCGTGTCAGTTGACACGATCCATATCAGGTCACCTGAAACGTGTCAGGAGAGAAAGATAAGGCAGGGAGCTTACACGGCCACCCGTGTCAGGCCAGGCGCAAAATCTTCCAATTTTTAGGCTTTTTACCCAGGCTTGAGCAATAGGGACGTTTTGGGGATTTCCAACCATTGCCAAGGGATTTTTAACTATTTTAGGAGAGTTTTTACGAGACAAGAAGACACTTTTTGGCGAGGAGAAAAACAAAACATAGAGAATTACAGAGATAAAGGAATTCAGAGAGCGGAAGATTTTCATGAGCGGAAGCGATTGAAGATCCAAGTCATCTAATTACTTGTAATGTGTAATTTTTATCCTGAATTTATTTTGAACAATATGAGTAGCTAAACCTCCCAATGCTAGAGGGTGTCCCTGATTTAGATCTGTAATGACTTTGAGTTTACAATTTCATTGATAATATTATTTTCTTAATTACGGTAATCTTTTTATGTGTTTAATGTTGTCTCTTTCGGACCAATTAAGATTGTTGTATGGTTATCAATTAGGATGGATCACCATTGATAACGTTTTCATAAGATTACTCTGCAGTAGATATCACCTAGGACCAGAGGATTCTTGATATAATAAGGCTTAATTTCACCGGTAATTTCCTATGGACATAGAAATTAGGGTTGAATTATTAAAGATTTTCTCACCAATGCCTTGGGAGAAAATACCCTAGAGAACTGGTAGTAATAATTGATATCTATTGATGCAATAGTACGTCAGAGTTGTTACAGGGACAAATTACACACCTTCCCTAGCTTTTTTTCCCTTGCAAATCCTTATTTTTACAGTGTTTATTTCATTTTCCCTTATTTTTATAAGTTTGAATTTACAAACCCAAACATTAGTTTTTGTTTAATTGAACAATGATTTGAACTCGATATTAACATGCAGTCCTTGAGATCAACATTCGGGGAATTTTCTCTTTATTACTATAAAAGGCAAAATAGTACACTTGATATTTTTCCGATCAACTCTGTTCATAAATCTGGGGATTTGATAAGACAAGTCTGCTTTGGTATAATGTATAGGTCAGATGCTCTCCAAACCTTCAGAGTTTGAGCTGTCATCAGAAGCTGGGTCATGAAACTAGAGTCTGAACCTTTAGAGTCTGATGCCTTCAAAGGCTGATGAACCAGAATCTGTTAGCATACCCATTTGTTCTTTAAATACTTTGTTATCATCAAAACCTAAGAGATATGAACAATCTTGTTCTAACATATTCGTTAGATGATCTTATTGGTTTTGATAATAAAAACACATAATGTTAATAGACATTCAAGTGAAGTCTTTATCTATCAAGGCGATTCAACAATCAAAATATTCTTTGTAAGGTCAAAAGTCAAGCCACCTCAAAGATAACATCAACTTACTATCAAGATGTTCTTTAGTGACAACTATCCGCTAATATATGATGATGGAATTCGATCAAGAAATTATCTCAAGTCTTATCAGTTAGATGATTCAAGTTTTAGTAAAAGTGCTAAGTCAATGTTGAGTTAGCAAGAGAACATGAAGTTCTAATGTTATGAAATAAAGGAAGTGTGAAAGCATACTTAATCCTACACTTAGCGCATGCATGAGTGATTAGCTAAAATACTAAGGCCAAGAGTGTGTCTTTATGTACTAAGGAAATTACCCACTTATACAGGAAATATTTTAAAACACACTTTTTCTTTTATAAAAATTTATTGAAAACCTAATAAAGCATGTATGAAATTGATTAAGAATAATTTCAAATTAATTGAAAAACATTTTACATTGTATAATCGATTAAGAACATAGTATAATCGATTAGAGCAAGGTAAATGAACTTATAATATATTAGAAAAACTTTTAATTGATTAAAACATGTAGTTGTTGTATGTTTTCCTTTTTTATATTAGGATTTGTGTATTTTGAAATGTTTCAATCGATTACTTGCTATAGTTAATCGATTAAAATATTAAAATGGTTCGTGGATCATTTTCTTTTTTAGACAATTTTTTCCTATATAAAGGAGGCTTCTCCTCATTTCAGAGCACCACAAATTTCTAAATGGAAATCACTCTTCTACTCTCTTTGTTATAAAATTGTTTTTTCACGAGAAATACCATTGTGTCAAAAGACTAAAAAGCCTTTGTGAGAGTTTTGTTGTAAAAGATGTCGCACTTCATTTGATTTATTATAGAGTGTAATTATCTCGTTGATTGTATTTGTAGAGGCTTAAAGGTTACAAGCTAAACCTGATAAAGAAATGATTGTAGGTTCTTGAGCTTTGCCTGGTAAAAGCTATTGTTTGGTTTGGAGATCAACCTATGTAAAATCTTTTTTATTTATTTTGAGGTTAGCCAATGTAAAATCTCTTGTTTGGTTGTAAGAAGATTCATGGGCATAACCTGGAAAACACTAAAGTATCTTCTTAGTGTAACTCTCAAGAGGAAATTATTGGGTACAATAGTAGGCCAAACCTGTATAAATCTCTTATGCACTCTATCTAACTCTTATCTCTTTATTTTCTTTGATTATTTTATTTATGTTACTTATCTCTCTTCATCTCTATCTTTTTTCATATCCTATAATATAAACATTTTAAAAGTAGAAGTGTTTTTTTTAGTTAATCATAAATTTTAAATATCACAATTCACCTTCCCTCTCTTGTGTTTAGAATCCATTGATCAACAACATCTATACTGAGTCAAGAGCAATCACATAACAAAGACACACCACATCTTCACCTCAAACTTTAGGTTGTTTATGGATTGTCTCACTTATATACTACTAAATCCTTCACTTTTTATGTTTAGTTTACACTTGTATCCAACAATCTTCTTATCTTCCCTCAAGTGTTAGTTCACTTGTACCGTCGTTGACACTTGCCTTGTCAATAAGACACGTCATCTGAGAACCATTTTTTCGGGAAGATTTTTTGACACAATGAATTGGTCTCTTAGTTGAACCATTAGCTCTAATATCATTGTTGGATCATGAAGAGGTCATCTATATTATGTTAAGAGCAATCACACAAATGTAAAATATTGCATATTCACTTAAAAACTTTAAGGTATTAGATTTATGAATCCTCTCATTTATATTATTACACTTTTACCTTTTTCTTTTACTATTGTAAAAAATTAATCTTACATTCGTATCACAATAGAATTTTGTATTCATGAAGTCCATGAAAATAATTTATAGATAATTAGGGATGATAATTTAACCCATCTCCAGTGGGTACCCACATATATACCCATAACGGGTCGGATAAAAACCCACAAAAATGGGCACGGGCATGGACTCGGGTAATACCTCACTTAAATAAGCATGGATGAATGCAGGTATGAACACCTTAGTACCCACTTCACCCCATAGCTGCACAATAGATATTTGTATATTTTAATTTATATTATTATATAAAAATAAATATCTATCAATTTTTAAAAAACGCATCAATTTTTAACTATTACATATTTAGTACAAGTGATAATTTATTTCATAATTTAACAGTAAATTTGTTTAAAAACTTTTTAATATTGTTAAAAATTTAAAATAATATGATATTTGATATATTTATTTTTATTAGAAATGCGGGTAACGGGTATGAGCACTTACATACCCATAGGATACGGGCACGCATGCCAACATTGATACCCAAACTGGTATGAGCTCGACTACAGAGATTTTTTCTAACTGCGAGTATGGGAACAAGTACTATAGTACCCTACCCAAACCTTACCCATTGTTATCCCTATAGATAATGAAAAGTTGCTAAGTACCCTACAATAAAAGTTGGTTTACTAGGTTTTGAACATATTTCAGTGTTTAAAATAGATGTATTTATAATATATTTTTTTGAACATGTAACCGATGACCTGTGTAAAAAATGTTAATTATGAAAAACAGAGAAAAAAATGGAATTTATCAAGCGTTTTCTTCAAACTACAACCAACATGCTAATGTTGATTATGATGATAATACATTTTAAGGAATTAATAAAAGATTCTCTGAAGGTGGACTTAAACGGATGCATTTGATTGTAACTCTTATTGAGTTCATCTTTTTTGGAGTTAAAACTATTTTATATATGACAGTGCATATTTAATTTGTTGGAGGCAAAACCCCAATCAGAAGGTAAAATGATAAACAAAAGAATAACGAAGATAATGAGAGAATTAGAAAGAATTAGAATGAAAATGGTGGTATATTATTAATAACGTAGCTTAGAGTTATATATAAAAATACACAAATGTAAAGTTAATCAACTAAATGAGAAAACAAAAATTTCAACCATGTAATCGATTACATAAAACCTGTACCTGGCTACATGTTGCTACTAACTTCAAAAATCTCAAAATCTGATCAATCCCGCTTTAGCTAACTTTTTATGAGCTACTATCATGGAAGCTTTCACCTCAAACACATCCTTTACCAAGCCTTCATCGGTATCTCATTTATGGCGTTGACAGTTGAACCACCACGCCCAGGTAATCGATTGCTCCCCACGTTTATAATGTCGACAAAGGACAACATCTTCTGGTCTATCATCTCCTAAACTCTGACTTTAAAAGCACGCCAATTTTCAGTCATATGCCCTTCAAAATTATCATGATATGCACACCTGGAATTCTCATCCTACCAAGGCTTGTGTGGCTTTGGCATGGGTGTTAATGCCCTAGGTACAACTATTCCGTTTTGAATTAAGTAAGGCAATAATCAGGTATAAGTCATGGGAATATGATCAATATCCGCTTCATTATACTGATGATATGCCTTTTTCTAGTTCAGATGTTGTTGCTGATTCTGGCGTTGTTGGTTATTCTACTATTAGTTATTTTGTTGTTGGTTCCTCTGCTGATATTGATTCTTTGGGGCATGATTCTAAGGAACTTGGGCTAGAACCTGAACCGGAATATCTTGCAGGTAGGGAATAGAAAGGTATCAAGTAAGGCACTTGAGTTGGTGCCTTTTGTTGTGATTTCCTATTCATTGAAGAAATCTCATTTGTCTAGCATTCCTTCTTTTCATAACCGTTGTTAAAAAGTTTCTTCGCTCCAGTCTGAGTACTAGAACCTCCTTGGATCTTCCTGCTTTTTAATCCTTCTTCCACTCGCTCGCCAACAATCACCATATAAGAAAAACTGGATGATACACTACCGATCAATCTCTCATAATATTGGCCTTATAGAGTACCCATGAAGATATCGATCAGTTCTCGACCTACCAGCGGCGGATGCACCCTTGTAGCTAACTCTCTCCAGCGCTGCACATACTCCTTGAAAGATTCATTCTCTTTCTGAGACATGCTCTAAAGTTGACTGTGATTAGGAGCTAAGTCAGTATTGTACTTATACTGCTTAGACAAAGATTTAGCAAGTTCAACCCAAGTACGCACATTATTGCGTTCCAGCTGCAAATACCACTCTAGAGATGCCCCACTTAAGCTATCTTAGAAGAAGTGGATAATTATCTTATCGTCTCTAGCATGCGCAACCATTTTATGACAATACATCTTCAATTAGATGTTGGGATAGATAAGGCCCTTATACTTCTTGAAGTCCGACACCTTAAACTTGGGATGAATTACCACGTCTGGCACTAGACACGTCTCCAAGGTATTCATGCTACCTGAAAATTGCGTCCTTATGTGATCCTCAATTTCTCTTCTAGAGTGAGGCACATCTGAATAACCTTAGAATCCTTAGCAACACCAGGATTGATCACTGGGATAGCCTTATGATAGTTTCCATTTCATATTTATTCTAGAGTTCCTCATCAGTACGAGGAGGTGGAATATGGCTAGTAGTAGATGGTCCTTGTGCAATATGTCCATTAGTGACCATAAAGCTTTTCACTGGTTGAGGTCGAGTAAGAGTTCCCTCAGGTGGAGGAGTATAGCCCAGAGGAAGGCCATAAATCAAAGGATTATGGACTGCAGGTCGTGAGTGCGAAGTAGATCCCTGAACTGGAACAACATTTCCTGTAATGACAAGATTGAGAAGCTCATCCTCTCTTCTGGCCAGAGCTAACATCGTCTCAAGAAACTGATCAACTTTACTCTTGATGGTGTCAATCGCCTCCACCATAGCTGCTTGATTTTTCTCATTTTGATCCATCGTTCTTCGAGTGTTGGCGCAGGTGGTGTAACGATGTCGAGGAATCAACTTGTTTTATGGAGATGAGGAGAGATCAAATGAGTTTTTTGTTTTTTTGGAAATGCGTGCATATGCATGTGGATGCGGAATTTTTTTTATGTTCGTGTTTTACTTTCAGGGAACCTTTAGACTTGTTATTATTAGCAAGCATTCAAAAAGAGCATAAGAAAAGAAAATAAGAATGAACCAAATATTGGTGTAAGAGAGCCAAAATTTCCCATTCATTCATTTGAATAAGATACATTGATCAAGTACAATAATATAATCACCTAGGAAAATACAAAATCCAATCAAGTACCAAATTCTTTAAAAAGAAAGAAAAGTATAAAAGAACGGTCAAACCGTCTGCTTTCGCTTCTTGAGCTCTCTCAACTCCTCCTTGAACCTCTACATCATCCTCTCACAAAACAAAACAAAATTGAAAACTAGATGGTGAATGTTGTCTTTATCCATGTCTTTCAGAGCATCTCTCTGCTTCCAAGGCATGTCTTTGGTAAGCCAATTGCAAAATTCCACCAGACTAGTGAACTTTCATGGTATTCATCTCTTTCTACGTGTAAAAAGTTGATGGTTTTCTCATAGGTGTCTAAGTTCTCATTTAGGAGCTGATTTCCACCTAAAAATTTTAAGCTTTCACTTTGCAAGAACTCAAATGGATCTTACCAGTGTTGTGCACACCCCTTGGTGTTTTCCAACTCTTGGAACTTCTCTTTCCAAACCATGGGAGTAACTCGTGAAGCTTCCAGAGCCATCTCTTTGTAGCAACAGTCTTGCTTCACTTTTGCTTCTGAATTCTGGAGAGAAATATCAAGGTCTTGTATTTGAGCCTTAAGTGCTTCTTGTAGCAAGGTTTTCGTTACCTTTAGATTTATTGACTAAACCAAAAGTCAATATACAATTCGAGTCGCCACCGCACTTGTATTTGTCCAAAGGAAGGGCTAAAAAGAGAACAAAAGCCAAGGTAAGAAGTTTTTCAAATCAAAAACTAATAAAAATGTCAGAGATCTAGGTAAGGGGGTTGGTTATGAAATGGGAAGGTTTTACGCACCCAAAACATCCTTAGTACTCTAAGGGAACCCTTTTTGCAAATATGTGTTGTAGGTTGGTATTTGTGAAAAAAAGATTTGTACAAAAGATTAGAGGGATGAGAAGAGAATAAATTATATTTACAAATTTTGTTGTTTGAATGGATGAACCCATTGCCTACGTACCATCACAAAGGAGGATCAAAACCTCGTAGTTCGGGGTAAAAATCTCAAAGATTGGTGAATTGATTTTAATCAAAAGCCTTAAGGTCTTTTGTTATCAAAGGGAGAAAACTCAACCTAAACCAACAATCCACCATGTGAGGAAGGCTTCAACATGCTAGTGAGGGGTTAACCCTATAATAAGCATGGAAGACTTATAATCCAACACGAAGGATGAGGTGAGATTTACATCAACCACTATGATAAATCAAACCTATGACTAATGTTTTTGAAAGGTTGAAACAAGTGGCTATTGGAACCACAAAACAACTTGAAGTGAGTTATATTTACAAGTTAGATTTATTTATAAAATGAAGTCAAAGTTGGATTAAGATTTATTCACAATGAGTATTGATGAAAATGGTTTTGAAAAGTCAAAGGCTTAAGGCCTAGGTTTCTAATTTGAAACAAAGTCAAAGTTTGAAGAAAAAAGATTTTTGGCTTGGTTAGAGTGGGGAGAAGAAGAGAAAGGCTATTCCTAAAGTAAACAAAGATAAGAGGGGAAAGAAAAACCCTTGGAGTTCCTTTTCTTGGAGTCATAAAGATGACTCAAGATGCTCCTTTCCTTTGGACTTAGCACACAAGCAAGCAATCAAACAAATTGAACTCAAGCTCCTAGGATCTCCATTTGGCTTGTCTCTTAACTTGGCTACTCATGACAATGGCTCTCTTTTCACAATCTCAAGATGGGATCTCTATCACACAAAAGAAAACATTAAAAAGTTCACAACACAATAAGGGGAATGGACAAAGAATAAGTTTGGAGGAGAAGTCCTTTGAGATCAACTTTGAATTTTAGCATTCTAAAGGCATGAGGCCTAGTTTCTCTTCAACAATTTTGCATTTTAAAGGCATGAGGCCTAGTTTCTCTTGAACTCCTTTAAGCATGGGTAAGTCCTAATTCTAAGTCCTTTCTCCTTTTGCATTTGGTTCACATCAAAACAAACACAAATCAAACACAAGATAGCAATATTTATATACAATAATGGGCTCAAATGAGCAAAAGAAAAATGACATAAACATAAAATATGTGCTCAAGTGAGCAAAGTGAAAATCAATATGAATAATGAGCAATAAATAAATGACATTAAAAGTAAATGACAAGAAATTAAATGCTCAAATTAAAGTTAGTATTTAGTAAAGTTATGTTAGTTTGTCATAAGACAATGTAGCTCTATGTTAAACAATCGTAAGTGGACTAATGTAGTAGTCACACCTATCTGAGGCAGGTCAATAAAAATATAGGCAAAGAACACAAGTTAGAGATCATGACTAGTAAGCCGAGCTCCATAAACTTGCCATGCCAAAACAAAATGGGAAGGGCCTTGTATTGACTTTAGGTTATTTGCTTGACCAAGAAGCAACCTATCTTTGACACAAAACAACTCACTTGATCATGGATCAAGTTGAGTTTGGTTTGGATCAAATAAGGTTAAACTTCTCATTTGTCAAGGCCTACCATAAGACTTTAACTCATTGGCCATTGATGGAAAGAAAGGGATGAAGATGAAAGGGAGGGAAAAAGAAGACCATAACCAAATCCAATTGATCAAATGTGAATCAAATCAACATCAACCAATACCAAACAGAAAAGAAATGAAGATAACAAGTCAACAAGTCAACAATATTTTTTTGGTATTTTTTTGAATTAAAATAAAATGCAAATATAAAATAAACAAATAAGGTCAAACCTCAAATTCAATTCAAATCAACTTCAACAAGTCCAATTAAATTCTCATAGGTTCAACATAGTCAAACAAGCTTTGACTAATTTTCTCACAAACTTTTGAAATTAGAAAGCAATTAAAAACAATTAAAAATAGCATAAAATGAATTAAAATCTCAAATAATCTCAAATCAAATAAGAAATTGATGAGACTATTTTTCATTGACTTATCATGATCCATAAATGCTATGAAAATATTTTTTGGATTTTTCAAATGTCAGAAAGTATTTTAAAATGAATTAAAAATATTAAAAACCCAATAATTCACAAAATATATCAAATGAAGTCACAAAAATAATTAAAAATCAAAATATGAAACTAGATTTTTCAAGAAATTGTTTGGAGTTGGTCTCATATTTTTATGACTTCAAATAAATTTTTTATAAATTTTTGAAAATCAAATGAATTAACTGAAAATAAAAGAAAATGAAATAAATGGAAAAAACCACAACCGCGTGATGCAACTCATTAACTGACGTGGCATCAATGGACTGTCCAGATCTGATGGCGCATGGTGTTCTTGAGTCAAATGCGCAGCAACATGTATTAAAATAAGTCAGCACGATGGGTGCACACGATTAGAACGTGGATACAAGATCCAAAGGCCATGAAGGTGTACATGTGGTGATGGTGGTGGAAACTGAAGGTGAGAAAAACAAGAAAGGGGGGTTTGAATTTTTTTGGAAATTAAAAGTTTTTTCAAGAATAAGAACACACAGAATTTTATACTGGTTCGCTTATAACACAAAGCTACTCCAGTCCACCCGGCCAAGGTGATTTCTCCTTCAACGAGGACTTAATCCACTAATCTTGAAAGATTAATACAACCAAACGTCTAAGAGAGTGATCTCTTAGTCCTCTCAAGTATACAGACTGTGTAGAGTCACTTGAGGAACAAAACAATTTTGCAAAAATAAATTTGTAATAGAGAGTGCTTCTAAGAGTAAGCAGATATTACAACAGAATATTTAAACAAGCGTTTTCACGTATGAGCAACAACTCTTGAAAAACTGAGAGAGAATGTAGATAATTTTTTTCTGTGTGTTGTTGTGTGTTTCTCAATGAAGTAGGTTGTCCTTTATATAGTGGTGAGAAGGACCGTTGGAGTGATGACAGAAAATTGGCCTTTGATGAGCATTCAATGTCATTACTTCTGTGTTTCTTGCCATAACCAATTTGTCTCCCTGAATGATTTCTTTCTAAAAATACTTCCTTTCCATTTGAAGAAAATCCTTCCGTTACTCTTTCTGGATTAGGAGAATCTTCATCAGAATCTTTGTTATCTCGGAGTTCTACATCAGAAGGAAATTACGTTGAGGTTACATCAGAGCTTCTCAGAGTACTGGTCTATCACATCATCAGAACTAAGACCCGTGGATGTTTAGAGCTTCTGGTTCTTCCTTCTATCTTGCTTTGCTCAGATTCAGAACTTCTTGGGCGAACTTCTTCCTCAGATGCGTCTGATCTTCTGATACTTTGTATCTGATAAAACGATCAGATTCCTTTGTTGTTGTTCAGAGTCCTGCACACTTAGAGAATTTTTGTTAGGGTGCCATTTTTGGTTTCATCCTTTGTTATCATCAAAATCCTGGAATTCTATTGTAGAACTAATTTTGTTCTTACAATCTCCCCCTTTTTGATGATGACAAAACAATCTTAATTTTAGAGATGAAACATTTAGATAAGAGTTTTTAGATCAGATAGAAGTGATCTCCCCCTGAGATAAGTTTGGGAGTTCAGAAGTTCTTACCGGAGCTTCCATGAGATGATGTTTCATGATTCTCTTCTGCAAATTTCTAAGTCAAAATGGATTAGAACCAATTTATAAACAACGTTTGCAGAGTGCTGAAAGGATTTAGATATGTTTTCATCATAGCTGTTTTTAGTTCTCCCCCTTTTTTTCAGAATCAAAAAGACTTAGCAATAAATGAGAGCAAAATATATATATATATATATATATATATATATATATATATATATATGCTTGAAGCACAGACAACAAGCAAAAAAAAAACAGGCACAACAGAAGGCAACAGACAAATCAGAGCAACAAGCAAAGAAAACAAAAAAACAATCCTAGGTGCCTAAGGGTTGGGAGGTGGAGGCATCCTCTGGAGCAGCTGGGTCAGCAAATTTTGAATGTTGGTATTTACTGAATCCTGTTGATCCAATCTGGCTCGGACTTCTTTATGCTCTTTCTGAAGATCTTCAAGTGTTTTGAGAACCAGAGGGACAAAGGTGGAGGACTCCCCCTGAGTCCGAGCATTCGGTTCTACCCTGTTGGCAGTTTCTTCAGCAAGACGAGCTTCAGCTTCAGCGGCAACTTTGGCTTCAGCTTCAGCAGCAGCAGCAGCAGCCTCAGCTAGAGCTTTGGCTTCAGCTTCCTTGATTCTCTGTATTTCTTCTTGCCTGGCTTTTTCTTCTGCTTCCTTACGGGCTCGCTCCTCAGCTTCTCTAGCTAGGCGCTCCTGGAGTCTTAGCTCAGCGTCTCTGATGAAGTTGTTTCGGACTTGCTTAGAGAGGCCCTTCAATTTGAAGGCTTCAGCGGTCATCCAGCCAATAACTCTGTTCCAGTGTGTCCTTATAGCTGAAGGATCATCACTGATACCAGAGTTGATGGTCAGAGACTTGACCTTGTCAATTGAAGCTCCTGCAAACAACATTATTGCTTTCTCAGGGGTTGGCATGGTGTTTTCAGGTTCAGAGGCTAGGGGTGGAGAAGTGGGAGGTCTTAGGTTGAGTGTGGGAGTTTGTGGTTCAGCGGATGTGTTTGGTGGGTGTGTGTCAGAGTTGTTTGGTTTAGTTTCAGCATGAGTTGTTTCAGAAGGTTGAGGGTCAGATGTTGTTGGGTAAGATTGTTCTGTGGGTGATGAAGTGACTTCTGGTTCAGGTGTGGGTTGTGGTGGCTGTTGTGAGGCCAGAGTTCGAGTTTGGAGTTGGGCCAGAGTGGGAGATGAAGGGTCAGAATGTTCTGTATCTGTGGAAATGTTGTAGTATGGGGGTGATTCTGGAGAAGAGGATGAAGTTTGGAGGGTCCTCGTGGACGCTTCATGAAGTTTGGAGGCTCATCTGGCAACTGGCTTATGTTGATGTCTGAGATATCTACTCCTTCTTTCCTCAGATCATCTAAGTAGTAAACGATTACCTCTGGAGGGTCGATCTTTGAGAACAGATAGAGTCCATTTGGGATCTTCCTCTGATCTTTGAGAGCTTCCCAGGAGGTGTCCATAGTAGGCTTGAACTTGACTTGATCCAGAATCCCCATGCTCTTCAGATTTTCTGCGTTTAGAGCTCTGCCAGTGTCGATCATCACATCTTCCATAAGTCTGAACGTTATCATGTGGTCCACGAGACGACTTTCAATCAAAACATCAGAGATTAGCCTTCCCAGAGGGATGTAGTTTCTGGGCTTCATATTGTTTCTTGTATCTCGTACAGAATCTCTGAGGTACTTGAAGAGAAGTGCTAGAAGGCAGAGCTTCAGTCCCTTGTGGATACAGTACAGGATCCACTTCTGGTCTGTATTGATGTAGTCTGAAGAGTTTGAAGCTGGGCGATGATGGATGGTGCCCAGAATGATCTTCAGCCAGACCCGGAGGTTCTGATGTAGCTCTTTGTTCTTGGAGTGGTTGCCTTCAACGTTCTGCTTGAAGATAGTTGGGTTAATCTCATGGGACATATATTTTTCCCTAGGATTAATGTTGTAGATCCTTCTTCTTCCATCTTTCTCCATGCCCAGAAGAGCAGCAATGGACTTCTCAGTTATCACCATTTTGACTCCCAGAACATAGGAGACGATGTAGTGATCATCAGCATTAGCGAATCTCCAGAATTCCTTCACTAAATTTGTGTAAACTGGACCGTAAAGACGTTTGAAGTCATTTCCCCAACCTTGATTCCTAAGTTCGTCAGTGAGGTCAATACCATTTCTGCGCATGTTGTCAAAATCCACCAAGGATTCACATAAGACTTCCAGATTCTCAAATGGCGTTGCAAGATTGATGTGAGGCTCACGATCAAGAATGTGAGGCTCTTTGTAGATGGGAGTTGAGACGACGCCGGTAACCGCTGGGTTTGGGTTGCTTGAACTTGGAGCTTGTTCATTTGAATCCATTTGTTGAGAGAAGTTGTAGACTGATTGTTGTTGGGCATCCATGAATTTTGTTGAGAGCTGAGTTGAAGGTTGAAGAATGATGCAGGAATGCCTTGAGAGGGAGATGAACTTACAGAGGGTTATGAGTGCGTGAGAGTGAAAAGTGTGTAATGTGTGAATAGAGAAGTTTAAATACCCAAATTAGGGCGCATGCAAAACGACACACAAAACAGAGTTTAGCACAAAAACTAAGTCAGCACGTTTAGAGGGAAAATGATTACAGCTTATAAATGATGTCTAATCCTAACAGTCAGTACACTGCTCGAGGAGATCTCAAGAGACTGTTCCTTGATTACTGCTAGACAACTGTCTAGAAGTTCCAAGGTTAGACGCAAGGTACTCCACGTGTTTGCTCTATCTGATCTTCAGGAATACCAACAGATTGGTTCTTGGAGATTTCTAACTCAGATGACTTCTAACTTGGTAGAAGTATCAGAGTCAGAGGCAGAATCCATTTTGTTTACATCAGAATCTTATTTTACAAACTCAGAGGCACATTTTATTCAGGACAATTTTGAATGTTCAGATTTTTTAAGATGAAAAGGAATCTATCTTCAGCTAAGGTTTTGGTGAAGATGTCAGCCCATTGATGATCTGTATCAATGAACTTCAACATTACTACCCCTTTCTGAACATAGTCTCTAATAAAATGATGTTTTATTTCTATGTGCTTAGCTCTGGAGTGTAGAATAGGATTCTTGCTTAAACAAATGGCAACAGTATTATCACAGAAGATAGGAATGTTACTCTCAAAGATTTGCAGATCCTCTAATTGATTCTTCATCCAGAGCATCTGAGTGGTGCACAGTGATGCTGAGATGTATTCTACTTCTGCAATGGACAAGGCTATGGTTGATTGTCTTTTGCTGGCCCAGGTTATCAGATTCTTTCCCAAGAGCTGACAATTTCCAGATGTACTTTTTCGTTCCATTCTGTCTCCTGCGTAATCTGCATCACAAAAACCAGATAGTCTATACTCTGATGTTTTCTCATACATCAGGCCCAGGTTAGGAGTTCCTTTCAGATATCTGAGAATTCTCTTAACTGCTGTTAAATGAGATTCTCTAGGATCTGATTGGAATCTAGCACAGAGACAAACACTAAATAGAATATCAGGACGAGTAGCAGTCAAATATAGAAGGGAGCCTATCATACCGCGATAAAGCTTCTGACAAACCTTTTGACTGACTTCTTCTTTTTCAAGAATGCAGGTTGGATGCATGGGTGTCTTTGCAGGTTTGCATTCAACCATTTCAAATTTCTTCTGAATGTCTTTTATGTATTTACTTTGATGAACGTAAGTGACTTCTGAAGTTTGATTGATTTGAACTCCTAGAAAGAACTTTAGTTCTTGCATTAAGCTCATTTCAAATTCTGCCTGCATTAGCTCAGAGAATTCTTGACATACAGAGGCGTTAGCTGAACCAAAAATGATATCATCAACGTATATCTGGCATATCATGAGATCATTATTAATGTTTTTACAGAAGAGTGTAGAGTCAACTTTCCCTCTGGTAAAATTATGTTCCAGAAGAAAATTACTTAATCTTTCATACCAAGCTCTGGGAGCTTGTTTTAGTCCATATAAATATTTCTTAAGTTTAAAAACGTGTTCTGGACACTTTGAATTTTCAAAACCTGGGGGTTGGTTGACATACACTTCTTCTGATATATAACCATTAAGGAATGCGCTCTTGACATCCATTTGATACAGTTTGATGGAATGATTTATAGCGAATGAGACAAGTAAGCGAATAGATTCTAACCTGGCGACTGGGGAAAAGGTTTCATTGTAGTCAATGCCTTCTTGTTGACTGTAACCTTGAGCCACCAGTCGAGCTTTGTTTCTGACAACTTCTCCTTTCTCATTCAACTTTTTTCTGAATACCATTCTGGTTCCGATAACGTGAGTGCCTTTTGGTTTAGGAACAAGATCCCAGACGTCGTTCTTTGTGAATTGATCTAGCTCTTCTTGCATGGCTAGAACCCAGTCGCTATCTTGAAGTGCCTCATCACAGGAAGTAGGCTCGATCAGAGATACTAGTCCCAGAGGAGTTTCTTCAGGTGTCTTGAAGGTAGACCTGGTTCAGATACGTTTGTCCTTGTTTCCCATAATCAACTCTTCAGATACGTTGAGGCGACTTTTAGCTCTCTTTGGGATTGCTGGGGATTTAGTTCCTTCTGAAGTTTGAGTGGCAGTGGCTTCAGGAGCTTTAATCTTCTCGTCATAACCTGCAAGAGTAATCTCCAGATCTGCAAGTTTCTCAACTAGCTTTGACCTTTCAGGGTCAAGCTTATCATCAAATCTGACATGAATAGATTCTTCCACAATTTTGGTTTCTGTATTGTATACTCTATAGCCTTTAGAGCGTTCTGAGTATCCTAACATAATACCTTTTTGTGCTTCGGAATCAAACTTGTTCAGATGTTCTTTAGTATTTAAAATAAAACAGGAACATCCAAAAGGATGAAAATAAGAAATGTTGGGTTTTCTTCCTTTACACAATTCATAGGGAGTCTTCTCCAGAATAGGTCTTATGGAGATTCTATTCTGAATGTAACACATTGTATTTACAGCGTCAGCCCAAAAGTGCTTAGTGTAACACCCCAAAATTTGCCCTCCTTATTCACGCATTCATTTTTAGGTCATTTAACATTAGATACATTGCATTTCATCATGTCAATCGGGATTAGCTCCAAGAAACTTGAACATCATCCAGGACACTTTGTGGGTTCTATTTAGATGATCAGTCAACACAAGGGAAAGACTTGAGTTACTTCCAACAAGGGTCTATTCGTCAGTCAAAACGTTAATCTTGAAGGAGCAAAGGTTTGTTCATGAGCTGTCATGCTCGCTAGGCGAAGCCCACGTGTTAGGCAAACAAAAAAAAACAAAAAAAAACGAAAAACGAAAAAAAAAACGAAAAACAAAAAAATAAATAAATTAAATAAATAAATAAATAAAAGAAAAAATCTCAGACTTGGACCTCTCTCATTTGAGCCCACAAAGCCATGAAAATCAGGTTATAAAAGAGGGAGAACGGACAGAAAAAGGAGGAGAAGCAAAACACTCTGAGGTTTCCTTGGAACAAAACCCGGGACAAAACCTGAAGAGAAACCTAGACAGAGAGAGTGAGAATTAATCTGCAGCAACCTCCAGGCAACTCTGAAAGGTTCATTCTGACTCACACACTTTTAGCTCAAGCAAACCCTAACATTGGTTTGCAAATCCAGCCGTGCCATTTGATTTCAACCGATCTCTCCAATCAGGTTTGCCCTATATCCATCATCTTTATGCCTTTAATTTGAATGCTCTAAATGTATGAGGTATTATGGGTGAATTTGATACCCTTTTGATGCATGTGTTTGACAAGAGGTTTAGGCCTCCTACCATTGGTTGCTTTTTGTGAGCTTTTTGTGAATTTTAATGGCATGATTCATGTGGTTACATTTTGATTTGGGGGCAACTCTTGGTTACCCTATTTTGTTTCTCTAACCTGTTTGTTGAGTTTTGTTTTGTGAGGGCTCATATGACTCTTGCAGAGATGGTTTGCCTGGCGTTCCACTTTATTTGTGGGATACCGCCTGGAGGTTTCATTCTGATTACCTGTACTGACTCACTTTCTTTGATGGTGTTAGCTTGGGAGGATCTCAGGGTTTCCTTGTTCCGTTAATTACTGTTACTTCGGATCTTTATCCGTGTGGTACTCTTACATTTTCCCGTATTTTTACCGCTTTCTTAGCTGGAAGACCTCGATAGGAGGCAATGTTTTGTGTGTTTACTTTATGCAGGTTCCTTCGTCTAGGATTTCCCTTCTGCATGAGCATCCCTAACCCTACCAAAGGTCGAGCATCCGGTAGATTGCGTAGTAACGTCGTTCGTCCAAAACCCAATCCATAACCCAGTAGTTAGCCGAACTACGGCTTGCTCTGATTCTCATTCCAGATGAGATACGTAGGCATAAGACGTGATGTCTTAGCGAGCACAATTACCCTTAACCCCTAGGTAGCCGAGCTACGAAGACTCTGATTCTCATATTCAGATGAGATACGTATGCAGTGGATTCGACATCCGTGCGAGTCATTTTCTTTTGACCCCTTTTTTTTTAGTAAATAACACATTAGATAAACCCACACCCTTTAGATAAGAACTACAAAAGTGAGTCCCGTAGAGTACTACGGATGCATAGGGGTTCTAATACCTTCCCTTCGCATAATCGACTCCCGAACCCAAGATTTGGTTGCGAGACCCCGTCTTGTCCTTTCCTTTTTCCAGGTTTACTTCGAGCGCTTCCTTCCCTCCTTTGGGATAAATAACGCACGGTGGCGACTCTTCTGTCTTTTCTTTTTCGCCGGTTGTTTTTTTTCGCAGGTAGGTTGCGACAGCTGGCGACTCTGCTGGGGACCCGGTTTCCCTAAGCGAGTCCCTCCTAGCTTTTGTAGGTTGTTTGTTTATTGGGTGTTTATTCTTTTGTACAATTATTTATCTTTCAGCATTTACCTGCTTTATTGCATTATGTACATATGACTGCCGTATCTGCTGGTTCTGTTTGTGAGATGAGTTCTATACCCGAACTCGAGTGTACTTAGGATAGGAGAATGGCATAGTCTTGTTGACTTGTGTGGAGTTATTCCTTAGCAAGTTGACTTGCAAGCCCATTCACTTGGTGGAGGTCATGTTGGGATCAATAATGTCACACAAGTAAGTTATGGTTAGACATTACTTTTTCCAATATAGACCTTAGAAGCCAAGGACCTTAGTTTACCAAACCCATCTTGGCCTATTCGTAGGACGTAGTGCGAAAGTCGTTCAAGTGTAAGATTTGATACGATTGTTACGCGATACTACACTCATAAGAGTCTCTCTTGAGAATATTTTTGGAATACGAGTAGTCGTTCCTCCGATAATATCCGAAAGATGGGATTATGACTATGGGAACCTTTTGTAGAACATGTTTGGCAGGTTTAAACCTTAGTACACTCCCTTTGGGTGGTTCTTAACCTAAACTCCATGCTCGTGACTTGCAACAAACCCTTGATTCATGGTTGATCCGTTCAGGTATCCTTAATATCAATGAAACTTGGGTGTTGATAAGGTGTAAACCATAATCCACCAAAAATGGATGTTTGATATTAAGGATAACATGATCCATCCCATGACCTTTGTTTGGTGTGCTTTGCTTGATCCTCTTAATTTCTCTCCAGGCAGTGCAACCTGACAGATGTTCAAGCGGATCCAGCAATTTTGATTGGCATGCCATTGCATTGCATTGCATAACATCATCTGCATATTTGCATCCAACATCTCATGCTTATTCATTTGCAGGGTATTCCCTTTTTAAGGGGGGGCCTTAAAATCGAATAAGCAGTGCATCGCATACCATACATACTAACCCTTGTTTGTTTTGCAGGTATCACCGCAGTGTCTAATGTTTGTTCCCTGTTGCAGGCAGTTATTGGTCCCAAGCGAGTTCACAGGTACCCGACAAAGGAAAACTGTCCACGACTAGCAATGGACCAGATACAGAAAGAACTGGCTGATATGCGTGAAAGGATGGATCAGTTCATGACATTGACGACTGGTATGGAAGAAGGCCAGGCGAAGCTGAAGGAATTGGTTGAGCAACCGAGGCCCGATCCAGAGGTGGAAATACCAAGTGCTGAGGGGAACCCTGGTAACCCTAGTAACCCTGGGAACGTTGACAACCCTGTGAACACTGGAAATGCGGGTAACACAAATGTTGATGGAAACCCGGGTAATGTTGGCAACACGGTAAATGTTGGGAATGGTATTGGCGGAAGGTACAATGTGAATCAAGGGATTCGGATTAACGGGCGCCCCGTTACTGAAGATTGTCAGTATGATCAATTTTCTTTGCACGACGAGGCCCTCGAGACCACTCGCCGTATGGATGAGCTTGCTGAGTAGCTCAAATCTTTGGAGTCTCAAAATTCCTTAGGTTTTGATGTCACCAATCTTGGTCTGGTTCAGGGAGTAAGGATCCCTCACAAGTTCAAACCCCCTACTTTTGAGAAATACAACGGGGCTTCTTGCCCACGCACTCATCTCCAATCTTATCTGGGAAGGTTGGGGCTCACACTGAAGATGAAAAGCTGTGGATGTACTATTTTGAAGACAGTTTAACTGGAGCTTCTCGTGAATGGTATTCTCATTTGTCTCGTACTACCATCAAGACCTGGAAAGACTTGGCAGAGGCTTTTGTCAAGCAATATCAATACAACTTGGACATGGATCCAAATCGGACCTTGTTGCAAGGAATGTCTCAGACTGCCAAGGAAACCTTTAGAGAATATGCTCAGCGTTGGAGACAGATTGCTGCATCCGTCCAACCCCATATGTCTGAAAGGGAGATGGCGGACATGTTCATGAACACTCTTCAAGGCAATTATATCGAGAGATTGGCTGCTTGCCCGTCAATCAGCTTTGCAGAGATAGTGATTGCTGGAGAAAGGATCGAGAGTCTGTTGAAGATGGGTCGAATTCAAGACAACAGTGCTTCCAACTCATCAGTTCCCAAGAAACCGTTTGCTGGTAACGGCCAGCGAAGAAGAGAAGGTGAGACGAGCGTTGTATATGCCGGCAGAGGCAGGGGCAGAGGACGCCCTAATTATTATCAAGATCAAGTGGCCGCAGTCACTATTCCAACACATGTTCCTCAACCGCAGTATCATCCGGGACAGCAACCCAGGTACAACAATCAACAACAAGGAGGTAATTCGGGCCAGCAGAGACCCTATCAACAACGTCCAAGGCAGGCGGACCGGATCATTGAGCCAATCACAATGCCTTATTCTGTATTACTTCCCAAGCTGATTGACATGAATCTGGTTACGTTGAGAACTCTGGCCCCACCGGTCGATCCCAATAATCTGCCTAGAGGTTATGATGTCAACGTCAGACGTGCTTTTCACTCCAACGCACCTGGCATTACTACAGATAATTGCAAGGCTCTCCAGTTAAAGGTACAAGATTTGAGAGATGCCCAGGCCATCAATTTTTCTCCGGTGCCTAATGTTATCCAAAACCCGATGCCAGCTCACGGCGGGCAGAGGATTAATGCTGTTGATAGTGGGGAAACTTTGAATTTGGTTTCTGATGTGACTAAAGTGAAGACTTCGCTATCAGTGGTCAAAGACCGACTTTTGAAAGGACAGATTTTCCCGGGCTGTGGGGAAGAGTGCAGAAATTGTCAAGACGCCGAGAATGGATGTGATAGTTTGAGTAGGGGTATTCAGCAACTGATAGATGAAGGTTGTCTTCAGTTCGATCAGACTCGTCCAGTGAAGAATGATGTGTCGACAGTAATGTTTTATTTCACTCCTGAAGAAATATATGTTCCCGAGAGACCCGCTCCGACAACGATATATTTCCCAGAAAGTCCAGCACCAATTTACTCTGACAACCCTCAACCGACTTTGATTGGTCCGGTCACCATCACGGTACCAGGACCTGTTCCGTATGAGAAAGGCAGTGCTATCCCGTGGCACTATGGGGCTGATATCTACTGCCAGGGGCAGAAAGTTAACGAAGAAGACATTGACATTGGTAGCTCCGCTGTAGACAATGTTGGAGGAATTGGTGGCTTCACTCGCAGTGGACGCCTATTTGCAGCATCAACATTGCGCACGAATGCTGAAGCTGAGGCAGCTGCCAAGGCTAAAGGAAAATAGGTATCCACCGAAGAGGTTACTACCGAGGAAGCTCCTCCTAAGACCGCATTCGAGAAGGAAGTGGATGCGTTTATGAGGATTATCAAGAAAAGTGACTACAAGGTAGTCAACCAGCTAAATCAGACACCCTCAAAGATCTCCATTCTTTCACTATTGATGTGCTCTAAGGCACACAAAGCAGCCTTGTTGAAAGTACTGAATATGGCTTATGTTCCCCCCAGAGATAACTGTTGACCAACTGGATTCAGTAGTTTCAAATGTACACACTAGCCATGCGCTAGGTTTCACCGATTATGACCTAACATCTGAGGGCAGGAATCACAACAAAGCCTTGCATATCACAATGGAATGCAAAGGGACGGTGATTTCACATGTTTTTGTTGATACAGGTTCTTCTCTGAATGTTCTCCCAAAGAAAGCCTTAACGAAGTTGGATCGCGATGACGCCACCCTGAGGCCGAGTAATTTAGTTGTAAGGGCTTTTGATGGCTCTAAGCGAGCTGTTTTTGGCGAAGTTGAGCTTCCAGTTAAGATTAGACCGCAGGTATTCAAGAGTACCTTTTATGTGATGGATATCCAGCCTGCCTATAGCTGTCTGCTAGGTCGACCCTGGATTCATGCTGCCGGTGTTGTTACTTCTACTCTCCACCAGAAGCTCAAATATGGACTAGAAGGTCAGATCGTCACCGTCTGTGGTGAAGAGGATATTTTTGTTAGCCACCTGTCTACATTTAAGTATGTGGAGATGGATGGCGAGATGCATGAGATGTTGTGTCAGGGCTTCGAAGCCATAAACATCAGTGAGGCCGCGCCCGAAACTGTCTTTTCACCTGAGTCTGAGAAGGTCGGGACTTCTATCTCTTCATACAAGCAAGCTGTTGAAGTGGTTAAGGCTGGTAATGCCCAAGGCTGGGGCAAATTTGTGGAGCCAATCATAAAAGAAGACAAGTTTGGATTGGGGTATACTCCGGGGTCTCAGAAGAATGAAGCCGGTACTTTCTCCAGCGGGGGTTTGGTTTCTCCCCACACCGTCAATGCTGCAGATGAAGACAAGGCTGACAGCGACTGTGACTTAGATAGCTGGATTCGCCCGTGTGTCCCAGGAGAAAAGCTCGACAATTGGTCGTCTGAAAAAGTCGTCCGGTTTACTCTACTGAAGGAGTAATTTTTATTGTTTTCCTTTTACCACATGCATAACAAAGTCTTACACTTTGACCAAGGTGTAATGACTCATCTGTTGGGCCATCCATTTAGTTACATTTCACAATTATTTTCATCATCAATAAAGGACAGCTTTTGCAAACAATTTTGTGTTCTCTTTCTTTCAATTATTTTTACTTTTACAAAAATGGCAATGTTTCTTTTTCATGTTTCTTTTCCGTTTTTCTTTCCAAAAAACACCTCGTAAAACTGATCACCCGGATCTCACTGCTAACGACACTGCTATGGCCAAGTATGACTTCGACGATCCTATCTATCAAGCCGAAGAAGGGGTTGAGGAAGATTGTGAATTGCCTGAGGAGTTAGCCAGGTTGTTGAAACAGGAGGACCGAGCTATCACACCTTATCAGGAGGTGGTTGAGACCATCAACATTGGTACCGAAGACGACAAGAAAGAGATCAAGATCGGGGCCAGTCTACAGGCCGAGAGGAAAAGACTGTTGATCATGTACTTGACTTTGTTAGAAAGGTCAATGGGTTGTGTGCTCGGTCAGCATGACGAGTCAGGTCGAAAAGAGCATGCAATATACTACCTTAGTAAAAAGTTTACCGACTGTGAACAAAGATACTCACTGCTCGAGAAAACTTGCCGCGCTTGGCATGGGCTGCTCGCCGACTAAGACAGTATATGTTGACTCACACGACTCTATTGATATCAAAGATGGATCAAGTCAAGTATATTTTTGAAAAACCAGCAGGGTTGCTAGGTGGCAAATGATGCTGACAGAGTATGACATCCGATACACTTCACAAAAAGCCATCAAAGGAAGTGTCTTGTCAGACTATCTTGTCGCGCAACCGATTGATGATTACCAACCTATGAGGTTCGACTTTCCTGATGAGGACATCATGTTTCTCAAATCGAAAGATTGCGAGGAACCACTCCCAGAGGAGGGGCCTGACCCTGAATCCAAATGGATTATGATGTTTGATGGGGCGGTCAACGTCAATGGTCGCGGAGTTGGTGCAGTGTTGATCACACCGGAGGGGGTTCATATGCCATTTTGTGCCAGAATAACTTTTCCCTGCACCAACAATGAAGCCGGGCGAAGCAGAATGGGTCCGTTCTCGATACAATCAGCTAAGTCTAGTTGAGGAAAAGAGACTAGCAGCTATATGCCATGGCTAGCTATATCAGAGACGGACGAAGAGAGCGTTTGATCAGAAAGTGCGCCCTCGGGAGTATCGAGTCGGTGAATTGGTACTCAAAAGAATTCTTCCTCCTAACACAGATCACAGGGGCAAATGGACACCGAACAACGAGGGTCCATACGTGGTTAAAAGAGTTTTCTCTAGCGGAGCTTTGATGCTAACAACCATGGATGGCGAAGACTTCCTGTCCCCTGTCAACTCAGACGTAGTTAAAAAATACTTCGCATAAAATAGACCCGCTGGAAAGTAAAAAGAATAGTCCAGGCAAAAAAGGGGCATCCCGACGAACCAAAAAAAAGAAGGAAGAGGTTCGGGCAAAAATTAGGGATATAAAAAAAAAAAAATGTACACCCGGTGAGTCGAAAACCCGAAAGGGCGGCTCAGGCAAAAAAGGGTATCCCGGTGGATTGAAAACCCAAAAGGGCGGTCCACGCAAAAGTTAGGGAATAAGCGAATAACTGCGATCTGAGTTCATCCGTGTTATATCACCGTTTCATTCAATCCGGCAATCTTCGAAGGTAAAATATCGACTAATCATCCACTTCAGAAAGTAAGATGAGCAGAGCGTCTTGAGGACATACGAGCCATAGCAGAGTCGAAACTCGGTGGGACCCCGTTTCCACATTGCCATTAGGATAGTTTCTCTTGTTCAATTTATAGCGATCGCCTCTTTCCAGGGATCAGCTTCCTGATGTACTCGCCTATTCCTGGCATAAATTTTCAACCAACAAAAGTCGAATAATTCAGTTAAAAAGCCTCTTTACTTTTCATTTATCAGTTTGTTTGCAAAAGATGTCTGAATTCTTGAGGAAACATATTGCATCTGAATGTAATGGTGGCTTTTGCAGATGACTTGCGCAGGAAAACAGTCAAAATTGCTTTGAATGTGCTTAATCCCTGACGGTGAATTCAAACCGAGTAATTCCTCGGGGCATACGTGTATTTTTTGGTTACAGGTCACAGGAACCGGATGCCAAGTCATGAATCCTCACCCCCAAGCGGTTGACAAAGCCTCTCCTCTACAGAGCAGGTTCCCCAATAGAGTTGACAGTATCCAGACTATATATCCCTAGTAGAGTTGACAGTATAGAGACTGTATATCCCCAGCGGAGTCGACAGTGCCATACTGTATCTTCCCAGCAACAGCAGAGTAGTCGCATACCCAACAGACAAGAGGGTGGTGTTCCCAGTGTTCATCTCGTCCCTAGCAGATTATTTTTTTTAACAGATTTGTTTTAATCCCCAGCCTGAGGACAATTAGCAAGTTCATATCCCCAGCAAAGGTCGATTCCTACGACATTTCCCCAGGAAGTGCTTTCCTCACAGACTCTCCTCGCAGAGCCTCGCCAAGCAAAGTTTTCATAGTTGATACTTCCCCAACAAGGTCAACTTTTCAAAAAGGCCGATTTATTTTCGGTGGCTCCCCGGTCCCGGCAGACGGATCGTTCCCCACAGAGCATTCAAGGATTGATACAGCGATCCGCTCCCTGCCAGAGTTGCTTCCCCAAGCAGATTTCTTTTTTTCTTTTGCACCATGCATAACATTTGCATTTGCATTTGCATGCATATCAGACATACACATAAGCTGATAAACAGGTTCTTCAAAGCAGACTGAAAAATTACTTTAGAACCAAAGTCATGAGATTCGTCCAGAGGATCAAGTGTGTATGTGACCCAGCATGAGGGTCATTTCGAAGATTCAGCCTGAGAATCGTTTTCCAGAGATCAAGCCTGAGGGTCATTTTGAAGATTCAGCCAGAGAGTCGACTACGAGCGTTATTTCCCCAACAAGCCAGCTGGAAGAATAAATTGACAGCTCAACAGAAAATCAACCTACAAGAGGATCCAGCCCGCGGATCGCATTTAAAAAACAAAGTCTAATCGAAGAGTCGTTATAACATGTTCTAGCCTGAAGAATATGTACGAAGCCCAAAAGTGGGATATTCTCGAAGCTGCATATCTAACATGAAGACTGCAGATTTTGAAAGAGGGTCAACCAACGCATGCCCCAGATGCGAGATCCTGATTATGGGAATTTATCATCAAAACAATCCAGATCCAGCCAGAAGATCAAAGTCAGGTCTAGCCCGAAGACCGAAAAATAGATAGATTCAGCCAGAGAATCGAAACAATTCAGATCTAGCCAGAAGATCGAAGTAGATTAAGCCAGAGAATCAAAGAAAATAGATTCAGCCAGAGAATCGATACAAAGGAGATCTATCCAGAAGATCGAAGAAGATCTAGCCAGAAGATCGAAGTCAGGTCTAGCCCGAAGACCGAAAATAGATTTAGCCAGACAATTGAAACAATTCAGATCTAGCCAGAAGATCGAAGTAGATTCAGCCAGAGAATCAAAACAAAGGAGATCTAGCCAGAAGATCGAAGAAGATCTAGCCAGAAGATCGAAGAAGATCTAGCCAGAAGATTGAAACCGTATCCAGCCCGAGGATCAAAATTAACATCCAACCAGAGGACTAAATTGAGTATAGACTCAGCCAGAAGATTGAAACTCCAGATTAAGTCAGAAGACTGATTCAGATTCAGCCAGAGGATCGGAAGAGAAATAAACAGCACGGTGTATTTCAGCATTTTTGTGGTGTTCTCGGAGCGCAAATTTTCGGTCTGTCTTTGGTATTCAATCACAGCTCACCCTATTTGTCTGATAAGTTGTTCGTTTTCATCCTGCTCGGGTTAGCTGATGACTGAATAGGGGCAGCTGTAACACCCCAAAATTTGTCCTCCTTATTCACGCATTCATTTTTAGGTCATTTAACATTAGATACATTGCATTTCATCATGTCAATCGGGATTAGCTCCAAGAAGCTTGAACATCATCCAGGACACTTTGTGGATTCTATTTAGATGATCAGTCAACACAAGGGAAAGACTTGAGTTACTTCCAACAGGGATCTATTCGTCAGTCAAAACGTTAATCTTGAAGGAGCAAAGGTTTGTTCATGAGCTTCATGCTCGCTAGGCAAAGCCCACGTGTTATGCAAACAAAAACAAAAACAAAAAACGGAAAATGAAAAAAAAATTTTAATAAATAAATAAAATAAATAAATAAAAGAAAAAATCTCAGACTTGGACCTCTCTCATTTGAGCCCACAAAGCCATGAAAATCAGGTTATAAAAGAGGGAGAACAAACAGAAAAAGGAGGAGAAGCAAAACACTCTGAGGTTTCCTTGGAACAAAACCTGAAGAGAAACCTAGACAGAGAGAGTGAGAATTAATCTGCAGCAACCTCCAGGCAACTCTGAAAGGTTCATTCTGACTCACACACTTTCAGCTCAAGAAAACCCTAACATTGGTTTGCAAATCCAGTCGTGCCATTTGATTTCAACTGATCTCTCCAATCAGGTTTGCCCTATATCCATCATCTTTATGCCTTTAATTTGAATGCTCTAAATGTATGAGGTATTATGGGTGAATTTGATACCCTTTTGATGCATGTGTTAGACAAGAGGTTTAGGCCTCCTACCCTTGGTTGCTTTTTGTGAGCTTTTTGTGAATTTTAATGGCATGATTCATGTGGTTACATTTTGATTTGGGGGAAACTCTTGGTTACCCTATTTTGTTTCTCTGACCTGTTTGTTGAGTTTTGTTTTGTGAGGGCTCATATGACTCTTGCAGAGATGGTTTGCCTTGTGTTCCACTTTATTTGTGGGATACCGCCTGGAGGTTTCATTCCGATTACCTGTACTGACTCACTTTCTTTGATGGTGTTAGCTTGGGAGGATATCAGGGTTTCCTTGTTCCGTTAATTACTGTTACTTCGGATCTTTATCCGTGTGGTACTCTTATATTTTCCCGTATTTTTACCGCTTTCTTAGCTGGAAGACCTCGATAGGAGGCAATGTTTTGTGTGTTTACTTTATGCAGGTTCCTTCGTCTAGGATTTCCCTTCTGCATGAGCATCCCTAACCCTACCAACTCATTCATTTTTCTTCTCCTAAGAACACGTTAACTCCTTCTACTACAGGCGAGTAAGTCTCCAAAGGTCGAGCATCCGGTAGATTGCGTAGTAACTTCGTTCGTCCAAAACCCAATCCATAACCCCGTAGTTAGCCGAACTACGGCTTGCTCTGATTCTCATTCCAGATGAGATACGTAGGCATAAGATGCGATGTCTTAGCGAGCACAATTACCCTTAACCCCTAGGTAGCCGAGCTACGAAGACTCTGATTCTCATATTCAGATGAGATACGTAAGCAATGGATGCGACACCCGTGCGAGTCATTTTCTTTTGACCCTTTTTTTATAGTAAATAACACATTATATAAACCCACACCCTTTAGACAAGAACTACAAAAGTGGATCCCGTAGAGTACTACGGATGCGTAGGGGTGCTAATACCTTCCCTTCGCATAATCGACTCCCGAACCCAAGATTTGGTTGCGAGACCCTGTCTTGTCCTTTCCTTTTTCCAGGTTTACTTCGAGCGTTTCCTTTTCCTCCTTTGGGATAAATAACGCACGGTGGCGACTCTTCTGTCTTTTCTTTTTCGCCGGTTGTTTTTTTTCGCAGGTAGGTTGCGACACTTAGCCACATTTGTTTCATTGATCATGGTTCTGGCAATCTCTTGGAGTGTTCTATTCTTCCTCTCTACAACTCCATTTTTTGTGGAGTTCTAGGGCAAGAGAAATCATGGGATATTCCATTAGAGTCAAATAATTCCTCAAAAAAATTATTTTCAAATTCCCCACCATGATCACTTCTGACTCTGATGATTTTAGAGTCAAATTCGTTTTGCACTTTGGAACAGAAGCTAGTGAATACAGAGTGAGACTCACTCTTGTGCTTTAAGAATTTTACCCATGTCCAGCGACTAAAATCATCAACAATGACCAGTCTATATTTCTTTCCATTGATTGATGTTGTTTTCACAGGACCAAATAAGTCAATGTGAAGAAGTTCCAGAGGCTTAGAAGTAGAAACAATGTTTTTCTTTTTAAAAGATGATTTTGAAAATTTTCCTTTCTGACATGCTTCACATAGAGCATCTGAAGAAAACTTCAGCTTAGATAGACCTCTGACTAACTCGAGTTTATTTAGCTGAGATAACTTTCTCATGCTAATATGGCTCAAGCGTCTATGCCATACCCATTGCTCTTCGTGAACATACATCAGACATTTCACATTTTGTTCTTTTAAATCCGAAAGGTTTATTTTGTAAATATTGTTTTTCCTCTTGCTAGTGAAAAGGACAGAACCATTGTTTTGATTTATGGCTTTACATGTTTTTTGATTGAAGATTACATCATATCCGTTATCACTTAATTGACTTATTGATTACAGATTATGCATTAATCCTTCTACATATAAAACATCAAATATAGAGGGAAGAGTACCATTACCAATAGTTCCGGAGCCTCTGATCCTTCCTTTCTGATCTCCTCCGAAGCCTACGAATCCAACGTCTTTAAGTTCCAGGCTTTGGAACATATAATTTCTTCCCGTCATGTGTCACGAGCATCCAGAGTCCAGATACCATGACTGGTGTTTTAACTCTGCTGCATAAGATATCTGCAACATAAACAATCTTATCCTTTGGTACCCAGAGTCTTTTGGGTCCTTTGTGATTAGTTTTCCCAGAGTTTCTTAAAACTTTGGGTTTTCTAGCATTATTAAATTGTTGTGCTTGTGTATGTGTATAGTGATATAAAAATGGAGATTTAGGTTGGTCATTAGTAGAAGTTTCATCTTCACTAGGATCATACCCAATTCCTCTTCTATTGTTCTGATTGACCCCATAAATCATGGATGCCATTCTACTCCTCTCTATCCCATTTTTCAGAAACTTTTGAAAGGATTTTTCGTATTTATAAATTATTGTGTTTGATGTTTGTGGAGCTTGAGATAACGCTTCTTCAAGTTTTGAGCAATTTTTCTTTGTTGCATCTCTTTCTAATGTCAAAGTTCTGTTTTCATCTTTTAGTTCTAAAATTGTTATCTCAAGTTTGCCACATTCTTCTAATGTTTCTTCAAGAACACCTTTTATAGCTTTAAATTTTTGTTTGAGTTTCTGATATGAGTTTAGAGTTTCAGACAGACATGATTCTAGGTCAGATCGAGAGAGTTCAGAAAATACCTCTTTTGATTCAGATTCTTGATCTGAAGTATTCTTGGATGTGGTAGCCATGAGTGCCACATTAGCCTGTTCATCAGAGTCTGATTCTGATGAGTCAGATTCACTGTCGTCCCAGGTAGCCATCAGTCCCTTTTTGGTTCTGAGAGAATTTTTCTTGAAGTTCTCTTTTCTGGAACTGTCTTTCTTTAACTTGGGACATTCGTTTCTGTAGTGACATGTTTCTTTACATTCATAACACATAACATCTTTGTTAGATTTACCTTTTGAGGTTGATTCTGATCGGTCCCCTCTGGGTCTTGGTTTTCTGAAGTTATTATTCCTTTTCTCCAGAGTTGTTTTACTCTTCTGGTCAGAAGGGATAATTCTTCCTCATCGTCAGAATCTTCCTGTTCAGAGTCATCAGCGTCTTCTGTTTCGGCCTGGAAGGCTTTGTTTCTGTCAGACTTGCCCCTTTCAGATCTGGACTTTAATGCTACAAACTTGATCTTCTTCTAAGGCTCATCTTCCTCCAGTTCTATCTCATGACTTCTGAGTGAACTGACAAGCTCTTCAAGGCTGATGTTGTTCAGATCCTTTGATAGCTTTAAGGCTGTGACCATGGGTCTCCACTTCTTTGGTAAGCTTCTGACTATCTTTTTGACATGGTCCGCAGTTGTGTATCCTTTGTCTAGCACTTTGAGACCTGCAATTAGAGTTTGGAATCTAGAAAACATTACCTCTACAGCTTCATCATCCTCCATTTTGAAGGCTTCATATTTCTGGATTAGAGCGAGAGCCTTTATTTCTTTGACCTGAGAGTTTCCTTCATGAGTCATCCTCAGGGAGTCGAGTATATCTTTAGCTGTTTCCCTGTTGGTGATTTTTTCATACTCATTGTAGGATATGGCATTGAGAAGTATCGTTCTGGCTTTGTGATGATTCTTGAATTCGCGCTTCTGATCATCTATCATTTTGCTTCTGGGAACAGCAACTCTAGCATCTGTTACAGGAGGTTTGTATCCAACTGTGACAATGTCCCATAGATCAGCGTCATAGCCCAGAAAGAAACTTTCAATTATATCTTTCCAGTAATCGAATTTCTCTCCATCAAATACTGGAGGCTTAGCGTTGTAACTATCTCTTTCATTGGTGTTGGCCATAGTTTTTCTCGTTCTGGATCTCTCTACACTGTTAAGTGTTTGATTAGAAAATCAATAACAGAGCCGAAGCTCTGATACCAACTGAAGGTGAGAAAAACAAGAAAGGGGGGTTTGAATTGTTTTGGAAATTAAAAGCTTTTTCAAGAATAAGAACACACAGAATTTTATACTGGTTCGCTTATAACACAAAGCTACTCCAGTCCACCCGGCCAAGATAATTTCGCCTTCAACAAGGACTTAATCCACTAATCTTGAAAGATTAATACAACCAAACGTCTAAGAGAGTGATCTCTTAGTCCTCTCAAGTATACAGACTGCGCAGAGTCACTTGAGGAACAAAACAATTTTGCAAAAATAAATTTGTAATAGAGAGTGCTTCTAAGAGTAAGCAGATATTACAATAGAATATTTAAATAAGCGTTTTCACGTATGAGCAACAACTCTTGAAAAACTAAGAGAGAATGTAGAGAATTTTTTTCTGTGCGTTGTTGTGTGTTTCTCAATGAAGTAGGTTGTCCTTTATATAGTGGTGAGAAGGATCGTTGGAGTGATGACAGAAAATTGGCCTTTGATGAGCATTCAATGTCATTACTTCTGTGTTTCTTGCCATAACCAATTTGTCTCCCTGAATGATTTCTTTCTAAAAATACATCCTTTCCATTTGAAGAAATTCCTTCCGTAACTCTTTCTGGATTAGGAGAATCTTCATCAGAATCTTTGTTATCTCGGAGTTCTACGTCAGAAGGAAATTACGTTGAGGTTACATTAGAGCTTCTCAGAGTACTGGTCTATTAGATCATCAGAACTAAGACTTGTGGATGTTTAGAGCTTTTGGTTCTTCCTTCTATCTTGCTTTGCTCAGATTCAAAACTTCTTGGACGCACTTCTTCCTCAGATGCGTCTGATCTTCTGGTACTTTGTATCTGATCAAAGTTTGTATCTGATAAAATGATCAGATTCCTTTGTTGTTGTTCAGAGTCCTACACACTTAGAGAATTTTTGTTAGGGTGCCATTTTTGGTTTCATCCTTTGTTATCATCAAAATCTTGGAATTCTATTGTAGAACTAATTTTGTTCTTACAGAAACCACCATCTTCTCCGGTGAAACAACAACCTCCGGCCCCCAGTTGCAGGAAAATGAAACTTAATAAAAATTAAAAACAAAGCCATGGAAATGAAGCTCGTGTGATGGAGATCACCATTGTATCCATGGATCTTCCTCACTCTTCCTATATTGAGAGAAATGTGAAGAAGAAGATCATGGTGTTCAAATTGAAAGTTCATGAAATGGAAAATTGAAGCATCACAAGCTTGCCTCAAGTGTGAGGACTTTAGAAAACCACACAAACACAAGAATGTTACATTGAAATGAGAGTTCTAGATCCAAAAAAGTTTGAATGTATACCTCTGAATTGAAGCACTTCTGGCCACGAATCTTACAAGTTCCTTGCTCCTCTTTGATCTATGGATGTAGTGGAAGTGAAAGGCTAAGGAATTAGGCTTTAAAGATCAGCTAATGATGCTGAATTTCAAGCTTGAAAGTGAAAACAAATTCTGGAAAATTCCTTTGGTATGGCTATGGTTTCAATGCTGCAGCAGTTCAGATCTCCAAAAGGTTTTTTGAATGAATGAGAGGGAGTGGTTATTTATAGCTAAAGGCATCAGATCACACACTTTGTTCATGTGCATGGCCATTTGAAATTTGCTTGCATGGGCCTGTGCAAGTGTGTAACAGGCCCAATGATGGATGAAACATCTTGATGAGATCAAGTGAAAAGGATTTGGACGTGCATATTGGACTGAAACAGCTTGCATACCAAGTTACATCATGAAAATACCAAAATGCACATAAATGGAAATGGATTCGAAACTCACAAATGATAAGTCCAAAAGAGTATTGTGAGTAAAGGTTGGAAATCCCTTGAAATAAGGAACAAAAGTCATGTTGGGAAAAAATTCATTTGGAATTTGGAAATTGATGAAAACTGGATGTGAAAATCCAAGTACAAAACATATTCAAAGTACATTTGAAAACTTTCACCAAAAGCAAGCCTAATCAAACCCCTTTATTTTCATGATTCAAGCTTCAAATAGAAACACCTTCAACATCAAAGTTGTAGCTATTTTCAAGATGATCAATTTAGACTCTTATTTTGCATCATTTGGATTTTCTATGACAAAGTTATGGGAATTTGAAGTTGGGTACTTTTTCAAATTCAATGAATTAGGTCCAACATAACCTATAATGTTTTGTATTATCACATGTATTTCTTTTAGGATTATGAAATTTTGTCCAACATAACATTTGAAGTAGACATCTCAAGATTTCCAATTAATTTTGTCTCACCTCAAAATCACAAAAATTAAGGAAGTTATGCCCTTGGTAAGTTGACCCAAAATTAGGGTTTCAGTCAAAATGACCTATAATGTTTTGAAATGAATGATGACCTTCCAAGTTTCAAATTTTGATGAACATGAAAGTTGTTCATATGGTTCCTAATAAAAATTTTATCTTGGGGTCATCTTCATTTGACAAACACATCAAAAGTTATATCTTAGTGATCCTCAGTTTTGTCAGATGACTTGACTGATCAACTTTTCAAGGCCAAACTTCCAATCTTGATGAATAAATGATTGAGGATTCTCAAATAGACTCATATATGCATAAAATTATTAATTAAAGAACTTCCCTTGATTAAATTTGATCATAGGTTGAGATTGCTTCATGGGCAAGGCATAGTCAAAGCATAATGAAATTAGGGTTTCCTTGGGAAACAATCCTCAAGCCCTTTGGGTTATCTTGATTAAATTGGAAAATTGAGATGCTTGGGATACATATATGATGATTATGGGCTTTGTGAACCATTGTCATGCTTTTTCTCATCTTCATCTAGCCATTTAATTGGGCTTAGGAGCCTCCTAGGAGCATTGGAGCACATGATCACTTGAGCTTCAAAACAAAAAGAGTTAGTGACATATTTTTGTGCTTTTGGTTAGTAATCAAAATAAGAAAAGCAATAATATACAACACAAGCATGCTTGGTGGTCTCAAACCACTCAAACAAATCCAAACCCAAGGGTTAAGGAGCCAAACAAGCTATGATCCTTGAGGCAATGCACTTGTGCAATAACATGATGCCATGAGGGATCTTAGGGTCAAAATTAGGGTCTTACACTTCTCTCATTACCTTCTTTTCTTTCATAGAAAGATTCCACCGATGTTCCCATTCTTGACAATTCCTTTTAACTTGCTTTAACTGGTCTTTAAGGGAAAGTAAGCAATGGCCAACTTGATTCAGGAACACTTTAACTCTCTTTATTTTATTCTCTTCATTTTCATCCTTTTATTCACTCCCCTAGAGTTGTGTCTCCTTTCACCCGAGTTCCCACTTCAAATTATTCTTTTCTTCAGCGACATGATGAAGGTTCAACCGTAGCTCTTTATTTTCTTCTTCCAAACTCTGAATGGTGTCTTTGAGCTCTTTGGCTTCCTCCATGGTAATGTGAGTATCCTCTGGAGAACCAGTATGCATGGGAGGCTCAAGATTATAGGGTAGCTTATTCTTAGAGGCTCTTGCTCAAACCCAACTTGTGTACGACTCTATGGAAATACAATTTTTCTTCCCTAATTCTTGCCTTCCCTTTCTATGAACTTTGCTCCATTCACGACTTATCTTCTTCACAAGATCAAAGTCATTAAACCTTTCGCCCAAGATAAAACCCTACAACAAGTCATCTTTGGGATTGTCCACCATAGAATACCCAAGTTGTCGCATAGGAAGCACATGATTGTTATTAATGCAACTTATGGTTCCTATGAGTGGCACACTAGGAAGGTTCCGAAGATTATCTTGACATCATAATAGTGACTAGAATATCAGAAGAGGTCATCGTTAGTGAGATACATAATCTAGCGAGGCCATTTGAGATTATCTTTGTTTTAAACGAAAGGCCCTTCTTTTGGCAGGTGAGACAAGAACCACTTGTACAACAATTGAGCACAACACTGGACCATTCCCCCCTTCTTTTCATTCCTCCAATAGATGGAGTGGTAGACATTAACAACTAAGGCGGGAACATGATTCTTGAGCATAAAGATGCGTATGGAGGTCATTTCAATGAAATCATCAATATTCGGGAAAAAGACAATCCCATAGATCAGCAAGGCCAACACATAATTGAAAGCAACCCAATTCTCCTTACTCTTAAAGGCTAAAGCTTTTTCTACCTAGAAATTTTTAGGAAAACCCAGAGTGTCCCCCTTAGGCTTTAGGTTAAATGTCACTTCTTTCGTGTCTAGATGTAGCGCAGAGACTATCAATTGGTGCTTAGGGAACTCTCCTAGGCTTGTAAAAGGAACTTCATCCTTGACACTTATATACATTATGTGTTTAAATTCTTCTAGAGTTGGTGCTAAATAGAAGTCTTGAAATGCGACGCACCTCAAGGGAGGATCATAGAATTGTGCCAAAGTGAAGATGGCCCATACATCCACATTGGTGTTCAAGATAGTCAAGATTTTTCCATATCCATTCCCAAAGTTTTTCTTCCTGATCTTAGTCAAATAGGAGACCAACCCCTTTATATGCCTTAGCTTTGGATCCCTGAATCTGAATGAATAAGTATTTTTTTAGTTAACACCCATGTCTTCTGAATACTTTCAACAACAAAGCTTTTAGATTCCCTGAAAATATTCACATGCTAAGTATGTTATGATAATGAATTGCTCATGTTATGTATGAACAGTTGGGTCTGAGATCGTTGGAACATTCTGATTAGTTGCTCACGGGGTTCCAAGAATAGGTAATCCACCCATGGGTAGGCTCTAGGGTTTAATCAGGTTCCCAGAGTCATGGACCTTATTTGGAAATATTATCGCCACAATGACTAATCGTAAGACAATAATACCCTAAAGAGGATCCACTCTAGGTGAGGTCTTTGTGTCAACCCAATAAGTCCTACGTTTCGCAGGTCAACAATACACAACCATCGAATCCAAGGTTCTAGACACGATTCCTAGAGTCACAGATTCCATTTGCCGATATTACCGCCATAACGACTTATCGTAAGATAGTAATACCTTCAAGAGGATCTATTATAAGTGAGGTATTTGCATCAACCAAATGGGTCCTAAGTATCGCAGGTCGATGCTACATAACCATCGGTCCTAAAATCCATCGGTTTAGGGTTCTACAAAAGGTCCTCAGAGTCATGGATCCAAATTGGGAATACTACCGCCACAACGACTATTCGCAAGATAGTAATACTCTCAAAAGGATATATTAGGAGTGGGGTCCTTTCATCAACCCAACGAGTCCTAACTCTCACAGGTCAACAATACACAACCGACGTCCTAACTTAGGTTTTTGTCATAGCTTGGGTATAGAGTTTTTCCTCATAATGTGCCAATAACTAGAAAGTTCCAACAACACCATATTAGATTATACAACAGTTGATTATACAATTAAAAAAACACATAAATATAAAGAGGAGAAGAAGAAAGCAAGTAAGTAAAAGCTAACATTCATCACAAATACAAATTAAACTAGGATGCTGCTTTGTTATGAATCCATCCCTAGCATAGTCGCCAACTGTCGAGGCGCAAAAAATATTCGAGCACAACACACACTCTAAATAACAACAGAGTCGCCACCGAACTTTATTTATTCCAAAAGAAAAGGGAAAATATTAATAAAATCCATGAAGAAAAAGAAATGGTCGTCGCAACCAAGAGCGGGTTCATGAGTCGATTATGCAAGGGGAAGGTATTATCACCCCTCACATTCGTTGTACTCAACGGGATCCATTTAGTTAATCATGTGAATGAGTGTTAGTGTTATGTTAGTTTGCAATCTTCTATATATTGAGCGAGAAAAAGAAAGAAAATATTTTTTAGATTTTTTATTAATGTGATTGACAAGATTTCAAAATCATGCTCCTATGTATCTCAATGGAAAATGGAGAACTCGATGCTATGTAGTTCTCTGTAGAAAACTACGTATTGGTTTAATGTTTTTTAAGAGTGTCGCTTTAGGCATTTCGAGCAGTTAAACCTTTGCTTGTTGCTCGCTCTTGGAGCCTAAAGCCTTTGTTTGTTTCGCATTGAAATGGATAAAGCATACTCATTTCTGAAAAAAGATTTTCGAAGCCGCGCAAGGGCGAAAAAAAGAAGTTTGATTGGTTGAATTGCTTTTATATGAAGATTTGATCTTTGTGGAATATGAGTAAACATTTGAGCATATGTGTGCACCAAGTCCGTGTTTACTCGAGATTCATATGAACGTGCTTCCAATTGTCCTTTAATTCCAAGTTTAAATAATATGTTTTAGATTTGAAAGACTAATAGTCCTTTTGAACCAGGTGTGCTCCGAGCGCTCAACTATTAAGGGTGTCGTGTCCCAAATTATGTCCACCCTTCATATGTTTTCTAGTGTCACTTTATTTTGAATAAATGAAATGACACAGTTTGTAGAAGACTGTATGTAAGGATTTACCAAATCAGATAAAATGAATTCAGATAAAATCATACCAAAAATAGATGAACCACAATCAATTTCAAACCTTAATTTTCATCTATAAATAATATATATTTTTTACACTTTTAAACATCCAGTGTTTACAAAAATTACCATTCCTAAAGTTGTTGCTCTTCACATCGAAGAACAACAACACTAAAACCCTAATCAAATCTTCAACCATCCCTGCAATTCAAATCCTGGTAGGCAATCCCTATAAGCAAAGAAAAACAAGAAGATGGGTCAAATCAAATCCTGCTAGACAATTCCAATAAGCAAAGAAGAATAAGAAGAGGGGTCAAAGAAGGAGGAGGAAGAACAGAGAAAGTGGAATTCTTCTCCCGATAACATTTGGGCCGATAATTTCTTGTCTTGTTATCCTTGATATTGTGTTGGGTGGTATAATGTATGTTCCTATGAATAAAAGTTCATAAATCTCCGTTTGTGCATAGTAACCTATAAACCATAAATCATCAATTTTAAAACAAATTCTTTGAGTCAAAATTCTTAATTAATATCATATAAACCAAATTCTTAATCAATATCATGTTTCTTAATCAAACCTAAACCAAATTAAAAAAAAATAAAAAATAGTCACAACTTGTTTCTAACCATAATCACGACTTGTTTCAAAATATAACCAAATCAGTTTTCAAATCTCTAAGTAATAACATGTTTTCACCTAAAAACATAACATGTTTCAATTTCACATTCAGTTTCATATCCTATAGAAAACCAATTCTAAACCAATTGAAATAAGTATTAAAAAAATCAAAACTAGACTAAGTCAAAACGGGACCGGAGCAAAACAAAACTGCATTGAGAATCACATTCACAGACAGGAGAACAGTAATCCGAAACCGACACTCAAAACTATGTTCAAACTAAAACCAGTAGAACCAAAGTTAATACTCTATTTAATACCAAATTCAAGCCATGGTCAAAACCTGAAATTAGAGCTCGATTCAAACCTAGTTTCAAATTCAAATAACACTGAATAATACACACTTAAGTCGAGACAGAGTTGAGTTGAAAAAACCAATCGAAACTCACCTTGAAACAAAACTGTGAGCTTTGTCCGTGCTCCCTCCATGGCCATCACACGTTCGCCGGAAAACGCGAACACATCCCTCCGTCGCGGCGTTTCCACCTTTGCGACCACCTTCCACGACCGTGCTCGAAGACACCCTACACCACACTACGGCCATGACCGTTCCTCTCTTTCCTCTTCTGATCACGCCACCAGAGTGTGGCCGCACTTCCGTTGTTCTCACCCGCCTTCCACCTTTTCTCCGTCGCACCATAGCCCTTCCTTCCGTGCAGCCCATTTCGTCCGCTGTGAATGACTTCCTCCTCGCCCATCAATGTTGGTCGATTTTAATTATGATAAGTTGCTTTGGTCTTAAGAAAAATGGTTAAATTTGACCCATTTGATTAAAAATCTAAATCTTAATATTTACTAGTCATCCATAAGCCAAAACAATTGAATTACCTCTTTATTATCTTTAATGGAAAATTATTATCAAAAATACAAAAAAAAACACAAAAATAAATTATTAATTTAGTGAGTTAATTAATTAATTTAGTCTTATTTAAGATATTAAATTTGGTTTAATCAAAGATATATAAAATGCTAAAAATGAGTTCTTTTATTTTCATATTTTAGACATAAAATCAAGCTACAAATAAAAAAATAAACAAAAAAATAATAAAAATAACAAGTAATAGTTATCTATGTATATATATGACTTTATTTTCTAAATCAAAGTAAGAATATATTTTTGCAAATTGATTGGATGGTGTCGCACCTTACCAATCAACAAATCAACTTAAAATCAATTCAAACTCACTCAAATATCATCTTCTCCGTCCTTATGCATTGAGACAATTTTTTCAATCAAATTTTTCTCCGCCTCCAATGCGTTGAGATCTTTTAAAAATTAAAAACAACAAACACACAATATTTTCTAGAGAACTACGATATTCTGATTCTTCAATAAACTTAAGGATACGTAGGCACAAAGTCGTAACATTCTAGCGAGTACATTAATTAAAAATCTTTTTCTTGTCCCATTATTGATTAAATATTTCTTTAAACTAATAAAATAATTCTCTTATAAATAATTTAAATAAATCATTAAGCATAAAATTAAGTAATTAAGCAAGCATTCCTTTAGATGATTATATTAACCCTAGAACTATTGGAGGATCCCATTGAGTATAATGGAGGTGAGGGGTGCTTAACACCTTCCCCTCACTTAATCGACTCCCAAAACTTAACATCTTATCCATACTTTTAGGTTTTATCATTATTTCCTTATTCCTTAGGAATGAATAAAGGATGATGGCGACTCTGTAAGTTTCCAGCCATAGCTGACGACTCTGCTTGGGACATCTTCCATAAAGAAGGGCCATCCTACCCTTTAGATCTAGGGTTTGTGTGTTTTTATTGTTTGTTTGCTTTTATCTTTTTTTTTCTTTTTTATTTATTTTCTTTTTCTTTTTATTGCTTTCTGCTTTATTTTATATATATATGCTTGCATATCATTGATTGGGATTTTCATATGTGGGAAGCTAAAACCCAAGCTTGGATAAAAACATAAGTTAAGAAGTAGAATTATAGTTCTAACTGGTGAGATGTCACATCTCTCAGGGGCATGAAAGCTACACTCATAATAAACCCCCCAAATTTGTCTTCATAGTAGGGTTATCCCATAACTACGCGGATGATTTGGACGTGTCTCATGACTCTGGGAACCATTATCTAGAACGCGTTTCACCCATGGAGACCTTATGTTGTCAACCCGCGAGGGTCATTACTAGGGTCTCGCCTAGACGAGACTTATCCCGAAGGATTACCTTAGGAATATTTTCTCCTTCTCATGGTAAAACAAGGGTATAGTTTAGGACTCTAGGACTCTTATCCCAAAGTTTTAGATCCTTCAAGTGAGGGGATTGGGTAGCATAAACTTAGAACTTTCCTACCATAAGAAGACTCCATTTAACTAGGTCATGTTTTCATATTACCTTACCTATCCTTAAACCTTAAGATAATCATATAATCATACCATTAAAATGTTTTTTTCATCCAACCATTATAGGAAATCGTAATCATTTATCGTCAAGCATTCTGAGAAACAATGGAATCTAATAGAAGGAAAACGTTTCAAACCAAAGTAAGGGAGTCCAACATAGAAAATTTGAAAGCATATACCATGGGCTTTACCAAAAATAGGAGGAACTTCATAACCAACAAGTATGGAAAAATCTTGGACCTCTTGACTGTCCTAGTACAAAAGGATGCCATAACTGCTTTTGCATAATTTTATGACCCCACATTGAGGTGCTTTCAATTCCAGGATTTTCAAATAGCTCCTACTCATGAGGAGTTCAATAAAATCATGGGAACTTCTAAGCCTGCAAAGGGCCCTTTCAAGATGATAGGGTACGATCCTTCTGTAGGAGAAATGGCTAACCACTTTGACATTTGTGTTGCTGATTTAAAAGCCAACTTACAAATACATAGGAATTTCAAAGGTTTTCCAAGGGACTATCAGAACAGAAATCTACTAACTTTACAACCTCCATCAAGTGGAATTATTTGACAACATCATGATCCTTTTCATCTTTGGGTTGATTCTCTTCCCCAATGAAGAAAGTTTTGTGGACTATGCAGACATAAATGTGTTATTAGCTATGAATATTGGGGATGAGGATCCTACGCCTGCTCTCCTCGTAGATGTATACTAAACCCTCCATCAAATACATACAAAACACGGGGGTATGATGTTGTGTTGTACTCCACTACTTTACAAATGGCTCATCTCTTACCTTGCAAAAGATATGACTGTTGTTGAGAATATGAATGGACATAAGTGGGCCCAATATTTGACCTCACTAACCGATAAGAATATCATATGGTATCAACAAATCCTTCACGATGATGACATGATGACGAGCTGTTAGAGTTTCTTCAATGTACCCTTCATAGGGTCAAGCGGTTGCATAACCTACAATCCAGTGTTGGCTATGAGATAATTGGGATAACCTACAATCCAACGTTGGCTATACTAGTTGTAGTTTCTATGGAAGAAGTGGACATCCTTAATCCTACTATCTTTCAACTTAGAAGAGAAAAGGAGGACCTTGAGGAAAATGTTCACCAAGTCACATGTGAGAGAAATCATCTGAAGAGGGATCTTGACTAAGCGATAGAACAACTCAAAACGAGTGAAGAAATGACAAGAAAGAGCAACAAGATGTTGGTGTAAGCCCTAGAGGCCAATACTTTTGGTACTTGTATCGAATTATTTATTAATAATAAGAGGTTTTTTCTTTATTATGTTTGTTTAATAAAGTCCCTAGAATAGCTAGTCCGTTTAATGTATCAAGTATGACTTAATCATGAGATCACATTAAACATAAAGACACTATTCTTAAAGTATCCGTAGTCGAGCTTTATTGTGAAGAGGGATAACATTAAAGCACTAAGACTATTATGTTTGTAGACTGATGATCACATCTCATGGATCATGGATAAAGAGTTATCAAGTCTTAAACATAGGTATGAATATTAAGAGTAATATTTATACCGGATTGACCCGCTATGAGAATACTATATAGAAAGTTATGCAAAGTGTCATAAGTTATTCTCATGGTGATAATGGTGTATACCACTCTTCGACCTGAAACCACTATGGACCCTAGATGTAGAGTCGAGTGCTTTGTTGCTGATCCAACATTGTCCGTAATTGGATAACCATAAAGACAGTTGATGGGTACTCCACGAAGCATGCTGAGGGACATGAGTGACCTAGATGGAATTTGCCTATCCTGCGTAACAGGATAAATGTCTATGGGCCCAATATTGAATTGGACAAGGATGACACGGTCTATGCCTTGTGTTCAATATAGACATAAGGGCAAAAGGGTAATTATACACATAATTATTATTACAGAAGGACTTGTCAGATCACATGACATTTTCGTGTCTTGGGTAGTAGTGATGTGTTGCTAGATACCTGTAACACCCCAAAATTTGCCCTCCTCATTCATGCATTCATTTTTAGGTCATTTAACATTTCATATTGCATTTCATCATGTTAATCAGAATCAGATCCAAGAAACTTTATTTTAAAAAAAAAAACGAAAAAAAAAAATTAAATAAATAAAAAAATAAATCAATAATAATATAAATAAATAAATAAAAGAAAAAATTTGGACTTGGGTCTCTCTCATTTGAGCCCACAAAGCCATGAAATTCAGTCTATAAATACCAAGGCTTCACTTGAGAAAAAGGAAAAGAAGCAAAATACTCTGAGGTTTCCTTGGAACAAAACCCTGGACAAAACCTGGAGAGACTACCTGACAGAGAACTCAGAGCAGCCTCCAAACCCTGAAGGGAACTCAACTGCACAGAATCACCTCTGCCTCACATAAACCCTAAAGATTGTTTTGTAAACCTCACGGGTGCAACTCAATTTCAATCAAGCTCTCCAATCAGATTTGCCCTATATCCATCATCTTTATGCCTTTAATTTGAATGCTCTAAATGTATGAGGTATTATGGGTGAATTTGATACCCTTTTGATGCATGTGTTTGACAAGAGGTTTAGGCCTCCTACCCTTGGTTGCTTTTTGTGAGCTTTTTGTGAATTGAAAGGGCATGATTCATGTGGTTACATTTTGATTTGGGGGCAACTCTTGATTACCCTATTTTGTTTCTCTAACCTGTTTGTTGAGTTTTGTTTTGTGAGGGCTCATATGACTCTTGCAGAGATGGTTTGCCTGGTGTTCCACTTTATTTGTGGGATACCGCCTGGAGGTTTCAATCCGATTACCTGTACTGACTCACTTTCTTTGATGGTGTTTAGCTTGGAAGGATCCCTGGGTTTCCCATTCCGTTAATTACTATTACTTCGGATCTTTATCCGTGTGGTACTTTTACATTTTCCCGTATTTTTACCGCTTTCTTAGCTGGAAGACCTCGATAGGAGGCAATGTTTTATGTGTTTACTTTATGCAGGTTCCTTCGTCTAGGATTTCCCTTTTTGCATGATCATCCCTAACCCTACCAATTCATTGATTTTTCTTCTCCTAAGAACACGTTAACTCCTTCTACTACAGGTGAGTAAGTCTCCAAAGGTCGAGCATCCGGTATATTGCGTAGTAACATCGTTCGTCCAAAACCCAATCCATAACCCCGTAGTTAGCTGAACTACGACTTGCTCTGATTCTCATTCCAGATGAGATACGTAGGCATAAGACGCGATGTCTTAGCGAGCACAATTACCCTTAACCCCTAGGTAGCCGAGCTACGAAGACTCTGATTCTCATATTCAGATGAGATACGTATGCAGTGGATGCGACATCCGTGCGAGTCATTTTCTTTTGACCCTTTTTTTTAGTAAATAACACATTAGATAAACCCACACCCTTTAGACAAGAACTACAAAAGTGGATTCCGTAGAGTACTACGGGTGCGTAGGGGTGCTAATACCTTCCCTTTGCATAATCGACTCCCGAACCCAAGATTTGGTTGCGAGACCCTGTCTTGTCCTTTCCTTTTTCCAGGTTTACTTCGAGCGTTTGCTTTCCCTCCTTTGGGATAAATAACGCACGGTGGCGACTCTCCTGTCTTTCTTCGCCGGTTGTTTTTTTTCGCATTCCATTTTTCAGGTTGCGACAGCTGGCGACTCTGCTGGGGACCCGGTTTCCCTAAGCGAGTCCCTCCTAGCTTTTGTAGATTGTTTGTTTATTGGGTGTTTATTCTTTTGTACAGTTATTTATCTTTCAGCATTTACCTACTTTATTGCATTGTGTACATATGAATGCCGTATCTGCTGGTTCTATTCGTGAGATGAGTTCTATACCCGAACTCGAGTGCACTTAGGATAGGAGAATGGCATAGTCTTGTTGACTTGTGTGGAGTTATTCCTTAGCAAGTTGACTTGCAAGCCCATTCACTTGGTGGAGGTCATGTTGGGATCAATAATGTCACACGAGTAAGTTGTGGTTAGACATTACTTTTTCCAATATAGACCTTAGAAGCCAAGAACCTTGGTTTACCAAACCCATCTTGGCCTATTCGTAGGACGTAGTGCGAAAGTCGTTCAAGTGTAAGATTTGATACGATTGTTACGCGATACTACACTCATAAGAATCTCTCTTGAGAATATTTTTGGAATACGAGTAGTCGTTCCTCCGATAATATCCGAAAGATGGGATTATGACTATGGGAACCTTTTGTAGAACATGTTTGGCAGGTTTAAACCTTAGTACACCCCCTTTAGGTGGTTCTTAACCTAAACACCATGCTCGTGACTTGCAACAAACCCTTGATTCATGGTTGATCTGTTCAGGTATCCTTAATATCAATGAAACTTGGGTGTTGATAAGGTGTAAACCATAATCCACCAAAAATGGATGGCTGATATTAAGGATAACATGATCCATCCCATGACCTTTGTTTGGTGTGCTTTGCTTGATCCTCTTAATTTCTCTCCAGGCAGTGCAACCTGACAGATGGTCAAGCGGATCCAACAATTCTGATTGACATGCCATTGCATTGCATAACATCATCTGCATATTTGCATCCAACATCTCATGCTTACTCATTTGTAGGGTATTCCCTTTTTAAGGGGGGGCCTTAAAATCGAATAAGCAGTGCATCGCATACCATACATATTAACCCTTGTTTGTTTTGCAGGTGTCACCGCAGTGTCTAATGTTTGTTCCCTGTTGCAGGCAGTTATTGGTCCCAAGCGAGTTCACAGGTACCCGACAAAGGAAAACCGTCCACGACTAGGAATGAACCAGATACAGAAAGAACTGGCTGATATGCGTGAAAGGATGGATCAGTTCATGACATTGATGACTGGTATGGCAGAAGGCCAGGCGAAGATGAAGGAATTGGTTGAGCAACCGAGGCCCGATCCAGAGGTGGAAATACCAAGTGCTGAGGGGAACCCTGGTAACCCTGGGAACGCTGATAACCCTGTGAACACTGGAAACGCGGGTAACGGAAATGTTGATGGAAACCCAAGTAATGTTGGCAACACGGGAAATGTTGGGAATGGTATTGGCGGAAGGTACAATGTGAATCAAGGGATTCGGATTAACGGGCGCCCCGTTACTGAAGATTGTCAGTATGATCAATTTTCTTTGCACGACGAGGCCCTCGAGACCACTCGCCGTATGGATGAGCTTGCTGAGAAGCTCAAATCTTTGGAGTCTCAAAATTCCTTAGGTTTTGATGTCACCAATCTTGGTCTGGTTCAGGGAGTAAGGATCCCTCACAAGTTCAAACCCCCTACTTTTGAGAAATACAACGGGGCTTCTTGCCCACGCACTCATCTCCAATCTTATCTGGGAAGGTTAGGAGCTCACACTGAAGATGAAAAGTTGTGGATGTACTATTTTGAAGACAGTTTAACTGGAGCTTCTCGCAAATGGTCTGCTCATTTGTCTCGTACTACCATCAAGAGCTGGAAAGACTTGGCAGAGGCTTTTGTCAAGCAATATCAATACAACTTGGACATGGCTCCAAATCGGACCTTGTTGCAAGGAATGTCTCAGACTACCAAGGAAACCTTTAGAGAATATGCTCAGCGTTGGAGACAGATTGCTGCATCCGTCCAACCCCCTATGTCTGAAAGGGAGATGGCGGACATGTTCATGAACACTCTTCAAGGCAATTATATCGAGAGATTGACTTCTTGCCCATCAATCAGCTTTGCAGAGATAGTGATTGCTGGAGAAAGGATCGAGAGTCTGTTGAAGATGGGCCGAATTCAAGACAACAGTGCTTCCAACTCATCAGTTCCCAAGAAATCGTTTGCTGGTAACGATCAGCGAAGAAGAGAAGGTGAGATGAGCGTTGTATATGCCGGTAGAGGCAGGGGCAGAGGACGCCCTAATTATTATCAAGATTAAGTGGCCGCAGTCACTATTCCAACACCTGTTCCTCAACCGCAGTATCATCCGCAACAGTAACCCAGGTACAACAATCAACAACAAGGAGGTAATCCGGGTCAGCAGAGACCCTATCAACAACGTCCAAGGCAGGCAGATCGGGTCATTGAGCCAATCCCAATGCCTTATTCTGTATTACTTCCCAAGCTGATTGACATGAATCTGGTTACGTTGAGAACTCTGGCCCCACCGGTCGATCCCAACAATCTGCCTAGAGGTTATGATGTTAATGCCAGATGTGCTTTTCACTCCAACGCACCTGGGCATACTACAGATAATTGCAAGGCTCTCCAGCTAAAGGTACAAGATTTGAGAGATGCACAGGCCATCAATTTTTCTCCGGTGCCTAATGTTATCCAAAACCCGATGCCAGCTCACGGCGGGCAGAGGATTAATGTTGTTGATAGTGGGGAAACTTTGAATTTGGTTTCTGATGTGACTAAAGTGAAGACTTCGTTATCGATGGTCAAAGACCGACTCTTGAAAGGACGGATTTTCCCGGGCTGTGGGGAAGAGTGCAGAAATTGTCAAGACGTCGAGAACGGATGTGATAGTTTGAGAAGGGGTATTCAGCAACTGATAGATGAAGGTTGTCTTCAGTTCGATCAGACTCGTCCAGTGAAGAATGATGTGTCGACAGTAACGTTTTATTTCACTCTTGAAGAAATATATGTTCCCGAGAGACCCGCTCCGACAACAATATATTTCCCAGAAAGTCCAGCACCAATTTACTCTGACAACCCTCAACTGACTTTGATTGGTCCGTCACCATCACGGTACCAGGACCTGTTCCGTATGAGAAAGACAATGCTATCCCGTGGCACTATGGGGCTGATATCTACTGCCAGGGGCAGAAAGTTAACGAAGAAGACATTGACATTGGTAGCTCTGTTGTAGACAATGTTGGAGGAATTGGTGGCTTCACTCGCAGTGGACGCCTATTTGCACCATCAACATTGCGCACGAATGCTGAAGCTGAGGCAGCTGCCAAGGCTAAAGGAAAACAGGTATCCACCGAAGAGGTTACTACCGAGAAAGCTCCTCCTAAGACCGCATTCGAGAAGGAAGTGGATGAGTTTATGAGGATTATCAAGAAAAGTGACTACAAGGTAGTCGACCAGCTAAATCAGACACCCTCAAAGATCTCCATTCTCTCACTATTGATGTGCTCTGAGGCACACAAAGCAGCCTTATTGAAAGTAATGAATATGACTTATGTTCCCCCAGAGATAACTGTTGACCAGCTGGAGTCGGTAGTTTCGAATGTACACACTAGCCATGCGCTAGGTTTCACCGATTATGACCTAACATCTGAGGGCAGGAATCACAACAAAGCCTTGCATATCACAATGGAATGCAAAGGGACGGTGCTTTCCCATGTTTTGGTTGATACAGGTTCTTCTCTGAATGTTCTCCCAAAGAAAGCCTTAACGAAGTTGGATTGCGATGACGCCACCCTAAGGCCGAGTAATTTAGTTGTAAGGGCTTTTGATGGCTCTAAGCGAGCTGTTTGTGGCGAAGTTGAGTTTCCAGTTAAGATTGGACCGCAGGTATTCAAGAGTACCTTTTATGTGATGGATATCCAGCCTGCCTATAGTTGTCTGCTAGGTCGACCCTGGATTCATGATGCCGGTGTTGTTACTTCTACTCTCCACCAGAAGCTCAAATATGGACTAGAAGGTCAGATCGTCACCGTCTGTGGTGAAGAGGATATTTTTGTTAGCCACCTGTCTACATTTAAGTATGTGGAGATGGATGGCGAGATGCATGAGATGTTGTGTCAGGGCTTCGAAGCCATAAACATCATTGAGGTCGCGCCCGAAACTATCTTTTCACCTGAGTCTGAGAAGGTCGGGACTTTTATCTTTTCATACAAGCAAGCTGTTGAAGTGGTTAAGGCTGGTAATGCCCAAGTCTGGGGCAAATTTGTGGAGCCGATCATAAAAGAAGACAAGTTTGGATTGGGGTATACTCCGGGATCTCAGAAGAATGAAGCCGGTACTTTCTCCAGCGGGGGTTTGGTTTCTCCCCACACCGTCAATGCTACAGATGAAGACAAGGCTGACAACGACTGTGACTTAGATAGCTGGATTCGCCCGTGTGTCCCGGGAGAAAAGCTCAACAATTGGTCGTCTGAAAAAGTCGTCCGGGTTACTCTACTGAAAGAGTAATTTTTATTGTTTTCCTTTTATTACATGCATAACAAAGTCTTACACTTTGACCAAGGTGTAATGACTCATCTGTAGGGCCATCCATTTAGTTACATTTCGCAATTATTTTCATCATCAATAAAGGACAGCTTTTGCAAACAATTTTGTGTTCTCTTTCTTTCAATTATTTTTACTTTTAAAAAAACGGCAATGTTTCTTTTTCGTTTTTCTTTCCAAAAAACACCTCGTAAAACTGATCACCCGGATCTCACTACTAACGACACTGTTATGGCCAAGTATGACTTCGACAATCCTATCTATCAAGCCAAAGAAGGGGTTGAGGAAGATTGTGAATAGCCTGAGGAGTTAGCCAGGTTGTTGAAACAGGAGGACCGAGCTATCACACCTTATCAGGAGGTGGTTGAGACCATCAACATTGGTACCGAAGACGAAAAGAAAGAGATCAAGATCGGGGCCAGTCTACAGGCCGAGAGGAAAAGACCGTTGATCATGTACTTGACTGTGTTAGAAAGGTCAATGGGTTGTGTGCTCGGTCAGCATGACGAGTCAGGTCGAAAAGAGCATGCAATATACTAACTTAGCAAAAAGTTTACCGACTGTGAGCAAAGATACTCACTGCTCGAGAAAACTTGCCGCGCTTTGGCATGGGCTGCTCGCCAACTAAGACAGTATATGTTGACTCAAACGACTCTATTGATATCAAAGATGGATCAAGTCAAGTATATTTTTGAAAAGCCAGCAGGGTTGCTAGGTGGCAAATGATGCTGACAGAGTATGACATCCAATACACTTCATAAAAAGCCATCAAAGGAAGTATCTTGTCAGACTATCTTGCCGCGCAACCGATTGATGATTACCAACCTATGAGGTTCGACTTTCCTGATGAGGACATCATATTTCTCAAATCGAAAGATTGCGAGGAACCACTCCCGGAGGAGGGGCCTGACCCTGAATCCAAATGGATTATGATGTTTGATGGGGCGGTCAACGTCAATGGTCGCGGAGTTGGTGCAGTGTTGATCACACCGGAGGGGGTTCATATGCCATTTTGTGCCAGAATAACTTTTCCCTGCACCAACAATGAAGCCGGACGAAGCAGAATGAGTCCGTTCTCGATACAATCAGCTAAGCCTAGTTGAGGAAAAGAGACTAGCAGCTATATGCCATGGCCAGCTATATCAGAGACGGACGAAGAGAGCGTTTGATCAGAAAGTGCGCCCTCGGGAGTATCGAGTCGGTGAATTGGTACTCAAAAGAATTCTTCCTCCCAACACAGATCACATGGGCAAATGGACACCGAACAACGAGGGTCCATACGTGGTTAAAAGAGTTTTCTCTGGCGGAGCTCTGATGCTAACAACCATGGAGGGAGAAGACTTCCCATCCCCTGTCAACTCAGACGCAGTTAAAAAAAATACTTCGCATAAAATAGACCCGCTGGATAGTAAAAAGAATAGTCCAGGCAAAAAAGGGGCATCCCGACGAACCAAAAAAAGAATGAAGAGGTTCGGGCAAAAATTAGGGATATAAAAAAAAAATGTACACCCGGTGAGTCGAAAACCCGAAAGGGCGGCTCAGGCAAAAAAGGGTATCCCGGTGGATTGAAAACCCAAAAGGGCGGTCCACGCAAAAGTTAGGGAATAAGCGAATAACTGCGATCTGAGTTCATCCGTGCTATATCACCGTTTCATTCAATCCGGCAATCTTCGAAGGTAAAAGATCGACTAATCATCCACTTCAGAAAGCAAGATGAGAAGAGCGTCTTGAGGACATACGAGCCATAGCAGAGTCGAAACTCAGTGGGACCCCGTTTCCACATTGCCATTAGGATAGTTTCTCTTGTTCAATTTATAGCGATCGCCTCTTTCTAGGGATCAGCTTCCTGATGTACTCGCCTATTCCTGGCACAAATTTTTCAACCAACAAAAGTCGAATAATTCAGTTAAAAAGCCTCTTCATTTTACATTGATCACTTTGTTTGCAAAAGATGTCTGAATTCTTGAGGAAACATATTGCATCTGAATATAATGGTGGCTTTTGCAGATGATTTGCACAGGAAAACAGTCAAAATTGCTTTGAATGTGCTTAATCCCGTACGGTGAATTCAAACCGAGTAATTCCCCGGGGCATACGTGTATTTTTTGGTTACAGGTCACAGGAACCGGATGCCAAGTCATGAATCCTCACCCCCAAGCAGTTGACAAAGCCTCTCCTCTACAGAGCAGGTTCCCCAGTAGAGTTGACAGTATCCAGACTATATATCCCCGGTGAGTTGACAGTATCCAGACTGTATATCCCCAACGGAGTCGAAAGTGCCAGACTGTATCTTCCCAGCAACAGCGGAGTAGTCGCATACCCAACAAACAAGAGGGTGGTGTTCCCAGTGTTCATCTCGTCCCCAACAGATTATCTTTTTTAAGAGATTTGTTCTAATCCCCAGCTTGAGGACGATTAGCAAGTTCATATCCCCAGCAAAGGTCGATTCCTATGACATTTCCCCAGGAAGTGCTTTCCTCACATACTCTCCTCGCAGAGCCTCGCCAAGAAAAGTTTCCATAGTTGATACTTCCTCAGCAAGGTCAACTTTTCAAAAAAGGCCGATTTATTTTCGGTGGCTCCCAGGTCCCGGCAGACGGATCGTTCCCCACAGAGCATTCAAGGAATGATACAGCGATCCGCTCCCTGCCAGAGTTGCTTCCCCAAGCAGATTTCTTTTTTATTTTGCACCATGTATAACATTTGCATTTGCATTTGCATGCATATCAAACATACACATAAGCTGATAAACAGGTTCTTCAAAGCAGAATGAAAAATTACTTTACAACCAAAGTCATGAGATTCGGCTAGAGGATCAAGTGTGTGTGTGTGACCCAGCATGAGGGTCATTTCGAAGATTCAGCCTGAGAATCGTTTTCCAGTGATCCAGCCTGTGGGTCATTTCGAAGATTCATCCTGAGAATCATTTTCCAGAGATCCAGCCTGAGGGTCATTTCGAAGATTTAGCCAGAGAGTCGACTACAAGCGTTATTTCCCCAGCAAGGCAGCTAGAGGAATAGATTGACAGCTCAACAGAAAATCAACCTACAAGAGGATCCAGCCCGCGGATCGCATTAAAAAAACAAAGTCTAATCGAAGAGTCGTTATAACATGTTCTAGCCTGAAGAATATGTACGAAGCCCAAAAGTGGGATATTCTCGAAGCTGCATATCTAACATGAAGACTGTAGATTTCGAAAGAGGGTCAACCAGCGCATGCCCCAGGTGCAAGATCCTGATGATGGGAATTTATCATAAAAACAATCCAGATCTAGCCAGAAGATCAAAGTCAGGTCTAGCCCGAAGACCGAAAAATAGATAGATTCAGCTAGAGAATCAAAGGAAATAGATTCAGCCAGAGAATCGAAACAAAGGAGATCTAGCCAGAAGATCGAAGAAGATCTAGCCAGAAGATCGAAAAATCTAGCCAAAAGATCGAAGAAGATCTAGCCAGAAGATTGAAACCGTATCCAGCCCGAGGATCAAAATTAACATCCAATCAGAGGACTAAATTGAGTATAGATTAAGCCAGAGAATCGAAACTCCAGATTAAGTAAGAAGACTGATTCAGATTCAGCCAGAGGATCGGAAGAGAAATAAACAGCGCGGTGTATTTCAGCATTTTTGTGGTGTTCTCGGAGCGTAAATTTTCGGTCTGTCTTCGGTATTGAATCACAACTCACCCTGTTTGTCTGATGATTGAATTTCATCATGTCAATCAGAATCAGATCCAAGAAACTTTATTTTAAAAAAAAAAACGAAGAAAAAAAAATGAAGAAAAAAAAACGAAAAAAAAAACGAAAAAAAAAAATCCTTCACGATATGAATATCATATGGTATCAACAAATCCTTCACGATGATGACATGATGACGAGCTGTGAGAGTTTCTTCAATGTACCCTTCATAGGGTCAAGCGGTTGCATAACCTACAATCCAGCGTTGGCTATGAGATAATTGGGATAACCTACAATCCAACGTTGGCTATACTAGTTGTAGTTTCTATGGAAGAAGTGGACATCCTTAATCCTACTATCTTTCAACTTAGAAGAGAAAAGGAGGACCTTGAGGAAAATGTTCACCAAGTCACATGTGAGAGAAATTATCTGAAGAGGGATCTTGACTAAGCGATAGAACAACTCAAAACGAGTAAAGAAATGACAAGAAAGAGCAACAAGATGTTGGTGTAAGCCCTAGAGGCCAATACTTTTGGTACTTGTATCGAATTATTTATTAATAATAAGAGGCTTTTTCTTTATTATGTTTGTTTAATAAAGTCCCTAGAATAGCTAGTCCGTTTAATGTATCAAGTATGACTTAATCATGAGATCACATTAAACATAAGGACACTATTCTTAAAGTATCCGTAGTCGAGCTTTATTGTGAAGAGGGATAACATTAAAGCACTAAGACTATTATGTTTGTAGACTGATGATCACATCTCATGGATCATGGATAAAGAGTTATCAAGTCTTAAACATATGTATGAATATTAAGAGTAATATTTATACTGGATTGACCCGCTATGAGAGTACTATATAGAATTTTATGCAAAGTGTCATAAGTTATTCTCATGGTGATAATGGTGTATACAACCCTTCGACCTAAAACCACTATGGACCCTAGATGTAGAGTCGAGTACCTTATTGTAGCGGTGTATTCGTCGCTATATGATCTATCGATTAAATCATAAGCTATGAGATACATTGAAATTTCGAGTCGCCACCGCACTTTTATTTATCCAAAGGACTGGCTAAAAAGCGAACAAAAGCCTAAGAAGTTTTACACGTAGAAAACTAATAAAAAGATCAGAGAGTCTGGGTAAGGGGTAAATTACGCAATGGGAAGGTGTTAGGCACCCACTACGTCCTAGGTACTCCTAGGGAGCCCTTTTCACACTTGTTATGCTAAATTATTATTTGTTATGACAAAAATGTTGTGCAAACATGATTGGGATGGTGAGAAAAGAATATACAAGTTTTATTATTATTGGGTATTGGGTTCGAACGGATGAACCCGTTGCCTACGCACCTTCCATCAAAGGTAAGGATCAGAACGCCGTAGTTCGGCTAAAAGATTTCCAAAAGTGGGTGGATTCAGTTTTAAACACAAGCACTGAGGCTTTTCATTATCAATGGGAGAACACTCGACCAAAAACAACATCCACCACGCGAGGATAGCTTCGACGTACTAGAGGGGTTAGCCCTGTTTGAAGTACGGAAGTCTTACTGTCGACTCACTAAGGATAGGCAAGATTTACATCAACCACAAAGATAATTGAAACCTATGGCTAATGCATGAAAAGATTAATGGACAAAGCCAAAACAAGTGAATGAGTGAAGTTACTGATTATGATTATGAAAGTAGAGTCAAAGTATGATTAGGATTGATTCAGAGAAGTATTATGAAATGGAGTTTGAAAAAAGTCAAGGACTTGAGTCCAGGTTTTTAGTTAGAAAACAATGAGAATGTTTGCACAACACTTATGTCAAGTTTTGGAAATTAAGAGTGTGAAAAGTCTAGGACATAATGAATGATGAATGGATGAGGATGGATAGTAAAACTTCTTAGAAGGTTCACTTCTTGAGATCATATGGGAGATGATTCAAGTGTGTCCTTTGGAAAAGCAATTAATAACAAACAAGCAAAGCAAACAAAAGCGGATATCGGAGGCCAATCACTGGGCTTATACCAATCTCCTAAAACAAAACGGGATGTCAGATGCCACTCAATGGACTTACACTAATCTCCACAGGCAAAGAAATAAAAGCGGATACCGGATACCAATAGATGGATTTACACCAGTCTCCTAAAACAGAACAGGATATCAGAAGCCACTCAATGGACTTACACTAATCTCCTCAAAAGAAAAACAAAGATGAAAGGTGGAAGTCAACTGCCAATCTATCTGGACTTAGGTTAACCCCACAGTATGCTCACGGGAAATCCAATGCCACATCACAGGGACTTACAATGGATCCTCATATACAAGAACAAAAGCAACAATATGATCACAGGTATGCAAATGCCAACTTACAGGGACTTATAATTGCAACCTCTCACACAAACAGATGAACAAACTATGATCACAGGAAAGCAGATGCCAACTTACAGGGACTTATAACTGCAACCTCACATACACATAAAACAGATCAAATTATGATCACAGGATAACAGATGCCAACTTACAGGGACTTATAACTGCAACCTCACATACAAATCAAACAGATCAAATTATGATCACAGGATAACAGATGCCAACTTACAGGGACTTATAACTGTATCCTCACATACAAAACCAAACAGATCAAATTATGATCACAGGATAACAGATGCCAACTTACAGGGACTTATAACTGTATCCTCACATACACACAGACAAACAGAAGATATGAGTGACCAACGAGGTCTTACACTCTATCCTTCCATATCACAGGAGCAAATGCCAAAGCAATGGACTTACAATTGTCCTCAATGAGCAAACAACAATGATAGCATCACAAAACAAATGAGATGATCATGCATTAATGACAATTGATGATGATGATAAATGCATAGCATATAGGCAAACAAGTGCATATGAAGCAAACAGTCAATCAATGAATAGCAAACAACACACTCTATAGCCAAACAATGGGGGCTCACACAAGAGGGTTTGACTTTAAAAGTCCACTGTAATGGGTGAAGGTTGCTCTTAACCTGGCCATTGAGGGGCTCAGGTGAAGCAGATGAAAATGAGATGAGGGGTGTGCCTCATTGCTTCTATCTCATACAAGAGAGAGCATAAAAGAAAGTGTGGGAGTTCAGAAAGTAGGAACTCTCTCCACATTATTGACTCGATTAGATCTTGGGTATTTATCTCATTTGCTTCAACCAGGTACTGGGAGCAAAGAGAGGACACACTGAATAGTGGGGGATAGATTGCTGATCCCTACCTTCCACCAATTGCCTTACTTGAAGGACTTTTCCTGCTTGGGACAAATATAAACAAACACAGGCATTGCCTCTTAAGGAGGACTTCAGACAGTTTGCCCGGTCAAATAACAGACCGGGTCTCCAGACTACATGAAGAAGAAGTATTTATACCTCAAAGCAAATGCTAAAAAGCAAAGCAAGCAATCAAGTTCAAAGAACTTAGGCAACTAAAGTACTTGTTTTTGAAGCAAGTTGATAGAACAGTGGTTATTTGATGGTAATTGCCCAAACAGTTGAAGATTCCAGCTCTAAATGATGGATGATGAAGTTGTTTCAGCTCAAGCTTGCTTGGAATTCTTCAAAACTCTATCTGCCATGGCTGGTTCTTTGAAGAAAGCAGAACAAAAGAAATGGTTCCAGCTAGGATTTACTGCTTGAATATGCCTACCAATATTGTCTAGATGATGGAAACATGAAGAAAGCTCGAGGGTTTTGAGAGTCTTGGCAGAAAATCCAAAATCGAGCAAGATGCCAAATGAGAGGAAAAAGTATTTTCTGTTATGTGGCTGCTGCAAAACTTGGTCTCTAGGGTTTATTCTGTCAGCAAAAAATGCTTTTATATGCCTGTTTTGAGCTGGTTTAAGGGATGCTTAATCCTACTTATGTTAAAACAACCAAAAGCACATTTTGCTAATTGTGGAACAAGTGAATGAGGAGGTGTATTTGTCTGCTCAGATGGGCTCTAAACAGGCTGTCATGGACCACCCAAATGCTGTTTTTGGTTGTACAGAAAATGCTGTACTGGTTTTACTTATGTGAAGCTTCTTGCCAATTTTGTCAATTTTGCATTTTGTCCAAAAATGATGGCATAAGGGTGAAATGATGGTGGTTTAAGACTTTGAGCAAGTTTCAAATAGGATGTGAAACATTTCCCAATTGGCAAAATGATGAAAAAGTCCATAAATCAAAAAGTCAAAGTTTGGTCAAACTTTGATTTTAAATGCAAAAGGTCCAAAAATGCCATTTTGATTGGTAAGGTTTTAGGTCATGAAATTTATATTTTTGGAAAGAGGATGAAAAATGTGGTGTGTAGGAAAAAACCCCACCAAATTTGGCCTTATGGTTTGAGAGATATGGCTTGTTGAAGTTCAAAATTTGGTGAAAATGATTTGATCATATCTTGACAACCACACATGGGATTTTGATGTTCTTGGACTTTTTGAAAATGGGAAGACAAGATCTTCAACTTTCATGTTGGGCAAAAATTCATTTGGAGCTTGTATCATGGTGTAAGTTTAAGATCAAGAAGTTTCCATTTTTGGCAGTTGAAATTACAGGTCCACTTTCTATTTCTGGAAAATTTCTGATTTGACTTGATTTTCTTCCATGATGAGGTTTGACATGATAGATGAGGCTTATACAAGCATGAATGAACTTCTTCAAATCAATTCTATCCATCAAATCTCTGATTAAATCAACAGTTGACCAAGTTTGATTGTCTGTTGACTTTTCTAGGGTTTTGGACTGATTGGACCACTTCTGATGAATTTCAAACCCTAATTCTTTGAGAACTTGACTTCAAATGATGTCTCAAGTTGTATGAACCTTTGATTAATAATCATGATGCCCAAATTCTGCAAGAATGGCCACCAACCATTGCTTTGACTGATCAATGACTGACTTTGACCTAATTGCTGATGATTGCTTCCACTGCAAGCAACAAGGTTAGACTGACAATATTTTTGTACTTTTTTGGATAATAAACATGTGAAAGGCAAAGATATACAAATGCAAAGTATGCTTGGTGATCAAGAAACAAACCCACAAGGCAATCTATCCACTAAGAGGGAAGCAAGGGCATGCAATGATCCTTGAGGTTATGAAATGAATGATATGGGCCATGAGGGATCTTAGGGCCCAAAATTGGGGTCTTACAGATGCCCCTATTTAAGGTCATTCTAGCCGGAGAAGTGAAGTTTAGAAATCTTCATATCGACGCGGTAGAATGGACTTAAATAACAGTAATGAGACAAATTTTGGTCCCTAAGAGACCTCATGATGCAGATGTATGCGTGCAAAAGACACAAATTCTGTGGGGAATATGATTCACACAGAAGAAAAGACGATCCATCGGAGTAGTACACTCACCAGGAACAGAGACTCTAACAAGACTCTATGGGGATAATAAAAGAAATGAGATGTGTGAACAAGACACGACTCCAAACTGGGGAAAATAAGACTGACATAACGTGATCAAAACACGACTCTGATTAGGGAAAACAGAAAAACAGATTGGAGAACTCACTGGGGAGTGAAGAACTCACACTGGGGAAGAATTCCAAAGGAAAATAAATCCATTGGAGAGACGCAAGCTGACTCCTGGGGAGAAGCAACAAAAAGTTCCACTGGGGAAGTAACAAAGAAATGAGATGTTACCAGGCATACGGGTAACAAATTCAGGAAAATCTGACTCCACAGGGGGACCGAGGTCATAATAGGGAGCAGAAAGGAAAGAACACCAAGGATACCGGTTACTGGGTATATAATAGGTGACCGACCAAAGCGTGAATTGGATTTCACTTCCAAAACACTCATCATCCTGAAGAGAGCTAGAAAAGCAAACTTGTTTATAGGATGGATATTCAATTCCACAAGGAAAATGAATCTTACTCTGAGGGGAAAATAATCAAAAGATCGACTCAAGAGTGAACGAGATATAATATCCATTACCGTCAGAACGTGGATAGAATACTCAGATGAGACATATTATTCATTACCGGCAGACCGTGAATAATATACTCGAAAGGAAAATTATCCTGAACCTGTTACTGGGTTGTTTATAGGATAAAATCCGAAGACGTGAATTGGTTTCCACTTCCAAAACACTCATCATCCGAAAGGAGGGCTTGAAAAAAGCAAAACAACTTACAGGATGGACATTCGAATCCACAACGGGAAAACGGATCTTACTCAAATGGGGACACAAACCCAAAGAGTGCATGAGATACAATATCCATTACCGGCAGACCGTGGATAAGATACTCGCATGAGATATATTATCTATTACCGTCAGAACGTAGATAATAAACTCGCATGGTAAGAAACACCAGAGATACCGGTTACTGGGTATATAATAGGTGATCTACCGAAAACGTGAATTGGTTTTCACTTCCAAAACACTCATCAACACAAACTGGTTAAAGGATGGCTATTCGATTCTACAAAGAATACGAATCTTGCTCAGTTGGGGAAAATCAACAAAGGATTCCAACTAAAGAGCGCATGAGATATATTATTCATTACCGGCAGACCGTGAATAATACACTCGAAAGGAAAAGACACCAGAGATACCGGTTACTGGGTATATAATAGGTGACTAACCAAAACAGAGAGACAATCGATACCAAGCATACGGGTAAACGAAAAACAACTCAAAGGATAAATTGCAAGCATCCGGCAATTATCCAACAACAAGAAATATTCGACCCCACAAAGGGAAATAACGAATCTTACTCGACCGGGGAAACGCAAAAGGCTTCGACTGAAGAGTGCATGAGATATATTATTCATTACCGTCAGAACGTGAATAATATACTCGCATGGAAGATTATCCACAACCGGTTACTGGGTTAAAAAAGGATAAATCAACCGAACAGAAAGGCATCGGGATACCAAATTAGGTATATAATGATGACCAATCAAAAAGAGCAACAGACATTACCGACAAAAGGGTAAATGAAAGGCGAACTGCTGAGGATAAATTGCAAGCATCCGGCAATTATCGACAGAAGACTAGCTGGGGATGCACTGGTAAACAACCAATGATCCGGGGAACAAATCACTAGCATACGGTGAAAAGACCCAATGGGGATAAAATTGCTAGCATACGGCAATTATCCACAAAAGACTTGCTGAGGATATAAGTGTTGATCTGAGCAACTTATCCAAGCAAAGGAAAATCAACATCAAAGACTAGATGAAGATAACCACAAAATTTAGGGTTTACATCTACCGAATACGGGGTAGAAGACCAACAACTCCGCGTGGGGATAGAACAAATCACAAATCCGCACGGGAAACCAAAATAGGGTTTATAACAAACCACCAACTGCTGAAGAGCAGGAAAATAGGATTTACGACTACCGGGGTACGGGTAGAAAACCAAACTCTGGCTGGAGAATAAAAGGTGTATAACCACAAATTCTGTCAAGAAAGCCAGGGAAGATAGGACTTATAACTGCTGGTTTGTAGGCAGAGGCCCAAAAACATTCCGCTGGGGAACAACCCACTGGGAAGCACAAGATATTTGACAAATAGCCAATTCGGGAATAATCCGAAAAGACGGACTGAATAAAGATACGTCCTAATGAGGATGTAACTCAAATAGGAAAATCCATCCCAATGTATATGTTGGGAGGAAACGGAAGAAACCGTCATCCACGAGGATATATCTCAGTGGGGAACTGCAGAAGAAAGGACAATATATTTTCTGCTTATGGGGTTGACTCTATATGGAGAGATTTATAACACCCGACATCTGCTTGGGGAGATCTGTAAAGAGATCTATATCACCATAGCAGGAGACACGACAAACAAAAGATATATGGCAAGAAATGCAACATGAATATCTGAATGTTTATGAATATGCATGAATATGCGTGATTTATGTTTGATGAATGCTGACAAAACAGACAATTCTAACACAAACAGGTTCAGGAACAAACGTCCGGTATTATACTTCCAGGGGAAAAACCAGCTGGAGAGTCAATCTGCGGAGATCTATATGCTGTAAAGCAAAGATCTGCAGGTACTGCTGAAGAAGCAGAGAATCATAAATATCAGGAAACAACCCAATCAGGGTACAGAAAGTCACAACGGGCAAAACAGCCACCAAGACGAATCTGTAGGGGAACAAGAGAAGTCCCAAAGCATATCTGCAGGGGATCCCAGTGTTAACTGAGAAACAAAAGTGCGTGAATAAGCACGAACTGCTGTAGAAGCAAAATTCACATAACTCCGCTGGGAGAGAATCCACTGAGGGAGAATGATATCATCCAAGTAGAATCTGACTGCATAAGCAACTCTACTGGGGAAAACTGTCGGCTACTCTCTTGGGAACGAACCACTGAGGGAGGACAGATCAAACAAGCAGATTCTGCAACGAACCACTCCACTTGGGGAGAATATACAGCAAACTGATCACAACAAGTAGATTCTGCAATATAAGCCACTCTACTGGGGATCACAAACAGTCAGGAAATCAATCCGTTCACTGGAGGCAAGAGCCATCATCCGACCATATCGGGATTGAAGGAGTATTCAACAGGCGAAACTGCCACAACAAACAATCTGCAGACTAAGCTGAGGAAAAGATGGTTGCAATACGGGGATATCAACCCGAATCAACCCCTGCTCAGGAAAAATAAATCCTGCTCTGCCGGGGAGAAAGCACTCTGATGGAGAGATAGCAACAAATCCGCAGACGACTTCGCCGGGGAAAGGGTAAAGTACCGGGTATCAAACCACTGACTTACCGAATCTTCAAAAGGAAAGCGATTGTGCTGAGGAAACAGACAGCTCCGCTGGCACACTGCATGGGGAAAAGCGGTAACAACTCCACTTGCAAACCTGGTGGGGGTATTAACAACAGCTCTACTCGCGACTCCGAGGGGAGTATCAGTCAATCAGCTATACTCATGACTGTGCTGAGGAGACAAATAAAGTCTGGGGTATACAACCCACTGGAGAAAGTGACGGGGCATCAGGATGACAAACCATCAACCACCGAAACTTCACAAGAAAACACCCATGCTAGGGGAAAACTGCTGCTGGAGAAACGAAGTCTTCAACAACAAATCACTTGCGACTGTACTGGGGAACAACCCCAAAGCAAATCTGTCTGAGGAACAACCTCAACAAAGATCTGAAGAAAGAAGATACCACCAAACCAGGAATATGAACCAATGTCTTTCCTGTTGGGAATCATGCCACCCTCGGGAGAGCACTGAGATATTCTTGAGTATCCTTTCAATCTTGTGAATGTTCACTTTGTATAAAACAACAAATTTTGAAAAATTTGATTTGTTTAAAACAATGACATTTTATCAATTTAAAACATGCAAAACATTTGTTGAATTGAAACAAATAAGAGTGCAAATAAATTGGATAAAAGCTCAAATTGATTTGATAGAATGGTAGCCGGCAAATGGCAAGACTCCATAGATCTGTACAAATTTGAAATCAGTGATGTATATTGGAAGAGGGCTACATTGAACATAATGATCCTTTCTCTACCAATTTGAATCTCGATGTATCCGAAGCTTCAGTTGACGACGAATCGAGAATCTTCTGACGAAATGACGACTGATGAACCAGAAAGTCTTGTCAGGATGCAGTTACTTGCCAAAATCCCTAATTTTTGCCTAGATTGCCCCAGAGTGAGGTACTCAATCTAGCGGGATGCAAATATTCTTTTTTTTCAAGTCTCTAATTTTTGCCTGGATTACCCTTGCGGGTTCTCCACCGAGACGATCATTTTTGCCTAAGCCGCCCTTTCGGGTTTTCAACTTAGCGAGCTATTCTGTTTTTTTTTCATTTGCATATACCTTTTTTCTTTCTTTTCTTTTTTTTTTAGGCAAAGTATCTCTTAACTGCATCTGAATTCACAGGACGAGTGAAATCCTCCCCATCCATCGTTGTAAGCATCAAAGCACCGCCTGAAAAGGCTCTCTTAACAACATATGGACCCTCGTAGTTTGGAGTCCACTTGCCCCTGGAATCGGGCGCGAAAGACAAAACTTTCTTGAGCACAAGATCACCTTCTCGGAACACACGAGGCTTGACCTTCTTGTCGAATGCTTTCTTCATTCTCTGCTGATACAACTGACCATGGCACATGGCAGTTAAACGCTTCTCTTCAATTAAATTCAATTGGTCATAACGACTCTGAATCCATTCAGCATCAGTCAACTTGGCCTCCATCAAGACTCGCATTGATGGGATCTCCACCTCTACTGGGAGAACGGCTTCCATGCCATAAACAAGAGAGAAAGGGGTTGCCCCTGTTGAAGTGCGCACAGACGTACGATATCCATGCAAAGCAAATGGCAGCATCTCATGCCAATCTTTGTAGGTGACAGTCATCTTCTGGATAATTCTCTTGATATTCTTGTTAGCAGCTTCAACAGCCCCATTCATCTTGGGTCTGTAAGGAGAGGAATTATGGTGTGCAATCTTGAATTCAGCGCACAACTCATCCATCATCTTATTATTCAGATTGGATCCATTATCAGTAATGATCCTCTCTGGCACACCATAACGGCAAATCAACTGGTTCTTGATAAACTTCACAACCACCTGTCTGGTTACATTCGCGTACGAAGCGGCTTCAACCCATTTGGTGAAGTAATCAATTGCTACGAGAATAAATCGATGTCCATTGGACGCTTTCGGCTCAATCATACCGATCATGTCAATTCCCCACATAGAGAAAGGCCATGGTGATGAAATCACATTCAGGAGTGTCGGAGGAATATGAATCTTATCCGCATAAATTTGACACTTGTGACATTTCTTCACATACTTGCAACAGTCAGACTCCATTGTCAGCCAATAGTAGCCTGCTCTCAACATTTTCTTAGCCATGGCATGTCCATTGGAATGAGTACCAAATGAACCTTCATGGACCTCAGTCATCAACAGGTTTGCTTCGTGTCTATCCACGCATCTGAGCAAAACCATATCAAAATTTCTCTTGTACAGCACTTCTCCACTGAGGTAGAAACTGCCTGACAACCTTCTCAAAGTTTTCCTATCTTTCACAGATGCCCCAGGCGGGTAGACCTGGTTCTGGAGGAAATTCTTGATATCAAAATACCAAGGCTTGTCATCTTTCACTTCTTCAATTGCAAATATGTGAGCGGGTCTATCCAAGCGCATCACAGTAATGTTGGGGACATCATTCCACCATCTGACAACTATCATGGAAGCAAGCGTAGCAAGGGCATCTGCCATCCGATTATCCTCTCGAGGAATATGATAAAATTCAACTTCTGTGAAGAAAGTTGAAATTCTCCTTGCATAATCTCTGTATGGGATGAGACCTGGTTGATTTGTCTCCCATTCACCTTTGATCTGATTGACAACCAAAGCTGAATCACCATAGACATCAAGATACTTGATCCTTAAGTCAATGCATTCTTCAAGTCCCATAATACAGGCTTCATACTCCGCCATATTATTCGTGCATTTGAAAGTTAGCCTTGCTATAAACGGAATGTGTGATCCCTGGGGATTAACAATCACTGCCCCAATTCCATTTCCATATTGATTAACAGCGCCATCAAACACCATCGTCCATCTGGAACCAGGTTCTGGACCTTCATCAAGTGTAGGCTCATCGCAATCTTTCATCTTCAAATACAGAATTTCCTCGTCAGGGAAGTCGTACTGAACAGACTGATGATCTTCAATCGGCTGGTGTGCTAGATGGTCAGCCAAGATACTACCTTTGATAGCTTTCTGAGCTCGATACTCAATATCATACTCAGATAACAACATCTGCCAACGGGCAATCCTCCCAGTTAAAGCAGGCTTCTCGAATATATACTTAATTGGATCCATTCTGGATATCAACCAAGTTGTATGATTAATCATGTACTGGCGCAAACGCTTAGCTGCCCAAGCTAAAGCACAGCACGTCTTCTCAAGCATAGAGTACCGAGACTCACAATCAGTAAACTTCTTACTGAGGTAGTAGATAGCAAACTCCTTCTTCCCTGATTCATCTTGTTGACCGAGTACACAACCCATCGAGTCTTCAAGAACTGTTAAGTACATAATCAGAGGTCTTCCTTCCACAGGCGGAGACAAAATCGGAGGTTCAGACAGATAATCTTTGATACTGTCGAAAGCTTTCTGGCAATCCTCGGTCCAATCATGAGACTGATCTTTCCGGAGGAGCTTGAATATCGGTGCACATGTGGCAGTCATGTGGGATATAAATCTGGAAATGTAGTTCAAGCGGCCAAGAAAACCTCGGACTTGCTTCTCAGTTTTGGGTGCGGGCATCTCTTGTATTGCTTTGACCTTTGCAGGATCAACCTCAATACCTCTTTCACTTACCACAAAACCCAACAACTTTCCGGAACGGACTCCAAAAGTACATTTGTTCGGATTCAGGCGTAGCTGGAATTTCCTCAGACGCTGAAAAAGCTTCAACAAATGCTCAATATGCTCAACTTCCGTTCGGGACTTAGCAATCATATCATCAACATAGACTTCTATCTCCTTGTGCATCATGTCATGAAACAAGGTAGTCATAGCTCGTTGATACGTGGCTCCGGCGTTCTTCAAACCGAAGGGCATCACTCGATAACAGAATGTTCCCCAAGGTGTGATGAATGTTGTCTTCTCCATATCCTCTGGTGCCATCTTGATTTGATTATATCCGGAAAATCCGTCCATAAAGGAAAAGACTTTGAATTTAGCTGTATTGTCTACCAACATGTCAATGTGTGGTAGAGGAAAATCGTCTTTTGGGCTAGCTTTGTTCAAATCTCTGTAGTCAACGCACATACGGACTTTTCCGTCCTTCTTAGGAACAGGCACAATGTTGGCCACCCATTGAGGATATGTCGAAGTCACCAGAAACCCCGCATCAATTTGCTTCTGAACTTCCTCTTTGATCTTCACTGCCATATCTGGATGAGTTCTTCTGAGCTTCTGCTTCACAGGCACGCACTCAGGCTTCAAAGGCAGGAAATGTTGCACAATATCTGTATCTAAACCCGGCATGTCTTCATAGGACCAAGCAAAGATATCTGAATATTCTCGTAGCAAGCTGATCAAATCTTCTTTAACAGACCCTTCAAGAAGTGCCCCAATCTTCACCAGGCGTTCACAATCTTCAGATCCCAAGTTGACTGTTTCCAAGTCTTCGAGATGCGGCTGAATGATCTTCTCTTCGTGTTCAAGGAGACGGGTGATCTCATCAGGAATCCCTTCAACGTCATCTTCTTCTGCCTCAAATACAGGGAATTCAAAATTGGGAGATGGCGTTGGATCATTATGTTCAATGGGTTTTAGGATCAACCTGCATAATGATTTCGGTTAAGAAAAAACTTCAGCATTTAAACAAGCAAATCATTATGCAGATGAAAAATGTTGCTTTTACAGCTTTTGTTTTTGTTTTTATGGTTTTTTGTGATCACTGATTTCATAAAGAAAAGCAAAAAGTGAAAACAAAGGAAAAACAAATGTTTTGACAATGCAAAAATTGAATGAAAATATCATTGTATATATGCTTTGCCAACAATGTCATCACTTCTCCTTTTGGCATGGGAGAAGGGTTTTAAACAAAATGAACAATTACTCTGATCTATGGATAACTGTAGGAACATCCACAGCGACCCAATTGTGGCAGACACCACCAGGAATGACAAAATTGTTCAAGTCTTCTGCATCTTCTTCTTCGATGATAGCAGCAGCTTCCTCTTCAACAGGTTGATCAGCATGGATGAATCCTCCACTGGTGAACAGACCTTGCTCGTTGAATGCCCCAGAACCATAGCCAATGCCAGCCCGGGATCGGTTATCTTCAAGTTCAAGCACTTTCCCTAATCCAGCAACTGCACCACATTCAATGGCCAGCTTAGCATCACGGTAGGAAGTGAATGAAGGAGACTTCTTCTCGATTGGTTCATCAATAGATAAAGCTTGAAACTGAGTTCCAACTTCATCCTCTGCGTCAATGTACGAGAAAGAAGACAAATTACTGACCAGGAGAGCCTTTTCTCCCCCTACTACAACCAATTTCTTGTTTTTCACAAACTTCAGCTTTTGGTGTAGGGTGGATGTCACGGCGCCAGCCTCGTGAATCCATGGTCTGCCCAAGAGACAGCTGTATGATGGGTGAATATCCATTACTTGAAAAGTGATCTGGAAATCACTTGGTCCAATCTTGATTGGGAGGTCAACTTCCCCAATCACGGTCTTGCGCGACCCATCAAAAGCTTTAACAACAACCCCACTCTGCCTCATAGGAGGACCTTGATATGACAATCTGGAGAGTGTGGATTTTGGCAATACATTAAGAGATGATCCAGTGTCCACCAGTACATTGGACATTGCATCAGATTTGCAATTCATGGATATGTGTAAAGCCATGTTGTGGTCTCTTCCCTCCTCAGGGAGATCAGCGTCACAAAAGCTCAACGTGTTGCAGGCAGTAATGTTTGCAACAATGCTATCAAATTGTTCCAGGGTGACGTCATGATCAACATATGCCAGGTCCAAGACTTTCTGAAGAGACTCCCTATGAGGCTCTGAGTTCAGCAATAGAGAAAGAATAGAAATCTTGGAGGGCGTGTGTAGAAGCTGGTCTACAATATTATACTCGCTCTTTCTGATGAGCCTCAGCATCTCATCAGATTCTTCATCAACAATGCCACTCGGGCCATCTGAAGAAACATGAGTCTTTTGTACAGACGAGGAGGGTTTGGCAACATCAAGTGCCGGATTCTGAACATTCACAGCAGTCCCCACAGGACGCTCAACAGATTCAGAAGCAACAGCCTTAGCAGGCGCAGAAAAGACACGACCACTGCGGGTCAATCCACTAACATCAGCGATAGTGGTCACGGAAGTGGAAGGCAAAGGTACTTCAACCCCATCCTGGACAGCAACAGGATTGTATCTGAAAGGTACAGCTTTATCAGATGAATAAGGCACAGGGCCTGCCGGTTTGATAATCAAAGAAGGTGAAGCCTTAGGCTTGTTGCTATTGTAGCGAATAACAACGGGCTCTGGAAGCTTGAACACCGGGGAGATGACACTCACTTCGGGTTCAACTGTATCAACATTGCGATTCTGGAGAACCTCAATGGTACCCTCATTCAACAACATTTGTAAATCCTTGCGAACTTGGTCACAACCCAAACGATTGACCGAGCAGACGCGGCACTGGTCATGGTTATGCTTCAAATAGCTGTGCTGACACAGCATCTTATGTAATCCAACCAATGACTGCCGGATATGACTGACATACTTCACCTTGTACTTCCCAAGGTCTTCCTGAATCATATTCACAGACTTCCCATGCGAAGGCAATGGGTTCCTGGTGACATTCGGATTGGAGTCTTCAAAACTCAGAATTCCGCTTCTCATAAGGTCTTGAACCTTATTCTTCAACGGGAAACAGTTCTCAACGTTGTGGCCCGGAGCACCGGAATGGTAGACACAATGCTGGTCTGGTTTGTACCACCATTGCGGGTTTGCAGGAATTGCAGGAGGATCCCTGGGAGAAACCAACTTCCTCTCCAACAAGGAGGGATAAAGCTCTGCATATGTCATCGGAATCGGGTCGAAACTGACCTTCTTCCTATCATAGCTCACATTGGCTTGATTGGTTGTACTTCCACGAGGCTGGTAAGCCTGTTGCTGTGGACGCTGCTGTTGCTGTTGATATTGCGGTTGCGGATATTGCTGCTGATGCTGATACTGCTGAGCATTATCCTTGAATACGGGTGCCACATTAGCCACCTGATGCTGATGTCTGGCACGATGTGCAGGCTTCCTCTGAACAGAGGGTCTTCGATGCTTTGGCTGAGACTGCACAGCATGAGCTTCACCTTCTTTCCTCTTAAACGCTCCATATCGTTTAGAGGAAGAGCCATCATCTTTAGCTAATCGTCCTTCGCGGACGCCTTCTTCAAGACGCATCCCCATATTCACCATCTCGGTGAAATCAGAGGGAGCGCTGGCCACCATTCTCTCATAGTAAAATGACCCAAGAGTCTTCAGAAAGATCTTGGTCATCTCCTTCTCTTCTAATGGTGGAGTGATTTGAGCTGCCAGCTCACGCCATCTCTGGGCGTACTCCTTGAACGATTCTTTGTCCTTTTGTGACATAGACCTGAGTTGATCTCTGTCAGGCGCCATGTCAACGTTGTATTTATATTGTTTGACGAAAGCTTCGCCAAGATCGTTGAAAGAGCGGATGTTGACGCTGTCCAGGCTCATGTACCAACGGAGGGCAGCACCAGACAAACTGTCTTGGAAATAGTGGATCAAGAGTTGATCGTTGTCAGTCTGCGTCGACATCTTTCTGGCATACATAACCAAGTGTGCCAAAGGACAAGTGTTCCCTTTATATTTTTCAAAGTCTGGGACCTTGAATTTGACTGGTATCTTCACACCGGGAACTAGACAAAGTTCGGCTGCTGACTTGCCGAAGAGATCTTTGCCTCTAAGAGTTCTCAATTCCTTTCTCAGCTCGAGGAATTGATCGTTCATCGCATCCATTTTCTCATGTACATCTGAGCCCTCAGACGCTTCAGAGTGATAAATGGTGTTGTCTACCCTAGGCATGGTATGCACGACAGGAGGTACAGGTATAGGGACCGGGCTAGATGCCGGCATTTGAGCAAAGGTTGGAGCTGGCAGATCAGGCATAAAGCCAGGAGGCATCCCCCAAGGAAAACCGGGAGGCATGGCGTTTGGCTGCTGGGCACTAACAGGCACCGTTGAAGTAGCTATCTCAGAAATAACAGTCCGCTGAACCGGAGTTGCTGGCTGAGGAGCTGGCTGATTCTGGGCGGCCAGAAGTTGCTCCATCAGAGCGCCAAGTCTGGCGACTTCATCTCTCAAACTCTGATTCTCTTGTTCCAATTGCTCCATAATTCTTGCAGAGTTGACCCTCGTATAATACCGGTGAGTCAGCTTGTCTTCAAAATAAATGAAGAACAGATGGTTAGAACCGGAAGACCAGAAAAATGGGTACCTGTTTATGCAAGAATGATGCATGAAATGCTCGTGCAAATGCTTTGTTTTCAAGGAACCCTTAGGGCATTCATTTGCAATATTTTGGATATTAAACATTTTGATTTTCATGGAAAATATTTCATTCAAAATATATCAAGACAAAGAAGTACAGCATTTTTTTTAAATATTACAAAGAGAAAAGGTAAATAACATCCTATGGATCCCTATTAGCTCGGGATGCTGGAAGACGAGAAGTGTACAACTTCTTGATCTCTCTCTCATAGGCGGCCTCCATATCAGCCTTCTCCTTTGCAAGTTGATCATACTTCCTTTTCCAGAATTTGGATGATTGAGGAAGCAGAGAAGTCCAAGTGTCGTTCGGATCGTCGATCACTCGGTGCTCGAGAAATTCAATCATATCATCTTTCTCCTTGAGCTGCTGCAGCAATTCCTCTCTCTCGCGGATCCAGGCACGCGAAAGGTCTTCTTCTCTCAACTCCTCTACACGTTGGGTAGGGAGGGTTGAAGGCCCAGCCACATCCAACAGTGTAGGTCTCGAATGATCATATGGCATCAGGTAGGTAGCAGCCCTCTGTCTGACCCAAGAGGTATATGGCTCCAAAGCAATGCAGTTCTTTGGACCCAATTCATTCCTACTCTTTATGCGAATATTGCGCCAAGCGCGGACAAATCTGGCTTTCAGGCCTTGGGGATCTTTACCCTCCTGAAAGAATACACCTTCTAACAGAATGTTATGGGGTTTATCCTTTAGGGAGAACCCAAGCTGACGACGTGCAAGCGTAGGATTGTAGGTAATCCCACCACATGTACCAAGAAGAGGCACATTGGGGAATTCCCCACAAGAATTAATGATCTGAACGGTATCATACACGCGATCATACCAGGTGATATCATCATTGGTGAGAGACATGAGTCTCTGAGACCACCGTAGACATCCCTTGTTCTCCTTGAAAGCAACTGTCTGCGGCAAGTGCGAAATAAACCACTTGTACAGCAGGGGTAAACAGCAGACAATGACTCCTCCATTCTTCATATTCCTCAGATGCATAGAGACATACGCATCACCCAACAAGGTCGGAACCGGATTAAGGACTGAAAAGATCCTAATGGCATTCATGTCGACGAACTTGTCAAAGTTGGGAAACAGCACCAATCCATAGATAAGCAATACGAATAGAGCCTCAAAGGCATCCTCACTCATGGCCTTCCCATAGAAGGTAGCTTGTGCAATGAGGAACTCGGAAGGAAAACCCTGAATTCCGCCTTTGATAGTCAGATTAGCTCTAATCAGATCTTCATCTATGTGCAACAAGCTGGAAATCTCTCGAGCAGATGGAATACTCTCTAAGCCACTGAACGGCACTTGCTCCAGAATCGGAATACCAATAAGGTGAGAGTATTCTTCCAAAGTCGGCAGCAACTGGAAGTCTGGAAATAAGAAGCAATGATAGAGCGGATCATAGAACTGAGCAAGAGTGCTCATCAATCCCTCATCCACTTGAGTAGTCAACAGCGGCAGAAGCTTCCCATATCGAGCTTTGAAACCCAAGGGATCTAATACATACGATGTCAGATTCCTTAACTCTTTTACATCGGGCTGCTTAAAGCTGTACTTCTTTGTATGCCTTTTCGGTCTTTCCATGTCTGAAAATTTTGCAAATAAACCCTTTAAGTTCCTTGAAAATTTTCTCTTTTGATGACATGAATGCGGATGAATGCGTGAATGCATGAATGCAACAAACACACTCAAGGATCAAGCAAAGCACACCAAACAAAGGTCGTGGGAAAGCTCATTGTATCCCTAATATCAATCATCCATTTTGGTGGATTTAGGTTTTCACCTTATCGACACCCAAGTTCCATTGATATTAACGGTACGTGAACCGGTTCAGACATTCTTAATATCAACCAGCCGCTTTGGTGGATTTTAGGTTTTACACCTGATCCGGGATCCATTGATATTAACAATATTTGAACGACTCAACCACGAATCACGGGTTTGTTGAGAGTCACGAGCATGGAGTCTCGGTTAAGAACCACCCAAAGGGAGTGTACTAGGGTTTAAACCTGCCAGACATGTTCTACCAGAGGTTCCCATAATCATCGTTCCATCTTTCGAATATTATCGGAGGAACGAATACTCGTATTCCAAGAATATTCTCAAGAGAAACTCTTATGAGTGTAGTATCGCGTAACAATCGTATCAGAACTGACATCTGAACGACCTCCGCACTACGGTCCTAAAAATAGGCCGAGCTGGGTTTGGTAAACTAAGGTCCTTGGCTTCTGCGGAACATGATTGAAAGAATAATGCCTAACCACAAATAACTTGTGTGACATTATTAGTTCAACATGGCCTCCACCAAGTGAATGGACTCGCAAGTCAACTGGCTAAGGACTACTCCACACCAGTCGACAAGACTATGCCATTCTCCTATCCTAGAGAGCACTCGAGTTCGGGTATAGAACTCATCTCACAGATCACCAAAGCAAACAGCAAATGTATATCAAGCAATTCACACATTACAATCAATACATTCATCCCAAATTGTACAAAAATATGTCAGATAAAGAATAACAATATAGCACAACAAGGGTGAAAAGTAGGCAATACCAACCAGGGATTTGCTTCAATCCCCAGCAGAGTCGCCACTTTTCTGTAGCGGTGTATTCGTCGCTATATGATCTATCGATTAAATCATAAGCTATGAGATACATTGAAATTTCGAGTCGCCACCGCACTTTTATTTATCCAAAGGACTGGCTAAAAAGCGAACAAAAGCCTAAGAAGTTTTACACGTAGAAAACTAATAAAAAGATCAGAGAGTCTGGGTAAGGGGTAAATTACGCAATGGGAAGGTGTTAGGCACCCACTACGTCCTAGGTACTCCTAGGGAGCCCTTTTCACACTTGTTATGCTAAATTATTATTTGTTATGACAAAAATGTTGTGCAAACATGATTGGGATGGTGAGAAAAGAATATACAAGTTTTATTATTATTGGGTATTGGGTTCGAACGGATGAACCCGTTGCCTACGTACCTTCCATCAAAGGTAAGGATCAGAACGCCGTAGTTCGGCTAAAAGATTTCCAAAAGTGGGTGGATTCAGTTTTAAACACAAGCACTGAGGCTTTTCATTATCAATGGGAGAACACTCGACCAAAAACAACATCCACCACGCGAGGATAGCTTCGACGTACTAGAGGGGTTAGCCCTGTTTGAAGTACGGAAGTCTTACTGTCGACTCACTAAGGATAGGCAAGATTTACATCAACCACAAAGATAATTGAAACCTATGGCTAATGCATGAAAAGATTAATGGACAAAGCCAAAACAAGTGAATGAGTGAAGTTACTGATTATGATTATGAAAGTAGAGTCAAAGTATGATTAGGATTGATTCAGAGAAGTATTATGAAATGGAGTTTGAAAAAAGTCAAGGACTTGAGTCCAGGTTTTTAGTTAGAAAACAATGAGAATGTTTGCACAACACTTATGTCAAGTTTTGGAAATTAAGAGTGTGAAAAGTCTAGGACATAATGAATGATGAATGGATGAGGATGGATAGTAAAACTTCTTAGAAGGTTCACTTCTTGAGATCATATGGGAGATGATTCAAGTGTGTCCTTTGGAAAAGCAATTAATAACAAACAAGCAAAGCAAACAAAAGCGGATATCGGAGGCCAATCACTGGGCTTATACCAATCTCCTAAAACAAAATGGGATGTCAGATGCCACTCAATGGACTTACACTAATCTCCACAGGCAAAGAAATAAAAGCGGATACCGGATACCAATAGATGGATTTACACCAGTCTCCTAAAACAGAACAGGATATCAGAAGCCACTCAATGGACTTACACTAATCTCCTCAAAAGAAAAACAAAGATGAAAGGTGGAAGTCAACTGCCAATCTATCTGGACTTAGGTTAACCCCACAGTATGCTCACGGGAAATCCAATGCCACATCACAGGGACTTACAATGGATCCTCATATACAAGAACAAAAGCAACAATATGATCACAGGTATGCAAATGCCAACTTACAGGGACTTATAATTGCAACCTCTCACACAAACAGATGAACAAACTATGATCACAGGAAAGCAGATGCCAACTTACAGGGACTTATAACTGCAACCTCACATACACATAAAACAGATCAAATTATGATCACAGGATAACAGATGCCAACTTACAGGGACTTATAACTGCAACCTCACATACAAATCAAACAGATCAAATTATGATCACAGGATAACAGATGCCAACTTACAGGGACTTATAACTGTATCCTCACATACAAAACCAAACAGATCAAATTATGATCACAGGATAACAGATGCCAACTTACAGGGACTTATAATTGTATCCTCACATACACACAGACAAACAGAAGATATGAGTGACCAACGAGGTCTTACACTCTATCCTTCCATATCACAGGAGCAAATGCCAAAGCAATGGACTTACAATTGTCCTCAATGAGCAAACAACAATGATAGCATCACAAAACAAATGAGATGATCATGCATTAATGGCAATTGATGATGATGATAAATGCATAGCATATAGGCAAACAAGTGCATATGAAGCAAACAGTCAATCAATGAATAGCAAACAACACACTCTATAGCCAAACAATGGGGGCTCACACAAGAGGGTTTGACTTTAAAAGTCCACTATAATGGGTGAAGGTTGCTCTTAACCTGGCCATTGAGGGGCTCAGGTGAAGCAGATGAAAATGAGATGAGGGGTGTGCCTCATTGCTTCTATCTCATACAAGAGAGAGCATAAAAGAAAGTGTGGGAGTTCAGAAAGTAGGAACTCTCTCCACATTATTGACTCGATTAGATCTTGGGTATTTATCTCATTTGCTTCAACCAGGTACTGGGAGCAAAGAGAGGACACACTGAATAGTGGGGGATAGATTGCTGATCCCTACCTTCCACCAATTGCCTTACTTGAAGGACTTTTCCTGCTTGGGACAAATATAAACAAACACAGGCATTGCCTCTTAAGGAGGACTTCAGACAGTTTGCCCGGTCAAATAACAGACCGGGTCTCCAGACTACATGAAGAAGAAGTATTTATACCTCAAAGCAAATGCTAAAAAGCAAAGCAAGCAATCAAGTTCAAAGAACTTAGGCAACTAAAGTACTTGTTTTTGAAGCAAGTTGATAGAACAGTGGTTATTTGATGGTAATTGCCCAAACAGTTGAAGATTCCAGCTCTAAATGATGGATGATGAAGTTGTTTCAGCTCAAGCTTGCTTGGAATTCTTCAAAACTCTATCTGCCATGGCTGGTTCTTTGAAGAAAGCAGAACAAAAGAAATGGTTCCAGCTAGGATTTACTGCTTGAATATGCCTACCAATATTGTCTAGATGATGGAAACATGAAGAAAGCTCGAGGGTTTTGAGAGTCTTGGCAGAAAATCCAAAATCGAGCAAGATGCCAAATGAGAGGAAAAAGTATTTTCTGTTATGTGGCTGCTGCAAAACTTGGTCTCTAGGGTTTATTCTGTCAGCAAAAAATGCTTTTATATGCCTGTTTTGAGCTGGTTTAAAGGGTGCTTAATCCTACTTATTTAACAACCAAAAGCACATTTTGCTAATTGTGGAACAAGTGAATGAGGAGGTGTATTTGTCTGCTCAGATGGGCTCTAAACAGGCTGTCATGGACCACCCAAATGCTGTTTTTGGTTGTACAGAAAATGCTGTACTGGTTTTACTTATGTGAAGCTTCTTGCCAATTTTGTCAATTTTGCATTTTGTCCAAAAATGATGGCATAAGGGTGAAATGATGGTGGTTTAAGACTTTGAGCAAGTTTCAAATAGGATGTGAAACATTTCCCAATTGGCAAAATGATGAAAAAGTCCATAAATCAAAAAGTCAAAGTTTGGTCAAACTTTGATTTTAAATGCAAAAGGTCCAAAAATGCCATTTTGATTGGTAAGGTTTTAGGTCATGAAATTTATATTTTTGGAAAGAGGATGAAAAATGTGGTGTGTAGGAAAAAACCCCACCAAATTTGGCCTTATGGTTTGAGAGATATGGCTTGTCGAAGTTCAAAATTTGGTGAAAATGATTTGATCATATCTTGACAACCACACATGGGATTTTGATGTTCTTGGACTTTTTGAAAATGGGAAGACAAGATCTTCAACTTTCATGTTGGGCAAAAATTCATTTGGAGCTTGTATCATGATGTAAGTTTAAGATCAAGAAGTTTCCATTTTTGGCAGTTGAAATTACAGGTCCACTTTCTATTTCTGGAAAATTTCTGATTTGACTTGATTTTCTTCCATGATGAGGTTTGACATGATAGATGAGGCTTATACAAGCATGAATGAACTTCTTCAAATCAATTCTATCCATCAAATCTCTGATTAAATCAACAGTTGACCAAGTTTGATTGTCTGTTGACTTTTCTAGGGTTTTGGACTGATTGGACCACTTCTGATGAATTTCAAACCCTAATTCTTTGAGAACTTGACTTCAAATGATGTCTCAAGTTGTATGAACCTTTGATTAATAATCATGATGCCCAAATTCTGCAAGAATGGCCACCAACCATTGCTTTGACTGATCAATGACTGACTTTGACCTAATTGCTGATGATTGCTTCCACTGCAAGCAACAAGGTTAGACTGACAATATTTTTGTACTTTTTTGGATAATAAACATGTGAAAGGCAAAGATATACAAATGCAAAGTATGCTTGGTGATCAAGAAACAAACCCACAAGGCAATCTATCCACTAAGAGGGAAGCAAGGGCATGCAATGATCCTTGAGGTTATGAAATGAATGATATGGGCCATGAGGGATCTTAGGGCCCAAAATTGGGGTCTTACACTTATTACTGATCAAACATTGTCCGTAACTGGATGACCATAAAGACAGTTGATAGGTACTCCACGAAGCATGTTGAGGGACATGAGTGACCTAGATGGAATTTGCCCATCCTGCGTAACAGGATAAATGTCTATGGGCCCAATATTGAACTGGACAAGGATGATACAGTCTATGCCTTGTGTTCAATATAGACATAAGGGCAAAAGGGTAATTATACACATAATTATTATCACAGAAGGACTTGTCAGATCACATGATATTTTCGTGTCTTGGGTAGTAGTGATGTGTTGCTAGATACCTGTAACACCCCAAAATTTGCCCTCCTCATTCATGCATTCATTTTTAGGTCATTTAACATTTTATATTGCATTTCATCAAGTCAATCAGAATCAGATCCAAGAAACTTTATTTAAAAAAAAACGAAAAAATAAAAATAAAAATAAATAAATAAATAAATAAATAAATAAATAATAATATAAATAAATAAATAAAAGAAAATTTTTGGACTTGGGTCTCTCTCATTTGAGCCCACAAAGCCATGAAATTCAGTCTATAAATACCAAGGCTTCACTTGAGAAAAAGGAAAAGAAGCAAAATACTCTGAGGTTTCCTTGGAACAAAACCCTGGACAAAACCTGGAGAGACTACCTGACAGAGAACTCAGAGCAGCCTCCAAACCCTGAAGGGAACTCAACTGCACAGAATTACCTCTGCCTCACATAAACCCTAAAGATTGTTTTGTAAACCTCACGGGTGCAACTCAATTTCAATCAAGCTCTCCAATCAGGTTTGCCATATATCCATCATCTTTATGCCATTAATTTGAATGCTCTAAATGTATGAGGTATTATGGGTGAATTTGATACCCTTTTGATGCATGTGTTTGACAAGAGGTTTAGGCCTCCTACCCTTGGTTGCTTTTTGTGAGCTTTTTGTGAATTGAAAGGGCATGATTCATGTGGTTACATTTTGATTTGGGGGAAACTCTTGATTACCCTATTTTGTTTCTCTAACCTATTTGTTGAGTTTTGTTTTGTGAGGGCTCATATGACTCTTGTAGAGATGGTTTGCCTGGTGTTCCACTTTATTTGTGGGATACCGCCTGGAGGTTTCATTCCGATTACCTGTACTGACTCACTTTCTTTGATGGTGTTTAGCTTGGAAGGATCCCTGGGTTTCCCATTCCGTTAATTACTGTTACTTCGGATCTTTATCCGTGTGGCACTTTTACATTTTCCCGTATTTTTACCGCTTTCTTAGCTGGAAGACCTCGATAGGAGGCAATGTTTTGTGTGTTTACTTTATGCAGGTTCCTTCGTCTAGGATTTCCCTTTTTGCATGAGCATCCCTAACCCTACCAATTCATTGATTTTTCTTCTCCTAAGAACACGTTAACTCCTTCTACTACAGGCGAGTAAGTCTCCAAAGGTCGAGCATCCGGTAGATTGCGTAGTAACGTCGTTCGTCCAAAACCCAATCCATAACCCCGTAGTTAGCTGAACTACGACTTGCTCTGATTCTTATTCTAGATGAGATACGTAGGCATAAGACACGATGTCTTAGCGAACACAATTACCCTTAACCCCTAGGTAGCCGAGCTACGAAGACTCTGATTCTCATATTCAGATGAGATACGTATGCAGTGGATACGACATCCGTGCGAGTCATTTTCTTTTGACCCTTTTTTTTAGTAAATAACACATTAGATAAACCCACACCCTTTAGACAAGAACTACAAAAGTGGATCCCGTAGAGTACTACGAATGCGTAGGGGTTCTAATACCTTCCCTTCGTATAATCGACTCCCGAACCCAAGATTTGGTTGCGAGACCCTGTCTTGTCCTTTCCTTTTTCCAGGTTTACTTCGAGCGTTTCCTTTCCCTCCTTTGGGATAAATAACGCACGGTGGCGACTCTCCTGTCTTTCTTCGCCGGTTGTTTTTTTTCGCATTCCATTTTTCAGGTTGCGACAATACCGCTCACTGTTTATTATATTAAATATGTGATTTAATATAATTGCCAACGCCGCGAAAACCTATAGGGTCACACACAAAGGACGGATTGATGACAGATAGAGTAACTAAGGAACATCGTAAGGTACGGTGTACTTAAGTAGAATACGAAATATGGTAAGGTACCAAATACTTAAGTGATTTTGGCATATTATGAGATATGGGCCAAAATACACTTAAGTGGGCTTTTTAGCTTGAAGCCCACACATGTGGTTCTATAAATAGAACCCTTGGGTAGAAGCATTGTAACTCTAATTGGAATTTTGTTTCCCTCTATCTCTCACTCAAAACCTTCATTCATAGCAGCTAGCACTGAGATTGAAGGAATCCGTTCGTGTGGACTGAGTAGAGACGTTGTCATCGTTCAACGTTCGTGATCGCCACAAGAGGTAACGATTCTATCACTGATCATGCCCATTCGTAACGATCACTAAATGGAGAAAATTTTAAATTCCGCTGCGCCTTGGTTGGCAATTCTCCTTCACAAGACACATAAGAATGAGTTGGATAAAGCTTGGCATCAGAGTGATGAATGGAAACAGATTTGGATGAATTATACCAAAGCACAAAGGGAAATGAGGGAAGAATATGAAGCCCGCATCCAATGTTTAGAAGCTGAAGTACAAAGTATCATTAATGCTCTCCGAGAAGTCAGAATTCAAGCTATGAATGAACAAAAATGAATAATGGAAGCCATAGGACTACTCCCAATGCATCCATCTGAATGGAGAAGGGAATATGAAGAGATAGTAGAACTTAAAAGGCAAATGAACCTCATTGATGAAGCTTATGAAGAAATGAGAGAATGGGGCACTTATATGGAGGAACAAAATCAAACAATGATTGATACTATTAAAGAAGACAAGAGCACCATGCTGGAGCTCAAAATAAAATCAGACCATCATAAGGAAGAATATCTAAAGCTAGTCGTACTGTCAAATGACTTGATCGAGGAGATACCTAGAAGCTTGTGGGCAGCAGAAGACATGATGGATGTGTTCAAACCTAAAGAAGAAATTTGTGACTTTATTAAACTGTGAATATACACGGTGGAGGAGTTTAAGGTCAGGATTAAAAAATGTTATTAGATGGTTTTCTTGCAATTTGCTTAATTTGTGTGTTTCCCTTTCCACAATCATGGACAAGTTTTGTTTCTATTTTTTTTCTCAAGCTATGAAATAAATAAGTATTTGAATTTCTAGTATTTCTTGCAATAAATAAATGATTAAGATTCCTCTAAATAAATAGTTTTGCATACATACTCATGCATCCACATATACATCAACATGCATAAAAAAGAGAAAAGAACATCATTTTCTCCCATTTTTCTCATAATATTGAATGAGACGACCCGACTCTCCGACCTCCATATCAAACTCGAGCTTACTGCAAGAAGACTATAAAACAACTTGAGCAGAATCAGGCTACTCCCAGAGAATACATAGACTCAGCGAAAGGGAACGCCGAGGAAATGAAGAACAAAATAGACTTTCTCACGCACGCTGTAACGCCCCAAACTACTTTCAGGATTATCGACCGATCCCCACAAACCAACACGGGTCTTTTCAACATGTTTTATCCTCACTCACACGCTTTCCGACAAACTTCCCAGAAGGTCACCCATCCCAAAATTGCTCCAAGACAAGCATGTTTAACTATGGAGTTCTGATGGAACGGACTACCGAAAAGAAGATGCATCTTGTTTGTATAGGTAGTACCAATTAATCCTTATAAGCCTTCCTTCAACCATGCAGTCTCATACCTGCACAACCTCAGGATCCCTCTCATTTCAATGTGAATTCGGTTTTTACCTAGAAGCTTCCAGGAGTGTATCATTGTCATGCCTCGTGCACCGACAACCACTCCTTCTCCCTCGGGTGTTACATGTAACTACTCTCTGCCTTCTTCGGCCTCAAGTGTTACATGCCCACCAGCTTCCGCTTGGTTTATCCCAGAAGCACATCATACTGGGAGAGGTATGCTCTGATACCATTTTTAATTCCCCAAAATGCTTTCAGAATTACCGACTGATCCCACAAACTAACACGTGTCTTTTCAGAATGCTTTTTCCTTACTCAAACGCTTTCGGGAAAACTTCTTAGAAGGCCACCCGTCCAAATACTACTCCAAGTCAAGTATGCTTAACTGTGGAGTTCTTATGGAATGAGCTACCAAAAACAAGACGCATCTTCTTTTCAGTAGCCTAACAAATAAGAACCCCATAGTTAAGCGTGCTTGACTTGGAGTAGTATTTGGATGGGTGACCTTCTGGGAAGTTTTCTAGAAAACGCGTGAGTGAGGACAAAACTTGCTGAAAATACCCGTGTTGGTTTATGGGGTCAATTGGTAATCCTAAAAGAAGTCTGAGCGTTACACTAATTACATAGTTGCTCAGAGTATTCACCTTAATTCATAGACTTTAGTAAAATTTGAATCAACTGATTGTCAATTCTCTTTCTTAAAAACAACATTTCATCATAAGGAGAAACAAGGAGAGTCTTCTTCAGTAACTTGCTAGTTATGATGAACATCACATGCCATGAGCCTTAAGTAGTAAAGAAGGTGTAGAGGGAGCATTCCTATCCTCATTCTGAATATCTTTGGGTATGGATGACCTAGTTGCTTAGAGTATTCATCTTTACTCATAGACTTTAGTGTGGTCCAAGTCAAATGATTGCCAAGTCTTGTGCAACATCATTCTCATTTCTTCTCAGTGATATACTGTTTCTTTGGGACCAAATAAAATTTTCCTTTGGATTCCATACATACCTTTAGTTCAATAACCAATACCCACCTTTAAATCAATAGATCTTGTTTGTCTTGTTAGTCCTAGTTGTTTAGATAAACATCCCTTTTGTTTTCTTAAAAGTCCTTATGTTAGGCAAAACCCCTTTGTTTTTTGCCATACCGTATATTGGTTCATGCCACCTTTACTCTTTGATTCAAATATCATTACCATGTGGCTTCCAACAATACCATTATCTTTTGGTACAAGTTATAGTTCTCATCACTTCAGTCTTACCCTTCATTTCTTGTTTGTCTTGTCAGTCCTAGTTGCTTAGACAAACATCTTCTTCAGTTCTTTCCGTCTTAGTTCTATGAACTACAGAGCTATGAATTTCTCATTGCATGATGAGAATACATAGGCACAAGGGTTTGAATCCTTGGCGAGCATATTCAGTGTTCTCGTGCCTTAGCGAACCATCCAAATCTTCCATCATTCAATACCTTCATTCATTCCAAGTGATATACTTTCTCTTTGAACCAAATACACCATTTCTTTGAGTTCCATACATATTTTTGGGCCAATAATCAATGCATGCCTCTGAATTAAGAGTTATGTGTTTTGTATAGGCATATATTTTCTTTTGTTTCCTTGTAAGTCCTTATATAGGCAAACCCATTATTTTTGGCTTGATACCAGCTTTTTTCATTGGTTCAGATATACCAACCCTATGGGTTCAAACAACATTTTCCTTTGGTTCAAATCATATCTTTATCACTCTTATTTCAACTTTCACCCTTAGTTCTATGAACTACGAAGCTCTGAATTCCTTATTTCACTATAAGGATACATAGACATGAGGACCCTAATCCTCACCGAGCACTTAGTTTATTCCATATTTTCCCCTTATCTTTTGTGAGTAATCTTTAGATAGTAACACCCGTTCGAAAAAAGAACAATCAAAACGGTTCTCGTTGAGTACAACGGATGTAAGGGGTGTTAATACCTTCCCCTTACATAACTGACTTCCTTACCCATTTTTCTTCCTCCGAATTTTATCGATATTTTTCCTTTCCTTCGGGAATGAATAAAGTTCGATAGCGACTCTGTTGTATCTTCGAGCGTGGATGCGCTCGAGTATTTTTCGCGTAGTTTCATCTAGTACTATGTTTCTACAATATTTTCTCAATATTTTATTCTTTAACACACTACTACAGTTTTTTTTATACATTTTATCATCCTTAATTTGGATAAATGCATGTGATCATTTTTATTATGTTCTACATGTTTATTGTTTATTTATTATCTGCTCCTAGCAAAAATATGTTGAAATAAACTTGTAGTCATGGTTAGATGCCAAATACAAGTGTAAATGATCAAGTTTTTCAATACCGATGCAGATCTATTTAATGAGGAAGGAAATATCTAGCAACTAAAAAAAATGAAATAATGGTGCATGTGTTGAGGTAACTTGATTTGGTGGACTTTCATTAATAACTAAACTAAACTTGTGTTATATAAATCAACTAAAGCAATGCAAAAACTTACATGACATATACACCTAGTAACTATGGGAGGATTTTAAAAGGGAAAGTGGTTTCTACTTTAACTTCTTTTTAAGAAATTGGTTTCGTATATTATATTGATTTTTTATTTGGTGGTGGTGGTTACAAATTAATGGTTAACTCTAAATTAATTGGATATAGGTAGGTGTTTTCTATTTTCAATGTTGTTTTATCGTAGATTCAGATTTTATTTCTAACCAGTAACCCTCTACAGATATATATGGCTTGCAATTAATTGTTGTGGATTTTGACAACTTACCTTATTTGGTTTCACAAAGAGGTGATTCAAGAAGAAATATGGATGGACCTTAAAGATATAAATTAAGCCGAAAGAATCGATACAAGTATCTCATCAAAAAGAAATATGGATATACCTTAAAGATATACATTAAGTCGAAAGAATCGATACAAGTAAATCATCAATGTTGGAATATTGCGGTGGAGTTGTTTCACCCGAGATTAAACTGTGAGAGGAACCATTAGAACTAGTTTATTTGAGTA